>NC_085141.1:207108101-207758922 GCF_024139115.2 Armigeres subalbatus | reverse complement strand
GGGTGGTGTATATAGGAACGGATGGTACAGAGTGTCCAAGAGGCGATACGAGCGCCAGACAACGGGCGTAAACTGAACTGAACGTTACTGTACATTAAGCATGATTTTAAGCGTCGGTGACGAGCTCGGTGGTCTAGTGGCTACCGCTTCTGCCTTATAAGCAGGAGGTCGTGGGTTCAATTCCAGGCTCGTCCCTTTCCTACTTTGTATTTCTATCTTAGTTCTTTCTGTGTTTCACGTTCTACCAGAACGATTCCTACTGTTAAACCTTCAACACTAACAATCCAAAAACCTCCCGTGGCACCTATGAGAGGTCGTAGAGTTCTCTGCATCTTTCTTAAGTAGGTGTCCAACTAACCATCCTTTCCCTTCCTCAGCATTCGCAAGGACGTGGCCAGGACCGATCTCGACTATTGGAGAGTGCATTGCTTCCATCTAAGAGATAGCGATTAGTCCCAAATCAATATCTGTGGTACCGGATGAAAGTGTTGCTACTCTCATACAATAGTCTTGGCTTGTACCACCTACGAATTTGTGCGAAATGCTCAATGCTAATGCTACTAAGGCATGATTTTAAGCGTCGTCTTCGAAGACGAATTTTTACCAGATCAACCGAAACAAACTACGTGTAACCGTACCTACATACCAAGTTGCAAATGCAATTGCAAAAGCATAATTTCCTCCTCCTTCCCTACATTGACTTCCATTCTAACGTGGCAGCCGCCAGTGTGACGTAACAAATGAGATCACCAGTACTTGAACATTGAAGATGAGTGCTAGTCCCAAGCAAACATCTGTTTGTTATTTGTGAAAGAATGGAGTAGCAACTACCGGGAGTCAATCATGCTCAAGCAATATGCCATCGCGGTAAACCTGTGCGCCGCCGCGCCACACCGCCGCCGCCGAAACTTATTGACGTACGCCGACGCCGGTCAAGATGTCGGCGGCGCGCCATACGCCGATTGGCTCCACGCCGCCGAATTTCGTATTTCACGCCGATGAATGGCCAACACAAAAATCACAGTATGCAGTGCGTTTGCATCTGCCGGACCAAGGCAACCCATCAGGCATTAATTAAATAGCTATTATACCTTTAGCAGATTTGTTTGCTTTTATCTCTGTCACTTTTACCCGCATTGGCGTGATAATGCTAGATCATCCAAGAACTTCTTGGCAATAGACCTACAAATCAACGAGCGTAGTGATGAACTTCTAATATTAGGCAAACACGGAGGCGACAGACCCGTAAGCAGAGACACTTACGTGAAGCCCGCGGGATAGAGAGAATCTCCTTTCAAAAGTGTAATCCAACAGACTAATAAATAAATTCGCAATCCTTTTTGAGCTTTCCGAGGGGTGGCTTCTTTGAGGAAGGGCGCGTCAAATCAATTACAACTGTGGGGAAGTGTAGGGGGAGATCCCCCAGCGCCAGACACCTCCCAATACCGAACACTTCTTAAAACGGCAACTTGCAGAGATCCCTCCATCATCTTATGTAGTACAAAAGAAAGGTATTGAAAAGTCCTTTACCTGCATTGCATGGTATATCAGATCTTCATGTTGTAAACCTTTTACAAAATTTGAAATTGAACAAAAATGTAAAAAAAATCATATTTCGCCTTACTTTAGAAGGTTTGAATCAACAATATAAAAATCAATCGAATGCATTCTGATTGTGTCGAGATGGTCAATATTAATAATTTTTTAAATAGCGTTCACGATTTAAAAATCTGTTCGAAAATCTTTTTTGGTTCTTTTTTGGTTATTCCGGAATAGAGCCGGAAGTTCCTCCAGGAATTTCTTCGAAAATATCTTTAGAAAAGCCACAGGAATCAATTTGTACATTCATCCAGGGATTCCTTCAGAAAACCTTCCGGAAAGGCCTTTTATTTTTTCAGAAACTTCTTTAGAACTTCCTCCAGGAAGTCATTCGAAAATTCCTTCAGTGAACTATACAAAATTTCTGCGGAATAACGCCGGAAAGAATTATAATATGGAGGAATTTTTGAAGAATTTTTCGAAGAAACTCATGAGGGAATTTGAGTTTTAAACTTATTTTCAATTTAAAAAAAAACGTAAACAATGATTTAAAAAAAAATTAGAAATTTACAAACAAAATTTCCGAAGATTTTCCAAAAGAATTTCTTAGAGGAATTGAAAAAAAATCTCTACAGGAATTACTGGAAGAGTTGCTCAAGGAGTTTCCTTAGGAATGTTAATTCTTAAAGGAATTTTCAAAGGAACTCCTAAAAAAGTTTTCGAATGAATATTTAAATAAATTACAAGAAGACTCCGTAAAGGAATTTCCGAAGCAATCTCTAAAGTAATTTCTAAGGAAATTCTTGAAGAAACTTTTGAGAAATACCCTAATAAATTTTCAAAGGAATTCTTAGAGGAAATTCTGAAGGAATTCATAAGGGAAATTGTTAATTTATTCCAGAATTCCTTTTTCGAATTTTCTGAGGAATATCTTGAGGAATTTCCAAACGAATTTTCTGGATTTATATCCAAATTACTTTGCAATGAACTTATGTGATGTGATGCGGCAATGTCCTAGTGGAGGATGTGATGTATATGTATACTTTTGCTTTGGCGATACAAGCTACGCCTATTAGGATGTTCACCCCATCAGTCTGACTGTCTTTGGTCTGACTGTAGCTGGTTATTGTACAAAATTTTATAAAAAGCATCATATCAGGCTTGCTACGTGAAACTTTTTTCTCAGATCAAAATTCTTCACGCCGATTCACGCCGTCGCCGCCGAACTTTGCTTATGGCGTGACGCCGCCGACGCCGCCGCCTCCGGTGTAAAAATGGCCTTGCGCCGCCGCCGTTCACAAATACTTCGGCGCACAGGTCTACATCGCTGGATGTCGAAATAGAGGGTTTGGCCAACGGAGCGAGTCTGACAAAAAGCTTCAAATCCTCCCCATGGATGCCCTTGTGGCCCAAGGTAAACAACCCTACAGGGAAGGATTAATTATTATTGAGCATCTTAGGGGAAATGCTGCTTCCTACAGGGAAGTGAAGTGGTTTTAGGTGATCGCGATGTCGTTTATATACAGGCCATCTATGCCTTCCTTTGCTCGTTTGACATCAAAATTTAATACTTCTATTTTTTACTTTCTCAGTATTTTTTCATGTCTCTGTCTGATTGAAGACTATAACCGTCAGCCTTACTGACCTTCCCGGCTTAAAAGTGAGATGGCTTAAGCGCCACTCCCGAGGGAGACCATCCACCAATATTTGGGTTGCCCGACCGTTGAGACCTTTCAGGGGAAGAAGGCTCAGTTTCTGAATTTGGTCCGGGAAGTAAGTTGGCTGACTGAAACTGTCCACAAAAAGAAACGCTACTAATGCGATTTGTGTATAAAATTACTTTGAACACGATTGCAATTAACGGCCAGTGATGAATTATATAAAGGGGGTTTTATCATCATCGGCAAGTATCCCGAAATTCCCAATCGAACCGACCCGTATCCGATTAAAAAGTTGCCCGGTTGGTTTCGGAGCCAACCTCCCCAGTAAAACAATTTCTACAACAAAAAACTACAACGGGACACGTGTGACATGAAAAACACTCAACTCATTTCACTTAATTGGGACCAACATTTATTGCAGGAATCTATCTGTCCGCTTCCTCATTTCTCATACTCTACGACTGAAATGTTTCTGTATACGCACGGAACAAATGAGCTTTTATCCAGTCACATTGAGCTTTATTTCTTACATCTATCTTTCTACATCAGTGTTCATTTCTCTTCGCTCTTCTCTTCCTATTCTCACTCAACCTTTCCCATGCTATGGTCCCTGTCTACCTATCGTGTGTGTGCTTGGCTTAGGTGTGCTTTACGAACAACGTGCTATTGAATCTCTCGTTCGCCCTGCGAACGCAACGGGTTTTCGATTCACGGAATTTGCTTCACGGTCTTACAAAAACGGCCGTGCACGCCACGCAACGGAAACAAGGTTGCGGCGTGAATTAAATAGTCATGCGCATGAATGTAATATGTGGTGGGTACTCACAGACCTTCTTCGGTGACGATGTTGACGCCGCCGGATGAACGGAAAGGGGGTGGCGGTGAATTCGCTGCTGCTCTCTCGTTCGGCGACGATGCTCTGTTGCCGCCGGGGGTAGGCGGATTGCCTTTCTGCTGCTGGTTGGCGGTCGGTTTACTCGTTCATCGCTACTTACTCACTCCGATTGCGCGCGACGCGACACGTGCGTCGAGGTTCCACTAGTCGTCACTAGGGGAACGGAAATAACGTATGCGCTTGCTGTTCGTCCTGCCTAGGGAGCGTGGAAAAACGGAAGCGTCCCTCTTCCGGCGTGCCCCGGGAGAACTTCTGAGCCTGATGGTGGGGTCAGAAATGGCCACTGGGAGTTCGGTTGCGGTGCCACGGACGGATTAACGGCTTGGCAAGAAACCTTTAAATAATTCGTTACACGACCAACGTGTTATTTTAGACCGTTCACAAAAGCACAAAATAGCACAAATTACCTTTACTGGACCAAAGCCACACACGATAATACACCGCCTATTAACAATCGCACACACAATTACTGATAGCTACAACTCGGGAAAGGAATTTAAATAGGTATTAATTAAGCTCTACTAACTGACTATTCTTCATGTCACCTTTGAAAAGACACCACGGCGGGAGAACTTTGGGCCACTCCTGCCTCTTCCACGGATCAGTTCGAAGTGAACTTGATCAACTTGGGAATCCTCAGATTAACCGCCAAATTGCAAATTGCATCACCGGACATCACGAAGTTAATTTCGTGATTCCGAAAATTACTCTCGCGCTCTAAATAATCATATTCGCGCATGTTTGCGTCTCTTTCCACGAACAGCTTCAATCATCCATCTCGCTGTTCGGCCCCAAAATCTTAGGTGGAAAGAAAACGCCAAAGGTCAACGCATCCTGAAAGGATTCCCAGCGGGTCGATGCACGCGGGCGATAGCATGTGGTACAAGCCACCCGGCAGATTTGATCAATTTTAATGGGCAATAAATTCCCACGGCCGCTCACAACGTCAGTAGGAACTCACACAATCAATTTTGTTTTGCGCTTCTTGCGAGTGTCGCTCATGAACGGAAATGAACGCTAATGAAGTGAATCTGTATTTTGGGCTCTAGACTGGTTCAACTGTTTTAGCAAATTACTAAATTAATTTAAATAAATAACGGATATTACGAGTAACATATATTGAACAAAAAAACATGAAACGACATGCTCGTTACAAGACGCCCCCTGACAAACTTTAACTCAAGCACAATGCTACGTCATTCTCGACGTTCATGACGTCAAGTACCCGGATGTGTAGCTGAAATACCTCAAACCTAAATTCCAACCCAGTCGTCCTGAAATTACACAACTTTTTAACTTCGAGTCGCCATGTCCTTTTCACATACTAACTGTTGATAATAATGATGTAGATTGTAAATATCATAAAGAGTCTGGGCTCCGTTAAGTGTTATACACGCCTGAGCTTGTCAAATAAACGAAATAGATGAAAAACAGTGCTAAACATCGAATCACATTGTGCACAAATTACTTTTGTAAAAATGTTCGTCATCTACCTACAAACAGTATAACTTATTTTGCAAGCGTTTTTCCACAAAACTAGTTTCTTATCCGATAGGGGGAAGCCTATTCTGTCGGATACGTACCATGGTTTTCTCAAGACACGCTTGCATTAGCAGGAATTCGCCTTCCAAAGTTTGTATTTAATGAGCTCGTGTATATCATCTTATTTGATACTGAATACTTTCTACCGTACGCACGAGACATTGGTTTGCATATATTCTTGACAAATTGTAACTTACCTGATGTTCCGTGGAAGCTGTAATAAAATAAATTATGAGAAATAAAAAATATCAGAAAAGGTGACGCTTCACATTTTTACGAGGATGATTTTTGCTGCCTAAAAATACTACGACTAAGTGCGATTTAAATCCTATTTAGATTACAAGCTTTACTGCCTACAATTGCATATTTGTCCCATATGAATAGAGATGGGACAGATATGCGATCATGAGCAGTTTATTACTTCTTGACACATTTATTTTTTAAAATTTAAATTACTCAGATGTGAGGAAATTTCACATCAAGCTATTCTAGATCATGTAATATCGGTGGAGAATATACAAAAAGGTATTTTTTAAACTTGTGGAATTTTCTCAACCTCAATCTACCTGTGCACTGGATTTAAATTTAAGGAACTGTTGTGTGGAAATGCATAGAATGGCTAGATTTTGATTAGTTTAATCGACGATAATTTCAATTTGCATGTGGGCTCTCAAAATATAAAAAAACATTTTTTGTGTCACAGGTAAAAAATTAGGTTCCGCGACGCCCCAAACTTAATACCTAATTATGGAATAGGGTACACATGTGATTTTCAACTGGCCTATGTAATACTTAAAGTTAAATTCTGAATATATTAAAACTTACCTTAGAACAAGCGGCTTACGAGACGATTCAATATTGTCCAAGTGTGCCCCTATTGCGTTGACCAATACATCCTCAACGATATGTTGTCCGTAGAGGAAATTCTTCAGATCATGCTTCAATCCTAGATATGAAAAAGAAGCACCTATAGTCAAACTGTACACAGTGCAATCAGCAAAAGTTGTCCAATTTTGCTCAAAATCGCATGGTATGTTCTTCATCGAAAATAATTAGAACCGTATTTTTTCATTTTTCTATTAGGGTTACCATGTTCGATATAGGGTTACCAGAAAAATCGCTATTTCTCAAAAATTTTTATTTTTAAAAAATCATAACTTTTGAACCACTGGATCGATTTGCAATGTTTTTTTTTATGGATAGAAAGGTGCTTACTAAAATATTTGGTTTGGTGTATTGGTGTACTCAAATTTGCTGAAATGGTCAAAATATTCGTTTTTTATGATTTTTGAAATGTTGGGCCACAACGACTAAGGTACACTGGGGGAAGTGGAAAAGGAAAAATCGATAGTTCATGTTCAACTTATTGTAAAAGCAGTTCAAATAATCTAAATGCATTAAATCATTATGGGCTCTCAAAAACAGTCCATTTTGCACCAACTGTGCGGTAATTCATCGCTTGATATTTATAAAAATAGATTTGAAACTAAGGAGTTATTTTTCCACTTAACCCAGTGAAATGGGGTAAGTGGAAAAACCAAGTTATCTTGGCCTTCAATTGTGATCAATAGTGATATATGATTAAAATCAAGACGGTAATTGCTCTGAGTATCTTTTGTTGAATAATTTCGTTGGATTAAAGGAATAGGTCCCCAAGGAATTCTTGTAATATCTAGGGGAGGGGCGGTTGTGCCTTCTCAAACACTAAGTGTACGTAAAATCTGTATGTTCGCCCCAAAGATGAACTTTTTTGAGGAAGAATGAGACTTACAGTGTTATAAACTTATCGACTCAGTTTACCGAAATGAGATGAAGTCTGTGTGTGTGTTTGTAACCGCAAAACCTAAAAAAATAGCTCCAGCGTAAACACTTGCAAATAGGGGTAAGATTTGAATTTTAGAATTTTTATCGACCGCAGCGCTATGGGTGGCGAGAATTTGAAGCATCCATTTTTAACGGATCGCGAAGCAGATCACATCGCTCCGCTCCAGAATTGGACAGTATGGCCAATGGTCTAGAAAAAAAAGATGATTTGCTAAATTTGGAAGTAGATGTATGTGTGGGAATCTCGCGGTTACGCAATGGCCAAGGTAAAGGTCATCTATTTTTAGTCCGAGTATTGTTCTTTCTCGAGTCGATCGGCATAGTGAACGGACGTAGGTCCCGAAGATAGTGGAAGCAAAATATTACTAGTTGCTAGCCAATCGCAAGTTATATTTATTTATTTATTTATTTATTATTTATTACATCAACAGACTTGATACAGCCCCAATGATGGTTTAAAATATATATATAAATACAATATCACATCACTACATTAAAAACATTGTCAAGGATTAAAATACAATACAATCACAAATACATTAACTATAGTCTATGTGCGTCAATTGTTCTGGTCGGTAAAAAATGATGTGAAGAACCGGCGGAGGACATCTCGTGTCAAGTGGAAATCAAACACCGACGCCACTCTATTGAAGACACGCTGCAAACCATGGAGAGCACTACGCAGCCCATAGTTTGTGCGACGAAAAGGAAGTCTTAGCATTAGGTTACTCCGCAGTTGTCGGGGTTGTGCGTTGATGTTTATTTGCCGCAGAAGAGTGTCACAATCTATTCTTCCTTGCAAAATATCGGCGACGGTTAATGCTCTGCATACATCCCTTCGGATACACAGAGGTTCTAAGCTGATCAGCTGACAACGGCTCTCGTAGCGAGGAAGTCGTAGCGGATCTCTCCAGGGAAGGTTGCGGAGTGCGTACCGTATAAATCGACGTTGAACGGATTCGATGCGTTCGACACCATTATTATAGTTTGGACTCCAGACCGCAGAGCAGTATTCTAACGTAGATCGCACGAGAGAGCAATACAGTGTTTTCAAACAGTAGATGTCTGTGAAAGTCTTTGTCACTTTGATCACAAATCCAAGAGACCTGGATGCTCTATCAACAACATATGAAATGTGATCCGAGTATGTCAGTTTGGAGTCCAATAGAACACCGAGATCTTTCACACAGTGCACTCTTTCAATAGTCGTTCCGAACAGGCAGTAGTTGAAGGTAATCGGTTGTTTCTTCCTAGAAAAAGTTATGATCGAGCACTTTTTCGGGTTAACTACAAGTCGATTTAGATCGCACCAATGAGCGAAAGCATCGATCTGGTCTTGTAGTAAGTGACAATCGGCTATTGAGCATATGCGCAAAAACATTTTAAGATCATCTGCAAATGATAATCGCGGTCCTTTTAGAACTAGATGCACGTCGTTGAAGTAGAGAAGGAATATCAACGGTCCCAGATGACTACCCTGCGGTATGCCAGACATCGCAAAGAAGCTTTCCGAGCGACAATCGCCTAGAGCAACTGTCAGCTGGCGCTCAGTAAGGTACGAACCAAACCATGCAAGTAGGCTGCCTCCAATTCCCAATCTGTCAAGCTTGGCGATCGCAATGCTGTGGTTCAACTTATCAAATGCTGCAGTTAGATCCGTATAAATTACATCTGTTTGATTACAAGCAAGCATACTGTCTGTAACGTATGATGTAAGACACAGTAGATTCGTACATGTAGAACGTTTTTCCATAAAGCCATGTTGATCGGTACTGATATAATGTTTACAGTGACCATTTAGAGAATCCATGACGACCGTATTGTTAGTAGTATAAAAAGCAAAAAGCTTCCAATATTATAAATGTTAATTTATATTGTATCCCATAGGTCTCGAAAGTTTGAGAGTTTTCCAAGTGGTTGAGGACGTGATAAAAGGCCCAAGTGCGCCTAGTTATTTTTACTAATTAATTAGGAAAGCTTATTTTTACTGGAAATGTGAGTTTTTGTAAGAGAGTTTCCTATTTTAATGTTCAATGTCAAGTGTATTTGCCTACGAATCGGAATTCGGTTATTGAAATTGCTCGAGGTAAAGGTAAATATTCGACACAAATATTCTAGTTCATGGGACCGAAATTTTAATGTTGTATGTTATCGCTTGAAGGACAAAATATCCTTCAAGCGAAGGTGTTTCGTCCGTGTAGGTGTAGGGGGTTACGCACGTCGCGTGGCCTCTGAGAAGATCCGAAGACTCGTCCGCTTGTAGCTGGTCTCGCGGCGGGTTAGTGATCAGGCCACAGCGCATCTACGGGCCATCGGATGAGACCACTGCTTCCGGGGTGTCAGCCGGTCGTCAATAGCCGGCCACACTCCATTGTTGGCCTCGAAGCAGCACTCGCGAGTGGAAGAAGCGGGCCCGCCAACGAACTACCCTGGTGTGCACGGGTCGTAAGTCGAGACACCCACCACTGACAGCATCGCATCGAGCAGCAGGTATCCTTCAGCGAAGCATCACAAACAGGTCAGAGATCTCATTTTTTTTGTATTGCAAAATATTTAAAACCTTGACCACCGGTACCGCCCCAAGGGGGATTAGAATACTGGGGTCGCTCCCCATAGGCTAAATAAATAAAAAAGGGACTTGCCACAATCGAGAGTTGAACTCCATTACTTTGAAGGGTCGGTAAAGAAGAGCCGAACCCTGTAGATTAAGCGATCTATTGAAACCAAAAATACATTTTAATTCCGCCCGCTCGAACTGTTGAACGAGGAGAGAAAAGCGATAATCGAGTTTTTTTTAGTTTTGCATGCGTTATTTTGATTCCCCGTTGACCATCCCGTCTGACAATAGAGTTTGGAGAGTGTGAGGTGGTACGATTCGCCGGTTCGGTTGTTTTTTTGAAGGACTCGCCTTGAGGAGTCTCGCCGGGATACAAATCTTGCCTCTTCGCATGCAGGTGAAACTTTTTGTCTGCTTGGCGCTTAAGCGAAGTGGTTACTTCAACCGATTCGGACGGCGAAGCTAGCCGACCGTTACATTTGGCGCCCAACGTGGGGAGAAATGTTCATCGAGCCGTTTTTGAGCTACACTTTTTGAAAATTTCAAGCTTTCTGCCCATGCACACATGGAATGAATAACCAGGACCTTTTGAAGCATCTAAACTACGTAGGACCTGCAAAATGTCATGGCCATGAAATTGATTCACTCCAATATCATTTGAAAAGTCTGGGAAAAATGCAAAATAGTCGCGGTCACGATCATTTTCAGAAAATGTAGAATAGGTTTCCTGGAAAAAGTCTGCAAAAAGATTACAGTTCTTTTCCGAGCTATCCCCGCGTTTCCGTTAAGATGCATAATTGATGGAAAGTTATTAGATTTCAGTTTAGTTTTTACGTAATTACGGAAGTTCTTTAGACAGGACTTTATTTCGCTCTCAGTTTTTGAATTGTAATCTTCCAAAGCGTTACTGATAGCGTAATTCAATTGATCGAATACGTCCAAGTAATATACTAAATTTTCATTACTGTTATGATTATTGTAAATTTTGTGTGCCTTTTGCATTATACAATCACCAGTATCCTACTTTCTATTAAAATTTCAGTTTAAATAAATCAGATTTATAAGAATCCGTTTCAGATATTATTGATAATGAAGTATGAAATAGGCGTAGAGTAACCAGTACCAAATGAAGATTTCTGTAATATATATGATTTTTTAGGTGCTGAGTTAGGGTTAACTCACGAGTGATTTGAATCGTTGATGAGTTTTGAGGTTTTGAGTTTTTCCCAACATTGTGTATATTATAGTGTGGGAAAAACGTATATATGTATATATCGTTTCAAATAGGCCTCTTACTAATTTTCCTAAAGTACGTTTAAGTACCTTGCGCCAAGAAGATTCGTGATGAAAAATTTTAACAGTCTCCTCGAAATCTATACTAAAATCAATAAAAGGCTAAAACTCTTTAATCTTCAATGCCAATTTGAGAAAACTTTTATTTCTATTTATTAACACATTGCTAGTCTTTGGAACTCTACCCGTTTTTTATGCTTCGACGCTTAATTAAATGATGTTATGATGTTATCTTCCAAAGCCTATGCTGCCGGTACTTTCATATCAGTACCATATTTTTCGCGTACTGAGATAATAGCCGATGAAGTCTCAAAACGCATTTTCCATGCAAAACTTTAAAAAAATCTAATAAATTCAAACATTCTGCGATGCAGAGTAATTCCTCATTCAATGAGTTAATGCAAAACGATTCAAATCAATGGAAAAATGATTGAATTTTGAGCAATCCACTTATGTAAATTCTTAATGGGCTGGTATGCGGGTACATTTAATATGGGACAAGGTTGCTTTGGTATTTTGACGTAGGACTTACGACTTACGTATCAAGTAGACTAACATGGCCAACACATACCCACAGTACCGGCGAATTGCACGGTGTATTCGTGTCAAAAATAGTTGAAACAAACCATTTCAACTGCAATATTCAACCAAATTTAACGATTTTCTCCTCATTCGAATAGGAGTCTTTTTTGGGCTCCGTTAAATTTCAGAAATCCTCATTTGCTACTGGTTACTCTGTGCCCACTTCATACTTTATTATCAATCATATCTGAAATAAAAAAAATATTAGAAACCTTTTGAAAATTTTGGAAAAATAAACAACATAAAGGGTTCCATTAGTAAAGAGAACATTCAGCGTTTACTTAGATGAGAATTCCAGTTCAGTGCCGGGAAGTAGTGCTTGTCAGATATATCATAGCATCCGCCATTATGGTGAACGTGGATAAATAATACATAGGCTAGATGTACCAGTTGTGGCTATTGCACCAGTTGTCGCACTAGTGCTTTATATGCCAAATGGCCAATCAAATCACCGCAAACCAAGTTCTTATCGATAAAGCATATTCATATGATACGATAAAACCTTTGATCTCCTCCAAAACAAGCAAACAGGGTTCGGATTTCTCACTCACTCACGCGACAACTGATCACTCCACCATCCATTTTATCCGGATAAATTACAGTGCGATAAACTCCGGCACAAGCGATGGTGCGAAAAATTGTTATCCTTCTTCCTATGTTTCGCGAAAATCAAATGCTGCTTACTTTGCCTCTCCAAGCTGATTGAATCTGACGATGCGCCACGATAAGCAGAAGGTTCAATACAGCAGTTTTTCCCCTCGCATTCAATCAATTCATGTGGTGGCGTGGTTTTAGTGGGCGCTCTGAACATTTTAAAATTGTTTTGGGTTCGAATCCCGTTGCGGTCCTAAATTTTTGTAAATATGCTTGTAAAATTTATCTGGTGAGGCGACGAGAAGGAAAATTTGTGGATTAAAATTAAATTATCCGGCGATCTGGCGCTCACGAATTTATCACCCGCCATTCTATCCGGATAAAAATGTTGTGTGAGAATACTTCCTCACAGGGGGACCATGAAAAATCACACTCCGCGTAATGGATTAATCGCAGGTTTTTATTCATATGAGTGAGAATTCCGAAGCCTGCAAGCAAAGCATGATTGTAAAAATTGATTTTGTCTTATTTTTGACGTCCTTTGCACCAGTCGTCGCACTAGTGGTCCCTATTTGGCCAATCCCATAAAGAAAACAATGGGATTTGCCAAATAAGGAACCAAAATTAAGAATAGTGCCACAACTGGTGCATGCGTTCCTATTATGGATTAATCAATTTTGATGATTATAACCAATTTTATTGTGGTTTTCACAGCTGTACTAAGAAGCAGGAAGTAAAACATTTCGCTTGATATATAAAGTCCTCAAAACATGCCTCTTATTTAAAAAAAAAATTGTTCTTATATATGGCGACAATTGGTACACCCACCTGTACATAAAAAAAGGAATTTCTGTCTGTCTGAACAGTTGATTCAAAAGTATAAGATTGCTAAAATGACGTTCCTGTTCGCGTACTTCGACCTGGCAGCCAAAGTACCGGTACTACAAGTGTCAAACCGATGTTGGTAATGAAACCAATTGGCCAATTGAAGCTGGTTGAAGCATAATTTGGGAAAATAATTTAAATGCCCTCTCAACCTTAAGCCCCGGAAACCACTGCACAGATCGGCGTGAGAATTTGTATGCAAAGGTTTTTGGGGCTGGGGAATGTTCTTAAGATAGTTTGAAGCCCCTCCCTCATTTGGAAAGGGGGGCTTCCATACAAATGATACACCAATTTCTTTATAACTTGAGAATTAATCATGCAAATGGAACCAAATCTGTCATGTGGAGGTTTTAGAAGGGATTTGTTTCTATGATGGTTAGAAAACCCTCCCCCTTCTGGAAATGGGGTCTCCCATACAAATGAAGCAGAAATTTAAACATAACTCGATAACTAATCAGAGTATATAAATCGATTTCAGGCGTAATGAAGTTTGTCGGGTCTGATAGTTATATACATAAAAATGAATTTCTGTCTGTCTGAACCTTATAGACTCGGAAATTACCAAACCGATGGCGTGAAAATTTATATGCAGGGGTTTTAGGAGCCAGGGAAGGTTCTTAAGATGGTTCGAGGCCCCTCTCTGCTATAAAAGGGAGACCTCCCATACAAATGAAATTAAAATTTCTACATAACTCGAGAATTAATAAAGCAAATGGAACCGAATTTGGCATGTGGAGGTCGTTGAAGTCAAGGAATGTTTCTGTTTCTGTAATTAATAAATATTAGGCGAGACGAAGTTCGACGGGTCTGCTAGTATATAAATGAAATGGTCTGTGTTCGTATCCGCATAACTCGAAAACGGCAAGATGGATTTTTCCATTCCGTCAGTAGATAGGTGTTTGTTATCGTTTTCGACGGATTTATATTATATCACGGGTTATATAGTAAATCGTAAAAAACCGAAATTAAAATTCATATGGAAATTTCGAATGGGCTGTTCGCCTACTGTGCATTAAAGAGGCTGCACTTATAATGGATAATGTAGGCATTTTACTGTGGAGAACGTCTGCCGGGTCAACTAGTTACAACATAACAACAAATTATTGGAAAAATATAATGCTCTACGTTTTTTGTATATTGTCGATTCGTATTTACGGTATTTACCTTCAACATTCCACTTGAGATAAGGTTTCCTGCAACACTCGTATGCTTTGCAGTACGTATTGTCCATCACGGAATCCCATTTCAACCAGCCAAGACCGGCACCAATCGCAGCTGTCGTAAATGAAAAAGGTTCAAACGCGGCCAACACCGAAACATGAATACTTAGCAGAAGCAAGCATACGGAAGTAGACTTTCTGAGCAACATAATAAATAATCTGGATTTTCAGGGAAATTCTAACCACTTCTAAATTTAAAATTTTAATTCTTATTTCGCTTTGGATGAATTCAAATTTGTTTTGGATCAATGAATAGATAAAAGGTGTGGGAGAAGACCAAATGCAAGTATACACGGTAATACAAGAATACTCATTTTAGGAGTACTTTTCAATCACTTTGCGCACGGTTAGAATAAAGTACCTAATTTTAGGTACTTTTTTTCTCTTGCATCTCCCTCCCTCTTCCCTTTGGGGACGATTCAAATATTACGTCCACTACTTTTTGAGATTTCTAGACCCCCTGTCATGTTGTATACCTAGTACATGCACTTTCACAAAATCTTAGACCACCTCCCTCCCCCCTAAAACATGTGACGTCATTTTTGAATGACCCCTTGTTGTCATAAAATGAAGAGCAAAACCACTCAACAAGGGCATTAAAGTGTGGGAACCCAACGTTGAGTAATCTCATGTTTACAAAAGTTGAGTGAAATTTACCTAACTTTTGATTACTTTATTTAAAATTAAGTATTGTCTGTTTCCTTGGTAACAAAACGCGCCGACCATTTTTTAGGCACTATCAAAATCGTCGCCAACATCCCGCATAATTACGAACCATTAATGAACTGCATATCATAGTATTTTGAACCATCTTGTGTTATGTCATAACCGTTTCACATAAATTTCCATAACTGTAAGCCGACAGTATCATGAATAGTTTTGACCATGTGGAAAATGGTTATTGGTCATTTAACCTTATGGCGAAAGGGAAGTAAATAAACATGGTTAGGTCACCATAAAAAAATGGCCGTTTTGTCGAACAAAATTTTCTGGGGATTCTACATCATATGGTCGATATACATTCGATACAGTAGCCGTTCGATAACTGCAAAATGTTTACTTTTCAGTTAACGAATGCTGTTCGATAACTGCAACGCATTCTAGACGTCAAACGGTTGTCAATCGACTTCAGATGCAATGAAAGTGCATCCAAATGTGCAGCGCAATGCAGCTGTCATTGAGTTTGAAATCAGTTTGAAGTTTAGCGGTCCGATAACTGCAAAACTGTTGCAACTATCGAATTGCAGTTAAAAAGCATTGCAGTTAAATGACTTGCAGTTATCGAACGTCTACTGTATCTGCAATAAAGAACATTATAATTTAAGGTTGAGTTGTAATTGGAAGGTATACTAAATAAGTATGGAAATCACTCCAATCTGTAATGTTGAGATATGATTGCATTCTACTGAATTCAAATACGATTTTTTTCGGAAGAAAACAACAATAATAAAAATTGATTTTTTTTCTGGTTTATTGAAAAAACATAAAACGTGCATCCACAATTCCACTTATCCTATCAATTGAGTTTTAACACGGAATACCAAACCAATGTTCATGCATGCCGTAATTTAGCTTCTTCTATAATTCATCCACCTGAGCCGTTTATCGCCCCAAAAGTGCTGCTGCATCGTCTCCTTGTGAATGGCCTAAGAGAACGGAATGTTATATTTACAATTTTAGTCACAATTATCAATAGCTTACCACTTTTTTAAACATTTTGCCCAATTAGTGTGCAGTTCAGTAGAGTTTATTGACCGGCCGGGAAACTCTCGAACCTAAAATGAACAGTTTTTATAACGCGCTAGAAAAAAATAATCATTCGGGACTTCGGGAAAAACACTCACCAGCTCACCACAGTATTCGCCAAAAGCGCCCAAAGCTGAGGAGCACCATAAATTTTTTCGTACCACCGCAACTTGCGAAGCAGACAATTTTATTATTATAATCTATTTTAAATTGTAGCTGAAAGACCTTCCAGAAAAAAACTCAACCAATGAAGTAAATAAACATGGCCTCTTCGAAGCGAAATTAAACTGATCCGGAATAACAAACACATATTCGGCATAACAATAACACTTAAAATCCATTTAGAATTAAAAAATAAGACTTAACAACGTGTTTGTGACATTTGCGGTTCATGTTGAACCTTGATTGAAACATATAATATAATGTCACTACATGTGATTGAATCCATTTAAGTGTTTTTAAAGTCTGTACTCATTATGAAGGAAATGTGAAATATAAGTCATTATTAAATGACATCATGACAAAGAGTCACATCAAGAGATGGTGTAGGTTCATAATGACTTATAATTCGTTGATGGAAAATAATTAATGTGCAACTGCTCAATAACTTTATCACGAACGGTGAATATATTTCATAAATCATTTTTGAAGTTGTGACAATATTGTATGCTGTTATTGATTATGCGGGATCTTCATTCTAAAATTATGTTAGTTTTATTAGAAAATAATGTCAATCTGCATTAAAAACAGGGCCTTGAACAGGGCTCATTTTTTGGAAATAATGTGATTATTGAGTATATAAAATTTTGTTCACAGTTGATTTGACAGGTCTTATGGCCATTTCTGCTGGCGACGATTTTGGCGTCAATTTGTTTTGCGACGATTTCAAATCGTCGCGGCCGATAAGGGATCGTTCAAAAATTACGTCCATCGTTTTTCGGAATTTTCAACCCCCCTCCCCCCCTCATGTCACAAACTGTCACAAATTAATGAACCCCCCCCTCCCCCTGTACGTACATGTGTCATTTTTATTTTAGTGATTATTTAAGTTTTTCTTTTTCCTACACTACTTTTACAATAGCATAGTGAGTTATGTCCCTTACTAACAGTTTGAATGTATGTTTTTAAAATGCAAATTGTCCCTAAAATACTTTAAATTTTTTTTAGGGTGGACGTCACAAAAGACGATCCCCCCCCCCTCCACCTGTCAAAAACTGTCACAAAATTCGGACCCCTCCCTCCCTCAAACCTTGGACGTAATTTTTGAACGACCCCTAAGGTGGGAAATTGATAATATATTTTTCTTAATATTAAGTGAATTTTACTTACACGGTAAAAAATACACACTTAACTCATTGCACCGTATTCGGTAAATTTTACCGAAATCTCAACAGCAGAACTGTTCGGTAATATATTTTACAGATTTTTTGTAATTTTTTCCATTGCTCAACTGTCAAAATCACCGAAAATCAGTTGAATAATTTACCGAACAGTTCTGCTGTTGAGATTTCGGTAAAATTTTACCGAATTCGGCGATTTATTTTAAGTGTGTATACACGTCCATGCGAACTGTTCTGCACTTGAATGTGCACTACTTTGGAATCAAATCAATATACTCAATCCAGTTGAAACCCGAAATTGGGGGCTAGCGAAGTTGGATTTTTCTCACAATCCGTACGTTAAACCTAACTTCGGAAGTGGTGCGCTGAATAGCGCTTCGCGATATGAAAACAGCGCACCACTTCCGAAGTTAGGTTTAACGTGCGGATTGTGAGAAAAATCCAACTTCGCTATCCCCCAATTCCGGTTTTCAACTGGATTGAGAATATCAATAGCTGAGCTCGTCGCATTCAAAGACCACCACTTTCATTTGACGTGCACATTGTTTTGAATATAAAACAACAAAATAAAAAAATAGAATTACCTCAGCTTAGATTTGAATAACATACCTTTTGCTTGAAAGTCCTTCGTCTTACCATGACTCCATCTCACACTTCGAAATACCTCTTGAATTAAGCAGAACAGATGAAAGAACTGTCATCTATTTTTAGAACAACACCATATCGCTCCACTTTTAAATCAATAGCCTTGAACCTGTGAATTCAATAGCATAGCACTTTCAATTCTAGTGGAGACATTATTGGTGCTGTAACTACCGATGGACATCCACACGTCCTGAGGTGGTGACGTCCATACGCCCAGGCCAGCTCACCTTCTCAGTTACCTCAGGGTCGGCTTTGGACCGGGGAAAACCGAGTAACCCTATACTTACCTCCTGCTGTCTATAGCGAACCAGGGAGAGGCCTATAATTGTGTTGGGGATTGGTCATGTACTAGTTATATAAAACAAAATGCATACTCGAGACATCAAATCTATATTCTATGACAAAGGGGGGTTACAATGTTCTGTTTCTTACAATGCTTGTTTTTCGTTGGGGCCCATTGTTGCTGGAGGAGAGATCACGTTGTTGGGGGAGAGATGACGGAGACATACCTGGGACCACGTGTCCGATGTTGTGGTACTCGTAGAATGAGCGACGCTTGATGATCTGACGGCAATTCTTGGACTTTACGCGCCGCCGGGCGGCGGATTGGCCACTGTCAATTCGCAGAGATGCGTGCCGTGGCAAACACGGCTATTATTTGCAGGGTTGAAGAATATTCGCTGTACCGTTGACAAGGTAGGCACAGGAATGTGGGTATCCGGTTGTTTGTTAATCCGGGGGCCACGCGTGGAAGCGACGTCGCGTGAGCCGGAACGTCCCGTTGAGGTGGAGTGGACTTTCATGCCGAAGCTAACGGCGGTGGCAGATCAGAAATCACTGAGCGAACAACACACGAAATTCTCCCTCCAAACTCCATCAACTCCACTTGTTTCCATTCTATCACCCACTTCAACCAATATTTTATTGTCAGGAACTATTGCACAAAACGTGTGGTTGGCTTCCTATACCGGACTTCAGTCCCCGAGCTCAAGCGCACCATCTCTCTTCTTCCCTCCATCATCCTCGACACCTCCCCTCTCCTCCCCTCCATCATCCTGCTCCATTATATAGTCCTCCATTCCTCGGCAAAATGCCAAATTTAGTATTGTCGTACTCTAAGCTGCTCCCCATTCGGTTCAGTTTACATATAACGAGGGGTTCATGATTTTTATAAACTAGATTTAAATTTAATTTTCTTCAGGGGTTCTCAAATACTTCTCTTAACTAATGTTTATGTTTTTTTTTTCATCTATCGGCAATTTATCATAATATAATTTATTTATTTAACTAACTAATTTTAAGACCTTTCATTGTTACCGATTCTGTCGGTAACAGTGCTGATCGAAGTGCTAAACATTTCTACATCCAGTGAGTAGCGCTTTGATCAACAGTGTTGATGTTATGGAAATGTCTGCATTCAACACACTTGTGAAAGGTGTGACACCACTCCAAAATCAAAGGAATATCATTTTCAATAATAGTGATTTTAAAGTTGATCATTCAATAGATGGAACAGTTAAATTGAGCGTGTTGATTTTTTACCGTGTAGTTTCAAGAAAAAAATACTTAATTTTGGGTTGCCACACTGAACCCCCGATTTGAGTGAAAAGTACCTACACGCAAAAAAATGTTGCGGTCGAAACTACTAGAGACCCGGATAAAAATTTACAGTTCCTTGTATGGTATGATCCATTGGAATTCAATTGGTTGTATGGTAAATAATACAATCTATTGTACTTTTATTGTAGATTTTTCACGGTTGTAAAAATCCTTTATTGTACTTACTTTATAAAAGTACAATAAATTTCAATGTAACAGATACATTCTACAATATTTTAGTTGTTCGCTTATGTTTTATATTGCTCATCCAAAAATTAAACAAATTATATTCCATATAAGTATTCCATCTCGGTGATCAGATAATCCGTTTTAAAGAAAATAAAAATATAATTTTAGAATATTTCATTGATTCATTATGTTAATGGAATAACAATTGAAAACAATAAAATAACAATAACTTTCATTGTTACATGAAAATTCTACCGATTTTCAAATATATGTTTTAATTGCAGGTCTTGAAATATTCATGTTCTGATCAATTTAAATTTAAACATTCAAAGGAACAAAATCTTTCACTTTTAATTTTATTTGGAGAATGACTGGATTTAGATGAGCGTGATTAGTGTGATTAGTGAGAAGACGAAGTAAACGAAGTGTTTATAATCGTCTATCCGGCACAAAGTTAGTACGCTTTTTATATCGAAGTTGGATTTTTCTCCAGATACAGATCCAGATCCTGATACAGATTTTCTCCCAACTTCGGAAGTAGTGCGCTGGATTCGCCTAAAGATGCGCTAAACAACACATCAATTAGTTTGACAGATGAAATTTCGGAAGAAAGTTCGGTTCGGAAGTCCCGACTTCCGAATTCTAAGTTGATGCTACGCCGACAATACTGATTCTGCGAGCAAGCAACGGCCGATCATTTCCCGCTGTACCGTGAGTATCTATCAAGGTATCTATATTAGTGTTATCATCATGATACCGGATCATTTTGATGTGGGATAAATCTTTCAACACGTAAAGAAAAAAACTTATAAATTAAAACCTTATAAGCAACAACCCTGAGACGAGACCTGCAAAGACGGCTTCTTTTTCCTTGTTTTGACACTTGTTCTTCTTTTTATCACAGTTGATTATCGATTCTCAACTGTTTCCTTGAGTGTTTCACCTAAATCCCGGGTAGAATCTTCTGAGCACAATAAAAGTGTTTGTGATTTACGGATTTGTAAACTTATTTTTGTAAAGATTTTCCTATCGGAAATAAAATACGTATTCATGACAGTTCAATATTAAGCTGTCCGGCTTTTCTAGAATACTTTTCAAAGTGAAAAAGTACTCGTAAAACAAAATCATTCGGAATACTTTTTGAGGGATACCAATACTTTTACACAAAAAGGTGCTGGTTGCATCTGACAATTCGTGACAGCGCTTGCTGGTTGCAGATGAAGTTACATTTTTTCCTCTTTGCAAGTCCCGTCCCAGCAACAACCTATTCGAAAATATCAATACACTAATTCATTATGCCATCTGATGAATGATCCCATACCAAAAAGCACTAACAATAATAAGTTAATGAAAAGTATAAGTTTTGGAATGTATGTGCCTAGTAACATTATTGTTTTTACGTGAAAGACCTGCAGGAAGGCGTCTCTTGAGTTACCCCGCCGAAGCAGTTCGCAGATTTTTATTAACATGTATCCTTGTTCCTTTTCAGAAATTGAATTAATGATAAAACACTGCTGCATGCCACCATCACTGATGATTCAAAATCGTTCGGCGACTAACATCAGGATCACCAACGGGATACAATAAAAATTAAACAGGTAACTTTTGTTTTCTTCTCGGCTTATACTTTTTGTAAGAAACCTGACATGATCTTATAATTTACGTCTTTCACAGGAAAAAAATGCGAGCAGCATTAGTTACAGCGGCTCCAGTGAGTATAGCCGGTTGCATCATTGGCGACTGAAATCTACGTTTATGAATCCCGGTCTGAATAGCAGTTAACGCACTTAACAATACCACTAATAATTTTAATTTTAATTCGAACACAAATTGAACTAAAATCAAATTGAAATTAAATTAAAGCTGAATTGAATTTGATTAAAACTGAAGTAGAATTAAATATCTTAAAAATATATTAAAAATGAAACAAAATTTAAATTTACTGATTACAAATAAAATTTAAAACTAAATTGAAATAGTACCAATAAAATAAATTGTACAGCTTGAGCTTGATTGACTGCTCGTAGTTGCTACTCCATTATGACCAGATCAGCTGTTCTTGCATTAGGAACCAACAGATGTTTGCTTGGAACTAGCACACATCTTCAATGTACAAGTACTGGTGATCTCATTTGTTAGGTCATACGGACGCCTGCCACGTCAGAATGCAAGTCAATGGGAAGGGAAGGGAAGTAGGGAATGATGATGCAATCACTCGCCCACTGCAAGCCGAATATACCTCTGCACTTGCCACGAGTTCATGCGGAATTTGTTGGAATTTTTGGGGTAGGTTCGAGAGGCAGTGGTTCGTCTTGGTTAACGAGCTGCCAATGTGATAGATAGGAGAAGGTAACTGATGGAATTTCTAATTGGATGTAGGAAACGAGCTCTATAGTTCATTTCCAATTCTAGCAGATTACTGTTAGAATACTAAAGTTGAAGGTATAGGAATAGTAATGGAAACGGTATGGAAGTCCATTTCCAGTTCTAGCGATTGCTAGAACATGAGAAATAAAGAGAAAGATACAAAGTAGGAGAATGGAACGGACCTGGGATTGAACCCACGACCTCCTGCGTATGAGGCAGAAGCAGTAGCCATATGACTACCAAACCCGCTTGATACCAATAAAATAAATTGTACATCATTAAATTGAATTGTATTTTTATTGTAATATTGAAGTCGAGATTGAAGTGAAATTTATTTAAAATCCCATTGTATTTCTACTGTAAAACAATAAAAAATTGAGAAAAACATTTGAAACACACTGTTTTCTATTGTTTTGGCCTTCGAAATCATCCCATTGAAGAACCGTTAAATCAATTGTTTTGCTCTGAATTTTGTATGAAAATTTTTCGATTTTTTTATTGTAAAGATACATAACAACCCCCCTTTTTTATTGTAAAAGTCCCATTTACCATTCATTTAGTCGTGGAAAACAATTGTCTCTGTTGTGATTGAGTTGTTAAAATTCCATTACATTCAATGGTAATTTCTATGTTTTACATGGTGATGTAACAGTAAAATTTATAATATTCTAATCATATTTTTTATCCGGGGAGCTAACCGCGGTGGAGGTTGGTACTCGGATTTCTGATGGCTTTTCCGCAAACGCAACCTTTAAGTGGTCATGTTGTGTAGGGGTTATCACGCCTATCTAGAGAGTAGAAGGTTGAGGGTTCGAGTCCCTCCAAGACACGTGGATTCTTTTTCGCAAATTTCATATCAATTTGTCCATTTCGAAACATATGCTGTGCATATGCACAGCCAAGATATTTAACAAAAAAAATGGTTTTCGTACGTCCGAGTTGCCGAATAATATGCAATTAATTGTAATCAAGTGTCGGTCTTTCACCGTCATTAGTCGTCTGAGTACACGCGACCACCTACGTAAGGCAATCAAACTCATCAAATGCTTTAGCCAAGCAAGCCTATGGCACAGCAGAGTGCGATTGATTCGCATTCTATAACAGCCCGCCCAGCCCGTTGCTGGGCGGCATGGAGTGCGATCCTCTCGTTTAATAAACAATGTGCACTCGCTTGACTGTAGACATACAACAGTAAAGAACATGTGGAGATTGGACAAATAAAGCGTCCGAAAGATATTCAATTTGCAAAAAAGAGAGCTAACCGCGGTGGAGGTTGGTACTCGGATTTCTGATGGCTTTTCCGCAAACGTGACCTTTAAGTGGTCTTGTTGTGTAGGGGTTATCACGCCTATCTAGAGAGTAGGAGATTGAGGGTTCGAGTCCCTCCAAGACACGTGGATTCTTTTTCGCAAATTTCATATCAATTTGTCTATTTCGAAACATATGCTGTGCATATGCACAGCCAAGATATTTAATAATTTCCAATTTTATTTTGAAAGTTTGATCAATTTGGTATTTTTGAGTGCTAAAACATTTTAGTTGAATGCTAAATATTCAATCTGAATGTTTTTTTCTCAGTGTAAAATTGTGATTTTTACAGCGATAATTATCAGAACAAAATTTTAAAAATAGTCAAACAAACTTTCATATTTCACATCTCTAGCAACACTGTCAAGAAAAAATAATGCAACTGGCAGCTCGCAAGGATTTATCAAAACCGGAATTAGCAGAACAAATGTTTACGAAGAAAGTTACGGACCGAACAGTTACTGCTAGTGCGTCATTAATATTGTTCCTGAAGGAATACCAGCTGCTGAAAAAGGTTCGCATAGTGTAAATGCTCGGTCACTCGTCGTCGGAAACATCAGCATGTACCTCCAAAATATGCTGGCCAGCTGTTTGGAGATTCTGATTTCTCCTTGGCGAATACTTGACAAAAGTGGTAGTGGTAAGACTTAATAATTTGAATTACCATTCAATCGTTGTTACCTTTCTCTTCTTTCATTCCGTAGCTGATCCTGAACTCATAGGAAAATTGAATGCAGTGAAACGAATAGAAGGTAGCCTGCAGGCAGGATCACACAGCCCCCTTCTCCCGGGTACTGACCGTAAATGTTTTAACACAATATTCCGAGTGCTAACGGAACTACACAAGATGTAAACATTAAAACTTCTATGATCCAGAATGGAATCATGCTGTTTTTCAGTGCAACCATGGCGGAGAAGGGAAAAAATCTCCTGGTAAGTCAGTGCTTCAAATAACCATTTGATTAGACGTACCCTAAATTACTTGCATTTTACATTCCAGTAATGCTGAAGACGACAAGGTATAATCCATCTGACACAGGAGGATAACCCGCATAAATCCAAACGATAGCCGAACCATTATTGGAACGGTATACGTTCCAGGTTGAACCATAATGATAATGGTACTTAACCATAACCGTACTGTAGTCTGATAACGTTTTGACCATAGTGACTATGGTTTTCGTAGACCGCACTGTATGGGCAACGGGTTGTTAAGAATGTTAACTGTAAGAGAAAACGATTTTCTTCATACATTTTTGGAGGAAAGATTGTATCAGTACTATATTGATTATGGTTCGTAGACCGTAAACTTCATTTATTAAGGTTGATATAATTGTTTTACCATAAATATGTATTGTTCGAAGAACTTAATGTTAATAGGTAACGATATTAACTATGTCCATGATATATTTGTAACTGTACGAAGAACGGTAAATTTGTATGCGGGTTGTTAAGTTCTTTCTGAGGTGATATTTTTGACATTGGTAGATTTAACAATCCTAAACTTTCTACTGAAAATCACTAACTAATTTTCTCAACTTTACCAACGTTTCTTTTAATTTTACCAACGATTTTTTTTGTGTGTACTAATTTTCCATTCGAAATATATTGTGAATATATTTGTTAAAAAGAATGCAAAACTCAAACTAAGTTTATTTTTATTTTTTCCCCAAATACACAGAAAAAACAAACATGGTTTTATTAAATATTTTGCCTTCTTCATTTAAAAAGCGTTAAATTTTCTCTAAAATAAAAGTAGAATCGATTACTGTAAAAGTTATGTGTTAGTTTTGAAAGTGTTTTTCGCCTACTTAGAGTGTAAGTTTTTCTTTTCAACACAAAAAAAAAAAAATTGTCAAACCACCTATTTCAAAATACTTTTTTTTCTGTTCTGTCAGTGACAGTTGTTGTTCACACACTTAACTCATTTTACAGTATTCGGTAAATTTTACCGAAATCTCAACAGCAGAACTGTTCGGTAATTAATTTACAGATTTTTTGTAATTTTTTCTATTGTTCAACTGTCAAAATCACTTAAATTCATTAAAATTATTTATCGAATAGTTCTGCTGTTAGGATTTCGGTAAAATTTTACCGAATTCGGCGATTTATTTTAAGTGTGCATGATCGCTTGCCGGAGGATGTGGTCTGCTTTTACTTTTTTCGATAATAATAAATTAAACAAAATCTTAAGTTTTCCGATTGCACCGTGGTAAATTTTAACGACACAGGTAAGTAGTTAGGCTTTGGTCCGATTCGCGAATTAAAATCAAATTAAACTTAAAAATGACAGTTCAATAATTTCCAAATAACCCTGCCCGCAGAGCAAGCTTACTTTTGACAGATGTTGAATCATTTTTGATAGATGTTTTGTTGTTCTTGCTGGGTAGCACGAGCCATTCTTATGAGCGGGGGATTACATAATTTCTGAACTGTCACTTTTAAGTTGAATTTGATTTTAATTCGCGAATCGGACCAAAGCCTTAAAATATTACACTGTATGATGAATTGCTTGCATAAGCTCCGGCGATTTATTATTACTGATTTCACGCCATTCTTCTTTTCTAGAGTCTAAGATCTTTCATCATCCGATTCAAAATGCTATCTTGGCGAAAAACATCAAATTTTTTACATAATGTTGTTGCAGAAAATAACTCTTGGAACCGAAAGGTACGAAATATATTTTTAAACTGCGTGCCGTGCACCGCTAGTATGACGACGATGACAACACATACGGAACTATATTTTTTCTCCTCTTTACAGGAAAAAACCCTTTTATAGCCTATTCAGATTACGCCATTAATGACATAATAATTGGCGTTTCAGGGTAAATACGCTTTATGATGTCATTATTTACGTAATATTCCATACATTTTGCGCTGTCAAAAGATACCCACTAAAAAGAATTTATTACGAACAATTATTACGAGAGAGCTTTCGTTCTAACTGGAATGCAGGGAGAAATTCAACAAAACAAAACTGACAAGCGTCACGCTCTCTTTGCCAGAGAGAAAATTCTCTCTGTTTTCGTTTCGTTCCGTAGTTGACAGTCATGCTCTTTCTGTCGCAGCAGGGTCGAATGCATGTTAGATGGAAATCTTCTGAGCGCTGAAGAATAACTCGGATTGTGATGGTTTTGTGGAAAGCATTTTAATGATGAAAAATAATGATGATAATTATTTATTCTCCACTTATTCAATATGAATTGTTTAAAAAACAGATGCTCTCTAGAATTAACATGAAGTATTTAACTTAAACCTAGATTTAATAGAACAAATCGAATAAATTTTCAAAGTTCAAGGGCCAATGCGGAAGACAATTTAAAACGTAGGAATGGTTGTGAAACGAATATATTTGATGAATAAACATGATTTCATAAATTGTTTCAATTCTGCTCCTTGAATGGCTTAATATATTGACGGGCCGCCACTAAACCGGACCGCGCTAGCGCGACTCGCGATGCGACATTCACTCGCGACATTGAGCTTTGACGTCTCGACTCGACGTTGACGTTTGTCAAAAATATTCATGGGAGAATTATTGTTTATGTTTACTTCAGACATTCAATCAAACATAGTTTGAAAGTGCAAAGAATTTTCCATTCCAATTAAAAATGTATTCAGAATTATCCAAAACCAAATCCTACAGAACATCTAACATCATTATTAAAAACGTTCGTCATCGGCACGCTGGTATTAATACGGTTTATCATGCCCTCTACGGTCACTATTTTCTAGGGATTTCGAAAAAGGATTTGGCCACAATTTATGGGAAAGCCAAATCAACCATTTGCGAGTGGTTTGTGAAATTCCAACGAGACGGATTATTCCAGAGAAAACAACGTCAACAAGTGTTCAAAAAATTTAGCGCAGCTAAGCGGGATTGGTTAGTCAATCTGTATCAAAAGGAGCCCTTTTTATTCCTCGACGAGGCAAAACTCCGATTTCAGAGGCACTTCCAACAGTCAATAAGTGTGTCATCAATTTGCACAATACTACACGAATCTGGATTGAGCTGGAAAACCATCGAAAGAAGGGCTATCCAGATCCGAGACGATGAGATAGTTCGCTTCGTTAAAGAGATGCTATCGATTCCATGGGATACATTCAGTCTTGTTTTCCTTGATGAGGTCTCTTTTGATAATAAGGATATGTTGCGCAAAAAGGGGTACGGAGTCATTGGTCAAAAACTTATTTATCGCGGGGAGTTCGTTAGAAAGCCGAGAGTTTCCTTTTTATGTTTTCTTGGAGTGAATGGAATGCTCGATAGTTTTTATACTGATGGTACATTTAACAGACAAAAATTTTTCAATTGCTGTCGTAATTTTGCTCTGAATAATCCCAATGTTCACCAGTATCCAGGATTTCACTCTATTTGGATTTTGGATGGAGCCCGCATTCATTGCGACGCTAATATCGTACGGTATTTTCGTTCTATTGGCATTATGCCTATATTCCTCCCACCTTATTGTCCATTTTTCAATCCAATTGAGATAGTGTTTGGATTGGTGAAAGCGTATCTCAAAAGAAATTACTGCCAAGATAGATCCGTTCTGAAAGAAGTTTGTACATCTATGAGTGCATTCAAAGTTTTTGATTGTAAGAAAATTTTCGAAAACTGTGGATATTTACCCGGTGGAGTTTTTCTTCCAGAAAAAGGATTGGCTCAGGATCCCAAATATATGGATTTGAACATTGTTCCTGAATAAACAAATACAGTTCTATTTCAATAAATGATTTAAAAGTAAAAAACGATTGTTTTATTGTTATAACAAACTGACAGTGATACTAATGCACTACGAACTACTACTGCAAATGATCCACATCCTCACACTCAGTTACTCTGTCGGCAATCTCACGACTGAGGTTTGATTCTTCCGGTCGCGTGACAGATTCCATAGCTGTGAAAAGCTCAGCAGTTATCGATCCTCTTGTGGACATACTTTCCATTTTCTGCTTCATGCCCTGCAATATGTTGAGGGCCTTGTTGAGGTCATTCGTTAGATCAGCCATGTCACGATTCCACGCATCATTATTTGTTTGAGCAGCTAGCATACTCCGATGTGCAGTTTGTAATCGAGCTGCTTCAGATACACCGGCCCATCGGAAATACTTGGACAACTCTAGAGGAGGAGATGAGTCTTGAATTAGCCGGTCTCGACTGTGTGCTGGAGATGAGTTAATTTGGTTTGCCCAGAGCAACCAGGAACTGAAGTGTCCCTCAAGGTGAGGGTGACTGTCTCGCAGCTCAGTAGCCAGTGCTGAGTCATCTCTTGTAGAATGTGCTCCAGAGCGGTCAGGGTTTTGAGGAGCAATTAGTTTTCGCGTAACTAACTGATACTGACCTGATGTTTCGATGCTTGTAGAATAGGTATGAATAAATATTTTGATGGATTTGTTCCTCCATGACGTCAGCAATCGTGGTGTTATTTGCAATGTCCCGTAGATTTTCTTCCTCACCGTATCTTGCAGTAAAATAAACTTTGCGATGTCCTCGAATTCTGGATCGTGTTCCTCTGACCAATGTGGAATGTCGTCTTCGAAAATAACTTGGCGCCTTATCACTTTTCTAGCACGCTCCCAAATACATCGTAGAATTTCTTCCGGTGAATTACCGTGTACGGAAGCCTGAGCAATTTCCTTTGGTCGTAGCTGGCTCTTGTACAATCGTTCGAGGTAGATCCCATTAAAGCAAAACGTTGAGGGGCCTCCTTCTTCATCCGATTCAAAAAACTCGATGTCATAACGTACTTTGGACATGTCCACATTCTCATCTCTGGCTCTATCTCCCGAATCGGCACCGGCTTGAATGGTTGGCTCATCAATGAAGACGGCAGCCTCAGCCGTGAGTTCTTCGAGGTATTCCACTGAATCATACCTGTAAATATCAAGTCATTAAGATATGCTAATCAAAGTAATTTAGCAATATTTACTCGTCCATTATCACATAATAAAAAAAGATACGGAACGGATAATAATTATTCACTCATGCACTAACAGAACAGAAGATAAAATATTTTTTTATTTAATATTTATGATCGCAAGCAATGACAGCATAAACAACACGGTGAAAAATAAATCATTAATTTGGGGTAAGATGGAACCCAACCCAAAGTTTAAAACCAAATATTTTTTAATTCGAATGAACAAATTAGGAAAATCTAAAGTACAGTGATGTTTTTTATTGTAAAAAACATGTTTTATATTTATTTACTGCTTACAAATTAAAGACTTTTGAAATTTTAAAACTCATATTAAATGTTTTGTCAAACACAATGTTCAGTGATTCAATTTTAGTGTATATTCGCAAGTGTAGTTGACATTTGACCAGGTGCGCTCTTTTTCTGATTTCCAGTCGTATAGTCAATACTTTGGATTTCAACATTTTTCACGTGGGGCAACTGTACGATTTGAATGGGATGTATATATAAAGTAGAATAACCTTAAATAAAACATGGATTGGTAATGCATTAATTCATCCAAAATCCAGTTTAAATTATATCACATTCACACGATTCGATTTTGTTAGAAGCTGTATCATTGATTGTCGAGTAGAACGCAATGGTTCAGTTTCCATTTTTGAAAAAAATTAAATTGCTGAGTTGCCCTTCATACATGGAGATACTGGTGGAAATACATTTTAGTTCGATAATATTTCTTGAAAATTGGTCCAATCGTCCTTTTTTATTTATTTGTGATAATACCCAAAAGTATCTAAATTTTTCTATCAAATCTCCGTTCGATCATAGTACGGAATCAAAATACTTTTTAAACTTAAAAATAAATTGAGGAATAGTCTGATTCCCCGAATAACGGCTCACTCAACTAATGAATGTAGCTGCGCTCATTATCCTTAATGAGAGCTTCAAATATTCTTCGAAAATCCCTTTTCATATTTTTTTTCGTAGAAACTTTGTTCAGAAAAAAATGTTCAATTGCCGCCACACAAATGCTTGATTTCGCAAATTAAATTTTAAAACTCTCCTTGAATTCAACCCTGTATTAGCGTGCAAATGAGGAAACATGGAAACGTCAAGATATATTATCTTGCTGCAGTCTGAACACCTCGTAATAATTGGATACCCTCTCACTTGACAAAGTCATAAATAGCCCAATCTGAATAGGCTATTAGCGCAATCTGTGAACCCCAACGAGTGGCTGAATGTTTGGATCATTTTAAAACTTCCTGGAATTTTTAAGAGCTGTGTTATTGGGTGCATTTTTCGTTCATGAGCGGACGAAATGAGTAAAATTTGAAAATTAAAAGCTAAACTAATAACCTACACTGAGGAAAATCGACGTATGATTTTTAATCAAACGCCTTATGAAAATTTGCCACAAGGAATCGGTATGAAATTTTCATTCGAAAAAAAGTGAAGTGCGGCAGCCCGGATTCGAACCATGGACGTCGGGGTTTTTTTTTTTTTTTTTTTTTTTACAAGGGAGAATGCATTTACACACTAACCCAGTACACGTGCATTGTAGTTGCCAAACTACCACACGGAAGTGTACTGGAGTGTCGGACTCGACCATACCGGTAATACCGACTAAACTCCCTTGGGCTCCACCATCGTTTCCCCAGGAACTACCTCGCAGTACTACTTCTGGGGGGACGGCAGTACTAAGCGTACTCACTCATTATCGCTCACACAGGCACTCGTCCCACGCGAGACTGACTTGGGTGCTCGCACCCCATTCACTCCATTTGAGTCTTACTTGGATGCTCTCCCGGACGCTCCGCTGCCATGCCTCGAGGTGTCAATAGCGGTAACTGCCTGGGCCTACAGATATTGCGCTACGACACTCTGCCTCAGCACGAGCAGATCAATCATACCACTGCCGAAGCAGACCATACGCTACCCTGCAGAAGCAGGGACACTCCCCATGCACCACATGTGCACAACTGTAGGTGTGTGGGTACAACCCACTGCTACCCTGCCGCCGAAGCAGCTTCTCCAAAGACCATTCGCTCCATGTGACCCTTTTTCGGGTGCTCACTCTAACACTCCACTGCAATGCCTCGAGGTGTCGATGGGATACCTCGACTCCTGCCTCAGCATGTGCAGTCCATACTCAGACTTCTGCTGCGCTTTGAGGTGGCAATAGCGGCGGAGACACGCTATGACACTCCTGCCTCAGCACAACCAGATCACTCACTCCCTGCCGAAGCAGCTCACGCGCTACCCTACCGAAGTAGGTACACTCCACAACTTATTCTAACACTCCACTGCCATGCCTCGAGGTGTCGATAGCGGTATGTGGGGACTAATCAACGATACTACGCTACGACACTCTTACCTTAGCATGTGCAGTCCATACTCAGACTTCTGCTGCGCTTCGAGGTGGCCATAGCGGCGGCGACTCGCTATGACACTCCTGCCTCAGCACAAACAGATCACTCACTCCCTGCCGAAGCAGCTCACGCACTACCCTACCGAAGTAGGGACACTCCACATGCCAGTTGGCACTCCCTCCCTGGGCTTGTGCTTTTGAAGCGGCACACAGTCGCTTTGATAGAGTCCGCTTACGGGCACTTGTGGTTTTTTGGGAGGGATTTTAGCAGAGCCCACTGCTAAATCCCACCACGCCCTAGGCAGTTCTCCCTGACTCGCAGACAGCTGGGGAGGGGTCGTCAAGCCCTTGGACATCATGCTGTTCCTGCTGTCCCTGCTGCCCCTGGACGTCGGGGTCGGGAGGCCGGTATGTACACCACACGCCCATCGACGCTTGATTAATCAGGTAACTGCGTATAAGAAGCACTGTTGGTGGAATAATCAGTCGAAGTCAGTTATCAGCGTCAGTTATGAATTTCGATAGTCCAGTTCGCTGAGTGTACAATTCAGTTCAATTTGAAATAAGCCATTTTATAGAAAGCTCAAATGACAGGAGACCAAACACTAATATTTACATTTTTCAAGGAACATTTGCGAAAATGGAATGAAATGATGATGATGATGACGAATTGATTATGGTTTGCATGCAAATTTACCAAAACAAAGACCGAGCCGTCCACTCAAAATTTCGATAAGCTGATCGAATCTGTCTCGTAAAATGGCTTATAGAAAGTGTGATGCTTTTCTCTTAGATTAACACAATCGTATTGTAGAAGATTTATTTTATTATAAACTCGACCACACTTATTGAAAGGTGATTCATAACTAACTCAGATGAGCCCTCTGAACTCATGGCTTGCTAACATACGTTTTTATAAATCACCACATCTCCCTTTTTCCCGCAGAACGTTGGTTCGTAATTCATCTATAGAATGAATTATGTAGTCCTGTTGCCAAGAAGGTTGACGAACGTAACGACGAGGACGAGTATCAATTGATGATTCTGGAACGTGAAGTTGATTATTTAATGATTCGTCGTCTGCATGATGTTCTTCTGTTGGTGGGGTAACTACTTCTGGAACTGTAATTTTCTTCACGTGGGCTACATTTCTTTCGACGAATCTTCCTGAAATTTGATCACTGATTTTTAGTCGATTTCCACTCCGTTCTACTACTTCGTAAACCGTTTTATCGAATGTTGGGGTTAGTTTTCCTAGTGAAATGAGATTCTGCAATAAAACTTTATCACCGATTTGAATGTCTGTAGGCTTGGCATGACGCCTTAGATCTTCGCTTTCTTTTCCTTTATGCTTTAAAATAATGTCTCTGCGCTTGATTTTGCTGGTGGCATCCTCTCGAGGTCACTGACGCATGGAATTTTTGATCGGATGACTCTGTTGTGGAGGAGCATAGTTGGAGGCTTGCCTGTTACGGAATGTGGAGTAGTGTTGTACATTAACAAGTACTGCAACAGATCTGATTTCCAATCACGATTGAGTGAGTGACTGATCTTAAGACGCTTAAGTAGTGAACTGTTTTGGCGTTCTACCTCCCCGTTAGCTTGAGGCCAGTAAGGAGCTGTATGCTTGAGATGTATATTTCTTGTGAAACAGTAATCCTCGAAGTCCTTACTTATAAATTGTCGTCCATTATCTAGCGTTATGGTCCTAGGATATCCTTGCCGTACGAAAATTGGCTCCAGTCGTTTTATGGTTTCTTCTGATGTAATCTTTTTCATTATGCAGATTTCTTTGTAGCGACTATAGTAGTCTACGACCACTAGTAAATAATCGCCGGATGGGAGTGGGCCCAAGAAATCCATTGCTACATCTACCCACGGTTCTACTGGCATTGTTCTGCGTTGCATGGGTTCGGGGCAGAGGGTTTGCTTACTAAACGACACCCCTCACATTCTTTCACTACTTTCTTCGCATCGGCATCCATGCCCGGCCACCAAACTTTGTCGCGCAATCGGGTAATCATCAGTGTCTCGCCTGGGTGACCTTCGTGGGCGAGTTGCAACATTCTTGCGCGTAACTGTTTTGGTATTACCAACCGACATCCGCGGAGGACACATCCTTCCAATAAACTGAGATCTTTTTGGAATGGAACATACATCTTCGCACCTGTTCTAATCGATTCATTATTCCAATCTGCTGTTAATATGGCATCTTTAACGAGAATTAGTTCCGAATCCTTGTCTAACTCGTTCTTTATTTCAGATACGTCAATGGCAACCGATTCCGTGATCGCCGCGATATACAAATGATCGTCAGAGTTATCCACGTCATAATTGTTATTTGAATTTGAGAGGCGCGATAATGAATCAGCAACATTGTCCTTCCCAGGTTTGTAAATTATGCGAAATTTGAATGGTTGAAGCCTAAGCACCCATCTTTCGATCCGACCCGGTGGTTGGGAAGTAGATTTAAAAATTGCCGTAAGTGGTCGATGATCCGTCTCCAGCTCAAACTCTCTTCCGATTAGGTAAAACTGAAATTTTTCAACGCTCCAAATGATCGCTAAGGCTTCCTTTTCAGATTGACAGTAGCGCCTCTCCGTTGCAGATAAACTTTTGCTGGCGTACGATATTATGGTCGGTTTATCGTCGTTCTCATCCTCGAACTGCACTAAAACAGCTCCCAATCCCACGGGAGAAGCGTCCGCAATGACTCTCGTTCGGCGCTCATTGTCGAAATACCCTAATATTGGAGCGGTGCAAATGGCCTCTTTGAGTGCGTTGAAAGCTATTTCATGTCGGGATTCCCATTCGAACGTGTGACCCCCGGTGATAAGTTGCCGTAGATCGAATGTTTTAGTTGCTAGGTCGGGGATAAATCGGCCAACATAACCCACCAGGCCCAGAAAACTTCGAACTTCTTCTGAGGTCCTTGGAGATCTTGAGTCCGTTACGAGAGATATGATGGCCAAGGAATTCTGTTTCCTGGACTTTGAACTTTGACTTCTTTGTATTCAGGACCACATTATGGGCTTCCAAGGTGTCGAGCGTGCGTGATAGAGCTTCATCGTGTTCTTCTTCCGTCTTCCCATAGATGAATATGTCATCTTGGAAATTAAACGTGTTTGGACAATTGCATAGAATTTGTTCAAGGGTTCTCTGGAAGTATTCGGAAGCGCTGGATATGCCGAACATGAGACGAGTATATCGGAACATCCCCAAATGGGTTATAAATGTTGTGATATACCGACTTGATTCATGCAGCTCAATCTGATGATAGGCGTCTTTGATGTCCAGTCGAGTAAACCATTGTGACCCGTTCAATCTGAATATTTTGAAATTCATTAATGAGATGTTTCTTATAATGTTATTTATATTATTTTACCTCGTGAGAAGGTCGTCTAAAGTTGGTATGACGTGATACTGTCTTTTGACTGCTGTGTTAGCTCGCCGCATATCGATGCATAAGCGTACGCTACCATCATCTTTTATAACTACTACCATAGGGGATACCCATGGACTTGGTTTCTCGACTTTTTCAATAATACCTGTTTTTAATAATCGGCTTATCTGATCTTCGACTTTTTTACGCAGAGCAATCGGGACGCGCCGGACATGTTGTACAACTGGTGTAACACTTTCGTCAATATCGATACGCAATTTCACGCCTTGAATTAGTTTAATTCGATGTTTATTCTTTATTTGTCTGATATTATTCTAATTTGTACCTTTGATTATAGGGAACTTCTCGATGGTGTTGTCGGAAACGTGTTGAACCATTCTGCCCTCATCCTTAACGCTTGGCAGTCCTACCAAGAGGACCCCTAGCTGTTTTGCGGTGTCTCTCCCAAGTAGATTTTGTTGCCCTTCTTTCACGACGTAGTATGTAGCATCGTATTTTTCATTAACTCCGTTAACTACACGAATTTCGGCTTCAAAGCTGCATAGAACTTCTAGTGCACCCTGCTGAGCATACGCCGACAAACGCTTGTTAGATGATTTTATATTTTGATCGCTGCCTTTCTCTTGTTCAAATACTCCCATGTAGACTCGTCGATAATGTTAAATTTTGACCCCGAGTCGATCATCATTTCAACCAGTACTTGTCCCACTTTACACCATACCATTTCATCGTGGTTATCACTAATGGCGTAGATGAAAGAATCCACCTCGTTTTGTTTGTCCTCCTCTTTGACAGCGCTAATCCTTGCCATTTTCGGTTGATATGTGTTATGGCGATCCAGGTAGTTCTCTTGTTTACGTTTTCTCGAAATAGTTGATGATGGCTTCCGTTTCTTTGGGTCTGTTTTGCACTTCTTGGCAAAGTGGCCATAATAGTTACAGATTCGACATTGCTCGTTTTAGCCGGGCACATATCATCTGATCTGTGTGGCTTATTTCCACATTTTCCACAATCGGCAATCGGCTTCGAGTCAACGTGCAAGGGCCGACTCTGCTTCCAGTAAGTAGATACGCCACTTGGTATTTTGCCTTGAATGCTGTTCACAAATGCACTTTCCCTATGAACCTCAAGCACGTTACCTGAAGCATGAGAGTGTTGATTCAATTCACGGACTTGTTGTTGAATCGAGAGATGGGAGTTAAGGGGGAAACGCAATGGAGTGCGGCAACGGAACGGCAACGGCAGGATGCGGCAGCTGTCACTTTTGAATACACGGCAGTATATGGAACGGCACGCAATGATGCGGAACGGCAAATGCGGAATGTACTAAAACCGCATATTTTTTGAAATTTTTTAAAAAATGCAGCAGCGGTATTGCGGAAAGATTTGTTTACTTTTAGCATGAAGTGATTTTATTCAAATTTGTATTATTTTCAGTAGCAGAGAACTTCAGAGAAAGCATAATCAGGACCACTTGATTAAACTGGGTTGCTGAAAATGAATATTATATAAATATAATATAAATTATTTATGGGAATCGTGAAAACCTCGAAGAAACAATAATGATTATATTATTAATCATAAAATCGTCGTTCTACTTGTCTTTATCCAACAAGTAAATCCAATTTCAATAGAACATCCACTATTCATCCAAATTAAATCCCTGGAATTGTGAGTTTGAGTTCCCAGATCCTTTGTATTTCCGAGAAAAATTCCATGTAAAATTTTCTCTTAATTTACCATGAAAATTAACTTGAGCTTTGTTGGATAATTATTCTGAATCTACAAGGGATTTCCACTGATTTTTAATGAAAAATTCCTATGAAATTCCAAAAAAATACCAAGAGAATTCCTCTCAAATATCAAGAGAAAACTCCAGAAATTCCTTCGAAAGCTCCTCCAGGAATTCTTTCGGAAGTTCCTCCAGGAATACCTTCGCAAGTTCCTCTAGGAATTCTTTCGGAAGTTCCTCCAGAAATTCCTTCTGAAATTCCTCCAGAAATGTCTTCGAAAGTTCTTCCAGGAATTCCTCCGGAAGTTCCTCCAGGAATTCCTCCCCAAGCTCCTCCAGGAAATCGTCCCGAAGTTCCTCCAGGAATTCTCAGCAATTCCTCCGGAAGTTCCTCCAGGAATTCCTCTGGAAGTTCTTCCAGGAATTCTTCCGGAAGTTTCTCCAGGAATTCCTCCGGAAGTTCCTCCAGCAATTCCTCCGGAAGTTCCTCCAGGAATTCCTCCGGAAGTTCCTCCAGGAATTCCTCCGGAAGTTCTTCCAGAAATTCCTCCGGAAGTTCTTCCAGAAATTCCTCCGGAAGTCCCTCCAGGAATTCCTCCAGAAATTCCTCTAGGAATTCCTCCGGAAGCCCCTCCAAGAGTTCATCCGGAAGTTCCTCCAAGAGTTCATCCGGAAGTTCCTCCAGGAATTCCTCCGGAAGTTTCTCCAGGAATTCCTCCGGAAGTTCCTCCAGGAATTCCTCCGGAAGTTCCTCCAGGAATTCCTCCGGAAGTTCTTCCAGGAATTCCTCCGGAAGTTCTTCCAGGAATTCCTCCGGAAGTTCTTCCAGGAATTCCTCCGGAAGTTCTTCCAGGAATTCCTCCGGAAGTTCTTCCGGGAATTCCTCCGGAAGCTTCTCCAGGAATTCCTCTGGAAGCTTCTCCAGGAATTCCTCCGGAAGCTTCTCCAGGAATTCCTCCGGAAGCTTCTCCAGGAATTCCTCCGGAAGTTCCTCCAGGAAATTCCTCCAGGAATTCCTTCGGAAGTTCCTCCAGGAATTCCTTCGGAAGTTCCTCCAGGAATTCCTCCGGAAGTTTCTCCAGGAATTCCTCCGGAAGTTCCTCCAGGAATTCCTCCAGAAGTTCCTCCAGGAATTCCTCCGGAAGTTCCTCCAGGAATTCCTCCGGAAGTTCCTCCAGGAATTCCTTCGGAAGTTCCTCCGGAAGTTCCTCCAGGAATTCCTCCGGAAGTTCTTCCAGGAATTCCTCCGGAAGTTCTTCCAGGAATTCCTCCGGAAGTTCCTCCAGGAATTCCTCCGGAAGTTCCTCCAGGAATTCCTCCAGGAATTCCTCCGGAAGTTCCTCCAGGAATTCCTCCGGAAGTTCCTCCAGGAATTCCTCCGGAAGTTCCTCCAGGAATTCCTCCGGAAGTTCCTCCAGGAATTCCTCCGGAAGTTCCTCCAGGAATTCCTCCGGAAGTTCCTCCAGGAATTCCTCCGGAAGTTCCTCCAGGAATTCCTCCGGAAGTTCCTCCAGGAATTCCTCCGGAAGTTCCTCCAGAAATTCCTCAAGAAGTTCCTCCAGAAATTCCTCAAGAAGTTCCTCCAGAAATTCCTCAAGAAGTTCCTCCAGGAATTCCTCCGGAAGTTCCTCCAGGAATTCCTCCGGAAGCTTCTCCAGGAATTCCTCTGGAAGCTTCTCCAGGAATTCCTCCGGAAGCTTCTCCAGGAAATCCTCCGGAAGCTTCTCCAGGAATTCCTCCGGAAGTTCCTCCAGGAATTCCTTCGGAAGTTCCTCCAGGAATTCCTCCGGAAGTTCTTCCAGGAATTCCTCCGGAAGTTCCTCCAGGAATTCCTCCGGAAGTTCCTCCAGGAATTCCTCCGGAAGTTCCTCCAGGAATTCCTCCGGAAGTTCCTCCAGGAATTCCTCCGGAAGTTCCTCCAGGAATTCCTCCGGAAGTTCCTCCAGGAATTCCTCCGGAAGTTCCTCCAGGAATTCCTCCGGAAGTTCCTCCAGGAATTCCTCCGGAAGTTCCTCCAGGAATTCCTCCGGAAGTTCCTCCAGGAATTCCTCCGGAAGTTCCTCCAGGAATTCCTCCGGAAGTTCCTCCAGGAATTCCTCCGGAAGTTCCTCCAGGAATTCCTCCGGAAGTTCCTCCAGGAATTCCTCCGGAAGTTCCTCCAGGAATTCCTCCGGAAGTTCCTCCAGGAATTCCTCCGAAGTTCCTCCAGGAATTCCTCCGAAGTTCCTCCAGGAATTCCTCCGGAAGTTCCTCCAGGAATTCCTCCTGAAGTTCCTCCAGGAATTCCTCCGGAAGTTCCTCCAGGAATTCCTCCAGAAGTTCCTCCAGGAATTCCTCCGGAAGTTCCTCCAGGAATTCCTCCGGAAGTTCCTCCAGGAATTCCTCCGGAAGTTCCTCCAGGAATTCTTTCGAAAATTCCTCCAGAATTCCTTCGGAAGGAACTTCTCCGGAAGTTCCTCCAGGAATTCCTCCGGAAGTTCTTCCAGGAATTCCTCCGGAAGTTCTTCCAGGAATTCCTCCGGAAGTTCCTCCAGGAATTCCTCCGGAAGTTCCTCCAGGAATTCCTCCGGAAGTTCCTCCAGGAATTCCTCCGGAAGTTCCTCCAGGAATTCCTCCAGGAATTCCTCCGGAAGTTCCTCCAGGAATTCCTCCGGAAGTTCCTCCAGGAATTCCTCCGGAAGTTCCTCCAGGAATTCCTCCGGAAGTTCCTCCAGGAATTCCTCCGGAAGTTCCTCCAGGAATTCCTCCGGAAGTTCCTCCAGGAATTCCTCCGGAAGTTCCTCCAGGAATTCCTCCGGAAGTTCCTCCAGGAATTCCTCCGGAAGTTCCTCCAGGAATTCCTCCGGAAGTTCCTCCAGGAATTCCTCCGGAAGTTCCTCCAGGAATTCCTCCGGAAGTTCCTCCAGGAATTCCTCCGGAAGTTCCTCCAGGAATTCCTCCGGAAGTTCCTCCAGAAATTCCTCAAGAAGTTCCTCCAGAAATTTCTCAAGAAGTTCCTCCAGAAATTCCTCAAGAAGTTCCTCCAGGAATTCCTCTGGAAGCTTCTCCAGGAATTCCTCCGGAAGCTTCTCCAGGAAATCCTCCGGAAGCTTCTCCAGGAATTCCTTCGGAAGTTCCTCCAGGAATTCCTTCGGAAGTTCCTCCAGGAATTCCTCCGGAAGTTCTTCCAGGAATTCCTCCGGAAGTTCCTCCAGGAATTCCTCCGGAAGTTCCTCCAGGAATTCCTCCGGAAGTTCCTCCAGGAATTCCTCCGGAAGTTCCTCCAGGAATTCCTCCGGAAGTTCCTCCAGGAATTCCTCCGGAAGTTCCTCCAGGAATTCCGTTCCTCCAGGAATTCCTCCGGAAGTTCCTCCAGGAATTCCTCCGGAAGTTCCTCCAGGAATTCCTCCGGAAGTTCCTCCAGGAATTCCTCCGGAAGTTCCTCCAGGAATTCCTCCGGAAGTTCCTCCAGGAATTCCTCCGGAAGTTCCTCCAGGAATTCCTCCGGAAGTTCCTCCAGGAATTCCTCCGGAAGTTCCTCCAGGAATTCCTCCGGAAGTTCCTCCAGGAATTCCTCCGGAAGTTCCTCCAGGAATTCCTCCGGAAGTTCCTCCAGGAATTCCTCCGGAAGTTCCTCCAGGAATTCCTCCGGAAGTTCTTCCAGGAATTCCTCCGAAAGTTCCTCCAGGAATTCCTCCAGGAATTCCTCCGGAAGTTCCTCCAGGAATTCCTCCGGAAGTTCCTCCAGGAGTTCCTCCGGAAGTTCCTCCAGAAATTCCTCCGGAAGTTCCTCCAGGAATTCCTCCGGAAGTTCCTCCAGGAATTCCTCCGGAAGTTCCTCCAGGAATTCCTCCGGAAGTTCCTCCAGGAATTCCTCCGGAAGTTCCCCCTGAATTCCTTCGGAAGTTCCCCCAGGAATTCTTTTGGAAGTTCCCCCAGGAATTCAGGAGTTCCTTCGGAAGATCCTCCAGGAATTCATCCGGCAGTTTCTCTAGGATTTCCCCCGAAAGTTTCACCTGAAGTTCCTCCGGAAGTTCCTCCAGGGTTTTTCCGGAAGTTCCTCTAGGAGTTCTTCTCGAAGTTCCTCCAGGAATCCCAAGGAGAACTTCCGTTCCAAAGATATATAGGAGTAGCTTCCGGGGGAATATCGGGAGGTCCTTCCAGGTTAAATCTTGGAGGAATTCGCGGAGGAACTCCTGGAGGAACTTTCGTGGGATTCCTGGAGGAACTCCCGGGGGAATTCCTGGAGGAACTTCCGGAAAAATTCCTGGGGGAACTTCCGGAAAAATTCCTGGAAGAACTTCCGGAGGAAATACGGGAGAACTTCAGGAGGAATTACGGGAGGAACTTCAGGACCAATTCCGGGAAATTCCTGGAAGAACTTTCGGTGGAAATCAAGGAGGAACTTTTGGGGGAATTCCTGGAGGAACTTCCGAAGGAATTCCTGGAGGAACTTCTTAAGGAATTCCTGAACTTCCGAAGGAACCCAGAGGAACTTCCGGAGGAATTTCTGGAAGAACTTCTGTAGGAATTTCCGGAGGAACTCTTGGAGGAATTACTGGAGGAACTTCCGAAGGAATCATGAGCAACTTGCGGAGATATTTGTGGAGCAGCATTCGGAGGAAGTCCTGGTGGAACTCCATTGATTTACGGAGGAACTTCCGAAGGCATTTTGCAGGAATTTGCGGAGAAATTCCTGGAGGAATTTCCGGATGAACTCCTGGAGGAACTTCCGGAGGAAATACGAGAGAACTTCAGGAGAAATTATGGGAGGAACTTCAGGACCAATTCCGGGGAATTCCTGGAAGAACTTTCAGTGGAAATCCAGGAGGAACTTTTGGGGGAATTCCAGGAGAAACTTCTTAAGGAATTCCTGAACTTCCGAAGGAATCTAGAGGAACTTCCGGAGAAATTTGTGGAACAGCATTCGGTGGGATTCCTGGTGGAACTCCATTAGGAATTTCTTGAAGAACTTTTGAGGAATTTCCTGAAGAACTCTTAGAGGAACATCCAGAGGAACTCTTGGAGCAACTTTCGAAGGAACTCTTGAGGAAACTTACGAAGGAACTTTCGAAGGAATTTTCGCAGGAACTTCTGAAGGAATTCCTGAAGGAGCTTCTTAAGGAACTTCCGAACAAATTACTGGAGCAACTTCCGAAAAAATTACTGGAGGAACTTTCGAAGGAATGTCCGATGGAATTACTGGAGGAACTTCCGAAGGAATCTTGAGGAGTTTGCGGAGGACTTCCTGGAGAAATTCGTGGAGAAGCATTCGAAGGAATTGTTAGAGGAACTTCCGGAGGATCTTTTGGAGGCACTTTCGAAGGAACTTTTGGAGAATTTACTGAGGAACTTCCGAAGGAATTTTTGCAGGAACTTGCGGAGAAATTCCTGGAGGAATTTCCCGATGAACTCCTGGAGGAACTTCCGGAGGAACTCCTGGAGGAACTCCCGGAAGAACTTCTGTAGGAATTTCCAGAGGAACTCTTGGAGGAATTTCCTAAAGGAATTTCCGAAGGAAGTTTTGGAAAAACTTTTGACAGAATATTGAGGAACATCCGGTGGAATTCCTGGAGGAATTCATGAAGGAGCTTTCGGAGGAATTCCTGGTGGAACTCCATGCGGAATTTCTTGAGGAACTCTTGGAGGAACTACCGGAGAAATTCGTGGAGGAACTTCCGAAGGAATTTTTGCAGGAGCTTCTGAAGGAATTTCTGAAGAAACTTAAGGAATTCCTGGAGGAGCTTCTGGGGAAATTCATGGAGGAACTTCCAGAGGAATTTTTGGAAGAACCTATGGAGGAATTTCTGGAGGAACTTTCGCAGGAATTCCTGGAACAATTTCTGGAGCCACTTCCGAAGAAACTTCCGAAAGAAGCGCTGGAGGAACCCCGAAGGAATTTGTGAAGGCACTTTCGAAGGAATTGATGGAGAAACTTCCAAATTAATTCCTGGAGGAACTTTCTGTAGAATATGGAGGACCTTCCGGAGTACTTTAATTAGTGTTTTTTATCGCAATTAAGTACAACAAAACGGAACTTCCTTAGAACTTTTTGGAGGATTTTCCGGAGGAATTCCTAGACAAACTTCCTGGGGAATTCTTGAAGGAACTTCCGAAGAAATTTCTGGAGCATCTTCATGTAGGAACTTCCAAAGGAATTCCTGGAGGTTTCTCCAGAGAAATATCCGGAGCGATTTCAGCAAAAACTTCCGAAATAATTTCTTGATGAATTTCCGGTGCAATTCCTGAAGGAACTTTCGAAGGGATTTGTGGTGGATCTTCTGGAGAAATTGGTGATGGAGCTTCCTTATTGGAATTATGTACAATACTTCTGAGCCTCTGCAGTTCCTGCAGGAACTTCCGGCGGTTCAAGAAATCAAAAAATAGTATTCCTACTGTTCTGATCGAGGTTCTGATATATTTAAAGCAGTCACTGAATCAATTAGAATTAATTTAAAAGTTTATTTAAATAATTGAAATTAAATCGACTCTAGAAATAATTAAAATCATCTTTGAAAAAATCAGAATTCCTTTAAAACTTGAAACGTCATATAAAATCTGTCCGGCAAATCCGCATGCATTGCGTTTTGCAACTGCGGCAATGATGCGGAATTTTTTTAGTACAAACCGTCGACAAACCGCTTGCCGTTGCCGTTCCGTTGCCGCACTCCATTGCGTTTCCCCCTTTAACCAGCTTGGTGAGTTCATCCAGATTTATGTTAGATTTTTCTAAAATCTTCCGACGTAGCTCAGGTGGGGCCAGCATGACGGCTTTATCGATTACCGCCGCATTCCTGCTTTCGTTTTCGGTGGAGCCAAATTGACATTTGTTTGCCATTGTCTTGGCCCTTAGTAGAAACTTGTCCAGTGTTTCTCCCGGAGAAGGTTTAAGAGTCCAGAACGAGTATCGTTCGAACGTGTCGTGTCGTTTTGGTGCGAAATACTCATCCAATCTGCGAATCACTGCACTAAATTCGTCTTCGTCTTCTTCATTTTCAGGAGCGTTGGCATCGTTGACTGGTAAGCTTTCATATACTCGTTGAAGCTGGCGGCCTCCCACTGCCAGGAAGATGTTTTTCAATTTTTTTTTCTTCTTTTTGCTTAAAGCAACGGCAACGTATTCAAACTGTTTCTTGTAGTCGAACCATTTTAAGCGGAGTTCCGACAGTGGCACGTTTTCACATTCAAACGGTGGAATTTTGAATAATTGATCTTCCATTTCTATACGAAACAATATCATTTGTTATTTTATTACGTTTTTCTATATTTTATTTGGAAGATTGTTTGGTATGCAAGAACCGTTGGCACATGGCAACAAACGATGGTTGCTACGGTCGTGAGTGTTTTGTTACTATGGCAACTATGACATTAACCTTATGATAGAAAATTTTCACCAACAATTTCTGCAGACCATAATCCACCTTTTTCCGCGCATTTCCTTCATGTTATTTCTCTGTACAATTATAGCCACCATTGTGGCGTCTCTCTTTTTAATAGGCGAGACCATTTTGCCTCTTGCAGCCGGATTCTTTTCCGCTATTTTAGGCGTCTCCCGTTCTTTAGGCGAGACATTCTATTCTATTTCTATCGGATGATCTTCCGCATCTCCCTTTTTTTTTAGGCGAGATCACTTTGCCTTCTTCGGTCGGATTTTCCACCGGTAAGGCATCTCTCTCTTTCGAGACGAGATATTTCGTTTTCCTCCATACTCACAATCTTCCAAATTTTATTGCGTCCATAATTAGTACATACCTTGAAGTTTCACCAAATTGCACCGTAGGTTCTCGTCGCCAATATGTGATGCTTTTCTCTTAGATTAACACAATCGTATTGTAGAAGATTTATTTTATTATAAACTCGACCACACTTATTGAAAGGTGATTCATAACTAACTCAGATGAGCCCTCTGAACTCATGGCTTGCTAACATACGTTTTTATAAATCACCACAGAAAGATAAATGGAGGGTAAGGGATAGATGGTTTTGTTTCAGGAAAATAAAGCAACATTTCTAAATGAACTTCAATTTCTCTTTTCATTTAACAATTCTACAATTTTATTTCGAAAGTTTAAGCTTTTAATTTTAAAGCGGCACACTATTTTTCAACACTGGGCGAGACAAAAGTTTGCATAATTTTATTTTGAACATACGCAACTCTCTATATGTGTCACACACATAAATTTTGACTATAGCATTTCCCACATAACGGCTATATGAATTTGCATATCATATATGTGGAAACACATATAACCCTTATTAACTAATTACCTTTATGTGTATTTTCTAATAGCGGGTGGTTATTAACGCGCACATAAAATTTATTTGGAAATTTCTTTAGATTTTTACCAATAAAAATGTGTGGATTTTTATTAGTGTACGATACTTAACAACCGGTTGTACAGGCCTGTACATTCTATTGCAAAAACTTCATTTACATTCGAGTAAATGGTTCATAACAATGCATTTTAATGTATTTCTATGGGTTCATCTTCTTATATATAAAAATGAAATGGTCTGTGTTCGTATCCGCATAACTCGAAAACGGCTGGATGGATTTTTTTCATTTCTTCAGCAGAAACATTCGTTATAGTTTCCGACGGGTTTATGATATTTCCTATGCGAAAATTACGAGTAAAGTTGAGCAAATCGTGAAAAACTAAAATTGTGATTCATGCGAACTTTGCATGGGCAGTTCGGAATGCACATTCTCGCCTACTATGCAGGACAACGTCTGCCGGGTCAACTAGTTTACAATATAATCTATTGCCAATTTATTGTTATTAATAGTAGTGTTACAATAAATTGTATTGTTATTCTACTGTATTTTTTATTCGGGAGGTTACCACACTAAACCCCCGATTTGAGTGAAAAGTACTAAATATTAGATACTTTTTTCTAACTGTGCATCAGTGCGTATATTGAACTCAAAGTTTGGGTTGATTTATCTGTGCGTGTAGGAGCTGACAAGTGTCATGACATGACACACACACTGTCTTCAGCTTTCATTGAATTTTCTTTGAAAAACGAAAAAACCGAAAAAAAACAGCAAGAACATCTCTATTGTTAAGAAAAAACAAGCTAGCTAACTATTGTTCAATTTGTGCAAGGTCTTACACGGAATAATCAACAACGTGGTGGAAAGTGCAGGTGTTTAACGCAATAAATATACTGTTCGGATTTCCATCGATTTTTGCTGTTCTAAGATGTCCAGTTTCAAGGTATTTTGCTTTGCTATTGATTTATGGAAATGATATTGAATTTTATGTATTAATGCAACAGCCAATCGACGGATCGAAGGAAGACTTCCGAAAGTATTTGGATCGGAAGGGAGTGCTAGATGCCATAACCAAAGTGCTAATCAAATGCAACTCAGATCGTCCTGAGAACGCCATAGAATATCTTCTGGATAACTTGGGAGAAAGGCTGAAGGACAAGGATACCATTGCCAGGCTAGAATGTGAACTGAACGATACCCGAAATGAAGTGGAAGTTTTGAAGCGAGAAATCAATGCATTGAAGTTGAATGTAGTGGAATCGGGTAACAGCCAGCTCGGACCACAGCCAGGAGAAACTGCTCAAGATAATCTTGATATCACCGGGAGCAGTTCGGCATTAGATCTAGAGAACCCGTCCACCAAAACTGAATCGGTTGATGGAACAATCAGCGACACAGCCGTAGCGAAAGTCCCAGAGGATGCAGTTTCAGATCCGAAAGAGTCCGTACAGTAATGATCAGTCAGCATACCTTTCCTTTCACTTTAATTCAGTTTCAGACGTGCTCACTGGATGCTACGAAAGTATAGAACTTCTATGACTCATAATTTTGAAATATCGTATTGGATTTCCGATTTTTATTTGTAGTAAATACTGGACAGGTATAGAAAATCATATCACGTTTGATAAAAAATAGTTGCGGATATTGTTCAAACTATCCTTTAACGTGTAAAGTCCAATGCATCTAGAATAAAAGAGCAGAGTACAAGAACATCGTAAGCTTTTAGATAAATAGAGGAAACACATTCCTTCGTAATATACAGTTTGATTAGTGCTTTGGTCAAGAATACATAACAGTAGTTTTTCCCTATACGGTAGTCTAGTCAAGAGAGGTATGTAAAAATATAAATATTGAATATCTCAATATAGTTTGTGTCTCTTTTCGAAATCCATTTCGTTTTTCAATCTTTCAGGACGATTCTAACTGTATAGGTACTAAAAATTGCAAAAGGCCGAAACATTGAATACGAAAAACCAACCGAGCAGACACATCTTCCCTTCTTCGTCTTGTGCAACGGTGTATTTCTGAAAATTATTGATCCTCTTCTTCGGTGGCAGCACTAAGTGCCAGAGTGGCTTGCAGAACAGATGAAAATTGAGCCTTTGAGCAAGAAGTACTCTTAAATCTGGCTTCTAGTGTACGTGTTATTTTTCATGATTTTGGCTCAAAATGTATACGCCCGTATTTTCGTTTCCGTTCGAATAAACCTTTTCACAATAGTAGGAAAACGAAATTTTCAGTCGTCAGTAAACCAGAATAGAGGTAATAAATTACTTTTTTGCAATTCCTGATCATAATACCTGGTTTACAGTTGGCGTTTGAGTGATAAAACGGCCTACTTTTCCATACCAATGACATGGGTGCTTTTGAACATTATGCAACTCAAATGGGTTGCATAAAATCCATTATAGTACTCATTTGGGTAATATAAATGGAAAACCAGCATTAAAACATTAAGATTTATCATATTTAAGCCCATTTTTCGCAAAAAATAGCGTGTGCCACTCGTTGCAAAACTCGATTTTTCAGCACTCGGCAAGCCTCGTTGGATAAACGTACAACTCAGATTAAGTTCAGATTAAGAGTTTTACCATAAGATAAAGCAAGATATATTTTAAATAAAGAAGGACATGATAACTGAAAATAAGTTGTGCAATGTGGCACTGACACATAAATCACAAGGTAAATAAAAATAAGTGTACAAAGTTGCGGTTCGTATGAAATACGACAGACTTCAGTGTGGTCATTTAATGCGAATGACGAAAGAAAGAATAACGAAAACATAATTCAACTAAGAATCGGATAAGGCCGGTGACTCAGTGCACACGGTGGAATCAGCCCTGGAAGACCCTAAAAGCCTATTCAGATTATAAGCAAGGTACTTTACGTGAAATCATATGAAATGAAAATAAAAATAGTGAGCTTTGACATCAAGATATGCTTTAGTTAGGGTTGGGGTTCGTTCACAAATTACGTAAAGCTAAATTTGGGGATTTTGAATCCCCGCCCCTCGTAATACATTGCGTAAAGTTTGTATTTTTTGTATGAATCGTAACGCTCGACCTGACCCTCTCCCTACAGCGTTATAATTTGCTTATTAATAGCTTATTACACGGCGAAAACTGATGTCGTGTTAGTCATCAATGGACATTGGACAATGTATCGAATTTTAATGTACACCAGCGCAGAACTTGTCGTTTAGAGGTGAGCTAGCCTAGGGCTGCAAGCCTCTTTAACAAATATAATAACAACTCGTCACTTGTATCGTCATGCAAGGGCTGATGCCCATGTAGTAGCTTATTATATTATGAGGCTAAAACAGACCTTTCAAATATTCCATGTTAATAAATTTTATTAGATCGTAATTGATTCAATCTTAAAAGTTGTAGTTGGTGCGCTGTGCTTCTTTTACTCAGAATTCAGCACATAATGTTAATCAACCGAAAATCTCCCGTCGTTAAAGTACCTTACTTTTCCTCGGCCACCTTCTTGGCTTGCCGTTTTTTCACGTCATAATTGTGGACGCGTGCCATGTTCACCTCGGTCGTAGTAATTTGGTCCCGCAGGAAGTCCTGATCGTGCTCCAGGCACTTCAGATTGACTTCGGCCGAATGCTTGTTTTGTCGCAGTAGCTCCTCGGCCTCATCCAATGGATATTCGAGCATCACGTTTGCTCCTAGCCAGAGGCAGACCGTTTTCGTCGGGGGCACACGAGTTTTAACGAACACCTGCTCACTTAGGAGAAACTGCGTTTCTTGTTCCTCGGATTGGTTTTTGAGGATCTTGATCATTTCCAGGCTTTTAGCTAAATCCGGAATCTGCTGTCGTAGGCGCCGCTTCCTTGAAATAATGTTGAATTCCATGAACTTGTATTTGCTGTGCTGTTCGTCAAGACTTTTCAGCACTTTTTCGACGTTTTCTTCACTTCCGGACTGTTTCATGTAGGCCTCAACATCTTCCTACGATTAGAACAAGGGGAATTAATGAGAAATCAATGAACTAATTTTGAACAAGATCACAAACCACAAACACGGCCTCCGGAATGCCCGCGTAAGACTTTTGATCATTTTCCAGCTTTGGCAGTTTGATATTTTCCATGTCTAGCATTTTTATTTAGTTTAACAACGAGTCTCTAACAGAACAGTTTCCTCGAAAAGCACGATTTTTCTCGCACTTGTAGATTTTTTCCTGTTGCGGTCAATGCTTTTCCTCCGATCGAAAATGGACTGCGGGGAGAGACAGAAAGTGCAGTGTGAACTGTCAACTGTATGCACTCTTATTTGTAAACCCGCGAAAAGCTATTTTTTTACACGCAAAACTGAAAGTGTTTTTTGGCGTAATTCGAAGTTGCTGGTGGATCAAACTCACTTTTCGGTAGTTTGTTACATCCGTGTATATGTCAACTGTGATCACAGTCACAGTATATATATATAAAGATAAACAGCATACTGGCATTTTGTGATGTTTTGATTTGAGTTTGCATGAGTCGAGTACACGCGAGTGTTCTGAAAACAAATTAGTTTGTGTCCGCAGGTCAGCAACATTAAAAACGCGTAATGTTCAGAAATATTATCACGGTTTGTATTAGCCAATACAAACCAGCGGTGCTAATTCGAAACTATGGAAAACACAATAAGAAATATTTGTACAAGGATGGTGTAAAAGTGAACAACATTTTCTATTATCCCAGGTAAGCTGATCTGTCGAAATGCCGACTTATATAATATAGGGTAAAACAACCAGTAATAGACCTTATATCTGAATTTTACTTTCGCTGCTATTGTGAGAAAATTTCCATTAAATTAGGGTAAAATGATCAATGTTAGACCTCCAGAAGTGGATTTTTTGAGTTTTTGCCATAAAGTGAGGAGAATTTCAAAAAAAAAAAATATTTTCGCTCAGTGTCTAATAACAAGTACTTCATCTCTGCAGAGTAAGGATCTGTCTCAATTGGATAATTAAACTGAAATTAAACTTAGAAGTGACATTTCCATAATTATCGAATAACCCTGCTCGCAGAGCAAGATTACTTTTGACGGATATCGAATCATTTTCCATCGATGTCCTATTGGAATTGCTGGGTAGCACCAACCATTCTTATGACGGGGTGATTTTTAAATTTTCGAACTGTCACTTTTAAGTTTAATTCTCCAAATGAGACAGACCCTAAATAGGCAGGGGTAGCGGCTTGGTCACAATTTTGAGTCTAGTCACAGTTACTATTTGCATCCAAAAATGACGAAATCTGTGTCTATACAACATATATTATGTAATAATAATGACACACTGGTGGTACAAGTACCATGGTACAAGAATCTTGAAATGAGTACCATACCAATTATTGTCTTTATTAAAGATAGTCTTGGAATAATTTTCTTGTTTGTACCATGGTACAAGTATCACAGGTGTGTCCTTAGTATAAAGGAACATCTACACTGAAAACCAAAACTACCCAAAAGTGGGTTGTTTGCACTCAAAACCGTGGTTTGAGCCAATAACCCAAATTTGAGTAAAATGACTTTTCTGGCACTAGGTAGTTTGCCTTTAATCCCATGTAAACAATTTACCCAAAGCTGAGTTTAATTTATCCAAAGCGGACCTTGATCAACCCAAAAAAGAGAATATTGAATTTACTCAAATTTGGGTTATTGGGCTGAGCAACCTCGGTGAGGTGTTTGCATCTTGCTCTAGTTTTGATAGTAATCATGGGAAAGAAAGGGAAAACTACCCAAATTTGGGTAAATTTTTTCTGCGATATTCTCAATAGTGCGTATATTGAACTCAAAGTTTGGGTTGATTTATCTGTCCGTGTAGGAACTCTATTTTAACCCTTTAAGGGCCATCGTGAGGTCTTACAAAAATGTATCGGCTAAACTAACTCTAATTTTTTTCGGACGATTTTAGTTTTTTTTACTAAAGCATGTATAAAATAGCAAATAAAAAACATGCATATTTCTTATAATAATGTTGTTCATACATTAAACATTACGACACCGAAAAAATTCTTTATATTGAATAGGGTAAAATGCCCAATAGTGGACCCCCTAGTAGCGAAATTTTGCTCTTCCTGTCATAAGGCTTAAAAAAATTCAACATATTAACTCTGCTTGATATCTAACAACAAGCTCTGCATCCCCTCTTCACGATACATACATAAAACACCCAAATACACGACGTTATTCGTTAAAATTAACATTTTAAAGTCTAACTGAATTCGCCCTATAGTAGACCCCCTGGGGGTCCATAATAGGAAATAGCTTCCCTATAGTCGACACTTCATTTAATTTTCATGTCCCGTTTCGGGACGTTCTTCTTCCCTATTATGGACCCCCTAAAATATTCCTATAATGGACACTCTCGTGTTTATTTTTTATAGAATTGTAAAAAATCATCTAATTTTACTTTCCATAGCATTTCCAATGCATGTAATCAAATCATAGAACTGTAAGGTAGGTTCTCCCTATAGAATTTCATAGCAAAATGTTGGCATTGTGCAGTAATAATGCAAAAACGGCTGGAGGGTCCACTATTGGTTGCACTCCAAATAATCTAAACGTTGTTTCCACCTGAATTTTCAGGTACATTTTACGTGCACACGTAGCTGCAAATGCTTCAGAAAATTCAGGTGAAACTTACGTGTCCGGTGAATTCTATCCAAAACTCAGGTAGAACTTACCTGATTTTCACGTAGAATGAAATTTCTATCGGAAAATCAGGTAAAAGTTACGTGAATTTCAGGTGGAAAAAAATCTACGTATTTTTTCAGGTGGAAAGAACGTGCAGATTTTTTTGGGTGTGGGGGTCCACTATAGGGCACTTTACCCTATATTTGTCGCACACATAAATTTTTGCAATTTGGCGACCCAAATATATGCAATTTGTACCCACACATAAATTCAATAACTGCATATTAGAGACCACACATACATTTTATTTGATTATAGATTATATTTGTACTTCGCGTGGAGAGTGGTTATTAGAGTGGGGCGTCATGGTCATTTTTTCAAATCAATGGTTTTTCGAAGCCATTCTGGGTCCTGAATAACTGTGCAGAATTTGGGACCGATTGGTTGCTTCCTCGCTTTCCGCATCGCGTTTGAAGTTTGTATGGAAATTAGTATGGGAGAACGTATATTTTTGCATTTCTACTACTAGAAGTTTCAGTTCATCGTTAACCAAGTGGCACATTGCGTTAAAGTATAACCCAAAGGATGCCGATAAACTTTGCTGAAGAAGGCACATTGCTGGAACGTCCACGAAAAAAGTTATAACGCTTCGAAGATTGAGTGTTCAAACCATATGCAAAAAATCGTTTATTCTGCCAGCACTGCCGAACTACGTAGACCAATAGTTTAACTGAGTGTTATTTCAAAATAATTAATCTTATAGGGCTATTGAGCTAATGGGAGCTATTCGGAATTATTTCACAAAGAAAAAAATCCGACAAGAAGGAAAATGAGTTTTGCCTTTCGATATCCATAGGTTGTCCGGTAGTGCTGGCAGAAACATTGATTTCTTGCATATGGTTTGAACAATCAATTTTCGAAACGTAATACATTTTTTGTAGACCTTCCAGCTACGTACCTTCTTTGGCAAAGTCTTTCGGCATCTTCTAGACTATATGCTAACGTATTGAGTCACGCGATTGATGATAAATTGAAGCCGGTAAGAACAAAAATGTAAAAAAGTACGTTTTCCCATACTAATCTCCATATAAATTTAAAACGCGATGCGGCATGCGAGGTTGCAAGCAATCGAGCCCATATTTTGCACAGTTGATTGGGGTCCCAAAACGATTCAGAAAAACCTTGATCTCACTTGATCGGACGAAGTTTGCGTTTTTCCATACAACTGCGCCCCACTCTAGTGGTTATGTGTGCACTAATTAGAATCATGAATTAAATTAATGGATTTTTGCCAATAAAAATGTGTGGAATTTTTGTAGTGGAGGTATAGAGAATAAAAACCACTATTTTCAAGAAAATTTTGATTGCAGCGTTCTCGTAAAAGTGCAAATATCAAGCTCTATCTGGAATAAGGGCGAATGTCGCAAGAGAGAATTCTCTTCGCCGACTTCCCCTCTTTTAAATTAAAGTGACAAGCAGATGATTTCGTTGCGGTTTTTCCCCTCAGAACGAAAGAAAACAATGAAAACTTGCATTCTGAGGTGATAAACCGCGATGAAATCCTCTGCTTGTCACTTTTATTTAAAAGAGGGAAAGTCGACGAAGAGAATCCTCTCTTGTGACATTCGCCTTTTTACCAGATAGAGCTTGATGTGCGCAAGCATATTACTCATTATAAGATGTTACTTGGGTTATATTCCTTTCTGTTATTTGGGGACATTAGGTTTGCGGGACCATTTTATAGCGAAAAATTAATATAATCAGTGGCGTCGCCTAATCTCACTTTTTACCTGTGCACTGACCCAAAAAATGAAAATTTTGATATTTTGACAGCCCAAATGGAAAATAAAATTATCAGAGTCGTTTAAACTAATCAACATCTAGTTATTCTGTGTATAGCCGCAGACTAATTCCTTGAATTTAAGTCCAGTCCAGATTGGGGTTAGGGAAACGCCACTGAATATAATTATAGTTTTTATTCTACAACTTTTTGATATTTATCTTCACGTGCAAAACAAACCAAACTACCAAAAAGCCGAGGTTTCAAGCTTTGAAATGGTAGATAAAAAACCTTATACTTGGAGAAAAATTGGCTTCGTAATATACAAATCAAAGTTAGGAATGTTTTTTTATTTTTATCAGCCCATATGTTTTGATTGAATAAACAAACACTAAATTGGACAAATTGGTCCCCCTTTTCCCATAGAGCGCTGATGGCAAAAAAAGTTCAAAATAAAAATTATTTGTACCTACTTATCAATCTGGTAGCAATATATCAAATTTAAGAAATAAATCTCCAAGTATTTTGAAAAACGCCAGGTTAGTTCCGATTCATGTCCATAACTCGTTAGTTTCTTCATCACGAATGGATAGGCTGACCATACGTACCGTATTTAACGGGACAGTCCCGTTTTTTCGACCTTATTGTGCTGTCCCGTAGTAATCTAAAAAATCCTCAATTTGTCCCGTTTTTTCATTGATTCTACCAAAGAGCTCCAAAATATTATTCAAACGAATTCAATATTTTAGACGCGAATCTAAAATCAAATACACAGAAATTTATATTTTTATGCCTTTATTAGAAAGATTTGCAGCCCCCGCTGTGTCATCTCTCAACAAAGATAGTGAACGAAACGCATCAAAGAGATGTTATATTATTAGTGTTGCTTTTAAAAGAATGCTATCTAAGCCGTTTTACATTTTCCATTGATCGACTTTTTAACAGTTTTAACAGTTTTTAACAGTTAATGACAACAGGTGCATCTCTGGGAGATTTTTTCATACAGTTTCATTTCAACGATTTTTTTCTGCTTATTCCGGAGGCACTACAATTTGGCCAATTTCATCAGTGGATTGAACAAAATTAGTAACTTGGTAGGCAAGAACTTCCTGAAAGTTAGGTCACGCCTCACCATCAATAAAATGAGGCGCAAGGACAGCTGATCTTATTTTTAGATTAAGTTCATTTACGATTATTCTTTTTGAATCTTTCGAAGTATGTGATTCAACTTTTTTTTAAATTTGCTTTACCACATATTTTTCAATCTTTTTTTTTTTCGAAACATTAAAACCATTCGAATTCTTTCTGAAAATTCTGAATATTTCAAAATCATTAACTGTAAAAAACGACCACCTACATGAAAAAAGCAATGGATAATGTTTTCAACATAACCGAGAGTAGACGTAGGACTTGTATAAACGTAACGTATTTACATTTAACTTTTGGATCTATGGAGTTTGATTATAGGCATTGTTATTGGAAATGACAACTTCCATGCTGTGTAGAATTATTAGCAATTTGTTTATTCAAAACTTCTGGATATAAAACTAATAATCGGCCTCTAGCCGTGAACTCCGAGCAATGCGATGGGCGATTGCATCCATCGCAACCTAAACCACTGCATCTGACCATCATCAAGCACAGAATAACAGAAAAAATGCGCCCACTTCTTTCATGCATATTCGCAGACCCACCGGTAGTTCTACCGCTGGTGACTGCATGCTGTCGCTGTGTAGGTAAACACAGCGAACGATTGAACGAAACGAAAAATGTGCGAGCAAAAAGCACGTCAGTACGCGCTGCTGTCACAGATTGTAATGACTTGCACACTGTAGGCACTGCTTCTTTTATACACAAAGAAAATCTTCCGGTAGACCCGAAGGCCCGTAACATACCGCATTCTGATGTCCATGTTAGGAATGCATGTGATTTGTTACATATGAAATTTTCAATGGCATTGACACTAATTGAAATTTTCAATAGCTTATTGTTAATAATCTTAAGTTTCAATGAAATAAGCAAAATGGTGGAGAGTGTCCGAGTCGATTGATATATAAATCATAAAAATCCATCGAAAGATAAAGGCATTAGTAACGTTCAAAATCTTCCCTTCCAGCGTAACGCTCTCGATTTCCAAAAATCTAAATGACACCCAGTATAGTAAAGAAAGACGTAAGTCCTACGTCAAAAAATAATTTATAAATCAACTGAATAAAATCGAGCTCAAGACAGTTTCAAACCGAGGGAAAATTTTGTTAATTTAAAGGTTTGATTTAAGGTCCTGACGTACATTAAGGCTAGTTTACACATCAGGAGCTTGTCTGCAAATTTCGTTCTCATGTGTGCGAACGGGATTTATGGGATTCCGTATGAAAAAATAGAAATTCAGCTTAATTTAAAATACATTCCGGTGGAAATCTTTGAGAGTCTGAGCTGTAAACCTAACTATACATTGGCCAGGATTTTTTTTACTTTTTGCGACAAAATTGCACAAGCCCTGCTTTTTTTGGAGCACATGAGAACAAAATCAATGGACAAGATTCCCAAGTTGTGAGGCTACGTCATTTAAATCAATTTCGATCAAAAAGGACTGTAAATTGATTATATTTGACATTTATTCCCATGCGCCAGCCATATTCATAGAAATAATTAAAATTGTATTTTATTAATGTTCTTTCCTTGTAGAGATTTTTGTTATTCTTAGTTTTTATTCCCACTTATATTTATGGAAAACATATTTGGCAAAGGGAAATCAACGATACCTATTGCGCTTTTCGCATTTGCCTTTCGACATTTTTTCGCAAAACTATGTTTTCTTAGCCTTCTGATGGCCAAAACCGGCCTTAGGCATGGTAGGGGAGGAGGGGCAAAATGCCCTAGCTAAGCATAGACTGCTTTTATGCCTTAGCTATAACGATTTTTATGGATGTTCCTACCTCACGCAACAGTTAAACAACTTAGCTAGCTGATGCCATAATAAAATTAGAAAAAATCTCAATCATATTGATAATATTCACATTTCAAAAAAGTGGTGATATTTCGTTGATTGAACGCCTTTTAGCAGGCAGCTCTTAGGGAACAACGTACCACGCGTCGGCACATCAGTATTCTGATATGGGCAGTGCGTGGAGACGCGAGTACATTGTAAGATAGTAAGATAGTCGCCGAAATGTTAGATGTTTCATCAAAGTGTGGAAAATTTCAGTTTTTCCTACATTCCTATCTATTATTTTGACACTTTTTTCGCCTTACCTACATAATTTCACGTCTAGTTTTATTACGGCTATCTCAAGCATGGTAAATATGACTATATTTTGTTTTTTTTTTTGTTCAGAATTGGAAAAGTTTTTGATATTGGTCAATAATAAAATCCTCATTGCATATCTATCGAAGAGTAGATTAAAATAAAATATAAAAATTGATTTTTTTTTAAATATTGAAAGATGGGTAATTTACTGTTCCTTCGTGTTTTTGTCCGCGTCCTTTTAAAGAGTGAAATATTTGTAGTTTAGTATTTTTACACTTAATACAATATAATTTTATGGTGATGATTTTATCACAAGGTTTTTTGACATGTCCCGTTTTGCAAGCGCGTTTGTCCCGTTTTTTCAACGAAAAGATCTGGTCAGCCTGAATGGAGCTTGTTAAAATGCGGAGTGGACCAGTTTTTTGCCTTTCTCGTACTACAAAGTTGAAGGTTATAATGTCATTCCAGAAGCAGAGTTTCTAGATGTAGAGTTAAACACAGTGGTTTGAATTAGGGAACAAATATAATTCGTGTGTAACGAACGGAGGTTAAAACAATAGTGGATAGTTGGTTTGTCTGGGTATACAATTTTTCTCTTTTGTTGATCCATTCAAACAATCGGGTTACTAGGGTAGTTTCTTAGCATTGATAGGGTAGCGCTTGATTAGTACGATCTACAACACCCGCTCTTAATCGGCTAATCATATAAGCGACCTCAGTTCACGGAATCGACTTGCTTCCAAGGGTTTTGTAAAGATGTTCTCTTGTTCCAATAGGTTCAACGTTAAATGTTTTGGCTAACAAATGGTCCAGCAGAACCACGTCTGCACTCTGTGTTTTTGGCCATATCAATGCACCCATGGTTATCTTCATAAATCAGGAATCAGGCTCATTAGTGTGCATTTCTTCTAAATCTTCCAGTAATCCTTTCAACCAAATTCCTTCAGACGAAACGGTGCTAAGAGCTACGTATTCCGCTTCACTGGATAACATTGCCACAGTTTGCTGTTTTCGACTTGCCCAAGAGACTGTATTTCCGTATACCTTAAACAAATATCTACTAACAGATTTCCGATCAGTCGTATCAGAACCCCAATCAGCGTCTGCATAGCCAATTAGTACTGGAGAGTTGAGTTCTTGCGATCGATTTATTTTCAGTTTCATTGTCTTGGTTCCATTAAGATACGGATGTTGTTGATATCTTCCCATCAGTGTTGCCACATATACAGATTTTTCTGTAATGATGCAGATTTTTGAGTCTTTTTTTGACTAAGAATCTGTAAATACAGATTACAGATTTTTTAGAAAACAACAGATTTTACAGACTTTGAACATTTCAGCACAAAATTCATTTCTTACAAAAAAAATCTGCCTCTTCAATGACTCTACATTCCAAGTGGAAAATGTCTCATAGAACATCCCATGACAAAAAGAAGGCAGAATTTCCTAATGTATTTAATCCAAACATCCTTAGACCTACATGTTGCGGACCTTGGATACACTATGCCCAGGGAATAATGAATATTTCTCACAAGAAAACATCATAGGCCGGGCCGAGAATCGAACTCGCCATCCCCGGATTCGCCGTCTTACATTTTCCAAGCAAATTTATGCATTGGTTTTTTATTTAAACTTCATTCATCAGCAGCTACAGAGCTCATTTTATAGAATAACAATCCTAAACCTAAGATAAGAATAAGCGAGCCGTTTGAATTTTTTTTTTCAAAAACTACGTTAAAACCAATTTGTTTGAAAATCAATTACGTCAAACGTTGAAGAGGTTGTTTCTTCGTACAACTGAATTAAAAATTATGTGAAAGTATGAACTTTGTACGAGCACCATAACATAATCGAAGAAAAGATTGTTGCGTTTGTTTGAAATTGATAGAAATATGAATAAGGTAACGAATATAGAAAATAAGCCCATAAAAGTTCAGGGATATTTTTGTGTTTTTGTTAAATTGTATCATACAGATTTCACATACAGATTTTTGAACTATAATACAGATGAAAAAGATTTCACAGATCGTAGTAAGCAATGTTAGTGAAAGGACGACATTTTTCAACCTCCGTCAAAAAAATAGTTTCACTAAAAGTAAAAAAAAAAACTTGGAAGTGGCAGTCAGCGCAGTTTCTAAGCATAGGAAAGTTACCACCGAATTCATCTGCTGAAGTCTCTCTCGAAGAAAACCGACATCCGATTGCATTCAAAAATCGTGCAGCATCAAACTTGCAGGAAGTCGAGTGCCTTGGAAGATCAGATTAAAAGGTCCTATATGAAGACAGTAAGTCGGTTCATGTCAGTTACAGGTAAGCAGCTTTAGGGCACATGGAAAGGTGACAAATGATTGTTAATTTATTATATTATTATTCCTCTTTTTTCCCTGGAAATTTGAGTAATATAATTGCCCATGTGCGATTTACCGTTAAATTCTTAAAAATCAGAATCTGAACATTTGTCATAAATTTGCACGCTGAGATTTCTTCAAACAAGTTGTTCAAACAAAGAAGCTTCGACTTCACTTGTTACTACGATGCACTCAATGTTAAAAGCATACAAACATGTGGTGAAAGTAACAAAATTTGAAAGTTGTTTGTTGTAAGCATCAAATATCATATGATTTGATTTATGTTTTGTTCGAACAACTTGCTTGAAGAAATCCTAACGTGCAAATTTATGACAAATGTTCAGCTTCTGATTTTTAAGAATTTAACGGTAAATCGCACATGGGCAATTATATTACTCAAATTTCCAGGAAAAAAAGAGGAATAATAATATAATAAATTAACATTCATTTGTCATAAACTCAAGAATTTTGTAGAACAACGACTTTTGGGGGAAACAGTATTTTTATGCACTTAAAAGCTTGAAAATCACTTTAACATGGACAAAACGTGAACGGAACGAATCGCAATGTTCAAAAGACTTGTAGAGCACACCAAAAGCTTTCGTATAGAGGTTGTTGCGATAGTTTTCGACTTTTGTATCTCTTGTTAGATTTTTTTTAAATTGAATATAGCCCAAAAACACTAAATCGACTTGAGCCACCTCGAAATTTTATCCGAATTAGCTGACAGGAGACTTATTTTAGCATAAGAATTGTGATTCTGGGCTGACCGATTGAATTTTTGATACTTTTTGAAAACATGAAGAGGTCTAGGACAGCATTAGTCGGACTACGATTCATCAAATAGACTCCTGCTAAAGCTGCTTCATTCCACATACGGCTTGGCATTTTTGATTCTAACAGCATCATACGTATTTTTGCCTTTCTCGTATACTAAGTATACATAAAGGATATATGATCGCGGTGTAGATACTGTCTAAAGCAACCATGGCCTGTACCCAAGCAACCAGAAGTTCGGATAAGAAGGGCTATTTTGGCTTAATCAGCTCTCATTTTAAGTAATTTTTCGTATGGTGGGAGCGTAAAAGTGAACTTTAAAGTTCCGTTAAGGATGCTTGGAACTTGATGTGAACCATACTGAACCAATTAGTTCGGTTAAGAGTAATTTTAAGTAAAATCTGAACTTCTGGTTGCTTGGGTAAGGACCTGGGTCAGGTGGAAAGTGATTTCTCCATGGCGCCTCTTGACGGTATCTACAGACTTGACCCGGTGGCGACGGAACAGCTGGACGCCATAATCGATTGTGACAGACTGAGGCCCAAGGATTCGCGGACTCGGGCAAGGTCGAATCGACCGAGGGCGTGCCAGCGAAGACGGTGGTGCCAAAGTCTACCCAGACTGAGGCTCAAGTATTCGCGGCCACGTCGGGGGTGACTGCTCCAACGAAGCAGACGCAAAAACGGGGGAGACAGTTCATTCATTTATTTAGTCTACATCTATACAGATAACACTGAATCAACAATTTGACGCCACAATACACGGTTCGAGGCCGCATCTCTCCATCCTCGAATACGCCCCACGCTCGCCAAGTCGTTCTGCACCTGGTCTGCCCATCTCGCTCGCTGCGCTCCACGTCGTCTCGTACCTGCCGGATCGGAAGCGAACACCATCTTTGCAGGGTTGCTGTCCGGCATTCTTGCAACATGCCCTGCCCATCGTACCCTTCCGGCTTTAGCTACCTTCTGGATACTGGGTTCGCCGTAGAGCTGGGCGAGCTCATGGTTCATTCTTCGCCGCCACACACCGTCTTCTTGTACACCGCCAAAGATGGTCCTAAGCACCCGTCTCTCGAATACTCCGAGTGCTTGCAAGTCCTCCTCGAGCATTGTCCATGTTTCATGTCCGTAGAGGACTACCGGTCTTATTAACGTCTTGTACATGACACATTTGGTGCGGTGGCGAATCTTTTCGACCGCAGTTTCTTCTGGAGCCCGTAGTAGGCCCGACTTCCACAGATGATGCGCCTTCGTATTTCACGACTAACGTTGTTGTCAGCCGTTAGCAAGGATCCGAGGTAGACGAATTCCTCGACCACCTCGAAGGTATCCCCGTCTATCGTAACACTGCTTCCCAGGCGGACCCTGTCGCGCTCGGTTCCACCCACAAGCATGTACTTTGTCTTTGACGCATTCACCACCAGTCCAACTTTTGTTGCTTCACGTTTCAGGCGGGTGTACAGTTCTGCCACCTTTGCAAATGTTCGGCCGACAATGTCCATGTCATCCGCGAAGCAAATAAATTGACTGGATCTGTTGAAAATCGTTCCCCGGCTGTTACACCTTGCTCTCCGCATGACACCTTCTAGCGCAATGTTGAACAACAGGCACGAAAGTCCATCACCTTGTCTTAGTCCCCGGCGCGATTCGAACGAACTGGAGTGTTCGCCCGAGATCTTCACACAGTTTTGCACACCATCCACCGTTGCTTTGATCAGTCTGGTAAGCTTCCCAGGGAAGCTGTTCTCGTCCATAATTTTCCATAGCTCTACGGGGGAGACAGTCTCCAGGGGATGAGCTCCCTGGGGGCCGCTCCAAAACGCGGAGGGTTACTACCCCGAACAAGGGTAGTGGGGCTGGGAAGCTGAACCCCGGCCAGGTACCTCCAAAACCGGGGGAGGAAGGACCTGGAAAAGTCCGTCCACCTAGGAAAGACGGTAGTAAGGGGTTACGGCAGGCTAAGAGCTCTAAGCCGCACTAGACCAGGAGAATAGAGGGGGATGACGCCTCCTGGGCCTTGGTCGAGAACAAGAGGAAACCAAAGACGTCAAGAGCAGAAAAGAAGGCCCAGGCGAATGAGGGTAGCAAGAAGTCAAGTTCGGTGAACTCGGCGCCGACGTACGTCGAATAAGACGTACCCGGATGGGCGAGATGATCCTCGAGCTGAAACGGGGCGTCTTGCAGAAGGGCGCTGCCTACAAGAAGTTGGCGGAGGAAGTCCTAGGCGAGACGGCCAAGGTGACGGCACTCACGACGGAAGTGAATCTAAGGGTTAAAGACCTGGACGAGATCACCGAAGTCGAAGAGTCAACCCGAAGTCTGCTTCAAGAGCCTGGAACCGGGGCACAAGCAATGGGACTGCAAAGGCCTTGACAGAAGCAAGCTCTGCCGACGCTGCGGATTGGAGGGCCATAAGACACAATGCTGCACGAACCCTCCCAATTGTTTGATTTGTTCCAGCAAAGCTGCGAACAGCAAGCAAGGGGGTTCGAAGTGCCCGGCGTTTAAGCGTGCTGCAAAATCACAGTGCAGGTAAGATGGACACATAGGTTGATACTATAGATAGTGGAATATATAGATGAGCGAAGATAAATACTCTGTCTCTAAACGAACTGTCAAACGTGTCTCCAAACGAGCATGACGTCACGATTTCAATGGAAACGTTAAAGGCTGTGACGTCATATGCGCGTGTGCACGGGCAAAAAAATCGACTCAGCCATGCTTTCGCTCATCTATAGATTCTACTATCTATAGTTGATACCGGAGATAGGCACGTGGATCAAGAGACTCCATGGGGAAATCACTTTTCACCTCACCCAGGTCCTTACATGCCATGGTTGCTTCAGACAGTATCTATACCGTTTCGGACACTCGGCCTCGTCTGAGTGTCCGGTGTGCGCAGGTTTAGAGAAAATGACGGAACACGTGTTGTTCGTGTGGTCACGTTTTCTTACAATGCGTGACCACATGCTTGCCACATGTGGTCTGGACACTACACCGGGCAACCTAGTTCGGAGGATGTGTAAAGATGAAGTTGGCTGGAACGCCATTTCATCGGCTATCGTCCAAATCATCTCGGAGATACACAGAAGGTGAACTCGAGGAATGACTAGTTCAGGCGCAAATAAGAGGTGGTCCAAGGGTTCGGAGTCGGCTTCATGGGTCATACCGGTGCCTGTGGTCGAACTCGATCTTTTTATCGAACAAGTGGCCGCGCGAAGAACAACATGGTATCGTCGCTTTCACGGCGTCGGTCAACCGGGCGGGTTCCGAGCCCGAGGACGGAAAGGGGTCCTCGTCAAGGCTGGAGCAGGTGTAGGCACCGCGTGGGCAAGTCTCTCTGTGTGTTGGCGAATATGCCCTATCGCAGAGAGGTCAATTTGGGGTGCACGCGGCATAATCATTCTTGATACCAGCCGTGCAGAGGGAAGCAGGCGCGAAGTCCCTTCCCACCTTCCGAGGACATAGGGCGTGGTAAGGCCACCTGGAAAGCCGGCAATGCGCTCTAAAATGTGAGTCACGATGTTCAGTGCTGCAAGGACACGCAGCTAACCTCGAGGGTGCGTTGTGCACTGGCCCCTCTTTGAAGCATTACTTTCTTGTTGTACCGAAGTGACTATGGGCTTGGCGGCAATGGAAACGGTTTAGCGGGTCGGGGATGTAGTCCTGTCTCCCTCGTTTGCTGTTGGAGGTGGGCCCTAACCCCGCACTTCCTGGATAACCCAGGATGTCTGTTGAGCAGATTCCCCCTCCATTGCTTAGGTGCTTAGGAAGAAAAAATAACACATACACACATACATACACACGGACAGACAGACATGTGCTTAGTTCGTCGAGCTGAGTCGATTGGTATATAACACTACGAGGCTTCTATAAAAAGTTCGTTTTCGTAGTGAACTTTGTTGTACGAGAAAGTAAAAAAAAAGAAAAAACCCAGATTAATCCACCTACAGTGAGATTTTGACCCTTCCTTAGTTATAAGGAAATTTTTTCCAGACTCCAGCATTTAAAACGAGATAAAGCTACTCAGCTTCCCACGGCGATTTACCATGAAAGTAACAAAATAATTGCCTACCCAAAGGCGAATGTCATGGCTTGAGTGACTACTGAACGAATGATAACGTACTGTACTTCATGCAGCCTACCTATAAGGCGCTCGTCGGATTGAATAACTATTTTGACATGGTTAGTAATTATCGTAACGCTGGTTGCATATAATGTACTCGTAATTTCCAGAGACCTTGATAATAATTAATCCAGAACTAACTAAATCAGTCATTGATCTGAACGAAACTCAATAGCGTTCAATAATAACATATATTTCGCCTTATGGATGTCTAATTTGATAAAACTAAACTTGTTCAATACCTTAAAAATGAGCTAGATTTTCTGGTAGTAAATTTCAGAATTTGCACACATACATGCATACAAGTGATCTATTAGTGTCTTAAATCATGCTCACATTTGCTATCTAGCTTCCACTGAAGAAATTTTTGAAATCCCTTTCAATTTTTACGTTTTTGCTTTTCTGAGAAGATTTTTTTGTACATGCTTCTATATGTTTCTCAATTAAAATCATTTGTTTCTTTGAAACAAATCAAACAAAGATAGGCATAATTCCATATCATAGCATTTGTTATAATTATATTTTCAATGTCAAAGTGAATTTGTTTGAAATACCATACATTTTATTTAATAATTTACGACAGCGGTTCTCAACCTTTTTCTGGAGAGGTACCCCTTCGAGCTTTTACATTCATTGAGGTACCCCCCACCCAAATTTTCCGTTCCGTGAAGCTTCCCAAATAAAATTTGGAAATTCCGTGGATCTAGGTTTCGAAGGGTTTTGAAATAAAACTTCCGAGTCTCTTGAAGGGAGGCATCCGAGTCTTTCGAAAGTAGGTTTCCAAGGCTCTTAGAAGGAGGCTTCTGATCGCTCTACAAGGAATGAGGTCAAGGCTTCTGAGCCTCTTAAAAGAAGGTTTTTCTTGAATGGAGACTTGTCTTGTCTCTTGAAAGGAGACTTCTGACTCTTGATCTAAGACTCTAGAAAGGAGGCTTCCGTGTCTCTTGAAAAGGAGACTTCCGAACATCATGAAATGAGGCTTCCGAGCCCCTTGAAATGAGGCTACCAATCCTCTTGAAAGGAGGCTTCCAAGCCTTTTGAAGAAGACTTTCAAGCCTCTTGAATGAAGTCTTCCAAGCCTCTTAAAGGGAGGTTTCCAAGCCTCTTGAAAGGAGGCTTCTGAGCCTCTTGAAGGAAGCTTCCGCGCCTCTTGAAAGGAGGCTTTCAAGCTTCTTGGCAGGAAGCTTCCAAGCTTTTTAAAAGGAGGCTTCCAAGCCTCTTAAAGAAGACTTCCAAGCCTCTTGAATGAAGTCTTCCAAGCCTCTTAAAGGGAGGCTTCCAAGCTTCTTGAAAAAGGTTTCCGAGCCTTTTGAGCCTCTTGAAGGAAGCTTCTGCGCCTCTTGAAACGAGGCTTTCAAGCTTCTTGACAGGAAGCTTCCAAGCTCCTTGACAGGAAGCTTCCAAGCTTTTTGAAAGGAGGCTTTCAAGCCTCTTGAAAGGAGGCTTCCAAGCTTCTTGAAAAAGGTTCCCGAGCCTCTTAAAAAAAGCTTGCAAGCCTCTTGAAAAGAGGGTATTGGTATTGGGAGGTGTCCGGCGCTGGGAGATCCCCCTAAAAGGTTTTCATTTATTAATCGCCATGCATATCATGTACAATGCAAAGTGGTAAAAAAAATTACATAATTATCAAAACTTGATCAATAAGTGTTTATTGGAATTGTTATACATCCGCCATTACGCATTTTTGTCCGAGGTACCCCCTTTGACCAGCGAAGGTACCCCTTGGGGTACATGTACCCCAGGTTGGGAACCACTGATTTACGAGATTTCTTGATGGATTAATACGTAACACACCTGCGTAACGCATACAAAGTGAAATTATAGACACTTCCGAAGGAAGGGTCAAAAAGTTCGAAATATTAAAAAAAAACCAAGTGTGCTTATAATTTCTGGAACAGTCTATAATAAAATATCAATTATATCCCATGAACTTTCAAATTGCAGTTGCGTTTAATCTGGCTTTACCGGCTTTACCCTTGGGGTTACTGAAAAGATTTTCGATAATTTTAATGAAGCACACGGCAATGTGCGACATAGATACCAGAATTGTTTTTTTTTTTCATATCATGGCATGCGTTGCACGACTAGTCGTTTTACCACAAACTATATGTACCAACTTGTATCCATGAAATTAAACTCAATGTTTCTTTTTTTAAGCCAAAACAGTGCACATTCATTACCGGAGACCACGGGAGAACCATCGAAACTGTTCCGAATTCGTCGTATCAAACCGATTAAAGGATGCCCCTATTGGGAGAAACGAATTCTAAGGGATCTCGGACTTTATGAGGTGAGTAGTTCTTCGACTTGCAGCGAATTAGGGTCGATGTTCACGTAGCGGTTTTCCAACTCCACGTGCACGCAGGTGTGATTTGGCGTGACGACACTACGATTCCGCCTTTTCCAAATGCACACCCGCTATTTCGATATAGACCTTTCTTACCCGTGCGGTAAGATGCGTGGCTACAAAGCAGGACTATGGAAGGCTGGGTAAGAATCCCGGTCCGGTTTAGGAAATTTCCTCAATTTCCCTAGGCATAAAAGCTTCATCGTGTTTGCCTCAAGATATACGAAGTATGCATGGTAATTTGGCTTAGAAGCCTCGCAGTTAATAATTGTGGAATGAGCCCTAAGCTGCGAGGCGGCAATATCCCAAGGGGGAATGTAATGCCTATTTAACGAAAACTCCTCTAGCAGAAATCAGTTCGCGTATCAGGAGAGAAAATCTTCAGTAACAGCGCTTCATAAGCTAGTTACAAAGTTGGAAAGATCTTTTGAAGCAAAAGAAATCTCACTTGCAGCGTTCCTTGATATTGAAGGAGCATTCGATAACACATCTCACAGTTCAATGCTATGTTGAAACGAGGATTCGATGTATGTATTGTTGATTGGATTGGCGAGATGTTATCAAAAAGAGGAATATCAGCCAACCTTGGAAGCTCATCAATTAGTGTAGGAGCAGTAAAAGGGTGTCCCCAAGGAGGCGTACTATCACCTCTATTGTGGTCGTTAATCGTTGATGATCTTCTCAAACAACTGGAGGCTCGTGGCTTCGAAGTAGTTGGCTTCGCGGATGATATAGTTATATTGGTGAGAGGAAAATATGACTGTGTTATTTCTAATTGAATGCAAATTGCCCTAAATTTCATCACACTATGGAAGAAGAAAAAGAAGGATTAAACATAAATCCCTCAAAGGCCTCATTGGTGGCGTTTACAAGGAGAATAAATCATTCTTTTCCTACTTTGAAAGGAGCAGATTTGAAACTTTCCAACTCAGTCAAGCATCTTTGAGTTAGACTTGGCAGTAAAAGCTGAATTGGAACTTACATCTTAAGGAAGCATTGAGTAAGACTACAAATGCTTAATGGGACTAAAGCCAAAAATGATTCAATGGATTTATACGGCGATTGTGAAAACCAGAATTTCATATGCCGCATTAATATGGTAGCCAAAAACAAAAAATGAAGGGTGGTTCAGAAAAATTTGGAAAATCTTCAAAGATTGGCTACTGTTTCAATAACTGGTGCAATCAAGCACGCCGAATAAAGCGCTAGACGCTTTGCTCCACATGCTACCATTGGATTAATTGATTCAGTTAGAAGCAGAGAAGAGTGCTTTGAAGATCAAAAGAGATTCAAACCTCTTCGAAGGTGACTTAAAAAAATATCTTAGTATTCTTAACAAAATAAATATCAACTCACGTATCACAAACAATGATTGCTGGATGAGGAGAAGATATAATTTTTATCGTTGTTTTGAGGTAATTAATCTTGAGCAATACATGGCCAAACGGTGGACCAAACCTTCGCTCAGGATCAATTGTATTTTACACCGATGGTTCAAAGCTGAACAGTCAAGTTGGAGCAGGCATGACTGGCCCAGGGATAAATATTTCGATTCCCATGGGCAAATGGCCAACTGTTTTCCAAGCTAAAGTTCAGGTTATTCTTGAATGCTCTAAATTATGCTTACGCAGAAATTATAGGCATTTAAATATTCGCATAATGTCTGACAGTCAAGCAGCATTGCCCAAGTAGCACTTGTAACAACTCTTAAATATAAAAAATAAATGAAAGGTTACATAATGGTTGGATTTAGGATGCTTGAAACCTTCCAAGTCACGGTTGATTGCATTTGGGTAATTTTTCAGTCATCTTGAAACTAAATGTGTTATCAGTTTTTAAGCAGTTACAGGGTAATTGAATTGTAACCATAACATTGAACTGTCATAAGCACTCAAGTCACAATAAAGTTTTTAATTAGTTACCGAAAGACTATCTGGATAGTAGATGCCAAGTAACAAAAACAACACAATAATATCATGATATATAGTGGGGGAGCCTCCATCCTGATTTGCATTCCTAATACCACTGATGTCTGGTGCCGAATTTTAATCTTGATGCAGAGATACTGCACATGCATACTTTTTTGTATATTCACTAATTTGGACATGAATTTAATAATTAAAATAAAACACAATGCGAATTATTCCAAAAGTTGCCAAACGTCAAACGAAGCAAGTTACCCTGCAACATCAATAGCTATGGAAGCAAATTACAATGTAACTAAATTCAATGTTGAGCTGAGTCACATCAGTGTTGCAAAAAAATATTGTTACTAGTAACTAATCTTCGCAGGCGTACTAGTTGCAATGTAACTTGTTTATGATTTGTAAAAATGATAGGTTACTTGTAACCCGTATGTAACGGATTTGTATATCCCTATTTATATGATCAACACTGCATGTGAAATGATTTTGTCCCTATCGGAAATCGTTGTATACTGAAAAATTTCATGTGCACTTAGAAAAACGAATTTCGGTATTATCGTTTACAGTACTAAAAATTATCGTCTAGTTTAATATTGTTTAGTGCACAGCAATTTGACAAAACTATGATTTGTCTTAACAGGCATTAATTCTATAAAATAAGGTAGGCCGAACGTACTTGAGTGTTAACTCAATACAGTTACAGTTACCTCAAGTTAAAGTCTATCTACTGTCTAATACCTTTCCGAGAAAAGTCGACTTTTGCTTCTTCGAAAAATAATATCTCGGAAATTGGTATAGTTTTTTTTTCACATAGCTGTTTTTTCAATAACTTTTTGAGCCAAGAACAACAACAGTGCATTAATGATTAGATGCTCCTTTTCGACCAAAGTGCTTGTTTTATAAAATGTGGGAAAATACTTATCCGGCAGAATTTTTGTATCGATCTTCCTATGATATTACCAGTGGAAAAAAAATCCATTCCTATTTATAAAGGAAAACGAAACCCAAAGGTGTGCATAAGTGATGCTAAAATTATGTCATTTAAAAATTAATAATTATCTAACTATGAAGTGTTCGTTGAACAACTGCTTTTGAAAGATGTTGATAAATCTACGGCTTCCATAAGGGTCATGTTTTGGAATTGACAGTATGAAAAGTAAAAAATATAGAGATGCAAATTAGCAAGAAACGATTGAACCATACACGAACTTTCACGTAAGGCAGAAGAATTAGGGTAACGGTACCAATAGTGGAGGTATTAGTAGATCCACAAAAGAAAATATTTTTTAAAAATTGATAATTATGGGAAATTTAAAGCTTTTATATCTTATTCAATAGAAAAACTAATAAATTTGCTAACAAAAATGAGATAGATGTAATTTAACATCAACAATTACCAAATATTGCTTGCACCACTAATAGGTACACTGTTTCTTTAGTGGCAGTAAAAAATAATTTTGGTTCCCATAGTGGTGCTATCCGTTGGTTTCTTATAAGACTCGCCACTATTGGTACAGTTGCACCACTATAGGTGCAAAGGAGTCAATTTTGTTAAGGAAAATCATTGTTTTCAATAGTTTTTCAAGAGAAATCTTAAGATAAGTTGCATTTAACAGAATATTTAAAGCACGACGCATCAACTGAAACCATCGTAACGTGTATAAATATGATAAATCTCATTAAAACCCCACTACCTCCACTATTGGTGCTACCTCCACTAAGGGTACGGTTACCCTATCCAAATCCAAAGATCAGTACAATGAAAAATTACATAAGTTATCAAATCTTTTGAACTATCATGTATGCGGTCGTTTGATGAAATATGCTCAAAAATATGCCTATATAATATGTTTTTGGTAAAAGATTGATATAATAAATAAGAAAACGGCTGTTTCTATGAATCTACTTTTAATTTCAAATTCGAGATTTAATAATGGAGACATTTGTTTTCTTTACTGTTATTGATACTTATTTAAGCACAAAAATGCATTCATGTTACTATAAATGATAAAACCTAAAAGCTGGTTTAACCGAGGGCGCGAGGTTTTAGCTAACTAAAATGATAGGTTTCACCAAAATTCCATTCCGCACATTAATCTCTGCTAATATCACATAAAAATATCACTTCGCATATAAACATTTACCATTTGTTATTTTAGATTCATGTCTTCAACTTTCTGATTACTGACATTCAATTTCAGTGACATTGTGACCAGATTTGTTTTATTTTCTTATTAAATACATAACAAAGTTTCATGACAACAAATAAAATGTTGACAAGTAGAAGTCACTAAATAGTTACAAAGTGGCAATCAAGACCAGAATGTTTCAGTTACTGTAACATGGAAATGTTACGGATTGATTACAGTGCAACTTAATGTGAGACCGTATAGTTAGTTACATAGTAGCTCAATTTTTTGCGCTTTTTTGGTTGCACTAGTGTTACAAATACAGTTACAGTTATTAAAACTTCACATATAATTTTGTCGCATATCGATCACCGTAATTCAATTGTGACAATCTGTGCTACTTGGGTGAATGCTTTGAAATTAGCAACATGCAAATCTAAACTCGTTTGGGAATGTGTTCAGTCACTCCAAACCTTGGGTAGTCGTAACAAAGTTAACCTGTATTGGGTTCTCTGTCATTGTGGTATTGAAGGCAATGAACAAGCTGATATGCTGGCCAGACTTGGTTCATTTCGACAATTCATAGGTCTCGAACCATTTTGTGGTGTATCTGCGTGCTCTCTTCTAATGGAACTCAAATCTTGGGAACTTTCTAAAATAGAGGACATCTGGAAAAACTCCTCGATTGCGAGGCAGTCAAAACGTTTCATCACACCAAACGTATTTATCACTCGCAAAATTTTAAATCTTTCAAAAAAAGATCTTAACACATACACAGGTCTTATAACAGGCCATTGTCCAAGCCGATATCACTTGAAGCTGTTAGGAAAACTTCAAGATGATGTATGTCGTTTCTGCGGCATACATGTAGAAGACTCGTAACATCTGTTATGCCATTGCCAGGCAATATTTAGAAACAGATTACAGTTCTTCAACAAGGGGCTGATAGAACCCTCAGAAGTTTGGGGAACAAGTCCCAATATGGTAGTACGATTCATCAGAACCATAATACTGCATTGGAATACCGCTGGTAGTCAAGGTAATGCAATTGCTCTAAATAGTAATGATGCGTCAACTTGACAAAGCTAGATCAAATGGGGCATATATGTATCACAATAGATCTAATAAATGGTCACAGTGATCAAAATACCCAACAAGGGGAAAAATGCCAATAAAAAGAATAAGACACGATATTTGAAGTTTATATGGAAATAGTAATCACAATAAAAAATACGTTCGGCAACATTGCCTATTGCCGTGCTTTAAAGCACTTTTGATTATATATTGATATGTATTTAGATTTATAAACATCCTGCTAATCGCACCTAAACATCTTCATTATTCTACTTTTGCTGAAAGCAAAACATTCTCCTCCTAGTGTATTAAAAAATAAAAAATAAATCGGATTTTAGAGATAGTTTTATTTTAAAACAGTTACTTAAAAGTATTGTTTAATATTATTAACTTATTTGAATTGCTTCTTCAGTCAAATGCAGTTGCAGTTGTTAAAAATATCCCGGAGAATAATGCCCGCCTATGGAAGGTCAAGCACTTAATTGAAGTTCTTCCAATTCGATTTCCTTACGGGGAGCCAACGGAAGCAGACCTGAGCTACACATTTCTGAAGGAAAACGGAGATTGTGTTGTGGTGAAGGACATCACATCCCGAACGGCCCGAGACGACCGTTTAGAAGCTGCTGTCAAGTTCACTAAAACCGAAGAAAGGATGGATGGTGAAACGCTACGGAAGGATTCGCGGTTAAAATGGTTGAATCCATGGTAATTTGTATATTATTTTAATTAAAAAATCGAAGAATTGTAATAATCGTAACGGTTCATTTGTGATACAGCAGAAGTTCGTTAATTGGGTTTTATTTGATTTGTAAGCTAAAATTGATCGAACGCAGAGGCATTTCTCGTACATTAGAAAATATTTTGACCATAAATTTTTAACCCAAAGTCCGATCATAGGAAACGGGGCCGTCGAGATAGGAGATTTACCGTCGAATGCAACTTGTTGTTGGGATAAAATTATGCGCATTCGTTGTACGAGACATGCGGAAATAGAGGGTATCAGTTATGTAAGAAATAGTTCACCACTAAAGCCACTTCTTCGGGAATGTTGACCTCAAGTAAATTATAGAATCGATTGAGGGAATAAAAATGTTTGGCGTTAAAGTTCAATTAGTAATGAATGGCAATCACTATTTGAAATAAGATCATGTCCCAATTAGCGAACAGTCACTGTATCTGTGCCTTTTTCTTAAGATGACAAAAATAATACCGAAAGACAGATATTGTTGGAAACAAGGACCCCCTCACAAAGAACAACAAATAATACTTGAGTTAACTTACTCCATTCCACCCACGGCAGACTGATACTTCTGTCAGCAGCTTCAGCTCTCTTTATTTCAACAACAGGTTACACAATACATCCATAACTATATTCCTTAATACCCAAGAGCAACTACAACTAACTGGCGCCTGCTTTCTAACCATCTTCGATCTAAGTGAAGCGTCACACAGTACCTGATATTCCAACAAATATAAAGACATTGAACTGTACTTCTATATTTAATTTAATTTTAATTCAGGAATTAAACCGTACAAAGTTACCGACTTTGGTAATTCATTTACCGAATTTTCAACAGCTGAACGTTCGGTAAAGAATTCGGTAAACCACTAAATTACCGAAACATTTGTAATCTGAGTCATCAGCAATAGATAACACAGATAACAGATAACACTGAATCAACAATTTGATGCCACAATACACGGTTCGAGGCCGCATCTCTCCATCCTCGAATACGCCCCACGCTCGCCATGTCGTTTTGCACCTGGTCTGCCCATCTCGCTCGCTGTGTTCCACGTCGTCTCGTACCTGCTGGATCGGAAGCGAACACCATCTTTGCAGGGTTGATGTCCGGTATTCTTGCAACATGCCCTGCCCATCGTACCCTTCCGGCTTTAGCTACCTTCTGGATACTGGGGTCGCCGTAGAGCTGGGCGAGCTCATGGTTCATTTTTCGCCGCCACACACCGTCTTCTTGCACACCGCCAAAGATGGTCCTAAGCTCGAATACTCCGAGTGCTTGCAAGTCCTCCTCGAGCATTGTCAATGTTTCATGTCCGTAGAGGACAACCGGTCTTATAAGCGTCTTGTACATGACACATTTGGTGCGGAGGCGAATCTTTTTCGACCGCAGTTTCTTCTGGAGCCCGTAGTAGGCCCGACTTCCACAGATGATGCGCCTTCGTATTTCACGACTAACGTTGTTGTCAGCCGTTAGCAAGGATCCGAGGTAGAAGAATTCCTCGACCACCTCGAAGGTATCCCCGTCTATAGTAACACTGCTTCCCAGGCGGGCCCTGTCGCGCTCGGTTCCGCCCACAAGCATGTACTTTGTCTTTGACGCATTCACCACCAGTCCAACTTTTGTTTCTTCACGTTTCAGGCGGGTGTACAGTTCTGCCACCTTTGCAAATGTTCGGCCGACAATGTCCATGTCATCCGCGAAACAAATAAATTGACTGGATCTGTTGAAAATCGTACCCCGGCTGTTACACCCGGCTCTCCGCATGACACCTTCTAGCGCAATGTTGAACAACAGGCACGAAAGTCCATCACCTTGTCGGAAACGGAAAATTCGACAGAACATATATGGGCCAACTGTCAAATTTTCCGTTTCCGTCGCCGTTACGTTGCATTGCATTGCGTTTGGGGCTTAAGTGCCCGGCGCGATTCGAACGAACTGGAGTGTTCGCCCGAAATCTTCACACAGTTTTGCACACCATCCACCGTTGCTTTGATCAGTCTGGTACGTCTACGGTCTATACTGTCGTATTCCGAACAGATGGTGCGTTGGGATCTGGTATTCACGGCATTTTTAAAGGATTTGCCGTACAGTAAAGATCTGGTCCGCTGTCGAGCGGCCGTCAACGAAGACGGCTTGATAATTTCCCACGAACTCATTCACCAATGGTGACAGACGACGGAAGATGATCTGGGATATCACTTTGTAGGCGGCATTAAGGATGGTGATGGCTCGAAAGCTCTCACACTCCAGTTTGTCTTCTTTCTTGTAGATGGGGCGTATAACCCCTTCCATCCACTCCTCCGATAGCTGTTCAGTTTCCCAGATTCTGACTATTAGTTTGTGAAGGCAAGTGGCTAGCTTTTCCGGGCCCATCTTGATGAGCTCAGCTCTGATACCATCCTTACCAGCTGCTTTACTGGTCTTTAGCTGTTTGATGGCATCCTTAACTTCCCTCAAGGGCTGGTTGGCTTCCATCGTCCGCTGAACTGACGTAGTCATCTCCTTGACTTTCACTGCCTGTACTCTCAGCGTCATTCAAATGTTCCTCGTAGTGCTGCTTCCACCTTTCGATCACCACACGTTCGTCCGTCAAGATGCTGCCATCCTTATCCCTGCACATTTCGGCTCGCGGCACGAAGCCTTTGCGGGATGCGTTGAGCTTCTGATAGAACTTGCGTGTTTCTTGAGAACGGCACAGCTGTTCCATTTCCTCGCATTCCGCTTCTTCCAGGCGGCGTTTCTTCTCCTGAAAAAGGTGGGCCTGCTGTCTCCGCTTCCGTCTATAACGTTCCACGTTCTGCCGGGTACCTTGATGCAGCGCGACCGCCCGCGCTGCGTTCTTCTCCTCCAGAATCTGTCTGCACTCTTCGTCGAACCAATCGTTCCGTCAACTTCGTCCCATATACCCGACGTTGTTCTCCGCTGCGTCGTTAATGGCTGCTTTGACTGTATTCCAGCAGTCCTCGAGCTCGCCCTCTTCGGGCAACGCTGCCTCGAGATGCTGCGCGTATGTAGTGGCGACATCAGGATGCTTTAGTCGCTCTAGGTCGTACCGCGGCGGTCGTCGGTACCGAATATTGTTGATGACGGATAGTTTTGGGCGCAGTTTAACCATCACCAGATAGTGGTCAGAGTCGATGTTAGCGCCACGATATGTCCTGACGTCGATAATGTCGGAGAAGTGCCGTCCATCAATCAGAACGTGGTCGATTTGTGATTCTGTCTGCAGTGGTGATCTCCAGGTGTACCGATACGGGAGGCTATGTTGGAAGTAGGTGCTGCGAATGGCCATATTTTTGTAGGCGCGAAATCGTTTTCGTTCGTCAGCCGGTGAGCGCTGAACTTCCCAATAGTCGGTCTAAACTCCTCCTCTTGGCCAACATGAGCGTTCAAATCTCCTATGATGATTTTGACGTCGTGGCTTGGGCAGCTGTCGTACTAAAGCTGCGCGTAGAATGCGTCCTTATCATCATCAGTGCTTCCGGAGTGTGGGCTATGGACGTTGATAATGCTGAAGTTGAAGAACCGGCCTTTGATCCTCAACCTGCACATTCTTTCATTGATCGGCCACCACCCGATCACGCGTCTTTGCATATCGCCCATCACTATGAAAGCTGTTCCCAGCTCGTGTGTGTTGCCGCAGCTCAGGTAGATAGTATGATTACCTCTAAACGTTTGCAACATTGATCCCTTCAAACAAACCTCCTGCAGCGCTACGATGCCGAATCCACGGTCCTTGAGCACATCGGCGAGTATGCGTGTGCTCCCGATGAAGTTGAGAGATTTGCAGTTCCACGAACCGAGTTTCCAATCGCTAGTTCCTTTTCGTCGCAGTGGTCTTCGCCGATAGTTCCGGTCCGTACTCTCTTGTTGATTGTTCGTTGCGTATGTTTTTTAAAGGCTGGCTTCCAGGGCCTGACACCAAACCCCCTAAATTTCCGGAGTACCATTCCTCCTTATTCCCAATGGACCATGGTGCAGGTTCACTTAGAGTCCCTTGCTGGCACTCGGACGATGATCAGCCGCCCCTAACATGGAGAACAGACGCTGTTGTGAGCCGATCATGACATGGAGAACAGACGCTCAGTAAGATTTGCACCTCCGGAGAGGAACAAACTCCCCCCCCCCTTCCCTGTCAGCATACGACCATAGTTTCCACCGGGGTTGGTTACCCGCTCTTCCCTAAGGTTACTCGTATTCCGGCCAGCACCACGGGGAGGTAGGGATAGGAGTTGCTGGGTAATAGGCTAAGGACCGCAAAATGGTCCATCCGGGTCTCTCGGAACCCTCGGAATGGTATAGTTTCGTCTGCAATATTTTTTTGCGTGTACCGTATAGGGTAAAAGTTCCCTTAGTCGTGGGTGTTCCTATAGTTGCGGTAGTATGGTATATTCAAAATTTCCAAATCAGACGCAGCAACCCATATTGTCAATCAATTTCAGTACCCGAACCGAACCAAAACATCTTGGGTGGCTCTTTTAAATTGGTAAATATCCTGAAAATACATTAATATTTTTCCGTATGTGCACCAATAGTTGCGGCAGTGTTCCTATAGTTGCGCGTCCCGTAAGAAAACAATGGGATTCGCAACTATAGGAACAAAGATTAAAAAATATCGCAACTATTGGAACACTGTACCAATAATTGGAGTTTGATTTTACAAAAGATATTTAAATTTTAGTTACTATATAGATAAAGATTGTCGCCACAGACAAACAGACGTAACTCTTCATACAAACTGTTCGAAAAATTATCGTCATTCGCTTTTCAGAAAATACTACTGCCATCTGTTATCGGAATCGCGAGTCGACCATTATTATTTCCCATTTGACGTTTGCTCCTAACGCATACATTTATACCAATCATCATCATCATCGTCATCAACACACACTCAGCGAACTGGACTATCGAAATTCATAACTGGCGCCTTATGAATCTTCGACTGATTATTCCACTAACAGTGATTCTTATACGCAGTTACCTGCCCGAGTAATCAAGCGTCGATGGGCGTGTGGTCTACATACCGGCCTCCCGACCCCGACGTCCATGGTTCGAACCTAGTCTGCCGCACTTCACTTTTTTTCAAATGAAAATCATCATTCATAAGGCAGCATATTGAAATTCATACCGATTCCTTGAGGCAAATTTTCATAAGGCGTTTGATTGAAAATCATACGTCCATTTTCCTCAGTGCAGAAAACATTCAGCAGCATATACACTAACCGAATGTCAAAGTGATTGAACACTAGCGCCTCTCTTGGCACAATCGCGTAGCACAGATGTATTTCAAATCAACCGTTGAACACGTGAACGATGTTGAAATAAGAAGTGTTACGTCTGTTTGTCTGTGTTGTCGCTGTCGTCGCTGTCCGGAACATCTTTTGCTGGCGAGGATAGGGGAGCTAAATGTCAAAGAAGGAAAATCCATACGATTTGACAGCTTGGTACCCAACATGTTCCGGACAGCAGAACAAAGGGAACCGAAGCGAAAATCTTTATCTAGTAACTAAAATATCTTTTGGCACACACTTGTGGCACAGACAAACAGACATAACACATTGAACATTCACTCATCAAATTAATCGTCATTCAAACACTAACGACATCTGTCCATTCCAGTTAGTTGGGCAAATCACGAACCAGATGGCGGTAGTGAGCAAACGTCAGACTCGAGCAAATCCGATGCGAGCGCCACGAGTTACCGATTGGCCAACTCATGATTATTTGAATCGACCAGTAAATCATTGAACGATGGAAATTTGACGAGTGTTATGTCTGTTTGTCTGTGCTTGTGGTATTCGTACCATGGTACAAGGCGACAAGAAAATAATTTCAAGGCTATCTTTAATGAAGACAATAATTGGTATGGCACTCATTTCAAGATTTTTGTACCATGGTATGAATACCATAAGTGTGTCCTCCATATTACCCTATACCGTAGGTAGGGTAAAATACCCAGGGAATTTTGTTCTTCCTGTCATTAGGAGTAGACATTTTCAACATAATAATTCTGCTTGATAACTAATAACTAGAGATGTCGCAAATTAATCGATTACTTCGATTAATCGATTCAATAATCGAGATGAATCGTGAGTAATCGATTAGTTACTAATCGATTAATCAGAATTTTACGACATCATAAGGATGTCGAAAATTAATTGATTATTTCGATTAATCGATTCATCGTTGAGATAATCGATTAATTTTGAATCTATTACTATACAATGATTAATCGATTCAATAATCGACAAGAATCAAGAGTAATCGATTAGTAACTAATCGATTAATCGGAATTTTACGACATCTCTACTAATAACAAGTTCTGCATCTCCTCTTCACGATACATACACGCAAAAAAATATTGCAGTCGAAACTACAATTCCGAGGGTTATTTTAAGTATATGCACCGACGATTTTCAGCAGATAACAACCCGAATAAAAAATATGATACAAAAACTATTTAACGTAATGTGACATTACTATTGTAAACAATAAATTCACAATAATTTGTAATGTTGACACAACCATATAATCACAATTCAATGTATTGTTATCAACCATTCAATGAACTGTAATTGAAGTTTTCGTAATAGAATATACGGGTGGTTAAGCATCGTAACAATTCAAAATTAAGCATTTTTCCATACATTTGAATTCGCAAAACAATAGATTATGATGTTTTTGTATTGTGTGAAACATTTCAGGATGAAGGAATTTTTTTCCCAGTGTGCAATTCGAAGTCGGTAAAGTAGAACAAAAAGTAGGTTTCGCGAAAAATAACAATTTGACATGTTTATGTTCTGTTTTTTTGCTTTTGTTTTTAATTTTCGCGATTCGAACCGATAGTTCGAACAGTACTTTTCTGAGCCTTTCTCTGGCGCCTTAGCTCGCTGGGCCAGTTAAGCCCCAAACACAATGTCAGCGGAACGGCGACGGCAACGGCAAATTTGACAGTTAGCCCATATATTTTCTGTCAAATTTGCCGTTTCCGTTGCCGTTCCGCTAACATTGTGTTTGGGGCTTTAGGATCATTCGAAGGAATTTAGTTTTGAGCAATGCTATTTTCGAGGTACGTAACATAGTGTTTAAATTGGGCAAATTAGTTGAACAACTCGGTTGAATTAAAATGAGTTGCCAAAAACAGTTCGTGTTCTACTTTATTACCATCCAAGTCAACGAGTTACTCAATCAACTGGTCCAAACACTTTAGTATGAATGATGAGACCATAAAATAATATTTATTTTTATATTTGTCTTTGGTGTGTTAGAATAATTGTAGAACATTCGTTCCGCCACTATTTACTCCGGCGGTCAAAAAAAGAAAACGGTGGTTCGGAGATTCTTAAAAGTTAACTATAATGGTGAGTTTTTGCTATCTACATTATAAATAATATTGTAAGCAGTAATAGCTATTCAGATTACGCTTTTTATTATAATAAACATTATGCATTAAAGTGGAGAAAGAAATTGAATGCACGGGGATTAGTTTCAAGTTATTATCAATTCAGTGCAAAACCGAATTATAGCCGCTAACAAAGTTGGATTTTTCTCATAATCCAAACGTTAAACCTAACTTCGGAAGTGGTGCGCTGTTTTCATTTGGTGATGTGCTATACAGCGCACCACTTCCGAAATTAGGTTTAACGTATGAATTGTAAGAAAAATCCAATTTCGATAGCGGCTATAATTCGGTTTTCTACTAAACTTATAATATTCTTTACCATGATATTTATTATCATAAATAGCGGAATCTACATAGGCTATAATGCGCTGAGCGCAATGTAATAGAACGGCAACGGTAATGGAAGAATTTGAAAATTAGCCCATATTTTTTCTGTCACATCTTAGGGTCTGTTCACAAATTACGTAACACTTTTGGGGGGAGGGGGGAGGTCCAACTTGCGTTATACTTTGTTACACTAAAAGGTAGGGGAGGGGGAGGGTACTACCAAATGTTACGCATAACGCGAATAAAAATTTATTTGAATGTCTTTTTTTTAATCACTGATTGAAGTAATTGCTGTTTATCGTTATCGAACATTAGTCATTATCAAAATCAAGCATGCTGACATAGCGGGACTGATATGCGTAAAAATACCAAGTGAATATTGTATTTCTCGACACCACAGTTCCGCTAAACTATGTAAATGGTTATGATCGCAAATTCTATTTTCGTTTCTACTAGCTGCATTTTTGAAATCCTTGATTTTTGATCATGTGCAGTACCTAACAGTGTTTAAAAAATACTAAAACCCAAATGCTTCAGCGAAGAAAAAAAATCTGCCTTTAAAATTTTCACAGTTACGCGTTACATGGGGGAGGAAGGGGGTACCAAAAGTGTTACTTTTTGTTACGAGGGGGAGGGAGGGGGTCAAAAACTCGGATTTTTCCGTTACGTAATTTGTGAACAGACCCTTACATCCTGCAGTTATCGTCACCGTTCCGTTGTAGACCGTTCGATGCTTAAGGACAGCAGCAAAGTTTTTCCTTTAAATAGTACATCGGAAATACCTATACAGAATGATAGTGATTGTTAATTTCTGTCAGTAACCCTATTTCTGACATGAAAATAATTACATTTTACATACAACAATTACATTTTGAAGAAAGCTTTACAGTTGCGCCTGCGCGAGAATTTGTGATGCAGCTAGCTAAAGATGAGTTAAACAGTTAAATTGATTTAAATTTGATTTTTGAATTCCATTGAATTCTTTACCTCGAATTAAAAGACTTGTTCTTATGACCAAATTTCTAAGCAGCGGATGATATTGTTTCGAAGAAGGGAATTATGTATGTACTCATGTATAATTCGAATATTATGAGAGCCAAAACGAAATTAAAATAAAATCAAAATACTTTATTGCCGATTTCACCAATTTGAAGAGTTATGTGTAGATTGTGATTTGCCCGCTTCTTTTTCTCACACTCACTCTCATTTCGGGTTGATCGATTTTTATTACTGAAATTTACCCAATTATAACCTATTACTCGTTACTCACATGTAAGCGTGTACACTAAATCGATTCCCGCCATGATTTGACGTCTGTTTGTTTTCAGATTGAGCACTCACACACAAATATTATACACGGAAAATCAAACTTTTTTGAGTGTATTGAGTGTGAGAAAAAGATGACTGTGAGAAAAAAAATCTCGCAAAACTCTTATAAAGTGCAAAAAGCGCAATATTTAAAATACCTATAAATGGAAATACATTAATATTTATTGTAACCGTATACAGTACTGTATTCACATTGTAAAACAGCAATCATAATTTAGGCATAAATTTTCAAACAATAGGTATACCATTGAAATTATCGTTCACGATAGAATATAATGTAAATATATTGTTTGTTCGATAAGATATATGGTACTTTTTTGGGAAACCCGTTTGTTTTTACAAAAGATATTTTAATTACTAGATAAAGATTGTCGCTTCGGTTCCCTTTGTTCTGTTGTCCGAAACATGTGTGGTACATACCTGTCAAATCGTATGGATTTTCCTTCTTTGACATTTAGCTCCCCTATCCTCGCCAGCAAAAGATGTTCCGGACAGCGACGACAGCGACAATCTTTATCTACACGCTTAGTTCAGTTCATCCAAATATGGGTGAATAGTACCTATAATCGCCAAAAAGTGCACATACCTAGATTTGGGTGAAGTTCCTCCTACCCATTTATAGGTATACCCCTATTCACACATATATGAGTATATTGACTGGGAAAAGAATATAGGTATATTTTACCTACATTTGGGTATTTTTTGTTTGTTTGGGAAAATAAATATATACATATTTTTTTTTAAATTAAATTTTTTTTTTCAACACATGATCATCAGAATTTATTCAAATAAAAAAATATAACTCGAAGTTAATATACAATTGGTACAATGTATGCACATAGCAACTAATGTTGTATAATAAGGGAGAAATATAAGAGTGTGGGTCCGTGGGTCCAGATACCAAGGTGCAAGTTCTAGCATCGTACACAGTCTCACAGTTGCTCTTTGCTGGTAACAGCTTCGTCTCGAGCGAGGTCTCGGGCTTTGTTATACATAATTCCAGATTAACATAGTCCCGCTTGCATTCGTACCTGAAACACGTAAATGTTCATAGAATTTCGATAGGATCTTATTTCACCCACAATCACTTACCGATAAACGTCTTTATCTCCACTATTGGTCCGTGAAATAACGCCAAGCTATCGTTTCGATCCATCTTCTGCTTTGCTTACAACTTCGGTACTGGCCGGAAGGAACGGTGTTTGTTTAATTTCGGCCCCAGCCGAATGATGCAAACTTTGGAATGGAGATCCTGCGGGACGCTGTATTTTCCCCTCCTGATTGTGGAATTCGCAGAGACAAACACTATAATGAGTGACCTGTTGTTTCTGTAATGATAAGGAAATAAATCTATTGCTTATGCCATAGTGAATTCAATTCGGGGAAAAGCTTACTTGTTGACAAGGTGCGTGCAATGGCTGCTGAACTCGCCGCTGAATCTCACCCTCGATCGGACCTCCAAATAGGATGGAGCTCCGAATTGTAGTTTATTTACTATAGATGAGGTCGTGAATGCTAATATTGCACTAGCCGATCTACTGGCTTGCCAATCTCCGGGTTAAGAGAAACATTCTATTTTATACTATCACAGCAAAAAATAATGTAATGTGCATCGACGTAATCATAACGATTTACTAAAAAACACGATGTAACCGAAAATTTGTTATGCAAAATAACGTTGATCCAACGTGATATTACATCACTCTTTGAATTACACAGAATCTAAATCATCATTTCTCTTTACGTATAACTTGTGTAATATTAAATGCCAAAATAAATTAAAATTACATACAAATAAATGCAACCCATCGGTTCTATATTGGATTGTGTTATATTACACAGAATGGATGTAATTTCACATTCATTAAAAATGTAATTTTCAATCTCGCAACACTGCCCAGACTGACGTGCTACGTGCTTCTGGCGGTGGTACGCCATGTTTATTTTTTCAACTCTTGTTTGAACGAAAAGTTTCTTTCGTTGTCAATTATTTATCATTTGTAAGTATATTTATTGTTGTGAAACTTAATAATATGCGCTAATTTATCCTAAAATAAATAAACCATCTTCTACTGTAGGAAGCGCACCCCAAGGGGCACCCACTCTGGCCGAAAAAATCGTCGAATACACCGACCGCTTCAATTCCGGCTCCATGCAACTGGGCGCCGACGAGCTGCACATCACATTCCGGATCATCGTTCAGTGACCGTCGCTCGTCTACCAGCGGTTTTCCCGTTCCTTCTACGACTCCAGCTTTAGCAATGCCGACAACATCTAAGCCAAACCGGCGTCATCAGCAAAACCAAATCACTGGTCGTGCGCTATCTCTGCGCACAGGTCCCGCTCCAACCAGCTCGGAATCATTGAATCCAACTCGCTGTCGATGTCCGTCCTCAAACTGCATACGGACTGGACCGAGCGGAACAACTTCCTCCAGGGCTACCTGCTGCATGCTGCATGGATCCTGAGATCATATCCGGACCGGTGCGGACGTTTGCGAGCGCCCAAAGAAAAATGTAAGTAAATAATGGGGGATTTGTATTCCTTTCGGCTTTCCGACGAGAATCCATTCGAGATTCCGACGGGAATCCTTTCGGGATACCGAATAATAATGCGGAATCAAATTAATTATTGGCCATAGAAGAATACAAAACAACCAGAGACATAGAGGAGCGGTTGAAAAAATATTAGAAATATTCTAGAAGAAATGCCAAAATAAATGAAATAGGTAGAACAATCATTTTAGAATTCCGATGGGAATCTTTTCAAGATTACGACGGAAATTCAGGAGTCCAACGGGAATTATTTTATAATTCCGACAAGGCGCCGTACACTAATTACGTAAGAAATTTTTCTGGGTTTTTCAATCCCCCCTTCCCCCATGTAAGATTTTTCCCATACAAATCAATTTTAATTTATATGGAGCGTAAGAAAATGGCCGAACACCCCACCCCTCCCCCCTAAGTGCTTACGTAATTAGTGTACGACCCTCCAGAATCCTTTAGGGTTTCCGACTGTATTTTTTTCGGGAATCTGGAAAAAACGCTTTCAAGACTTCAACATGAATTCTTTCGAAATTTCGACGAAAACTCTTTAGACAATCCTTTCGAACTTCCGACGGGAATAGTTTTGGAATTATGACGGGTATCCTTTCGGGATTCCTACGGAAATCTTTTCTGGATTACGACGAGAACAATTTTAGGATTCTAACGAGCTATAGGAACACGGACGGAAATTCTTTCGGTATTACGACGCAACCACTTTCGAGGCTTCGACGCAACCTCTTTCTTAATTTGGACGGGACTATGGCGGGAAAACTTTCGGGATTATGACAGGATTCCGACGGGGACGCTTTCGTGATTCATGACGGGAAACTTTTCGGGATTACTACGGAAATCTTTTCGGGATTACGACGAAAATTCTTTCTGGATTTCGACGACAATCCTTTCGGAATACTGACGGAAATCCTTTCGATATAACGAAGAAAATCCTTTCAGGAGTCCGACGAAAATTCATTCGAAATGCGCCTACAAGAATCCTTTCGGAATTTCAACTGGAATTCTTTCGGGATCTTGGAAAGAACCCATTGGCGTAACTAACGAAAAATTCTAGGGGGGGCTAACTTTTCAAAATTCTATTTTTCAACAGTCAACAATTTTGACGTAAACTACGTCTAAGGTGCCCGCCAGAGTAAACGCGACGTGCGATGCGACGCGACGCGACTCACGTAAAAGAATAACAATCATTATCAACATGCTGTCAAATTGCACTGTCGCGTCGCGTCGCATCGCACGTCGCGTTTACTTTGGCTTCACCCTAAGGTGCCCGCCAGAGTAAACGCGACGAGCGATGCGACGCGACGCGACTCACGTAAAAGAATAACAATCATTATCAACAGGCTGTCAAATTGCACTGTCGCGTCGCGTCGCATCGCACGTCGCGTTCACTCTGGCTTCATCTTAAGGGGAAGACTCGGATACAGGGTGTAGAATGAAAATTTCAAAATTGGGGACCGTCACGAAATCATGTAAGATTTGTAACATTAATAGGTCCTTTATATTTCAATGGATTTTAAAGATTTATATATCAATCGATTCATAAACTCTCCACCAAGTTGACAGTACTATTGAAACTTTTGAGTATCATCGCTAAACTATTCAAAATTTTAGTTTTTTCATGCATCATTCATCCCCTATGCAACGCGAGAATGAGTGGAATCCCGTCGAAATCACGAAAGAATTTCCATCGGATTCCCGTCGGAATCTTGAAAGGATTCCCGTCGTAATCGCGAAAAAATTCCCGTTGAAATCCCGAAGGAAATCCCAAAAGGATTCCCGCCGGAATCATGAAAGGATTGCCTTTGGAATCCCGAAAGGATTCTCGTCGGAATCGCGAAAGGATTTCCGTTGGAATCGCGAAAGAATTCCCGTCGGAATCGCGAAAGGATTCCCGTCGGAATCCCGAAAGGATTCCCTTCGGAACCCTGAAAGGATTTCCGTCGAATTTCTGTCGGAATTTCGAAAGGATTCCCGTTAGGATCTCGAAAGGATTCCCGTCGAAATCCCGAAAGGATTCCCGTCGGCATCCCTAAAGATTTCCCGTTGGAATCCCGAAATGATTTCCGTTTAAATCGCGAAAGGATTCCCGTTTTAATCCCGAAAAGATTCCCGTCGAAATCCCGAAAGGATTTCCGTCGGAATCTCGAAAGGATTCCCGTTGGAATCTCGAATGGTGGAATTAAATGGAGAGTCCTTAATTCGTCTTAGACGGTTTAATACATTCCACTAAAAGAACTTCATATATTTTTCTGATCTCGAATGGATTACCGTTGGAATCTCAAAAGGATTCCCGTCGAAATCGTGAAAGGATTCCGTACGCAACCCTGAAAGGATTCCCGTCGTAACCGCGAAAAAATTTCCGCCGGAATCCCGAAAGGATTCCCGTTGGAATCTCGAAAAGATTCCCGTCGAAATCGTGAAAGGGTTCCCTTCGCAACCCTGAAAGGATTCCCGTCGAAATAGCGAAAGGATTTCCGCTGGAATCCCGAACAGATTCCCGTCGGAATCCCGAAAGAATTCTCGTCGGAATCCCGAAAGGATTCTCTTCGTAACTTCGAAAGAATTCCCGTTGGAATCCCGAAAGGATTCCTGTAGGTATCGGTAAAGAATTCCCGTCGGATTCGCGAAAGTCTTCCCGTCGAAATCCCAAAAGGATTCCGGTCGGAATCTCCAAAGGATTGCCGTCAGTTTCACGTCGGAATCCCGAAAGGATTCCCGTCAGATTCACGAAAGGATTCTCTTCGAATTCCTGTTAGGATTCCCATCGAAATCGCAAAAGTTTTTCCGCCGGGATTCCGAAAGGCTTCGCGAAAGGATTCCCGTCGGAATCGCTCAAGGATTCCCTTCGGAATCCCAGAAGGATTCCCTTCGGAATCCCAGAAGGTTTCCTTTCGGAATCTCGAAAGGATTCCCGTTGGAATCCCGTCGAAATCACGAAAGAATTTCCATCGGATTCCCGTCGGAATCTTGAAAAGATTCCCGTCGTAATCGCGAAAGAATTCCCGTTGAAATCCCGAAAGGAATCCGCCGGAATCCCAAAAGGATTCCCGCCGGAATCATGAAAGGATTGCCTTTGGAATCCCGGAAGGATTCTCGTCGGAATCGCGAAAGGATTTCCGTTGGAATCGCGAAAGAATTCCCGTCGGAATCGCGAAAGGATTCCCGTCGGAACCCTGAAAGGATTCCCGTTGAAATCCCGAAGGATTCCCGTTGAAATCCCGAAGGATTCCCGCCGGAATCCCGAAAGGATTTCCGTCGGATTTCTGTCGGAATTTCGAAAGGATTCGCGTTAGGATCTCGAAAGGATTCCCGTCGAAATCCCGAAAGGATTCCCGTTGGAATCTCGGAAGGATTTCCGTCGGATTCCCGCCGGAATCCAGAAAGGATTCCCGTCGGCATCCCTAAAGATTTCCCGTTGGAATCCCGAAATGATTCCCGTTTAAATCGCGAAAGGATTCCCGTTTTAATCCCGAAAAGATTCCCGTCGAAATCCCGAAAGGATTTCCGTCGGAATCTCGAAAGGATTCCCGTTGGAATCTCGAAAGGATTCCCGTTGGAATCTCGAATGGTAGAATTAAATGGAGAGTCCTTAATTCGCCTTAGACGGTTGAATACATTCCACTAAAAGAGCTTAATATATTTTTCTGATCTCGAATGGATTACCGTCGAATCGTGAAAGGATTCCGTACGCAACCCTGAAAGGATTCCCGTCGAAACCGCGAAAAAATTTCCGCCGGAATCCCGAAAGGATTCCCGTTGGAATCTCGAAAAGATTCCCGTCGAAATCGTGAAAGGGTTCCCTTCGCAACCCTGAAAGGATTCCCGTCGAAATAGCGAAAGGATTTCCGCTGGAATCCCGAACAGATTCCCGTCGGAATCCCGAACAGATTCCCGTCGGAATCCCGAAAGAATTCTCGTCGGAATCCCGAAAGGATTCTCGTCGGAATCCCGAAAGGATTCTCTTCGTAACTTCGAAAGAATTCCCGTTGGAATCCCGAAAGGATTCCTGTAGGTATCGGTAAAGAATTCCCGTCGGATTCGCGAAAGTCTTCCCGTCGAAATCCCAAAAGGATTTCGGTCGGAATCTCCAAAGGATTGCCGTCAGATTCACGTCGGAATCCCGAAAGGATTCCCGTCAGATTCACGAAAGGATTCTCTTCGAATTCCTGTTAGGATTCCCATCGAAATCGCAAAAGTTTTTCCGCCGGGATTCCGAAAGGCTTTTTGCGGGATTTTGAAAGGATTCAAGTTGAAATTAAGAAAGGATTTTTGCCGAGATTTCGAAAGGTTTTACGTCAGATTCCCGTCGGAATCCCGACAGGATTTTCGCCGGAGATTTTCGGGATTCCAAAAGGTTTTCGTCGGTATTCCGAAAGATTTCCGTCCGATTCCCGAATAGATTTCCGTCGGAATTCCGAATGGATTCCCGTTGGAATTCCAAATGGATTCTTGTTGAAATCCCAAAAATAGTCACGTCGGAATCTCGAAGGGACTCCCGTCGAAATCTCGAAAGAATTTCGGTCGGAATCTTGAAAAAAATCCCGTCGGAATCCCGATAGGATACACTTCGTAATTCCGAAATGATTTCAGTTGGAAATCATTGATTAATCTTGTTGGAATCCAGAAAAGATTCTTGTCGGCATCCGGAAAGGATTCCCGTCTGAATCCGAGTTAGATTCTTGTCGGAATCCGTATAGATCCGCCGGAATCTTGATAGGAATCCTGATGGAATTCCCTTCGTAATACTGATAGGATTCCCGTCGTCGTCGACCCAGACTAAGTTGTATATATTCCTATGTCATACACCCGCATACCAGAGCTGCATACTAAACATGTTTTATTATTTTCAGCGGCTTTGGAGCGCCTCCGAACACGAAGGGAATCCAGCAAGACATGAGCTACCCTGGGTCTGCGGATCGCTACTGCGGATTCCTGATGATTTCTCAATGTGTATCGCCGTTGCATGCCACCTACCGGTGCTTTCGTGATAGATTTGCTGATGTATAGTATCATATGAGTTTTGCTGAAATATAGAATCATATCTTAAATTTACAAATCCTTCAAAAAACTAGACCAAACAATTATTGATGAAAGAAATGCACGATGAGGAAACTCAATGGTACAAATGCCTTGTACGTCGCACTATTTCACGTCGTTACATCGCCTCGATCACGTTGAAAAATGTTTACATCGGGAAGAAATTACATCGCTTCTGTTTATTACACAGCAAGCTCTCGGGTACATCGCGCAGTGTAATATTCAACAATCGACGGATTCGATGGGTTGCATCGATTTTGATGTAATATTCAACAACTTTTTTTGCTGTGTATACTTTACTAATTTTTAGTGCGGTTCTGCGGACTGACTGGATTTGGCGTAAATGTTAATTTTTTCATCCAAATATGGGTAAATTAATTTACCCATAAATTGGTAAAGTCGTTTTACCAATAATATTAGTGAAATTCACTGATTTTTGCGGTACATTTCACCCATAATATGAGTAAATTGTACAATACCCAAATATGGGTGATTAGAGTACCCATAAATAGGTAAACTGATCTAAGCGTGTAGTATTAACTAAAATATCTTTTGTTTTCACGCAGTAAAAATCAACTGTGGACCATGCGGAATGTTGTCAAATGAACTGAAACAGTGGCGAATTTCTCTGAAACCATGGTAAAATTAACTGAAATTTCCTGGTAGCTTTAAAAACAGAGCGTAGTCTACAAAATAGTAGTTTTTACCACGGATTTTTTTTTCTGTGTACATAAAACACTCAAATACACGACGTTATTCGTTGAAATTAACATTTTAGAGTCCGACTGAATTCGCCCTATAGTAGACCCCCTGAGGGCCCATAATAGGAAATTGTTTTCCTATAGTCGACACTTCATTTGATTTTCATGTTTCGTTTCGGGACGTTCTTATTCCCTATTGTGGACCCCCCAAAATATTCCTATAATGGACACTCTTGTGTTTATTTTTTAAAGAATTGTAAAAAATCATCTAATTTTATTTTCCATAGCATTTCCAATGCATGTAATCAAATCATAGGACTGTAAGGTAGGTTCTCCCGATGGAATTTCATAGCAAAATATTTACATTGCGCTGTAATAATGCAAAAACGGCTGGAGGGTCCACTATTGGCTGGGGGTCCACTGTTGCGCATTTTACCCTATATACCGAAGACGAAATTCTCGCTTAACTTTTCAAAAGGACCTAAGTAACATTTTTTTCATGATTTAATTTGAATAGCGCAATCAACAGAAAAACATGTAAGCTTTTGATTGCAGTACTCAAATTAATTCATGAAAAAAATGAATATAGACGGTTGTGACTCATGAGTAGAGGCATTACCTTCGTATTCGCGAATTAGCGTGTACGAAAAATTGAAATAAATCACCTGATGGCATCACTGTTATCAATGAAAACAAGAAAACACAACTATCAACTGTGGCAGTATTGAGCTGTCACCTGTATCTTCAATGAAGATTTTCTTGTGATCAAAGTTCAACCTATTTAAAAAAAGTTTTTATAAAATCGTATTTTTTGTTGATCAAACGTAATCCTATCTGTTTCAAACCATCAATTTGGTAAAGGAAACGATTTGAAGTAGAAAGTTGCATATTTGACATTTTCCGATATGCAAAAATATAAAAACAGTAGGGATTTAACAGACAGTTTGTAAAAGTCGCAATCCTTTGAGACGTCAATAGTTCTGACAAGGACGCATAATAAAATGCAGCCTACTAACTTCCGGAATCCGATTCTGAACGAGCCACGAGTGTTTGGGGGTCAATATGGTCTAAACACGCCAGCGGGTGTTGTGGCATCTGGTACACCACCTCCTTTGCCTCCGAGACCAGCAATGCAACCAGCCGTAGGGGCTTACGGTAATCGATTTGGAGGACTTCCCTCCTACGGATATTCTGGGCTCGGAGGCGGATACGGAGGTTTTGGATCGTATGGTGGCGGTGGCTTCGGTTATGGAGGCTACGCTGGTGGAATGTACGGGAATAATTACAACATGGGGGCGAATATTTACCCAGAACACAGGTAAGTGATAGCAATGACCGACAATTATTACAATGACCGAGAATTATGAATTTGAGCAAAAGAATATTAAATAATGATCTCCAGAATGCAAAACATTTTCCACTAAATGCTTAGTGTTTTTAAATATTTTTTTACGTTGGTTTAGATTTGTAATTTATTAATTATACGTCAGCATTAAATCATACACAAGTTTAAAGAATATTAATTCTAAATTCCCTGCAGAAGAGATAAAGGGCTGTCATGAATTTTGGGGACTAATTTTTTTGTTTTATTTTTCAGATTTATTCAACTTGCCGAGGAAAGCTCCCGACCAGCATTCCAAAACATTGAATCTTTGGTAGGAGCCATTGGCAACATTGCCGCTATGTTGGACTCCACATTCTTCGCCTTGACAAGTTCTTTCAGAGCCATTCTTGGAGTCGCCGCAAATTTTGCTCATTTGCGAGGAGTTTTCGCGCAATTCTGGACGTCCTTTGCTCTATTTAGATGGATCATTTGGGCTTATCGAAAGTATGTTGTTTGGAAATTATGATAAGGAGCTCACAGAATAATCTATTTTGTATATATATTTTACAAGAATACTTTATTGGCTTAGGATAACAAAAACCGATCCGGCAACTGCCAGTTTTAAGGAAGCCTTTAAAGCAGCAGAAGCAGACAAACTAGCGCCTAAGGCACAGAAGGGATCCTCATTACCAGTTGTAATGTTCCTTGGATTTATAATGTCGGCGCCGTATCTGTTAATGAAATTGTTTGGCGGAAACAATGCAAATACTGATGCAGGTAATGTATCAATAATTTATATTTATCTGGGAGGGATCTTTCGATACTACACATTAAATGAATAAATATTGTCATTATAAAACAAGTAATATACAGGCTGAAAGTCAGAACCTGGGAGATAACAGCTACCATCTTCCGTCTGTTACCAATAGATAATGAGTTTGTGGTATTTATCAAGCCGGCCTTGTTGACAGCCGCTCGACAATGGATCTTTTAAAATGTCTTGAAGATCAGGTCCCACCGCACCATATATCTGTGTATCGATTTCAAGGCGGCATACGATATTATAGACCGCGTAAAGTTATGGATAATCATAGACGAGAATAGGGTAACGGGCGGGCCCTCCTTAGCCGTGCGGTAAGACGCGCGGCTACAAAGTAAAACCATGCTGAGGGTGGCTGGGTTCGATTCCCGGTGCCGGTCTAGACAATTTTTGAATTGGAAATTGTCTCGACTTCCCTGGGCATAAAAGTATCATCGTGCTAGCCTCATGATATACGAATGCAAAAATGGTAACTTGGCTTAGAAACCTCGCAGTTAATAACTGTGGAACACTAAGCTGCGAGGCGGCTCTGTCCCAGTGTGGGGATTGTAATGCCAATAAGAAGAAGAAGAAGGGTAACTGTTCTATTTTGGACCCCTAGAGGAAGTGCATCCCAATATATGCTTATATCTATTGAAATACAGGCTCGATATGGGCGGAAATGATACCATTTCAAAGATGAAAGTCTTATTTATGAAATAGAAATTCGAAATGAGCTTCAGTTATTGATGTATCAGTAAAATTTCCCATTTACTGAAATGCAAATATTTTTTGTTTTGGACAGTGCAACATATTTTGGACCCCCAAATGTACACATTTTGGACACCCCCAATTTAGTCTCTTCAAAGTCGAATTTCTAATTTACCCTGGTCAATGAGGCCAAAGCCAAGTCTTATCTTTCGATTGACAGGCATCAATGAGAAGATTCCTGCGTTTTAAATTCGAAATTTCGACAAAAAGTTATTGTGTAGGGTAAAATGCCCAATAGTGGACCCCCTAGTAGCGGAATTTTGCTCTTCCCGTCATACGGCTTATAAATTTTCAAAACATTAACTCTGCTTGATATCTAACAACAAGCTCTGCATCCCTTCTTCACGATACATACATAAAACACCCAAATACACGACGTTATTCGTTGAAATTAACATTTTAAAGTCTAACTGAATTCGCCCTATAGTAGACCCCCTGGGGGTCCATAATAGGAGATTGCTGCCCTATAGTCGACACTTCATTTGATTTTCATGTCCTGTTTCGGGACGTTCTTTTTCCCTATTATGGACCCCCCAAAATATTCCTATAATGGACACTCTCGTGTTTATTTTTTATAGAATTGTAAAAAATCAACTAATTTGACTTTCCATAGCATTTCCAACGCATGTAATCAAATCATAGGACTGTAAGGTAGGTTCTCCCGATAGAATTTCATAGCAAAATGTTGACATTGTGCAGTAATAATGCAAAAATGGCTGGAGGGTCCACTATTGGTTGGGGGTCCACTATTGGTCACTTTACCCTACGTTCTGAAATTTTCAGTGATGTATACTTTAAAGCATAACGCATTGTAACGCTCGCCTTCTTGAACAAACTTATTTCCTCGAAATTTCATCTAAATATTGCTTTTTCGCACGGGAAACCAGTGACACAGATGCTGAACAATATTAATTTCCTAAATCCAATGGGGGAATTAGCAGCGTTCAGAAATCAGACAAATGTCGCCGGGAGGGTCCAAAATGTGTAGGGGTCCAAATCAAGTTGGTTACCCTAGCTTTCTCGGGAAGCTTATAAAACTGATAAAAACAACGATGCGTGGTGTGCAAAATTCTGTGAAGATTTCGGCTAAACACTCCAGTTCATTCGAATTTCGCCGGAGACTACGACAAAGTGATTGATTTTCGTATCAGTTGTTCAATATTGCGCTAGAAGGTGTCACGCGGAGAGCAGGGTGTAGCAGCCTGGACACAATTTTTCAACAGATTCAGTCAATTTGTTTGTTCCACGTTTTGAGGCGTCAAATTGTTGGTTCAGTGTTATTTGTTTGGATGAAAGTTAAATGAATGGAGACGCTGTAATCTAATATTCTCTGAGACAACTAATAGCCTATTCAGATTGGGCTATTTATGACTTTGTTAAGTGAGAGGGTATCCAATTATTACGAGGTGTTCAGACTGCAGCAAGATAATATATCTTGACGTTTCCATGCTTCCTCATTTGCACGCTAATACAGGGTTGAATTCAAGGAGAGTTTTAAAATTTAATTTGCGAAATCAAGCATTTGTGTGGCGACAATCCAAATTTTTTTTCTGAACAAAGTTTCTACGAAAAAAAATATTAAAAAAAATATGAAAAGGGATTTTCGAAGAATATTTGAAGCTCTCATTAAGGATAATGAGCGAAGCTACATTCATTAGTTGGGTGTGCCGTTCTTCGGGGAATCAGACTATTCCTCAATTTATGTTTAAGTTTAAAAAATATTTTGATTCTGTACTATGATCGAACGGAGATTTGATAGAAAAATTTAGATACTCTTGGGAATTCTCACAAATAAATAAAAAAAGGACGATTGGACCAATTTTCAAGAAATATTATCGAACTAAAATGTATTTCCACCAGTATCTCCATGTATGAAGGGCAACTCAGCAATTTTTTTTTTTTTTTCAAAAATGGAAACTGAACCATTGCGTTCTACTCGACAATCAATGATACAGCTTCTAACAAAATCGAATCGTGTCAATGTGATATAATTTAAACTGGATGTTGGATGAATATGTATAAATTATATGTATAAACCCATTCAAATCGTACAGTTGTCCCACGTGAAAAATGTTGAAATCCAAAGTATATTAAGCCATTCAAGGAGCAGAATTGAAACAATTTATGAAATCATGTTTATTCATGAAATATATTCGTTTTACAACCATTCCTACGTTTTAAATTGTCTTCCGCATTGGCCCTTGAACTTTGAAAATTTATTCGATTTGTTCTATTAAATCTAGGTTTAAGTTATATACTTCATGTTAATTCTAGAGAGCATCTGTTTTTTAAACAATTCATGTTGAATAAGTGGAGAATAAATAATTATCATCATTATTTTTCATCATATAAAATGCTTTCCACAAAACCATCACAATCCGAGTTATTCTTCAGCGCTCAGAAGATTTCCATCTAACATGCATTCGACCCTGGTGCGACAGAAAGAGCATGACTGTCAACTACGAAACGAAATGAAAACAGAGAGAATTTTCTCTCTGGTAAAGAGAGCGTGACGCTTGTCAGTTTTGTTTTGTTGAATTTCTCCCTGCATTCCAGTTAGAACGGAAGCTCTCTCGTAATAATTGTTCGTAATAAATTCTTTTTAGAGGGTATCTTTTGACAGCGCAAAATGTATGGAATATTACGTAAATAATGACATCATAAAGCGCGAGGGGCGGATCACTGTGAAATTTGACTGAATCCAAAATACGTATTGATAAAAATGCGCCAAAAATGTGCCAATTAATTTATTGCGTTGAAAAATGCGTAAAATATCAAATGCGTTAAAAAATGCATCTCAATACTAAATGCGTTAAGAAATGCTTGCTATAAAAATACATAATGCATTACAAATGCATCAAATCGCTAAAAAATGCGTGTTTTTACGAAGTGCGCTTGCTAGATTTGACAGATTTGGCATCATATTTTGACATATTGTTGATCTGTAGCGGAAATAGTCGTAAATATTGACTTTGGCCGCGAATTTAATGAAAATTAAGATCTGTTGACGGTGTTTCCTCTTCCATTTGGTAGAGAGTGCTGAATTTTTCCTGTTCCCGGTATTGAGAAATTTACGAAAAAATCTCAAAATGCAGTTTCACGGAAAAAATGGCCACGTTTAGATCAGTATTAAAACCTGGGTACGACGCCTCAAATTTCATGTTTTGGAGATATGGCATGTGTTATGAGAGTATTTGGTTCATTTGATCCTTGCGGTAAATATCCATTTGTTCACCATCCATTTTGAAAACTCCGGGTGCACGCTCCGGAGATAGATTTCTAGATTTCTGAATCTAGTTTTGGAGCATGCAGTCTTGTTCACTAACCTTTGGAGTTTTCAAAATGGACGGTGAACGAATGGATATTTACCACAATCCCATGCTGGAACAACCATCAGAAATGTTTGTTCCCCGATTGAAATGGCCCCGATTTCGGTCAAATCTGAAACCTGGATTACGACTTATCAAATTTTATGAGGTTACAAAAAAAAATCATAGGAAATATTTTATCGTATATATTCTATAGTAGGTATACTCAACTCTACCAGTTCCCGCTGGTAGTTAGCATAGAACGTTTCTGTTTACTGAAGAGTTTGGAAGAAAAATCAATATTTACATTGGCTTGTCGACTTTCAACCTTTTTAAAAAAATATGTCTACCGTGATTTCAAAAATCCGAACTACTAGGTGTGAAACGTAAGATGAAACTTTAATATTATTGACGGGTAGCCGCCTAACTGCATATTGCCAGTAAGATATTGTGTATCCGGAATAAATTTATACCGCTTTTTATACCGAAGTTGGATTTTTCTCCAGATACAGGCAACTTTCCCAACTTCGGAAGTAGTGCCGTGGATTCCCCTAAAGATGCGCTAAACAACGCATCCATTAGTTTGACAGATAAAACTTCGGAAGAAAGTTCGGTTCGGAAGTCCGGACTTCCGAATTCTAAGTTGGTGCTACGCCGACAATAGGGTAGACTTGTGGGTATCTGTGCGATTATTCACGTAATAATGCTTTGTCATGCATACACGATTTGCGATATTTTAATTGATTCGATATTTCATTTGATTTTCAATAAAATAAAACAATAAATCATCACAAATGTACGTCAAAATAAAATACAAAACCGAAACAAATGACGTCCTGATTACAAATGCATAATAAACTATCCAAATGCATACCCTGATGCGTCAATGCACTATAAAATGTATCAATGCCTACTCAAATGCAGCAATGCCCCAATGCACCATACAATGCCTGAAAATGCGCCAATTTGTACATCAATACGTATGACTGCTTCGAAAATGCGTTAGTGATCCGCCCCTCGATAAAGCGTATTTACCCTGAAACGCCAATTATTATGTTATTAATGGCGTAATCTGAATAGGCTATAACTGTCATACTAAGGGTCTATCTTATTTTAAGAAATAAATCCATACTCAAAAAGCAACAGTTTTACATTTGTATTTGTCAAATATCGAATTATTTTATTTATCATTTTATGGATGTCTTATTGGTCTTGTTAGATAGCACCAGTGTTGAGAAACTCACTCATATGAGCAAAAATTCCTCACTCATTTCTCATTTTTTCCGTGAGTACTCACGCGTGAGTTACTCACGACCTGTGAGAACTCACAAGTGAGCAAACGTGGTTTTGCTCACTCACGAGTGAGGAATTTTTGCTCATATGAGTAATCCAATAAGATTAGTTTTTATTTCTGCCACAATGTAGATGTCAAGTTTTGGCTAATTCTGGTAGTTGTCAAGAAGTACGTAAAAAATTTGTGGCATGAATTTAGGAAAAAACTAAAGAATTTGTCAAATTATACGTATAAGAAATTGCTAATATATTGCTAATATATATGTTAATTAATTGCATAATAATAAATTTCGTTAGTATGTAGTGCATAATTGTTACGACTCCGCGGATTTTGCACATATGGCGCGGTTTGAGTTTCGGGTGAAAATTAAATAAATAAAATTATGGATCTAAAGTAATTGAGAATAAATGTGTTGAAGTTAATGTTGAGATATAATTAACATTTAAAATCAATGTTTATACATGTTTGCCTTTTTCGTACATGCGATATATTCACTTCAAAGACGATTTTTTAATAGAAGGCCCCGAGACACATAATACCAATTGACGAATAGAGATGATGGTTGTGTGTGCGTGTGTGTTTTTGTGCATGTGCGTGTGCGCGTGTGCTTGTGTGTGCGTGTGTTCGTGTGTGCGTAGGTTTGAGTTTGAGTGTGCGCGTGTGTGTGTTGATGTGTGCGCGTGTTTGGGTATGTTTGTGTGTGTCGCGTGTGTGTTTGTTTGTTCGCGTATGTGTTTATGCACGCGCGCTTGAATATTTATTTTATTGTTTAAACTCTATGCAAGTTGGCTTAGGCATTAAATTTTAACTAAAAAATTTAATAATAATAATATAAAGAACATGCAAAACAGTTACCATATATTCAAAGCTAAGGGTTGTCATACTAATGGCGATTTGTTCAGATTCATTCCACTTCATTTTGGTACAAGTGTGCATAGAGCGGCAAAATATAAATTAAGAAACTAAATCACCAATATAATCCATTATGGCGCTACGGTGTCACAAAATGTAAGCAACGTAGTAAAGAGACATTCCGAGGGGTGTCTCAACGTATGATGTAATATGCAATAGACCATGTCGAAAAAGGGTAGTTGTTCCATTATTAATAACATGCTCTTATATCAATAACACTTGCAAATCGAACAATTTTGGGGTAATTTGTGTCGTTTTAAGCACTGCTGAAAAAATCTCATACATTCTTTGGTATTAATTTGGGTACAAGGAACGAATTCAAGGAGTAGTAATCCTAATATGTTAAAAATCGTGTTTTGATTTCTGAGTTTCGAAATAAAGTTTTGAAAAATGTAATTCAAATTGTTAACAACTGTTAAATTTGTGTAATTTTTCAATTATTGCACCCCTTGACTATCGCTTTTGGGCCTTTTGAGACGTAAAATACTGTCCGTTGCCTAATGTGGTGAGATTCACGAAGTGAACTATATTGTTAATCTTCTACAGTCCCTTCCCAATTTTGGCAACACGACCGGATTTTAATGTTGCCAAAAACGGGAAAAAAATTTCATACAAAAATTTCAATTTTTTTTGTTTGCATGATTGAAGCTAAATACTTAGAATATGTACTACAAAGTATGCGGAGAGTGTTTAAGTGATGCACGTCCATCATAATTGTCATTTTTGCGATATTATTCATAACTCGAAGATTGTAGCTCAAACAAAATTGAAACAAACTCAAGAATAGTAATCAAACGATAATGTAACTAATTAGCCAATTTCATAATAAAAATTTAATAATAAATAATATTTGAAATTAACAATAGCGTCGGCCATGTCCTTACAAAAAATTGTAGTGATGAAAAAACGTTTATATAGTAGTCCATTGAAGTGCTGACTTCAATCTGACATCTCATATAAATTTTAGTCCACCGAAAATGCTTGTTTTTATCATAATTCTCTATATAAATCAAATAGCCATCCGACGGATACAAGATGACTAAATGTGCTACAAATTTCGGATTCTTATATAATGGATTTTGATAGAGGCAAACTTTCTTGTTGTCGGTGTGATTGAGAGTAAAGTTCTGTGCACAATTTTTGCTGACATTATGGAAAAAGAACGCAAGGCATAAGACGTTCCATTGTTTTAGAAAATGGTAACGGAAATCTTCATTCTGCACATTGGTCAAGCGTAGTGCGAGTATGGGTTACCTACACCTGACTCACTAAAACCAAATCCCTTTGAACTAGTCGGTCTCCTAGAACTCAACTCATGAATTTTTGTTTATTGTCGTCAATCATGTTTGTAGACCGTTTGATACAGATTTAATCTGGAATCGAGTGGTGGTACATTAATTCAGTGGAAGCACCCACTATTCGTATAGAGCCGCATATAAACCCTAATGACATTCACTTTTGGTTTTGTTTATCCTATTAGATATTAATAAAAAGGTTTTATCTCTAAAAAGTAATAAAAAAAATATTTTCGAGGTTATTGCCAAAATTGGGAAGAAAATGTTGCCAAAATCGGGGGTAGACAAAAACAACTTGTTGCAAGAAAATCGGTTAAGAGCTTCTATGTGAAAATTTGGCTAATGTTTTTTATGGCATTTTGTGAAAACACACACACACACACACACACACACACACACACACACACACACACACACACACACACACACACACACACACGCACACACGGACAGACAGACATTTGTTCAGCTCATCGAGCTGAGACGAATGGTATATAACACTATGGGTCTCCGGGACTTCTATCAAAAGTTCGAATTTGGAGTGAAATGATAGCCTTTCGGTACAACTTAGTTGTACGAGAAAGGCAAAAATATTATACAGGGTTACCGCTCCATGAATTCATAAATTGTTGCGAATGTTTTTGATATAGGAGCATGGTATAAAGAATGAAACGATTACTAAATAAATGTAGTTATTTGTTGTTTACAACAATTTTATTAATTAAATAAGGTGGTTTGAAGTATAGATAGTAGTATCTATAGATGAGCGAAAGCATGGCTGAGTCGATTTTTTTGCCCGTGCACACGTGCATATGACGTCACAGCCCTTATCGTTTCCATTGAAATCGTGACGTCATGCTCGTTGTGGAGACACGTTTGACAGTTCGTTTGGAGACAGTGGATTTATCTTCGCTCATCTATATATTCCACTATCTATAGTTTGAAGTACTGAAGTATTTACTTTTAGCCATATTTTTAAACCCCTATACCGTAAAAATAATAAATTAACAATTTTCTTCTATTCGAAAAACACTGTAGAACAGAGGTTCCCAAACTTTTGGATATGCGACCCACCTAGCAGAATCTCATATTGCTTGCGACCCACCAGGTACCAAATGCATTGATTTTGTGAAATTAGATAAAAATGAGTTCGCGTTAGATTGGACAAATTTTAATAAATTTCTTTATATCCCATCATTGTATTTATCAAATTTTTTTTATTGGATTTGGATTGGATTTGGATGGAATTTGAATTGAATTTGGGTTTGATTTGGATTGGATTTGAAATTTATTCAGATTGAATTTGAATTGGATTTAGATTTGATTAGGATTGGATTTGGATTGGATTTGAATTATATTTGGATTGACTTTGAATTAGATTTGGATTGGATTTTAAATAGATTTGGATTTGAGTTAGATCGGATTCGATTTGGATTAGGATTGTTTTTGGATTGGGTTCGGGGCTTACATTTGGATTGTATAGGACTTCTTTCTACTTGCCCAAATATCGTATAACAAAAAAAGGCCGTTGACCTCGTTAGGTTTGTTGTTCTTTAATCATCCAATCATTAGTTAAATCCTAATTCAAAATATGGAATAGATTTGTGGGACAAAATAGTAACAAAAATTTAAATTAATATTTGTCTTTCGCGACCCACCACTGAACAGCCCACGACCCCCCTGGGGGTCGCGACCCACAGTTTGGGAACCTCTGGGCTATACAATCACATTTTAAAACTCGACTGAAAAAATGAGAAAAAACTTCGTCGTTCAAACACTAACGACATCTGTTGACTAGCTAGCTGGGCTAATCACGAACTAGGTGGCGGTAGTGACCAAACGTCAAAATTCGATGCACGCGCCACGATTGATCGATTGGCCAACTATGATTATTTGAATTGACCAGTAAATCAGTGAACGATGGAAATTTGTAGAGTGTTATGTCTGTTCGTTTGTGCTTGAACTAAATTATCGAACCACGTCTGGTGGTACGGAAATTTATTGAAAATTTTAAATAATATTGTAAGCTTTGACTAAAACGCATGTCCCTTCTAGCTATTTTTATATTCGTAGTCTACGCACCCCAAACACAAACACACACCAAAATACAAACACGCAACTAAACACAAACATGCACCCAAAACTTAAACACACAACTAAACACAAACACGCGCTTAATACAAACATGAGCCTAAATACAAACACGCACCTAAACACAAACACCCACCTTAGCACAAACACGCACCCAAAACATAAACACGCAACTAAACACAAACACGCACCTAAATACAAACACGTGCCTAAATACACACACGCACCTAAATACAAACACGCAACTAAACACAAACACGCACCTAAATACAAACAAGCAACTAAACACAAACACGCACCCAAAACACGAACACGCATATAAACACAAACACGCACCTAAATACAAACACGCAACTAAACACAAACACGCATCTAAATACAAACACGCGCCTGAATAGAAACACGCACCTAAACACAACACGCACCCAAAACATAAACACGTAAATAAACACAAACACGCATCTAAATACAAACACGCGCCTAAATACAAACACGCAACTAAACACAAACACGCACCAAAACACAACACGCACCCAAAACATAAACACGTAAATAAACACAAACACGCATCTAAATACAAACACGCGCCTAAATACAAACAAGCAACTAAACACAAACACGCACCCAAAACACGAACATTTAAATACAAACACGCAACTAAACACAAACACGAACATGCATATAAACACAAACACGCACCTAAATACAAACACGCGCCTAAATACAAACACCCAACTAAACACAAACACGCACTCAAAACATGAACACGCATATAAACATCTCAATACAAACACGCGCCTAAATACAAACACGCACCTAAAACACAAACACGCAACTAAACTCAAGCACGCACATAAATACAAACACGCACCTAAACACAAACACGCACCTAAACACAACACGCACCCAAAACATAAACACGTAAATAAACACAAACACGCGCCTAAATACAAACACTTGCCTAAATACACACACGCACCTAAATACAAACACGCAACTAAACACAAACACGCACCTAAATACAAACAAGCAACTAAACACAAACACGCACCCAAAACACGAACACGCATATAAACACAAACACGCACCTAAATACAAACACGCAACTAAACACAAACACGCACCCAAAACTTGAACACGTATTGCGATTCTCTTCTAAAATTAGCAAACTGGCTCACCGGTTACGCGCCGGGTCCCATGCGCCGAGTTGTGCGCCATGCAAAAAGTAAATAAAGCAATGTCAAACCGATGCGAGCTTTCGGTGAGCTTTTCCACATTCGCTTCTAAGGTATGCAACATATTGTCGTCCCTTTAAAGGAAATACTATCGACAGACATATGATTTCTGTACAGTGATACACGTACCATGTTGTACGCGTACAGCAGCAGGATGACACACATATTTTTTACCATTCGCTGTGTTACTATTGTATTATCTGCGTTACATACAGATTTTTCTTACAAAATAATAAAAATTTATTTTCCATTTTTACATGACCTGTAAATATATTAATAAAATGTAAATACATACGTTCGTTAAAATCCGGCCTTTTGCTGATTATTTTAAACATTTTTATTGTTGTTCAAAACACACTTGGTGAATTTTCGATTGATGTAAAGAAACACTAAACACGGTTCCCGCTCCAATCGTGGAAATTCTTCGATATGCAAACCAGGCATTGTCCGTTGTCTTAAAAAATATGTGAGTATTTATTATTATATTCTTTATTATCGTGATTTAAAAAAAATAGTGTAGGGTAAAATACCCAATAGTGGACCCCCTAGTAGCGAAATTTTGCTCTTCCTGGCATAAGGAGTGGAAATTTTCAAAATATTAATTTTGCGTGGTATCTAATATCAAGCTATGCATCTCCTCTTCACGATGCATACATAAAACACTCAAATACTCGACGTTATTCTTTGAAATTAACATTGTAAAGTTGGACTAAATTTTCCCTATAGTAGACCCCCTGGGGGTCCATAATAGGAAATTGCTTCCCTATAGTCGACACTTCATTTGATTTTCATGTTTCGTTTCGGGACGTTCTTCTTCCCTATTATGGACCACCGCAATATTCCTCTAATGGACACTCTCGTGTTTATTTTTATAGAATTGTAAAAAATCAACTAATTTTACTTTCCATAGCATTTTCAATGCATGTAATCAAATCATAGGACTGTAAGGTAGGTTCTCCCGATGGAATTTCATAGCAAAATGTTTCCATTGTGTTGTATTAATGAAAAAATGTCTGGAGGGTCCACTATTGGTTGAGGGTCCACTATTGGGCACTTTACCCTACAATCTGAACAATCACAGTGAATTTTTCATTCTTCGGATTTTTCGTTTTCCTGACTTTGTAGATCTTTGCTGATTTAAGGATACTCCAAAAGGATTTCTCACATTTTCTGGTATCCCATTTTCTTAGATTCTAGAGCTTCGATTAGATCATTGCCATGACCTTAACTTCACAGAATATCTTCAGACACGTTTTACTCCGTAAATCATTCAAGTTCTCAATATTCCCACATTCTTTAAACCCTCCCGGGTAATCAAATACTTCAGATTTCTTAGATTCCTGCGTTATTCAGAGTTTGACAAATTATTTCAATTTTCGTTGATTTTTCAGTAATACGGAAATGGTGAAATGGCCTAGATTCTCAAAAATATTTAAACCATTCTGCAAGTTCAGTAGACCCTCTAGAGTGTCCCAGATTTCTTTTTTCGGTTGGGTTTTCGGATCGGGATCATTTTTTTAATCCAATTTCTTACGAATGCCATAGGCTATAGGCCATAGCTTATCCAGAATTTACAGATTCATCATGTGGTAATGCGGGACATTTTCCAGGCATGGATCAAGCAGGCTGAATCCAGGGCAGTTCTGCATAATCCGAGAAGTCTGGACACTTTATGTTAAAATTAGTAAAAGGATTGATGGAGATATCTGTGCTGTTAAGTATTACTTACACAAATAAATTTTCTAATTCTTTTTGATCGATAATCAAATATAAAACACTTAAGAAGAACACTTCTTCTGTAGGCGATGAAATATTCATTTAATTGTTGAGAAATAATTAGTTCACATATAAATAGAAAATATGTTGACGTTTCCTTTTGATAAGAAATATTTACAAGAAACTGAGAAAAAAGATCAGCGTTCCAGACTTGTCTGAAAATTAGATATCAAAAAAAGCTGATAATGGCAAAAGAAAATCATTTAAGGTCATCAATTATAACCAGAACAAACAGTTACAATATTTTTTATAAATATATGCCTACTGAACGTATCATTTAGTAAATTTAGTGAAATGATGTGGCATATAAATTTCTAATATAAGTAATTTGAATAAAATGGAATATAAAATATATCGCCGACGAACACGTTAATTGGTCGCTTTCTTATTCCAACAAGAAAAAAGACATTTTTCTTATTATGTTTTACCGTCAATGATGGGTAGTGACCGCAACCAGATGGCGCCATTGTTTGCGTTACTAGCATTGCTTGCATTCAAATTTGCTTCGCACTGTACCTGTAACGTTGTATACAACGGGCGCAGAGCAGGGTACGTATCAGCGTAGAATCATCATTGCTTGGGTAATACCACCGTGATTCTGGGTGACAGATATATGATTTTATGTTGTACAGTGATTTTCGCATCATATATCTGTCACAAGTAAAAGATATTCTTCATTGGAATTGTTCGAGTTTTAGTAGGGGCAGTAGGGGCAATATGAACATACGGGGCAATATGAGCCACCTTCATTTTGAGCTTATTGACAAGTATTATCATGTAAAAGTTATATGATCTTTAAAAGGATGCTCCACATATGCATCAACGTGAAAACCGCATTAAAATTCAATTCAAACATGAAAATACACTTGAAAATGTAAATTTTCGCTGCATAGGCAAAATTATTATAAGATTTGAAGTTTATAAATAAGGTTTTGACACAAATTTGATTAAAATACAGGTAAAAAATAAACCATAATCAAAAGATATATTAAAATTGAATATTGTGCACACATGTTTGTATTGATACAAATCTCAATTTATCATAAAACTTTGTTTCCCCAAAACCAGTCTCTATGGGGCAATATGGGCATACCTGCACAGAGCAAGATATTAGGCCTTAAAATGCGAACAAGTTCAAATTTCAGTAGTCAAATACAAAAATATTATCATATATGCATAGATTCATTACGGAAAATTTACAACAGCGCATTACTGCGATCGAAGCAGAAAAAATGATCATTGACCAATTGAAATGTGGTTATTCAAACGGTGAAGAGTGGCAAATCGGTTCAGTCCGCTGTTGTACGGTTTATTAATTTTATTTGGTATGAAATACTCCAAGCTGTTGTAGGAATATCATATTCTTCCATATTACGATACTTTTTTCGCCTAAATAAACGTTTTGGATGGGTGGCCCATACTGCCCCAAATGGTGGCTCATATTGCCCCGTATAGTCGGGAACACACATTGAAATCGATACATTTTCAAAAGTGCATTCCAACAATTTCCAAACGCATTTTTCGTCATTCTTCGACGTAATATAAAAGGTAACATTCTCTAGTATAAGTGAACTACATTTGAATGATGTTTTTTTGAGCTTTTCAACGCTTTTCGGAACGATTTCCTTAGGTGGCCCATATTGCCCCGATCACCCCTATTTAGTTTTTTGCTTTTCTTTCGCCTCCGTTGAGTTTGGTATATTGTTTAAGTGGATCTTAGTGGTGCAATTGTGTTTAATTTGTTATTTATTTAATATTCTAAACATGAGTTGTGTAAGTACCACAATATGATAAAATACCTCAGCGGCGCACAACTAAGCGAGGCAGAGGTGAATGAGCAAAATGCTATATTATCTCGAGAATCACAATATCTAAATACAAACACGCGCCTAAATAGAAACACGCACCTAAACACAAACACGCACTCAGAACATAAACACGTAAATAAACACAAACACGCATCTAAATACAAAAACGCGCCTAAATACAAACAAGCAACTAAACACAAACACGCACCCAAAACACGAACATTTAAATACAAACACGCAACTAAACACAAACACGAACATGCATATACACACAAACACGCACCTAAATACAAACACGCGCCTAAATACAAACACCCAACTAAACACAAACACGCACTCAAAACATGAACACGCATATAAACATCTCAATACAAACACGCGCCTAAATACAAACACGCACCTAAAACACAAACACGCAACTAAACTCAAGCACGCACATAAATACAAACACGCACCTAAACACAAACACGCACCTAAACACAACACGCACCCAAAACATAAACACGTAAATAAACACAAACACGCATCTAAATACAAACACGCACCAAAATACAAACACGCATCTAAATACAAACACGCGCCTAAATAGAAACACGCACCCAAAATACAAACACGCACCACCATACAAACACGCACCTCAACACAAACATGTACACGTATATTTCATGATCTTCAATTGACTTAAGAAATTCGCATTTTCAATTAGGGTCTGTTCACAAATTACGTAACGCAAAAATCCGAGTTTTTGACCCCCTCCCTCCCCCTTGTAACAAAAAGTAACATTTTTTGTACCCCCTCCCTCCCCCATGTAACGCGTAACTGTGAAAATTTTAAAGGCAGATTTATTTTCCTTCACCGAAACATTTGGGTTTTGCTGTTTTTTTAACAGGTTTTAAGTGGTTGAGCTAAAATGCGCTTTGAATGAAAACTCTCTGGGTTTCCTTGGCTTAGTTTGGATGATCTAATCATGAAACATAATACCAATCAAAGCGACGTTCCCGAGGTCGTTCCATCAAATAATATAATCTGTAAAAATCGTGAATATTCTTCGTGAGCCAAAAAATCCTCGAAATGTAGCCACAATTTTTCAAACAAAAGTCGACGTCTTTAAGAATTAAAAAAAAAAAAACTTCAATATATCCAGCTCTGAGATAAAAAGTTTAAAACTACATAGACTAACATGGGACAATTATGATTGGTATGGTTTTGAAGAGGATATATCCTATAGGTTGATGCGTATTTATCGTCTTGATCATGACATGTCAGCAATTAATTCAATCAGTGTTAAAAAATATTTAAAATATTTTTTATTCGCGTTATGCGTAACATTTGGTAGTACCCACCCCCTCCCCCACCTTTTAGTGTAACAAAGTATAACACAAGTTGGACCTCCCCCCTCCCCCCAAAAGCGTTACGTAATTTGTGAACAGACCCTTAGAGTAGAGTGGGGTAAGAGTACGCACTTAGTTTTCAATCGATCATGTGGCCCTTATGAAGCAAGCTTCTGCATATCAAATCAGTGTCGATGATTCATATACTCTTCTTTTATGTTACCCAGTGGAAAAAATATTGAAATTATTGAAATTCGTTTTAGTAGAACCCTTATTGCAAGACAAGTGAAAAACGCACTCTTACCCCACCGGTGGGGTAAAAGTGCGCATCGGGTGGGGTAAGAGTACGCATTTATCCAATCATATGCTTTAAGTATATATTAACACAAATAAGATCTAATAACATTTAATTGATGTTAAATGAGCACATATTAGGGAATGTTTAAAGATTACGTAACTCTTAAAGGGGGAGGGGGTCCTAAAAATGTGCACTTTCATACGAAAAACCATTGTTTTTTATATATACAAAAAACTACAGATGTAAAAATATATATCAGGTTTCGCGTGGTGTATACAAAGGCATTTTCCTTAAAGAAAGTCCACCAATCACGTAACGTAAAATTTGGCTATTTCATCACCCCTCCCCCCTATCTTACACTATTTGTATGAATCCTCTAAAAATTATATGGATCGTCACACATCTCGCAACCCCTCCCAGCTAAGCGTTGCGTAATTTATGAATGTTTCTTTTGATCAAATGAAATTATCATTTAGATGAAATTGTGTTTTCGTACTATGTTTAGGTGTACAACAAGTCCTAATACAATTTCATTATTTCGCTTCAGTGCTTTGTTCGCTAAGTCCTTTCTAACACCGAATTACTTCAACTTATCCTAAAAACTTGTGATAATTTCGAATTCTGTCCCTTTTTTCTTAGTTGTGGATCTTTACGCTTTAGAAGAAGTCTTATTTCGGCCGGAGATACGGGTTTGACATCATAACTTGAAGATTCATATGCGTACTCTTGCCCCACCGGTTCCTGCGTACTTTTACCCCACAGTCCCAAAAATTATTCAAGTAATGGTTTTGACTTTTTGGAAAACCAACCGGATTGGTGTTCTGTACCATAAAGTACTCTATACAATAGGTTATCGAAATGGTATAATGCTCACCTGATTGAACGTATATATGGTAATGAAATACTAGTTGCGGAAATCCAATTATTTTTAGCAAAATGACCAAAAAGTTATCTAACTCCATATCTCCCTTGTTGTTTATTCAAATCGTTTACAATTACACATGATAATAGTTGACCAGAATACCTATCAAACTGATGCAGTGGTGCTAGTTTATCTTTTTTTATTACTTCAAAAAATCGAAAACGTACTCTTACCCCACGCGCACTCTTGCCCCACTCTACTCTATTGCTAACTTTACAGTATATATATTTTTAATACACCTATTTCCTCACTTACTCACAAAAAAAAACGAATGAGTGGTTTTACTCACTCAGGCGTGAGTTTCCTCACGCGTGAGTGCTCACCATACTTGTGAGTACTCACGCGTGAGTAGAACTGGTTCAACTCATATGAGTGAGTGAGTGAGGATGGAACGAACCATGCTCACTCATTTCCCAACACTGGATAGCACCAGCCATTCTTATGACCGGGTAAATTTACAATTTTTTAATTTGTCTCTGAAAAATTAATTCGGGAAATAAGATGAACATTTGTTGCGGATCAAGCAATCGTTGGTCACTAAGGGTGACTACCAGTTCTTTATACCAACTAATAACTACGGACTATTTTTTCATTCAAATTCAAACAATTGATTTTTATATGTAATTATGTTGATATGTCGTAGTTCTAATTCACAATGTAAGGGAGCGTCCACAAATTACGTAACGGGGGGGAGGGGGGTTGGCCAAAGTGTGACGATCCATACAAAATTTTTAGACGTTTCATACAAAAAGTGTGACATAGGGGGGAGGGGGGGTTGAAAATGCCTTGCGTTACGTAATTAATGGATCTTCCCTAAGAGAAGTTGCTGTTATTTGTTATCATTGCTTATTAAGTACAGTTGTATCTTGTAAATATTTAGTTCAGTACCACCATCATTGGGGCTATACATAGTCTGTTGATGAAGTTACCAATAAACAATAAACCGAATTTCCAACAAAATTCCTAACACACGTTTATAATAAAGAGCTGTTCCAAGTTACAGAAGTTTGGTCTTTTCTTGACTGCAAAGTTCTACGGACGTCAATAGGTTATGGGCGACAGCAAGAAAGAAGTGGCCGTTCACGGTGTCGGACGAGTACTTGGGATGTATCCGAGAAAATAATACGACCAAAGAAATGTGGAAGGTTCTTGAAGATACGTTTGCCAAGAAATCGGCCGGAAAGCAAACGGTAATTAGAAAGCAGATCGCTCGTCTTCAATTGAAGGAAGGGACATCATTGCGCGCCCACCTGCTGAAGTTTGAGGACCTCATTCGACAACTCCGAGTGGCCGGCTCAAATCTTGAAGAAAGCGATGTTTGTGCAGCCTTAAGTTTAACGCTTCCGGAGTCGTATGGCCCCCTTATGACCGCTCTTGAAAATCTTCCGGAAGATGAATTGACTTATGAGGTGATGAAGACCCGGTTGCTTAGTGATGAATCGAAGCGTTTGGATCGAATGCATAGTTATGAAGAAAAACCTACTGCATTTGCCGGAGATCAACGCCGGAGACATGGAAGCGAGAAGTTTAACGGAAAATGTCATGGCTGTGACGGGTCTACTACGAAAGGCCGAATCACGAATGGCCGAATAACAAAAGGCCGAAAGCAAAAAAGGCCGAATGCACAAAAGGCCGAAACCGCAAAAGGCCGAAATCACATAAGGCCGAATCACAAAAGGCCGAAACCACAAAAGGCCGAATGAAATCGGCAGACCAACAAAGTGGACCGGAGCGAGCGCGCACTCGCTCCGGTCCACTTTGTTGGTCTGCCGATTTCATTCAGACTTTTTTTATTCAAATACTTAATATAATTTAGAATATTCGGATTATTTTGTGTTAAGTTATACAGCTTTTAGTCAAAAGCATAATGATTGGAAAAGTCTATTTTGTTTAGCTTCTGATGTCGCAATTAGATCATGAGTAGTGCGCATCATTAGCACAACTATGCATCATGAAGCGCACAACTCCTACATTGATGCAAATCGGCAATTCGATTCTGTGAGCCATGAATCCGATGGAATTTAACTCGGGCTCTTGCATTAGATTTGGGAATTTAACTTTTCCCAATACTACTGATAATGCAAAGGAAGAAAAAAGAGAGCTCTTTGATTACTCCGTGGCTTTAAAGTGCTAATATTTATACGTATGTTCATCCTTCCATTACTGCAATGTAGTTTGATCTATTATGGATTCAAATTGACTCTGTAAACACTTGAAAGATTGAGCTTCGACGTTGAACTGACGTTAAATACCTCAACTGAATAAGATTGATTAGATCGCTGCTAGTAGTTGCAAAACACGTGGACAAGTTTCTCTTAATGGGGAAGCATAATAAAAGTGAACGTAAATTTGTGAATATTCCAAGTTCTCTTAATTGAAAGATTGAAACTTTTGTAATGATTCGGCCTTTTGTTTCATTCGGCCTTTCGTGGTTCGGCCTTCTGGGTTTTCGGCCTTTTGTGGTATGCTAGAACATTTTCGGCCTTTTGTGATTCGGCCTTCTGTGGTTCGGCCTTTTGTGATTCGGCCTTTTGTATTGATCCCGCTGTGACAAGCGTGGTCACATGAAGAAGGATTGAAGGAATGAATAAGCCCAAAGCCAACTCAGCGAACGAATTAAGGTCAGTCGTGTTCATGGCAGACAGTGCGATAAAACGGAAGAGCTGCGGTGAAAAGCTCGAGTTTCTGCTGGACTCCGGGGCCAGCGATCATATGGTTAATGCGAAGCACCATCTTTCAACCGTAGATACCTTGAAGCAACCAGTGTACATCGACATAGCTAAGAATGGCGAATCCCTAGTGGCTAAGGAAGCAGGTGTCATCCGTGGAATGAGCAATTATGGCGTACTGATGCACGCGAAGGATGTACTATACGTTCCGGCTCTCAGGGACAACCTCATGTAGGTGAAGAAGTTAACCAAGACTGGTGTTGAAGTTGTCTTTAACAACAAGATGGTGATGCTGAAGATGAAAGGTAAGACTATTGCAACGGCGCATCTACGAGGAAACCTTTACGTTCTTGATATAGCGGTACAACGAGCTAATGCTAGCTTGGCTGAAGTGGAGTGTGCTGAACTGTGGCATCGTCGGCTTGGTCACATCAGTGAAAGCGGTATGGCTACAATGGTGCGTGAAAATCTTGCCCTTGGTGTATGTTTCAAAACGGAGAAGTTGAAGTTCTGTAACGTGTTTGTCCTCGGTAAACACAGCCGGAAGCCATTCAATGGTGCAAGAGATCGGGCAACTCGACCGTTGGGACGTATCCATTCTGATGTGTGTGGACCGTTTGAACCTATGTCTTGGGATGGACACCGCTGCTTCGTTTCGTTTATTGACGATCACTCTCATTTTGCTGCCGTATATCTGTTAAGAAAGAAATCAGAGGTATTTCAAGTATTTCAAGAGTTTGCGGCGATGGCAACAGCAGCATCTGGTAACAAGATCTCAAAACTTACGGTAGACCAGGGACGTGAATATTGTTCGAATAGCCAGAAGCAGTATTACAAAGCGATGGGAATCCAGATTGAACCTACGGTAGCCTACTCACCGCAGCAAAATGGAGTTGCGGAGAGATTCAACAGAACTTTGATAGAAAAGGTACGTACTATGCTAATAGGATCCAATTCTCCAAAATCGCTGTGGTGTGAGGCCGTGTTGACGGCCGTGTACCTACTAAATCGAAGCTCAACCTCTGCGTTGCCAAAAATGTCACACCGGCTGATCTCTGGTACAAGAAGAAGCCAAGTCTAGAAAAGGTTCGAGTTTTTGGTTGTCAAGCTTTTGCATGGATACCGAACCAACAACGAAAGAAATTAGATGCGAAGAGTCGCAAGCTGTTCATGGTCGGGTACGCACCCAATGGCTACCGGCTATGGAACGAAGAATCGAAACAAATTGTGATTGCTCGTGACGTCAAGTTCAATAAAACTGTTTCCCTGGGCCAATGATGGAGAAGATCGTGCTAATGAAAATCTGGTGGTTCCTATAGTCTACGAGCAAGAGGGGAAGAGCAAACCGAGCAGTTCGATGTGCAAATTGAAACTCTACAGCTGATGATCAAGTCTTGTTCGAAGATGGCAGAAGTTGAAGATGTAACGGAATGCGATGACACCGCGCTCCCTTCGCATTCAGATCTGGACATGTCTTCTGGCCCAAGTGGCGAGCAGTCCACGAGGCGCAGCGAACGGGAGCGCCTATTCCCCCGTAAATTTCTCAACTATCTTACTGGGCTTAGCGCAAATGCTGTTGGTTTTCCCATCCCATCAGATGCATCAATGAAGGCCAACAATGTGTGGAAGCTGATGAAGGAACCTGGCGGTGTGAAGCCTCTCAAGACAAAATGGGTCTTTGGTCTTTTCTTGACTGCAAAGCTCTACGGACGTCAATAACATTGCCTATATTCGATCACAGCCATACCTTTAGTGCAGTCTGTCTAGTAGTCGTATATTTCACCACTGGGATACGCAAGGCCCCGTGAGACGCTACGGTTTACTTATAAACTTTATGGGTCCTGTGGTGCAGAGGGTCGACTGGAAAGATTTCCGGCCTGTGCTATGTCCAGCAATTACTTAACTGTTGCAATGTTAGATTTCGGTCGACTTCTTTCATTTCTTTATGAAGGATACACCGCCATGATCATCTGAGTGTGCCTCTGCTGCGATGTCCAGCAGGGTTCTAGTCTAATGCTTGTTTACATATTTCGCCCCTACGTGAGGTGTAGCCAACCAAGCGCTACTTCCGTTCCCAAATTTCAGTTGCTATCAGCCTCTATTGACAACTACGATTCAGCTGGGTGTTTGAGATCCAGTTGTAATGCCACCAGGCACGAATTATGTACCGCAGGTATCTGTTGATGGACACCTACTGTAACAGTCGTTGAGTGTTCTCCACTGATACACACCATGTCTCGCTAGCGTATAACAGTCCAGGTTTCACGTTAGAGTTGAAATCGGATTTTGGTATATTGACTTATCTGCATGCTTCTCCAGATATGTCTCAAACAGCCAAAGGCCTTCTTAATCCGTGCGCTTATGTCGATCTTGGTACAGCTGTCTGACGACATTTCTCTTCCAAGCCTTCAACATTATCCACTGATTGTCCGGCAACTGTAAAGCTGGAAAGGCCCGCATCCTCCCACCAGAATCTTGTCGAATACGATGAGGGACAGTAGCGGTGGTAAACTATATCTTGGCACGGTGGTTTCCATACCACTAACCAAGCCGTCCACAACCAGGGCGTTGGGCAAGAAGATTCACGCTTCGATTGTGTGCTGTTCAATAGATGGTCTTCCTTTCTCCCTTTCACCCTCTATCGTTTCATACTTGTTCGCGTTCGATTTTCAATTATCCTTCGATTATCTACTCCCTCATACTTTGAGTAGAAATGACCGATAAATCCGATAAACAAATCATACACCACAATTACGGTCGTAAAATCTGTTTCAATTATATCCTTACCTCACACCAGCTCTACTGTTTGCCTGATAAATAATAATAAAAGTTTCTTAAATACGAATTGATTTCTTCAAGTTTTTATTTTCTTCTTATTCTTTGTAGCTAAAAATCCTCGCAACTGGAACGATGCACTTGAAGCTGTTGCGACCTACAACTTCGATGCGTCGAGTGCAAACGAGCTAACAATCCGAGCAGGTCAGTCTGTTCTCATCGCACCCAGAAGTGTGCAGGAAGAGAAGAATTTACTGAACACTGGCTGGGTGCTGGCGTCAGTAGACAACGAAGTATCTGGCTTAATTCCGGTAAGTTATGTTCAGAGATCTAAACAACAACAGCTACTGTCGAACGAGAACAAACCACATTCCAGTGAAACAAATCGGTTGGAGAGTGAAGCATAAAATTCTCTCAACATCGTCTAATTTGTGGGTAAGGGCTGTATAAATTAATGAAACAACTTATATTAAATGGTAGCATTAGTACGATGGAGATTTATTCTGGGTACATTAATTAAATTAATGTAATTGTTCATAAAAAAAACTTGCAAAATTCTAAATTCTGATTTGATCGTAATAGCTAATATGGAAAAGCTCGTTTTTATAAATCATTTCGCAACACAATATGTTTTGGACATTTGAATCTTTAAACTGCATAGTCTAGTCTATATTGTAGGTTGGTGCATGGTTTGTATTGTGGACTTCAATTTTATCTGTTCCAAAAAAGAACAATTTTTTTCCTAAGAAATTATAGTATTTCTTTTGGTAGTCATATTAAAAGAATTATCTGTTGTGTTTCATTATTTGTGTTGTACAAAGAATAAAATTTGATTAACAGTTAAAAATCCATTATAAAGTCTATTGGTATTCAAATTGTGAAAACTCCTCTTTGAAACTTTGCAACAACCGCAGAGCACCCCTACATATAATTCTTATCGTTCACCTGGTAGTACTCATCGAACTCTGTAACAGAAAATGAAAATCTTGTATGTTGTAATTTGGCGCATATGTCGCATATGTCTCTACTTCCTATCCCGCAGAAGTTTTATAGATAAATCAACTAGAATCATTGGCGTTACAATTATCCATTGCATTGAAAGATTAGTCTATAAATATTTGTCGAGATCGGCCTTTGAAGAAGCCTTGTGCATTACAGTGAATCTTTTTTGTCTTGCATGTAGTTAGTACTAGCTGGTTTGGGCCGATATCCCTTGGAAAATGGAAATTTGGGTTTTATTGTAAAAGTTATATCAATCAATCAAACATACTGTGGTACGGGGTGTACTACGTTCACCGATTTGTCGTGTACGCAGAAATCCATTCTGTAGAAATTATTAAACGCAATAGAAACGGGTTCATTTGACTAAACTCGTTATTATTTTTATTATTATTTATTCAGACTAAGGCCGAAGTGGCCTGTGTGGTACAAGAATCTGGTACAAGAATCTTGAAAAGAGTACCATAACAATTATTGTCTTTATCAAAGATAGTCTTGGAATAATTTTCTTGTTCTCTTGTACCATGGTACAAGTACCACAGGTGTGTCCTTAGTATAAGAGTCTTCTCTATTCGGCTCGGTCCATGGCTACACGTCGCCAACCACGCAGTCCACGGAGGGCCCGCCAGTCATCTTCCACCTAATCGATCCACCTTGCCCGCTGCGCACCTCACCTTCTTGTGCCCGTCGGATCGTTGTCGAGAATCATTTTCACTGGGTTACTGTCCGACATTCTGGCTACGTGCTCGGCCCACCGCAGTCGTCCGATTTTCGCGGTGTGAACGATGGATGGTTCTCCCAGTAGCTCATGCAACTCGTTGTTCATTCGTACGCAGATGGTGCAGCACTTTCCTTTCGAAAACTCCAAGTGCGCGTTGGTCCTCCACGAGCGTTTTGTAGATTGTCAGTTTGGTACGGCGGCGAATTCTTGCGGAGTCCAAAGTACGTACGATTTTCAGCCACTATGCGTCTACGAATTTCTCTGCTGGTGTCATTTTCGGCAGTCACCAGTGAGCCCAAGTACACAAATTCTTCTACCACCTCGATTTCGTCACCACCGATGCAAACTCGCGGTGGGTGGCTCACATTGTCTTCTCTTGAACCTCTTCCTATCATGTACTTCGTCTTCGACGTCTTGATGACTAGTCCGATCCGCTTAGCTTCCCTCTACTCTACTTTCCTCCACTTTTCAAAGTTACGTGCCATAATATCTATGTCGTCGGCGAAGCCAAATAGCTGGACGGACTTATTGAAAATTGTACCACTCGTGTTAATCCTCGCTCTTCGTATTACCCCTTCCAAAGCGATGTTGAATAGCAGACACGAAAAACCATCAACTTGCCGTAACCCTCTGCGCGTTTCGAAGGGACCGAGAACTACGCACATCACCCGATCCATCGTGTCAGTTTATCCGGAAATCCGTGTTCGTGCATTATCTGCCATAGCTGGCCCCGATTGTATCATATGCGGCTTTGAAGTCGATGAATAGATGATGTATGGGCACGTTGTATTCGCGACATTTCTGCAGTACTTGGCGAATGGCGAACACCTGGTTCGTGGTGGAGCGTTCGCCCATAAAACCCGCCTGGTACTGCCCCACGAACTCCCTTGCAATTGGTGCTAGTCGACGGCATAAAATTTGGGAGAGTACCTTGTAGGCGGCGTTCAGCAATGTGATTGCGCGGTAGTTGCTACAATCCAGCTAATCGCTCTTTTTGTAGATGGGACACACGACACCTTCCATCCACTCCTGCGGCAAAACTTCCTCCTCCCAAATCTTGGTAATGACCCAGTGCAGCGCTCTAGCCAGTGCCTCACCGCCGTGTTCAAATAGCTCTCCTGGTAGTTGGTCAACCCCTGGGGCTGTGTGGTTCTTCAGCCGGCCAATCTCCTGGATTTCCTGGAGATCCGGAGCCGGTGAAATTATGTCCTGCGCGCGTTCTCCCAGGTCCATCACCATGCCGCCATCTTCGTCTGCCATATCGCCATTCAGGTGTTCTTCGTAGTGCTGCCGCCACCTTTGGATCACCTCCCGCCAGAGATGCATCTGAACACGATGACGCATGTTCGTGTTCAAAACGTTCTGAACACTGCACACTGTTCAAGAGCACTGACCTAACTTAGCAACTTGTATCCTAGGAAAACAAATTCAAGCGACGGCATGCTACACATTTTTTCGCTAGTAACGGAACACGTGGGCATCTAACGGATAGAAATCAAGCATGATCGTATGTTTTTGCATAGTTCCAAATCTAAGGAATCTTAGTTACCATGATCGTTTTGCTTGCGTATCAAACAACTGTGTTCAGAGATCAAAACTAAGAACACCGAGGTGCGCTCTTGGCTCATGTTCTGTTCAGGATGCATGTCTGCCTCACGCTCGTTCGTAAGAAGGTTCCCGTTTATGCCCTTACACATATCAGGCTGTGGCACGTGGCCCTTACGTGAACGATTTAACTTCTCATAGAACTTTCGTGTGTTATTAGCGCGGTACAGTTGCTCCGTCTCTTCACGGTCTCAATCTTCCTGCTGGCGCTTTTTCCTCCGGAAAATCGAGTTTTGTCTGTTTTGCGCCCGTTTATATCGTGCCGCGTTCGTCCTCGTGCGGTGTTGCAACAATCGCGCCCATGCTTCCCTTCTCGTCGTCGTCGTTTCTCTGATCCGGGGGCACCATGCCAAGTGCAGCGGTTGCGGTGCTACCAATGGCGGATCGAATATCTCTCCAGCCATCTTCAAGAGACGCTGCGCCTAGCTGCCCTTCCGTTGGAAGTGTTACTTCCAGCTGCTGCGCGTATTCTTGGGCTAGTCTACCGTCTTGTAACCGCCCAATGTTAAGCCGCGGCGTCCGACTTCGACGCGTGTTGTACACCGTCGAAAGTTTTGAGCGCAGGCATACTGCAACGAGGTAGTGGTCGGATTCAATATTCGCACTGCGGTAAGTGCGGACGTTCGTGTTGTCGGAGAAGAATTTAGCGTCAATTAGAACGTGGTCGATTTGGTTTTCCGTTTCTTGGTTAGGTGATCTCTATGTGGCCTTGTGGATATCTTTGCGGGGAAAGAAGGTGCTTCGGACTACCATTCTGCGGGAGGCTGCGAAGTTTATGCATCGTTGGCCGTTGTCATTCGATACGGTGTGCAGACTATCCGGTCCGATGACTGGTCTATACATTTCCTCCCTTCCTACCTGTGCGTTCATGTCACCGATTGACGTCCCGCAGTGGGCATCCAACGTATGTCTGCTCCGGCTGTGCGTAGAACGCTTCTTTCTCGTCGTCGGGTCTCCCGTCTTGTGGGCAGTACACGTTGATGATGCTATAGTTGAAGAAACGGCCTTTAATCCTTAGCTTGCACATCCTTGCGTTGATTGGCTGCCACCCAATCACACGATGGCGCATCTTACCCAGCACTATGAAGCCGGTTCCCAGCTCGTTGGTGGTGCCACAGCTTTGGATTAAGGTAGCCGCTCGATGCCCGCTTTTCCACACTTTCTGTCCTGTCCAGCAAATCTCCTGCAGCGCCACGACGTCGAAGTTGCGGGGATATAATTCATCGTTGATCATCCTGTCGCAACCTGCGAAACCTAGCGACTTGCAGTTCCATGTTCCAAGCTCCAAATCGTGATCCTTTATTCGTCGCCTATGCCTTTGCCGATTATATCGAGTCGCATTATCTCTTATATTGTTCGTAATTATTGGTTTTTCTGCGTAATTATTGGGCCTGCACAAACCTCCTGTCTGTCGAAGGGCCGTCGTGTCAGGGCTGTTTTGTGTCCCACCTAACACCAGGACTTGGGCTTGTGCGCTTTGAGCGGCAAACGGTCGCTTTATATATCAAGATTTATATATCAATCGATTCGCAAACTCTCCACCAATTTGCCAGTAGTATTGAAACTTTTGAGTATCAACGCTAAACTATTGAAAATTTCAGTTATTTCATGCATCATGCATCTCCTATGCAGCGCGTTTCAATCCTTGGTAATTGCCTATTTTTTGGGTATTATCAATTGTTGGGTGTATGCATGGAGTGGCTCAGCTGCTAGACTCCTCATAGAGTGGGAGATGCTGCTAAGATGCTAAGTGTGATAGTTCCTTCTGCAAAAAGCCATCGCGTACGCGGCCTTCCACGAAGCCTGCGGCCTCTTCCGGGTTCTCTACTAAATATTATCTTCGCTTAACGTTCTTCCGGCATACGAACAACGTGACCAGCCCACCATAGTCTGCCGTGTTGTATAAGCTTAATAATATCCAGCCCTGTATACACCTAGTACAATTCGTGGTTCATGCGACGCCGCCAGATACCGTTCTCCTGTTTACCGCCGAGTATTGTCCGCAGCACCTTACGCTCAAACACTCCGAAAGCTCTCCGATCAGCTTCCTTTAACGTCCATGTCTCAAAAAATAGTCTCTTACCGCACAGCTAATGATGGCGTTCTAAAAGACTATTTTCTTGCGACCAATAAGGTGTATAGTGAAGTGGTTCAACGGATTTCCATGCTCCTTGCAATAAGATTTTGCACTTGTGCAATTTTGCACTTAAGAACTGTCTACCGTTGTCAAAAGTTTTCGTGATAGGAAACCCTAGTCGGGCGAAAATCTTGTGCAGTTGTGATATGGTTTAATCAGCTGTTATTTGATTCATTATCTTCCAAGACACGTGGTTTTTTTTTTTTGGCAAATTTCATATCAATTTGTTCATTTCCAAACATGTGCTTGCGTATGCACAGCCAAGATATTTAACAAAAAATGATTTTCGTACCGCCGAGTTTTTTTTTCGGTCGTGGTTATAGCAAGAAAAAACAGCGCGCCTATCATTCATAAACGCAGTCGAGACTGCATCAGTGATCCAGGACTATGCGAGTTCCGAAAAGTTAAATTATTGATGATCGTCGTAACCAAAAATAGAAAATTTCCACAATGCTTAGTAGTGATACTCCAAAAAATAGGCCTCCGACTCCTCCTAGAGATACTAAAATATAAAAGAAAAATAGTTTACGATACAGGAAGTTTATCAGCACTGAATGGATGTCATCTTTTACCTATGAAATCCAAATTAGTATGTGATACAGATCTTTCGTATCTACTTGTCGGTACGTTCATTATTTCCAACATCACGTGGCCTGGTGCATTTAGATCGTCCATGTTGAAAGTGTTGTCGCTGTAATAATTTTCCTAAACTGCTTCATCATTAAAAAAAACTATTAATAAAAACTTTGGATTACCCCAACAAGTTGATTTCCATTTCTAAGCACGACTGAATGCATGAATCCTTGTCTCCGAAAAGCGTTTCCTTAACTGCGACTAGTATGTTAGCTTCAATATAAGATCATATCCTTATATAAGATGATTGTTAGGTACAATAGATAAATGAAGACTGTGTAGAATTCAATACCAAATTTTCAAAACGACTTGTCTGCTAAGATCTAAACAAAGATGCAAACGTTGATTTGACGAATCTGAAAGCACTCCCACGCAAACCAACACCATCAATGCGAAGTTAAAGGCTTCTGCTACCTGTTGATGGTGTTGGTTTGCGTGGGAGAGCTATCAGATTCGTCAAATCGACGTTTGAATCTTTGTTTACAAAAGCAGAAAAGTCGTTTTGAAAATTTGGTATTGAATTAATGTTTTTTGCACAGACAAAGAGACATAACACATTGAACATTCACTAAACAAATTCATCTTCGTCTACACACTAACCACATCTGTTGTTAACGTCCAAGTCGGGTGGTTTAATCCCCGGAAATAGGCAATTACCTTTGATTGAACTGAACTTGAGTTGCGTGCTCTTGCCTACGCAATGCGGTCGGGTCTGAGCTTGACGACCGACTGGCAAATAGCTTACACAACCTCACTTGATCAGTACCGTTGCTGATGAAGAATGTGTATAGCCGCCAGACATTCTAAATACTCACGCTCCTCTAATGTGGACGTGTACAATACACATGTGGAAGTATTGGCTTGATAAATGGATTGCGAGTGATTTGACTATGCGTCCAATTTGGGAATCTCGAGCTCGTTTAGTAGCCGCTAGGTTGCGAAGGCCGACGGAGGTCCTTCGTAGCTTAGTTGGTTAAAGCACCAGTCTAGCGTACTGTAGGGTCATGGGTTCGAGTCCCATAGAAGGGAAAGTGGTTACCTCCAATACATTTTTTCAAATCAATATCTTCTACATAACGTACATATTCACATATGAGTTTTCATAACATTGTAAATTAACGTCCAAGTCGGGTGGTTTAATCCCCGGAAATAGGCAATTACCTTTGATTGAACCACATCTGTTGTTTTCACTTAGTTGGGCAAATCACGCACCAGATGGCGGTAGTGAGCAAACGTCAAACTCGAGCAAATCCGATGCGCGCGGCACGAGTGATTTATTGGCTAAATAATGATTATTTAAATTGACCAGCAAATCAGTGAACGATGAGAATTTCAAAAATGTTATGTCTGTTTGTCTGTGTTTTTTGTGTCAAAATTGTAAGAAAGATACGATTAGCTTATGATAAGAAAATTATTTTGAGCTTTTGGTGGAATGTATTTACTTGTCATTATACGAGTTTATACAATTCCACTTAATTCCATTGTTTATCGCTTCGAAAATCCTGGGTAGATCCTTCCGGTTGATGATGCTGTAAATGTCGTCGACGTTTCTCCATCATTTCTCGGGTAGCACTCCTTGTTCCTATCATCCGAGTTCGCCATGAATAGTTCTCACAAAAACGGATTTCCCATCGGTGCACCCTTCGTCTGTTAGTATATACAAACATAAACAACGTGCATAAGGACATCAAATTCACCCACGAGGAGGAAAAGCAAGGTTAGACCTTTCATGGATCTACTGGTAATCAAGGAAACAAATGCAACAATAAACTTCGAGACCACCAACACCATGAGAGTCCATCCATATACATCGAATCATTCATCATAATGATCCATATGATGCCGCCAATTCACCTAAGTGAGGAAGGAAAAACGAAAGAGCTTCAATACATTTTGGAAACAGCGAAAATCAACGGATATAAGGAGAGAATAATACAAGCAATCATCAACAAGAAGAAAAGGAACCTACGGAGAAACAAACTGACAATACTAACACGGATCAATGAACCGGTAAAGAGAGTATCAGTCCCCTATGATCAACATATCTCCAACCAGCTACGCATCGACTAATGAAATTCGGCATTGATTTAGTTTTCTCCAGCAGAAGCAATCAACTTAAGACTTTGTTGGGCCCCACAAAAGACAGAGTAGAAATGTTAAATAAGGCGGGGATTTATAAAATCAATTGTTCACAATGTGATAAAGTAGTAGATGTATGTAGGTCAAACAAAAAGATCTTTAGATATAAGGTTCAAAGAACATATTGCAGAAGTAAGAAAGGCTAAGAGGGAAACTGATAAGGGGTTCAATTATGAATTTGAATCTAAGGTAGCTGAACATGTACATCAGGAAAATCATTCAATTACGACATCGAAAATTAAAATTTCAAGGAATGCCTCTTCCCCGAGGAAACTTGATGTTGCTTGAAAATCTACCGACAGGTACAAACGCGGTTGTTGAATAAAGATCAAGGAAATGGTAGCTCCTGGCTCTTCAAGATCATACCTAAGAATTGAACGTAACAAGCGAGTTGAGGTAAGCACTGTAGTAGAATAAGTTAATGTATCTAAATAATACCTACGCCTAGTATAAAAAATATAAGCTACGATAATTTTCTTCAAGTGAAGTGAGTGAAGGACACTGTAGACGGCCTTACTGTTGAGGTCGAAATACGTATATGTCAAAGATACAGTCAAGTGGTGGAATTAAATGGAATTGTACAAACTCGTCTTATGACAAGTAGCTTATGATGTTTTTGTAGGAATCAATTACCTCTTGCTATACATCCAAGTCCCGTGAAATTGCAGTACTTTGATTCGTCTGGCGAAATACCCATTTTTTAAATAGTATATTATGTACATATTCAATATTTTTAAGAACCTAAAATATCTTTGGCAAAACTTACATTCAACCGGTGATGTTGGTATTGTGCAGTTGCATTGAGCGAGTTCCATTTCTATTCTTTTAATAAGAAAACAATTGGTAAAGCTATATGGCAACCGCGCTGTTATATTTTCATTTGGAAAACGACATTCTCTTTTGTTGATAGGCTCATCTTTGACATCCACATGATTGTAAACTTCGATAGTCTAGAAGTAAATAAACAATATGAAAAAAATAATCATTACAGGGAGGAGGATTATTTTTTTTTTTTTTTTTTTGTCTTTATTTAGGAGACTTTCAGCCCGAGGCTGGCTCATCTCCGGCAGGAGGATTATTTTGGCAGCACTCTATATTCACGTCCGCAACGTTTATAACTCGGTCGCGTTGTATCCGTATGACGTGATTTTTTCTACATCACTAGAAATCTACAAAACCTAGCCATATATTGGAACCCAAGTAATTCTGTTATAATGCGTCCGAGCAATAAATCATTGCAAACGGGAATAGGGGGTGCTGCCCAAATGGTCCGATTCCCTACTTATCCACTAATAGCTAGAGTACTTTTGCTACATTCACCAATTCGCCCGACTTCTCCAATTTCTTTGTTTTACTGAAATTGTCAACTTTATTGAACTTATTATATTTGCTATATACTTGTATGTCCCTCCCCTCGGATATATGATCTTGTTGCTATGGATAGGCTTACGTCATTAGTACTAATATGCAGGGCTGGTAGCAAGTCACTTTTTAGTGACTTGGTCACTATTTTGAGCCTAGTCACTAAAAAGTCACTATTTGCATCCAAAAGTCACTAAAGTCACTATTTTTCGAAAAATAGTCACTAAAGTCACTATTTTCGCACCGTCGTTTGCGAGAAAAAAGTTTAAATTAAAAACATTTGTACCTTCCATTATCATCAACCAAATCAAATGTAAATCTGTTAGCTATATTAAATATATAAAGTTTTAGAAATTGCTCCAAGGGCAAAGCGCAGGATTGTTACGACTACGCGGATTTCGCGATTTTCGCGGTGTTTGCTGTTTTCGCGGATTTACATAACGGTTTTGAGGTTTCGTGCGGTTTTAGTTTTGGGTGGAAATTCAATGAAAAAAGGAGCGTAGGCTTTTGTTTTTGATAGCAAAATGTCGTTGAGAAGGGACTCCACATTTGATGTCTATGCTTACCCATTTTTTTTGGATATTTCCAAGCCATAATTGAATGCATTATACTCTTGATCACTCGTTTAACAAGCATTATAAGGGTAAGAACTTCATTTGTTTTCATTTTTCATTGTTTCTGACGTCAATTTTGACATAATTCCGTGATATTTCTTAGTTTATGATTGATTAACCCGTCTACGACGAACTACACAGCATGATATTGTCGGCGTAGCACCACATTAGAATTCGGAAGTCGGGACTTCCGAACCGAACTTTCTTTCGAAAGCTGATTGAAAACTAATTGATGTGGAAGTCGAGTCAAGTACGAGCCACTGAAGACGACCTTACTGTTGATGTCGAAATACGAAATCGAAATCTCTCAAGGTACAATCAAGTGGTGGAATTAAATGGGAAGTACAATGTTTTTTTTTAATTATTAAAAATCGTATTTTAAAAATGTCATCATAATTTTGAATTCTTCAAGTTTTTTTCTAACAATTTGTTCTAATAAAGATTCATAAGCTTTGTGATTCCAAATAATTCTCTGTCTAGTAATTGATTAGTCATTTTATTGCTTTTTTACTGAAGAACCATGCTTAATTTTTAAACGTGCCAAAACGAATGTTTACTCGTCTAACTACATAAAAATGAGCGAAAGCCCAATCCAAAACATCGTTCTTGCACTCTTTCCTCATGCTTTTGTAATTTTAGTCTTTTCCTGATTTCTGATAGCAACATGATATCCCTAGTTTTCGATCTACTATGAGTTACACAGTGACAATACGAATGCACCTCAGCTCATACAAAAGTCACTAAGTATTTGGTCACTTTTTCTGCTTCTGAATGTCACTATTTGGTCACTTTTTTCGTCATAGTTGGTCACTAAGTCACTATTTTGAACCGCATTTATCGCTATCAGCCCTGTAATATGGCAACCAAAGCCATATCATGTCGTGGTTGTATCACATGTTGACTATTTTTGTTCTATGCGTCACATGTAATCTGGCATCGATGCACTGATTTTACGGATTTAATCCAACGGACGTCCTTTCCTTGTATGGTGGTACGGTCTAGTGGGGCTGCAAAACTTTCCTTTCGCATTTCCTGGGATGATCTTCCGTAGTCGCGCTTAAATTTAGCTAGATAGATAAATGTTGATATTTTGCATATAGGTATTATATAATTTTCATCCTTCTTATCCTATTTCTTATTGCGAATTTATGACAGCAGTCATCATTGCTAGTGGCCAATCATCATTATTAGCGCTCTTATTGCTATCAGTAAACCGCTTAAAAATCGGTGGAAAAAGATTCACACATCAATAATGCTTATTCCCCTTATGTAATGCTACGCTATGCCTATTTTCAACGTTCGAATGAAGCTTCAATTTTTGGTCATAATGTGGTCAAATCTTTTACCCCCATAAGAATATTTGCTTCGCTGAGAGTTTAAGACGGTGTTCAATAGGAGCTTTTCTGATTTTCGAATCAAAATTCATGATGGCCACATTGAAAACGCAGAAGCATTACATATCTTACTCTTATAATAGTGGTCATCAGAAGGTTTCCGTGTATAAGCGGGTTTTATTATCAGATCTTATAATTTGATCTTGAAAACCATTCCTGATTAAAGTTGAACAAGATATGATTACAAGCTTAATTAGCACATTATCAGGGTTGTTACGACTACGCGGATTTCGCGGTTTTCGCGGATTTGGCGCGGATTTACATAACGATTTCAGGGCTTCGCACGGATTTAGTTTTAGGTGAAAGTTTAACAAATAAAAAGCTGGATCTAAGGATGTTTATTTAAAAATTAGTTTTATGTCTATCTAGATGGGCTTCATTTTCGTTAGCAAATGTTGTTGAAGACAAAATTTACGTTTGAAGTCAGTTACTCACATTATTTTTCGGATATTTACCATTCTAAAGCATGACGCATGCAAAACATGTCTGTTGAAGGACATGAACACCCGAGATATTTGTCAGTTTCTGATTGATTATCGTAAAAGGAACCACATAGCATGATATATCATATCATTTTTCGAAAAAAATTTCGTCAGGAATTCTGATATAGTGTTGAAAATTACATTGCTTTCATAGCATTAATCTAAAACGAATAAGGGTTTATTCAACAATTGGAAATACACAAATGTTCCTTTATTTGATGCAGATGCCTCATTTAAATAAGTACTTCAGCAGAAATTCGTTCAAACATTGGAATGTAATTTTCGAAAGGTATTGCTGAAAAAACGCAGTGATTCTAGAAGGATTTTTTTTGCGATTTTTTCAGATAACTCCCATATTTTTTTCGCAGGAATATTCACACAAAATTTAAGAGACCATCTGAAGAATTTTCACAAGGAATTTATGAGAAATTTAATAAATATATTTATGCAGCCTGAAGAGGTTTTCTGCAGCATTTTAAAACCGAAAAGTTGTAAAGAAATTTGTGGATGAATTTCTGCAAAACATCTTGGAGCACTGACCACAGGAATTACTGTAAAAAAATCGCAGCAATGCCATATTGAATTTTCGAAACAATTCTCGGTTATCCACAGGAATTCACCAAAGAATGTCTGCAGAAATTGCTAAAACGATATCCACAGAATTTCTGAAGGAAGTTCCGAATGTATTTCCGGAAGAATTTTTACAGATTCCCAGAAAAATTTCCGCAAAAATTCACTTTGCAATTTCCTCAGAAATTCCTGTAACGATGATCACAGGAATTTCTTTAAACAATCTTCATAAATTGCGTCTAGATTTTAACTAAAGATCAATTTCTGTATAAATCAATTTCTGTATAAATGACCAAAGGGATTTCCGCAGAAATTAATAAAGAAATTTGCACATGTTGTCTCTGAAAATGTCCCGTAGGTTGTACTTTAAGGTTTTTTTTTTTTAAATTTATGACAAAGAATTTCAGCTTAATTTCCCAGGGGAACTTTTGCAAGAAGGAGGAATTTACACAAATGTTCTAAGACAAATTTCCGCAGATAATTTGGAACGACTCCTGCAACAGCAGTTGGATTTCGGCAAAAAATTCCAGAATAATTTCCGCGAAAATTCGTAGAAATTTTCGAGATAAATGTGTGCGAATGATGAATTTCTGCAGGAATTTTTGCGGATATTCTCGGAGGTTTTAACTGAAATTCTATTGAAATTACGAAAAATGGGTGTTAAAAATGTTAACCTCTCTTTCCCACAACTTTTTCAAAGTTTTCAATAGGAAGCAATCATGCAATTCACAAATCCGGTAATACTCACAATGTAGAGAACTATCGTGGGATTTCTATCCTCAGTTGCCTCCCGAAAACGTTCGAAAAGATGGTTTACGAAGTCGTGTACCAAGCGGTTCGCCCTATAATCTCCGAATATCAACACGGATTTGTCCGGAAACGATCGACAACGACTAACCTGATGGTTTTTGCCAACACAGTAATCAACTCCATAGAGAGAAAACGACAAGTTGATGCCATATACGTGGACTTCAGTAAAGCTTTCGATAAGGTTCCACATTCTTTTGCTATCGATAAGATGAGGCACATGGGAATTCCTGACTGGGCAACGACTTGGTTCCAGTCCTATTTGACAGACCGCTCTGCATATGTTCACATCAACGGAGTTAATTCAGCGAATTTTGGCATTCCGTCAGGCGTCCCCCAAGGAAGTCACATAGGACCGTTAATTTTTATTCTGTTTGTTAATGACCTGTGCAATAGTCTTCGCTCCTCTAAGCTTTTATTCGCTGACGATCTAAAGATATATCGTGAAATCGAGACTAGGTTGGATTGCTGCGTTCTCCAAAATGACATTGATACACTTCTACGATGGTCCTCTTTAAATGGTATGGAAGTCAATGTTGCTAAATGCAGTTCCATAACATTCAGCCGTTTGCGAGAGCCATTGCTGACTGATTACTTTATTGGAAACAGCCGTTTACTACGAGTTTCATCGATTAAAGACTTGGGAGTCATTATTGACTCTAAAGTCAGATTTAACGACCACATCAACATGATCACAGCCAAATCGTTTGCCATGCTGGGATTTTTGAAAAGAAACACGAATGCATTCCAGGACATATATGCGCTAAAAGCGTTGTATTGTGCTCTCGTCCGCAGTCTGCTAGAATATGCAGTTGTTGTATGGGCACCCTTTCATGCAACATTGATTAACAGAATGGAAGCGATTCAACGAAACTTCATCAGATACGCCCTCCGGGTACTACCTTGGAACAATACGGCTAGCTTGCCCCCCTACGAAGAACGGTGTATGCTAATAAATCTGCAATCGCTAGCTACCAGAAGAAAACTCCTTCAAAGACTCTTCGTGTTCGGAATTCTCGCTGGAGATGTGGACTGTGGCTTTCTCCTAGCTAAAGTACACATCAACGTGCCTCGAAGACAACTACGGCATTACATACTTCTTGCCGAGTCTACTCACCGTACAAACTATGGATACAATGAGCCATGGAGCATGTGCTGCCGCACGTTTAATGAAGTAAGTCACGTGTTTAATTTTAATATTAATAAAGAGGCATATAAGTCAACAATACAAAACCTAGTATAACTAAGAAACATCTATACAACTTTATGTTGGAGATTGGAATAAATAAATAAATGCTAGAACAAAAGTTATTTGGCATAGCTAAAATTAGTGGAAAACGAAAAAAAAGTTTTTGATTGTAAATCAATAGTTACTTGATTGTTTTCAATAGTTTAACTATTTTTACACAAAATTGATTATATTTGCAGTCTAATGAAACCATAAAGTTGTGCCAAATACTGCTTTTTGTTGTTGAAATAATTCGATGAATGTAGGAAGGTGCAAAATTTGATGGAGCTCTACAGCTACCATGGGAAGGAAAGGGTTAATTGGCGGAATTTCCTGCATGAACTCCTGGACAAACTTGTCACAAGAAATGAAGAAGGATTTTCCGCACAAATTCCGGAATAATTGTTTCTGGAGTTTAGGCTAATTTTTCTACAAAATTTCCGATGAAATTTTTTGCTGAAACGTTTATTATTTGTTTCTTGATACAATTTGTTTTACAGAAGTTTTGTTTGAATACGAAATTGTACGGTCTAAGTACCCAATGTAAACGTAAGTATGTCTTGTGATCGAAAAATAACAACAAAGCTGCATAATTTGTTACTTGAGAAGAAATTGCGGTTTCGGCAGATTTTTTATTATTTGCCAAGTTTATCTATAATCAAATCTGGCCTGAACATTCCTTGTATATCAATGCATCTCGTATAGTTCTATCAACAAGAAATCCACTGCAAATAATGAAACAAAACATGCCCAAACCAACAACTTATCTAAGAACAAAGATGTTATCGGTCATTTAGTAATTTGCGTTCGATCCTTTAGTAGTTTGTTTATAACTCATTACAAAAGCTGAATTTTAAAATATGCTGTATGGTGGACTTCTAGTGCGAAGGTTTTTCCACAACTCTGCCTAATGGTTCGTTGTTTGAATTCCACTAGTAACGGAGTTACAGCTGTAGTTTCAGTAACTTAGACTAAATGATAACAAAAATCCAATCATTTAGTTTAAGTTACTGCAACTATCGCCATAACTCTGTTATTAGTTGAATTCTTACAACGAACCATTAGGCAGAGTTGTAGAAAAACCTTCGCACTAGAAGTCCACCACACAACACATTTTGAAATTCAGCTTTTGTAATGAGTTATAGACAAACTACTAAATGATCGAACGCAATTTACTAAATGATTGATAACATCCTTGTCTAAGAAGCGGTGCTTATTGAAATAGTTTTGGCTGTTTAGTTCTTGTTCACTAATCTTCAGTACTTTTAGTACAAAGGACCATCTAGAAAAGTTGTTATATTAACTGCGATTTTGTTAGTCCTATTTTCAATTTGTTGCAAACTTGAGTAAAGTTGAAGTTGAAAATGATATTTAGGATGTGAACCATTCCACCGATTCGTTTAACTTTTAGTTAAAATTTGACATTCCGATGGTTATTTTCCCATCGTGGTTAAAATTTTATTCCGAAGCCGACCCATTTGAGTTTTGACAGATTGATAGTTATTTGGAACGAAATGGATTTGGCGCCAATTTTCTAGCGAACAAAGTTTAACTATCGAACTGTCAAATCTAACCATGCTCCGGAATAGGGTTATTTTTAACCACGGGAAATAACCATCGAACTGTCAAATTTTAACTAAAAGTTAAACGAATCGGTGGAATGGTTCACAGCCTTAATATCAGTAATGTTATAAAAACGAACTTGAAGAGATTATGTTCAGTTAAACTTGATATTTCACGTATATTTGAGAAGGCAGTTCGCGCGAATTTGACGCGGAATGGATTTCATGTCGCGCGGAAACGGCGCGGATTTGATTTTAGTCGGCGCGGATTTGGCGCGGGAAATATTTCAGGATCTCCGTAACAACCCTGCATTATTCAAAATATGTAGCTGAAGGTGTAGTTGAATAAACGTATACAAAATGATCACAACTCCAGACTGACTGAATAGCTTCATAATTACGCCTAATTTGTGTGAATAATTTAGCTTTGAAGGAAAATACTGCACGTTGCTGAATAAAAATATAGTACTAAGGTTAGTTCAACGAAAAATTGTAATTTTTTTGTTAAATATCTTGGCTGTGCATATGCACAGCATATGTTTCGAAATGGACAAATTGATATGAAATTTGCGAAAAAGAATCCACGTGTCTTGGAGGGACTCGAACCCTCAACCTCCTACTCTCTAGATAGGCGTGATAACCCCTACACAACAAGACCACTTAAAGGTCACGTTTGCGGAAAAGCCATCAGAATCCGAGTACCAACCTCCACCTTGGAGGATTCTTTTTCGCAAATTTCATATCAATTTGTCCATTTCGAAACATATGCTGTGCATATGCACAGCCAAGATATTTAACAAAAAAATGGTTTTCGTACGGCCGAGTTGCCGAATAATATGCAATTAATTGTAATCAAGTGTCGGTCTTTCACCGTCATTAGTCGTCTGAGTACACGCGACCGTTTACGTAAAGGCAATCAAACTCATCAAATGCTTTAGCCAAGCAAGCCTTTGGCACAGCAGAGTGCGATTGAATTCGCATTCTATACCGTCCCGCCCAGTCCGTTGCTGAGGGCCATGGAGTGCGATCCTCTCGTTTAATAAACAATGTGCACTCGCTTGGCTGTGGATATACAACAGTAAAGCAAATGTGGAGATTGGGCAAATCAAGCATCCGAAAGATATTCAATTTGCAAAAAAGAGCTAACCGCGGTGGAGGTTGGTACTCGGATTCTGATGGCTTTTCCGCAAACGTGACCTTTAAGTGGTCTTGTTGTGTAGGGGTTATTACGCCTATCTAGAGAGTAGGAGGTTGAGGGTTCGAGTCCCTCCAAGACACGTGGATTCTTTTTCGCAAATTTCATATCAATTTGTCCATTTCGAAACATATGCTGTGCATATGCACAGCCAAGATATTTAACAAAAAAATGGTTTTCGTACGGCCGAGTTGCCGAATAATATGCAATTAATTGAAAGATTGTCAGTTGGGAGATACCATTCGGGGTTAGCCCACCGGTGTCGTAAGAGTGCGTTTTATAGGTGTCTTGCAAAAAAAAATTCTGCTGAAACAAATTTAATTAATTTCATTATTTTTTCACTGGGTAACATAAAGGAAGAGTATACATATACGAATCGTCGACATTGATTTGATATGTAGAAGTTTGCTTCACAAGGGCCACATGCTCGGTTGAAAACTAATTGCGTACTCTTGCCCCACTCTACTCCATGTAGCGTTAATGCTCTTGAGCTTTATCTCAATGCTCCTATGTTCACCTCATGAAAAAAATGAAAAGAAATTTTCACACATGTTAGCAAAAAGAAGCGATAAAATTGGTGCTGTATTTCTTCGTTTCGCGATTAGATGAATTTATGTTTAGTGAGATGGAAAACGGAACAGTTCCCCTACTTTTTGATCGTTTGTTGATCGCTAGACAAATCTTCTTTCAATAGTTCTTTTTTGGATTTCAACTGAATTTGCAATACTTACATTCAATGTGTAGTGCATGAATGCTCCATATTTCCGAAGTCTGAATGGTGGCATTAACGAATACGGAAGTTCTTCGGGGCTATGAATAAACAGCTGTAAAAAGACGTTGTTTTTATTTGAAATATGAACAACTTGTTATATATTTACCACAAAATTGATTGCCTCTATTTCTTTGTACTGAAATTCGAATGTTTTTCTATCATTTTCATAAGTGTATTTTAATGGTAATTTTTCATAATCCATTTTGCTGAACGCAGAGAAATTTCTGTTAAATTTTTATTCGAAATTGTATTGTAAATTACCCACTAAGAGAAAATACTGTTCGATACATAGCAGGGTCCCATTTCTGTGTAAAATGGTTGAAATATGTCTTCACACCTATATGATTTTCCAAGAAACCAAACATCGATGAAAATTTCCGAACATGATTTGGGGAAAAACTGATTAAAAAGAAATATTGAAAGGTTAATTATTAGGACATGAGAAAGTTTTCACTTGCCAATTCTTGCATAGTTGCCAGATCCAGATTACAAGTTTCATTCATTCCACTACACATCATTCCACGGTCGTCAATGTTGTTACTGGGACTGACGAACAAATAGTTTTGCGCAAGACGTAAAAAACTGGAAAACCTACAAGAAATAGTTGTAGTCATTTGAATGCTCTAATAAAAATAATTAATTTTACCTTGCAGGTTTACTCAGATTGTTTTCTGCCCAATGTGCTTCTAAAAAGGTTCCAATAGATTCTATACATAAATTGAATGTGTAATAAATATATTAAATATCAGAAAGACATATTAATAAATAATTTAACATTCGGTTTTGGCAATATTCGATTTTGGCAACAAAACCATTCGATTTTAGTAACACATTTTTTTTAAATATGTGTCACGTTGTCCACGTAAATCTCATAGTCCATGTAAAAAACTGGTTAGAGCCCTAAACTAGAGATCCTATAATGATAGATATGCAAATACTTTTCCAGACGATTTAGCAACGCTGTTACTTTTGTTTAGCAAACGCTTCCAGCACTTGCCACAGACCAAATGTTGATGGTTGTATATGACTTTGCATTTGATAACAATTTGGAATATGTTTGTCGGTCCACTAACAGTGTTTAAATAAGCATTGTCACTAAAGCAAAAGTGCAATATAAATGAGCAAAAGACGATACATAACTAGATTACTACTACTCGCGAAAGTAAAAGAAATTGTTTATTCGATGAAACTTTTCTTAAAATCTATTTCATAACAATCTCAATACCTCTCAATCTGCAACAATAACAACGTTCATTTGGCTTACGTTTTGACAGTACTCAATGCTCGATTGGCTCACAATGGCCGCTTTTGCATATCTCTCATCGCGTAAAATTTTCTTTTTAAGGAAAACGTTTAAATTTCAAAATTTGCGTAAAAATATTGGCTAGACCCCGAAACCGACGTAAAATTTTTTTAGAAAAATTGCGTAAATATAAATATGTTGCCAAAATCGAATGGCGTCTGTATAATAAATTTTGGGTACCGTCGTGCGGGGCTTCTTTTGACAAATCGGGGGCTACTTTGGACATTTTGAAACAAGAATTATAACGTAAATTACTATCAAATTTCCATTATCACCATTCAGGTGTATTGTTGATAGTTGGATGGCAGCTTTCTGTTTCAAATTTTGTATTTATTTCGTTTAATTTTTTCAGAAAATTTAAAATCCAAAGTAGCCCCTGTAATCAAAAGAAGCCCCGCACGACGGTAATGTTGGATAGCTGATAGTTGGATAGTTTATGTTGATATCATTTTGAGCTAATGTAATATTATTGCAATTGAATTATCGCATGAGTTCTCAAAAGTATGTTATCTACTCAATCATAAACATCCGAATTATTAAAAAAAATCTTGTTCAATCCATTAAGTGGTGTTGATTAACTAAAACTGAAGCATATAATGATAGGTGGTCACTCGATTTTTTACGCGGATCGTGGTTTTTCGAAAATCACGCGGTTTTTATTTACGTGAATGTTGGGATGTATGCTGATTTTTAAAAAAGTTTTAATTTACGCGTTTTTTTTAAGTCAGGAAAGTAGTTTTTTATTTATGCGCTTTTCTGGGATTTACGCGGAACGTATCCTCCGCGTAATGACCAACTTCATTGTACTCATTTGAAGATCCCCATCGAACACTAAAACGTAGTAAACGATCGGATTAATTTTCAATAGCAAACAGTAGAACCGAATTTTCGTAAAAATTCGGTTAATGTTAACTTCTAAAACGTTTGTCACTAAATGTGTACACTTACAGACATACAGACATTCATCGATTGTTTAATTCCTGTATGATACATTTCATCCAGTGGTGAAATCTTTACTGCTTGAAATGTATTAATTAATAATCAATTAAAAAAAAATTATCAAGAATTTGTTTTTGGAGTGGTCATATAGCATTTAAAGAATCTACACTTAGTAACTTAGTGCACGAGATAGGACAAAAGTAAAATAGGTTCGATTATAATAATTTTGAATCGTGTTAAATCAACTTACTCAAACTTCGCCCTTTTGTGTAGCAGATCGACGTAGCAGGGAATGTATTGTTCCATCGCAAATACGATGTTTCAATATTAATATTTACTGTTTCATCAAAACTTTCCAGGGTATACAGCAAGATTAGCGCCATTGATGAAAATGAACATATTATCATCATAAGCCAAAATGATCTGCAATATATTTATTTATTTATTACTCTAAAGATATTACAAACTAAACCAAAGCAAGTTATAAATTACTCATACTCAAGTCTCTTAAATAAAGACAATAATAATAATTATTCATACTTTCCAATCATGCTAGATCTGCTTCCAAGATATCGTAATCCATGGATCGAACAATTGTCGAGGAAATAAATGATAGATTTCATGAAATCTTCTAACATGCTTCACTACTGTTTTCAAAATGGTTTGATTTGAGATGGTTTATAATAGTATCGTTTTTGTTGGACGATCATTTTTTATTTGGGCTGTTTCATCACTATTCGTGCTATTCACAGGGCCGTAATTAAGCGATGTAGCCCTTTTAAAAAATAATTGTAATTTTTTTTTCAGAAACTTGGTTCAATATATTTTTATTTAGGATTCAGTATCTATGAAGAAGGGATCTCCAATTAGCCTTGTGTAGCGTAGAAATGCCAATTCAATTCTTGGTCCGGTCTAAGATGTTTTCGGGTGGACACATAGTGTATCCATTGTACTTGCCACACAAGATACCTACTCATGCAATGGCGGACATAGAAAGCTTTCAATTAATAACTGAGGAAATGCTAATAGAATACTTAGTTGAAAAGCAGGCTAAGTTCCGGTTGGAATGTAGAGCCATAGACGAAGAAAAGTAAGCTCTATGAAGAAATATCGATGAATTTGAACAATTAAAACGCTGTCAAATGATCTCTAATGCAGAAAACGTTTTCCGGTAATATGTATACGGGTCGATTTTGTGGAATAAATTGAAAAATCGAAGCACAAAGAAAATGTCTACAATAGTACTGTTGTTGCGAGCAAGTCATATGTAGGTTAAATGTCGAAAAAGTTATTTTTACTGTCCATTAGTATTTTGGCCATAACTTCTGATCCAATCCATAGTCCAATTTTCAATGGAAAGCAATGAGGTATAGCCTTTTTTGTACGTTAAAGCTCTATGTGTGCTCCAAAAATAAGTTTCCTCAGGTCTTAAGACTGACTTAAGCAAATCGCGACCCTAGTAAGCCAACTCGAACAAAATCGATGCGCGCCACAGATGATTGATTGGCCAAAATACTAAATATTTGAGTTACCCCGTTAATCGTTATACGATTAAATATCCTCGAGTGTTTGTCGCATCCGTACGTTTGTCGGTATAAAAAGGTTGATGTCTTCGTTGAATGCGAGAAAGGCAGTATCACTACTAAGGGAATAAATTTGGGCTCTTCATAAACATTAAACGCAAACGTTCACGAATTCTTTTCTGAAAATATTCATTTTTTTTCACAAATTTCATGAGAATCATCCCATCAGAGATACAACTCTGGTGGTTGTGATTATAAATACTGCACTATAATTAATGAAGTGCAAAACTGCATTAGCCAGCACCATCGCATGGGTGTAATTAGCTAACATGCAATCAGGCTCTATATTGCATAATTTCACCATTTTGCGTGTTCGTTCATAGATAATATTCAAAACGTAAGCAGGTGTGTATAACAGCCTTAAGTTGCTTTTGCTGAATCTGTTGAAGTAAAAATTGTAATGCATAAATCTTGGTTTAATTATTTATTTCGCAAATCGACGTAAACTACAATACAGGCGTTAGACAAAATGGTTCAGAGCGGAAAACGTTAAAAAGTTGCGTCTATCTTTTGAAGGGCGGTACGGATTCGAAGGGTCAATAGTTACATGTGTATACATTGGAGTATGAATTTGAAAAATATTCAGTTCATTTAGACACAGGAAATATTTTATTTGCTAACGCTTCTCTGAATGGTTTATTAGGGATAGTTTATTAAATCAGTGTTGACCCGAATCTTTGAAAAAAAAGCCACCTAGCCGTGTTGGTGCGTTTCTCGTGCCAAAAATACTAAAAATTATGCACATTAACTTTACGTAGTACATAATAACTATAATTGTACATCTCCCTCACACGCTTTATACATAACACACTTGTTTAGAAAGAAAGGGAAAGAATTCATGCCCAACATCGATAGCAGCGCGAAGTGCTCACGCTCCTCGATTGCAAATAGTGCCAACGCCGGCATACACAGCGCACACCGGCAACAATCAGCGATGAGAGAGCATAGAAGGCGGGACGAGTATGGACATATCACCATCATTATAATCATCCTCATCATCATTATCATCATCACATCATAATCATCATCATTATCATCATCATCATGCACGCCTAGAATTAGCTACGCTGTACCAGAACATTCCACGTGCTTCTATAACATGACGCGTGGAGATATAAATTGTCAGTGTTTGCCTTCTTATCCGAAAAGATGTTTTTCGTACATTTGGTCCTTCGAACCGGATAGCGTGAATCCAGCAATTCAGAAGGCAAGGCAAGTTTCGCGAAATCGTGTACGGTCGTACTGTGAAGAATTGCGTATCGAACCACCATGGTCATGATCTTGCTTTGTAACAGCGCATCTTACCGCACGGCTAAGGAGGGCCCTATCATTTTCAGGCAATAGTTACTCTTTGTAACCTTATAATTATTTAAAAAATCACTTTAATACTTAAAGATTAAAAAAAAAATCAGATGCCAAAATGGTGTATTTCGACATGTTATATCGCATATTTTATCATATCTAGACTAACATGTGAAAAGGGCGTAACAGCCAAAATTTATTCCTTCTGATTCTTCGTCTACGTATATAGCTTTATAACATATGTTTAAAAACCCCTCATCTTCACTACACTCCTCCCCTTTTGTGACACCCTAATGTGTTGTCTCTCGTAATCAGCCAGAGTGAACTATATTGGTTCGGTAATGAAATATATTTGCAGCTAAGTACTTAAAATCACCGCAGCTGCCCACACACTGCGAGCGGAAGGCTAGGGTTGCGATGGTGGTGATGAACCAATATGACCAGCTTTGTTGCTTTGTTGAAAGTCAGGAGGCCTGCTGTTCGGGGGACGGCGATGATTTTAGCTCGTATCGATTCATACAAAAGATGATGTCAATGATGACGGCACGCCACGTGCAGAAAGGATACCCAATGGCCCAATGCCCAGAAAGAATGCCCAACGCTAATAGACGAATCCAAGTAAAAATAAGAAGAAGACACACGACGGTGTTAACTTTGACAGATCCTACAGAACAGCATAGGGAGATCATTTTAAAATGCTTATAATAAATTCTAGACAAAATTTAATTAAAATCTGATTGATGTATGGTGCGGAAAAAGTTCCGAACTGTATGATAGATACATTTTTGGAAAATATTCAAAAAATTGAGATTAGCTTCCAGATATGTAATTCAAAACTTTTTCCGTACCGTACATCAATTAGATTTTAATTACATTTTGTCTAGAATTTATTATAAGCATTTTAAAATGATCTCCCTATGCTGTGCTGTAGGATCTGTCAAAGATAACACCGTCGTGTGTCTTCTTCTTATTTTTACTTGGATTCGTCTCTGGGTTTCTATGTGTAGCTTAGCATTCTCACAGGACTCTTACTAATATCACATATGAAAAAAAAAACTCAACACAGGGGGGGGAAAGCAAAATAGAACCCGCAGATTCAAGACTTTCTCGCACGGTAGATCGGCAAGGAATAGATAAAATATTGTAAATATTTTAATATTTGTGTATACGATATTACCAGAAAATAATCAAAACCAAAGAAGATAATTTATTGAACGCAGTTTATTGCATTATAATATTCTCCAAGGAAGTATTTCTCATCGATAATGCGTTTTCGTTCATCGCAATCAGCAACGGTATGTTGTTTGTTTCCGCAAACTATGCATCCTGATTTCTCAGATTTTCTGTTCTTGAATACTCGCCAAAACGTACAATCTCTCTCTCCGTGTCCTTTGTGCATACAAATACGACAGCACAGCTGTTTCCTATATGACCAACATTTGTGTCCCTGCACCTGAGTGCATCGACCACATGGTGTGCAGTGTGCGTAGTTTGGTTTTACACACCAATTGCACTTAGTACAGTGTCTATAAGTTGCCCCATTTTTCGACGGGCATTTTTTGCATATTCGACAATGTTTATTAGTTTTATGAACACTTTTCTGGCATTCCACGCACCATCTATAGCCTTCTTTTGCTGGCAGCTGGAAGTTGTCTAACGATACGTTGGTAAACAGTCTAACCGGTGAGCCATGTTTTAAACCTTTTTCACCGCTATGATAGGTACGATGATTGGTGTAATTGACATGATAGTCGGACATTTCCATAGAAGGCATTTCTTTTCGGATATATGTTTCCATGAAGTATGGAAATATCCAGAATGTTGGCAATATTTGCTGGATGACCTTATTCACACCATTGTAGGTTTGGTTTATACGCTTTATAGTATATGATAGCAACTCTGTACGGCATCCAAATGGTGGGTCAGTGACGATACAGAGTCGATCGGCAGATCTGAAAGTATAGACAATTATTAAAAAAAAAATCTAAATCCTACTCTAGTGATTGATAACTTAAAATGGATAACTCAATATCAGGGTTATGTTTTATTCAATTTAAATATAAAAATAATTTAGAACTTTGTAGCATAAAACGACTTGGGTCAAGTACGGACACTGAAAACGATATTACTGTTAAGATCGAAATACATATCTATCTGGGCTGAAAGTCTCGTTAATAAAGACACAAAAAAATACATATCTGAAAAAGTTACAATCAAAAGGGATAGCACTAACTCTTCTTATGACAAGTGGGTTTACTTACTCATTAACATTCAAATATTCCTTAAATATATCTTCCGCCTCCTCTCCGTCGAAAAAGAAATGGTTGAACATGTTATAGTATAAATACTCAGAAATGTCAAAAAACCAATGAAACCGTCTATCAATGTCCAGCAATATCGACTTGATGTTTGCATTCACTAGTAAATGCTCATGAAATCTCGGAGCTCCTATACAAATCACTTTGGTTATATTGAGTTGCTTCAGCATGTTCTCCATACATGCTAGTGTAGAATCACTGAAAAAGTATTGTGCCTCGTTTCCATCGACGCTAAGTGGTGCCAGGAATCTCGTTGGTTGCCGCAGAATATCATCCGATAGCTTTTCAAGAAGTTTATGGCTTTTATGATCTTCCACATTTGATTGTAATAACAATTGCTGACATTGAACGCAGTAGACTTTTTGAGAAACTGGAGCTAATCGTACCTGCAAGTAACAAAATACAGCCAAGTCATTAATACGTCGAAGACAAGGTACTTAGTAGAAAGTGGCGGTAGCGAAAAGTTTGGATAGACGGTACGGCGTCGTACATTAACAAGCGCGAAAATCTCCAACCTGTGTTATTTTCCATCGCTTTATTTTTTTTCACGGCTCTTCGTCTATCTCTACCATCTCTACCAAAGGCCAAACTGTTTTTTTATTTTGTAGATCGTACTCTATTTCCACCGGAGAGCAGTACACATTTATTTATTTGCTCGTATCTTTGAACTTCTTTAATCTTTTTCTTTTTTCTTTATTTCTCTTTATTTCTAGGAATTTCACACGTTATATTGCTTTTTGTTTTAATCCTCCTCCTTTATCTCTTTTACAAAAAATACCACCGCATGGCCAGCCACTAACCGCGCCATGTCCTGGCTGTGCGAATGTTTTTGACATCCGTCGAATATCTGAATTCTTATAGGCTGAGTAATTAAAAGTATGTACCGACAGAACAAGTAGCTCTAGCGATACATTGGCGATGCCAAACGTTTGGATTAGTATCCTCTATTTTTCTTCGTGATGTTGATTGTGATGTTGAATTCGTTAACTTTTCAAATCAAATTTCCTTTTTTGTTTAGTGGTATATATTTAGATAAAACATTTGGAATACCACGAATCGTATCTGAGAATACTTCGTGTTCTTCTAGAGAGCAATATTCCATAAAGCATTTCAGTGCTACTCGCCTAGAATAAAACAAATTTATCCCTCAATTAGGCCACAGAATAAAGAAATTAAATATTCAATCTTACAATCATTTACTTCTAATGCAACAATTAGTCACAAACGCCTCTGAAGAATCAATAGCAAAAGAGCTACTTAGCCCGCTTTGTAAGCTCCTTAAGAAACAATTATAAGCTAATAAAAACTTCACTGTTTTTCGCCACTCCGATTTGGCACAAATTCATTGCACACCGCGGCATTATGCTAGCATCGACCGGGAACTAGAGTCCAATCGTACACAAAACGAAATAAAACTTACTAAATAGTTCACTATCCGATAATTTCCATTACCGATTTTATGTAAGCACAAATAGTGACGAAGGTCACATGGCCAACAATTGGAAATGCATCTCCTTAGGTCTAGCTCCTTGGGTCGAAACTACCATTCCGAGGGTTATTGCATTCACCAACGATTTTCATCAAATAACAAACCCGTTTGATTTCACCATGCGGGCAATAAAAATCAATTGTCATTTTGGCGGAATGTTATTACGTAAATTGAAACAATGGTGAATTTCTCTGAAACCATGGTAAAATTTACTGAAATTGCGTAGTAGTTTTAAAAGCAGAGCGTAGTCTACTAAATAGTAGGGGAAACTGGACACACATGATCCCCACTTTTTATTTCGGATGCTTCTCGATGTTATACACCCGGTTCTTTTTTTACACGGGTGGGTTTTAGTTGATTCTGACCTTTAGCGTTGATAAAACTATGAGTTAACCCCATGAAAAAAATCACAAAAAATCAAAGAAAATTCAGGTGGTATTTAAAAAGCTGTGAAAAATCAGGTTAACCGGGAAATTAAAGAATACCAACCGTCTAAAAAAAATATTGGGTGTATGCTTAAATTTATACGATTTAGGTGGACTTGATAAACAATTTAATTAGTTTTTCAAAAACATCATTGGAAGAAATCATTTTTTCATGAAAGTTATCAAAAAATCGATTTTTCTAAAAGATAGAAAATTTGACCTTTTCAAAACATGCGGGAGACTTGATCTCCATATCGGGGGGAATTGATCCCTTTATGAGCTGAACATATATAGGTTCTTTCAAGTCTGATGAAAGGCCAAATTGGTTTATTTTCAAATCCTAACATTTTTTTTTATAATCTAACGTGAAAACAGTCGTGCAATAATTTAAAATATTGTTGGTATTAAGTAAGGCAAGTATTTTGGTTCTCGAATAGTCAACTATCAACAAAGTTGACATGCTGATGATTATTTATTCTAGCAATCCACTTCACTGAAAGGCAGAGGTCATATAACGACAACCATGATGTTTCCAAGAGGATCTCTCTGTGTGGCTGATACAGTTATGATACCAAAACTGGATGATCGATACATAAATATTAAATATATCTTTGTTGTTTTTAAATCTAATTATCCTGTTTCTAATTTTAAAAATTAGCCGCACTTCAAAACCCATGGCCAGTGGTAAATATCCCAGAGTGCCTATTTCGGAACCAACAAAAAAGGTCTGTGATGCATCGCGGTCGCCAGACTACTACCAATACCACGACCGTGATCATACCAGGCTGGTGACTCCATACATCAATGTGGTACTGTCACGCATGCTTGAAACATTATATTTACGTGTATATTATTAGTACACAAATGCGATTTCTTTTAAAATACTGAATAGAAGCGGTAGGATTAGGATTCTTTAGGAAGACAGACAGGAAAACTTGCAAAAAAATACGATGAAAATAGTGATTCTAAATCATCTTACCCCATTTAAATGTGAAAGTAAACTTGAGTAGTAGATCTAACAGTACTGCATTTTCAAAACTTCATTTATTTTTAGATTGAACATTATGTTATTTAATTTACTCGCATTTAATAAAACTAATCAAAGTTAAGTATGTTTAACTACACTTTGTTCTAGGTAATGAGTTAAGGCTATTGACAAATTCACAATACGCGTGTGCTTGAATGATAAAATTGAAGGAAGTAAATAAATCTTTTTTAACTTTTAAACCAAAAAAGAATTATAACAGATCAATAAGTTCCCTGTAATACAATACAAATGTAATATGCAAATGCAATGGAATACAACAAACGCCTTAATATATGCAATATCGGGATCAAGTGTGTCCAAACTGTAGGGGATCAAGTGTGTCCATGTTGAGTATTTATCTTGATTTTCTCCTCCATTCAATGTTAAATGAGCAATAATCAATTTGATGAGCTTATTCATTTCTGCAATAATAAAACTACGTCCAATAAAATTTTGACACGTTTTGGTTGGATATACTTAAAGTTATTAAACTTTTTACCTTTGCAGAAAAAAAGAATTGAGAACGCTTAAATAATAAAACCTTTCTAAAACCCTAAAGGAACTAACATTAAATGTTAAGCCCCAAAATAACGGAACGTCGACGGAAATGGCAAATTTGACCGTTCCGATTCAATTATCTGTCTAACGGATCTGTTTACACATATCAGTGGTATAAAAATATTATTAGGTTTCGAGAAAACAGGGGGGGTCATGTGTCCCTGGAGATTATGTGTGTCCAGTTTCCCCTGTTTTTACCACGGATTTTTTTCTATACATAAAAGTCAAGTCAATAAAAAATGAATAAACATTTTAGATATAAACATCACTTACTTTATCATACTCATCACGACGTTTTTCCGAGGTCTTCTTATTTTGATTGCAAGTACCAGATTTTGTTGCGTTTAGCTTGAAAGTACATTTACCATCGCGACTAGCCGTGCAAGCGTAATATTTTTCAATAGTTGCATTGTTCTGATCGGTTTTGTGAAATAGAACTGTTGGTCCATGTTGGCAGCATGGGTTATTGAGAATATCTTCAATAATGACCTCCAGATGCGCTGAAAAGATTAATACATTTTTTAAATTTATAATGCAGATTTTTTATTTTTCTACAAATTACTCATGGTTTATTCCTAAACGCACAGAAATAAATTGTAAATTCTACAAAATAAAGGGTCAAAATCGACAAACATGTTTGTTATCTCAGGGCTTACAAACATTTTTGTTGAATTCAACCCAATATGTTTGTTGTTCTAACAATCATGATAGTTTTTAATTTTATTTTGACGTTTTGTCGTTTTAACAATATTTTTATTAGTTTAACAAACGTGTTTGTTAAAACCACTATATATTTTGTAGAGTTGCCAATATTTTTTCTTTACATTTGAGGTTAAGTTACAAAAACACAAATATTTTACAATGCATTATTTTTCAATTTTTATTTGCAAACTATGTTCATGCTTTTATAAATAACACTTGATTTTTTTAGATCGCGTATCCATTTCCTCGTCCATTTCAATAGGGCCTCAATCATATTTTTTACATTTGTCTGATGAGAATAGACCGGGATAAATCTGAGACATTTGCTAAAAGGTGGAACATTTATATTTATAAAAATATTAAATATTTAGCTTTATTTTTAAAGAAATACTTACTTCAACATATAAAAAAACAATGGCGATATCCATATGGAATTAATTCCACTTTCGGTTTTTTCCTTCTATGTTGTTTTCCACTAGAAAAACCATGTTGTTTTCCACTAGAGTGAAATCGTTTTTCCCACTGCAACTGATATGGCATGCACAAATTTATGGTACGCTGTTAGCAGCCATATTGGTTTTCTTTGACATATAATATCAACAAAACAATTTGTAAAAATAAACATGGTTTATGGCTACATCAACAAAATTGGTTAGTTGACATTACAAATTTTGATTTTCATTGTAACAAACAGTTATGGTTGAATTCAACAAACCAATTTGTTGAATCAACGTAACAAAATTTCTATGCGTGTAAACGCAGATAAACTTTGATATCACAAAATAGTATTGAATGGTGATAAGAGCAATCTATACGAGTAACTCATAAACATTCAAAACAATAACATTGAAGTGTCTCTGCTATGCTTTGCACGCTAATCTGAAACAACCCAGTGGCTGGATCGCTAATGCTAAGTTTAGACAATTCAAGTGTTTTGAGCAAGTCACTTGAATTGAAGGTCTAAACACCTTTATTAAACTCACTTGAACGAAAAGAAACTTGAACAAGATCAACTTTTAGCAAGTCAATGGGCTAGGAGAGCCGGATGAATGCTGTCATCAGAGAAAAAAATACAAACTAAAAGATATTTTAGTTACAAGATAAAGATTGTCGCTTCGGTTCCCTTTGTTCTGCTGTCCGAAACATGTGTGGTACTTAACTGTCAAAGCGTATGTATTCTTCCTTCATTGACATTTAGATCCCCTATCCTCGTCAGCAAAAGATGTTCCGGTTCCGGACAGCGACAATCTTTATCTAGTAACTAAAATATCTTTTTCCAAAGTAGAAGGTTGTATTGCAGACACGATCGCACACTGAACGTAGAATCACGTATAGTGTAGCAACCCTATAACCAGAGACCGGCGGAGTGAAAAACTGTCGAAATGGCAACGTATGAAAAGATGTGATATCGTGGAAATAATGCTGACATCACTTGAACTTTTTGCTTGACTCTTATGGGGGAAAAAAATAAACAAGTCGATTTGGAACCGCTTTTGACGGTTCGATTGGAAACAAGATGGCGTCTTTGCCGATCTCTTATTCTAGTATTTCTAGTATAGTGTGATGGTGGATGTTAAGGTCGAGGCCTCACACCTCGGGAATTTGATCCGCGGGTTTTTCCCCATGTATTTTTGCATATGCGATGTTTTCGGAATTTGGGCACGGAAAATAAAAATCCCGGCCCCTTTAAAATACACGGGGACCAAATTCCGTCGGAAAATTTTCCGGAGGTTCAAGGTATATTGAAGGCTATTTGATCAACATTTTGTGCATGATCATGCCGGATGGCCGAAATGTAAGCAATTTACTGTAAAAGTGAAATTTCAGCACAACCTGGAGAGGAGAAATTGAATTTTTCAATAGTTGAATACATTTAATCAATTGTTTACAATAGTTGTATGCAATCTTAGGCTTTGGTCCGATTCGCGAATTAAAATCAAATTAAACTTAGGGTAAAATCAGCAGTGATTCAAATCGTTTAAAATGCACGGGACCATTTAAAATGCACGGGGACCAAAATCCGGCGGAAAATTTTCCCGAGGTGTAAGGTAGCCTTAAAGGCAGCCTCACACCTCGGGAATTTGGCCCGCGGATTTTCCCCATGCATTTTTGCATATGCGATGTTTTCGGGATTTGGGCACGGAAAATCAAAATCCCGGCCCCATTTAAAATGCACGTGCACAAATGCACGACCAAAATCCGGAGGAAAATTTTCCCGAGGTGTAAAGGCTACCTCACACCTCTGCCCAAATCCCGACAACATCGCATATGCAAAAATACATGGGGGAAAAATCCGCGGACCAAATTCCCGAGGTGTGAGGCTACCTTAAGGTGGCCTTAAGGCAGCCTTAACCGGGGATTCTCGAACTGTCTCTTTTCAGTTAAGTTTGATTTTAATTCGCGAATCGGTTTACTGATCGCCCAATATGGAAATCTCCAGAATGTCAAACATTTCACGCTCTCCGAATTTCTCTTTTCATGCTGCACGTGGGAGCATGCCGCACGTGCGGTAGACTCTACATTGCTTCAACCTGCTGTTGAATTGTGTACAATTTCATAACAAGTGCTTTTAATTGCTTTCCTACTAATTCGCCACTCGAAATATAATGGGAAAATATTTGGTACAAAACATACAAAAGTCAAACTTATTTTATTCTTATAATTTATTCTTATTCGCGAATTCCGTCAACAAGAATCCAAGTGAGAAAACTTTATAAACGCATGTAATAATCTAGATAACCATTTATTTTTTACAGGACTTCAAGTTGCTTCAAGATCGAGGCATCTGGCATGGACCATATGTCATTTCTTTCTATAGCTGATGAGCCAACCAATACCATGGTTGCAATAAATTAGTTTATCGCACAAGACCTTTTTTTCAATGTTCAATATGAATATATAATAAATTTTATCCTATTTTAAGGGTAAGAAGTAATATATGCGGTAATATCATTTATTTTAATTGTTATATTTGTTATAAAGTAGTAGTTACCGCAAAAGGACGTACATTTTACAGACATTTTTTTGTAAAATTTACCGGAACATTACTTCATATCGACCAAAATATCTCTTGGAAGATACCAGAAAAGTCACGTAGCTATTACTTTAATGAAGTGATTTTGGGAGTTCATGAGTTCATTTTGACATAGGTGACAATATTTTCCACGTAGCTGTTACGTGAAAAGTGTGATGGAAAAAAGCCACGTATGTTTTCACGTAGCTTTGACGTTTGGATTATTTTGAGTGTATTTTGTTTAAAGTAATAACTAAAGACACTATATACAAAGACGCGAAATCTACTAGCCCAAGACTACGCGCAGTAGCTGGAAGTGGCAATCCCAACGGAAGAGCAGCTAGGCGCAGCGTCTCTTGAAGATGGCTGGAGAGTAAGGTGGCTCAAAAAACACTTTTTCAATTTTTTGATGGACCCCTCTTATTCGGTTCTGTTTGACGCCCTGATGCTCTGGACAAAATTTCAGCCAAATCGGTTAACGTTTGGGCGGTGCTAAGTCGTTGGAATTTTATATGGGAAAATGTATGCAGAAACATCGAAAAACAGTTGGACGGCACATTCTACGATGCAGAACTATGATAATCATTCAGATCTTGTAGAATTAAATACATAATGTTATGCTGAAAACCGCGAGAAGATTAGAGTTTATTAGGTAAAGGTAGCCTCACACCTCGGGAATTTGGTTCGCGGATTTTTTCCCCATGTATTTTTACATATGCGATGTTTTCGGGATTTGAGCACGGAAAATCAAAATCCTGGCCCAATTTAAAATGCACGGTGATAAAAATCCGGCGGAAAATTTTCCCGAAGTTTAAGGTAGCCTTAAAGATATTAGCATTTTACGAGTGTTGTAAGGGTGAATTTGTTTCTTTTCAAAGGTAAAAGAAACGAATTTTGCTCAAACCCCACTTCAGAGAAATCTCGCGGTTTTCAGCATAACATTCTGTATTAAATTGTTCAACATCTGAATTAGTATCATAGTACTTCATCGTAAATTGTGTCATCTAACTGTAAATCACTGTTTTTGGATGTTTCTGCATAAATTTTTGCATATAAACTTCCAACGAGTTTAGCATCGCCTAAACGTTGACCGATTTGGCTGAAATTTTGTCCATCAGGACACTAAATAGAACCGAATAAAAGGGCGGCCCATCTTAAAAATTGGAAAAAGTTTTTTCCCATACTAATTTCAGCCACCCTACTGGAGAGATATTCGATCCGCCATTGGAAGCACAGCAACCGCTGCACTATGACCCCGGATCAAAGAAACGAATTGTATGACGGCGAATGTGAGCAGTTTGTGGAAGAGAAGAATGCAACATGGTCGAGATTGCTTCAACACCGCACTAGGGCGAGCGAGGCACGATACAAAAGGGCGCGGAACAGACAAACCGCGCTAAAAACGCACGAAAGTTCTATGAGAAGTTAAACCGTTCACAGAAGGGACATGTGCCACAGCCCGATATGTGTAAGGAAATAAATGAGAACCTTCTTATGAGCGATGATCCAAAGGTGGCAGCAGCACTACGTACGTAGAGCACCTGAATGGCGATGTGGCAGACAACTGTGGCGGTATGGTAATGAATCTGGAAGCACGCGCGTAGGACAACCAGGAGGATATCGGCCGGCTGAAAAACAACAATTCCCATGGAGTTGACAATCTACCAGGAGAGCTGTTTAAACATGGTGGTGAGGCACTGGCTAAAGCGCAGCACTGGATCATTACCAAGATTTGGGAGGAGGATGTTTTGCTGCAGGAGTGGATGGAAGGTGTCGTGTCGATGGAAGATGGAAGATGTCGCGATAAGCTGCCCAAGGAACCATGAAGCTATATATGCTTGTAAAAAACACAGCCCATAAAAGTTGACTTAAAGTGGAAAAGGGCAATTATAAGACCGAATTAATGGTTCCTTACTTTGACATGTTGAAATAAAGCATCAGTAATGCATCGCTGAATTCGTATTGCTAAATAAATGCAGCTTCACATCATTAAAACTGATCTAATGCAATTAGTATTTAGCATGCCGATTTGTGATTGATATATGTAATGTAATATATGTATTGTAATGCTTGGTATTACTTGGGTGGATTGTAGCAACTACCGTGCAATCACATTGCTGAATGCCGCCTATAAGGGATGATCCATTATTTACGTAACTTTAAGCGTTACGTAATTTGTGGACGCTCCCTAAGGTACTCTCCTAAATTTTATGCCGCCGACTAACACCAATTGCTAGAGAGTTCGTGGGGCATTACAAGGCGGGATTTATGGGTGAACGCTCTCTACCACAAATCAGGTGTTCGCCGTACGTCACGTATTGCAGAAATGCCGCGAATACAACGTGCCCATACATCATCTATTTATCGACTTCAGGCCGCATATGATATAATCGATCAGGACCAGCTATGGCAGCTAATGCACGAAACGGATTTCCGGATAAACTGATACGATTGATCAAGGCGACTATGGATCGGGTGATGTGCGTAGTTCGAGTTTCAGGGGCATTCTCGAGTCCCTTCGAAACTCGCAGAGGGTTACGGCAAGGTGATGGTCTTTCGTGTCTGCTATTCAACATCGATCTGGAGGGAGTAATACGAAGGGCAGGGATTGACACGAGTGGTACGATTTTCACGAAGTCCGACCATTTATTTGGTTTTGCCGACGACATTGACATCATAGCACGTAACTTTAAGAGGATGGAGGAAGTCTACACTAGACTGAATAGCGAAGCTAAACGGATTTGACTAGTCATCAACACGTCGAAAACGAAGTGCATGATAGGAAGAGGCTCAAGAGAGGACGACGTAAACTACCCACCACGAGTTTGTATTGGTGGTGATGAAATCGTTGTGGTTGAAGAATTCGTGTACTTTAGCCCACTGGTGATCTCCGATGCACCAGTAGCGATACCAGCAGAGAAATTCGGAGACGCATCATTGCAGGAAATCGTACGTATTAAGACTCCACAAAACGCTCCATCGAATAGAGTTCGCCGCCGTACCAAACTGACTATCTTCTTCTTCTTACTGGAATTGCATCCCCACACTAGGACAGAGCCGCCTCGTAGCTTAGTGTTCATTAAGCACTTCCACAGTTATCAACTGCGAGGTTTCTAAGCCAAGTTACCATTTCTGCATTCGTATATCATGAGGCTAACACCATGATACTTCTATGTCCAGGGAAGTCAAGACAATTTCCAATCCGAAAATTGCGAATATTTTTTTTATTTGTTTCTGGTAATTATGAGGTTTGTTCGTTGTTTGGGCCTACATCCTTTTTGATATAAAGAGAAATATAATATATCTAGTTTGAGTTTTCCAGCAAAACAAATAGCTCGGGTTTAAATAGTTGAATTACCGCCATCGGGGGTGACAATGGGTCTGGGGTGAAAATGGGTCATCGCACATACCGGCAGCCTGGAGGTCGTAGAGCAACATCGTTCAAAAAGGTCTCTTATATATTAGTCTTCTTTCCTTCAGATACATTCAATCAATTCTACAAGCATTCTAAGAAGTTGGAACAGTGACCCATTCTCACCCCCATTTTACCCATTATCACCCCCGACGACGGTACTTCGGGTCGGGTACGGTTTTACGAATGTAAAAATTGTCGAGTACGAGTCTGGTTCGGGTTTGATAAGATTTTTCATTTCGGGTTCGGGACGGGTCCGGGTTTGAAAGGAATATATGAATCGGGTTTGCAAAATGTGAACCCCGACCATTTTTTGAACATAAAATGTTCTTGATTTCATCTTTCAAACCTTCAAACAAGATTCTTAGATCTTCCTTGAAAAGATGTTTTAGGTGTTACTTGGTAAGCACTTAAGCGGGTAGTGTTCAGGGGACGCCTGACATAATCCCATCAACCCGTAATTGAGACAAGTTCTGCTCAGATGCAGTCATCTAACGTAAAATTCATTATTGAAGTGATAAATTTTCATATATTGGAAAAATTATCCCTCACTAGGACATTGCAGCCTCACAGGTTTCTAAGCCAAGTTAGGTCACAATTTTTGATACTCTGGCAAATTGAGAAAATTGCCTATTCATGACTGAGGAATCGAATCCAGTAATCAACCGAGCATTCTTCCGCTAGGCAAAGGAAGGCGTAAATTTTAATGAATATTTTCACCAAAGTTATAAACACTTAGCCTCAGACCTAATTGTTAGCCAAGATACAACATTTTGAGAAATATTCAGTAAAACAAAACTGCAGAACGGCCTAAACGTTATAAGTTCGTCATTAGCTCTGTTCTAAATTCTGCGTCTGAAATGAATAAGAAGCAAAGGATTGGTTTTTGTCGAAATGAGCATTACAGCACAGATTGATTTGATCAACATTAAGAACCTCCCGTACTCCATTTCTTCCTGTTATGGAATGGGATTCTAATATTAGTATTAGTATACCGGACTAACTTGCAGCATCAATGCAAAAGTTATTTAGTCTGGAAGAGACGATATATGCGATCTAAAGTAAGTACGGTAGTAGTAAGTCACGAATCGAAAACATTTTAATTCAACACAAGCACGATTTGAATTTGATAGCGCGTGCCGCTCACAGTCAGATAATTGCTATGCTCTCATCGTGAAACATTCTCACTGCCTGCTGTGAGGTATTCCGTATTGCAATGCGCATGACAAACTGAAATTCCAGTATAGAGGTACATCAATACTATTTGTTTACACTTTTTCATAGGGTTTTGGTCGAGATATAGAACTGATGATTTTATGTTGATCGTTGTTTGGAAAATAGTGTTTTAAAAACTAAATTTGATATTATTTATCACGCCTGGCGTTTTAATATGCATCTGTGATACTGTAGTTTATGAAACGCATCATGTTACAAGTGGATTTATAAATAGTTTGGGTGTATCTTAACTACTCATGTTCAACGCTACAGTTCGTATTGGTATGTGTTTGTATTAAATAACAACTACATTCTATTCATATAATATCGAAAAATTATGTAATCAGTAATCCGAAATTATAGAACCGATAGAATCCAACAATTAATAGTTTATGCCGTAATAGTGTAACATATCAGGCACGGAAAGGCGGAACGAAAAGCCTAACAGAACCGAGCGCTGAGAGAGCATTCGGGTTTGTATCATCAGCAGTAAACGAGAATAAGTGGCAAATTTGCACATTCTCGACACAGATACTAAACACGCTCGAAGCGATGCGATACTATTAAGTAGGAAAAAATAACTACGAGTGCAGTGAGCAGTGTTGTTTGCTTGTACAAGTAGACATTTGCTACTAATGTGTGATATTAGATTTGTGGCTCAGCGTGAATAAGTGACACTACTTGCAAATAGTTACTAAAGTTTAATCTAAGTGGGCTTTGGAGTTGTTTGTAATACGCTAAATTCCAGCGCTTCCTTTGATCAAAAGCGGAAAGTGACCTAATGATTGAGGGAAGAGAGGTAGCCATATCGATTTAATCAAATGAGATGGTATTCAGCGAAAATTAAAGGTAAATGATATGGTCACTTCAAGATTTTCGCACTTATAACATTGCATCTAGAGATTAGTTTGTAATAGTGCGTTCGTTTCAATACACCATTAGAATCTATTTTAATTGCATCAAGCTCGCTGCTGCATGGAATCTTTTCTCGCTTTCCCAGTCGGTGATTTTGCAATGTGGAAAAAAATGTGTCCCACTATGCCGGCAATACTGTGAGCTGTAAAATTATCGATTTTTTATTACATTGCCGTTGAAGTCGATGTAAATGTCATCATAGTGCAGACTAAACTGCTAAAAAAGAACCTAATGAATATCAAAGAACTGTTTTCTAACACTAAAAAATGGAGTGTATTATTTGAATTTCTTATAAACCGAATGGTTAGGCGTTGAACTACTAATTTATTAGCTCTAAGGCTTCTAATTGCACTCAACTTCTTACTAGACTGAACAAATTAAACATGGTCCTTGGTAAAAAAAAATTTAAATATGCCATTTCTCCAAATAGTTTACACTATCCTACGTCTCTTTTTGAACTTGCAAGAGAATCTTATGGATATCTTTGAAATACTGTATACACCACATGTAGTAAAATAATGTTATAGGGTAACGGTACCAATAGTGGAGGTATTAGTAGATCCACAAAAGAAAATATTTAAAAAAAATGATAATTATGGGAACTTTACTGCTTTATTATCTCAGTCAATAGATAAACTAATAAATTTGCTAACAAAAATGAGATAGATGTCATTTAATATCAACAATTACCCAATATTGCTTGCACCACTATGGGTACACCGTTCCTTTAGTGGCGGTAAAAATTAATTTTGGTTCCTATAGTGGTGCTATCCATTGGTTTCTTATGAGACTCGCCACTATTGGTACAGTTGCACCACTATAGGTGCAAGGGAGTCAATTTTGTTAAGGAAAATCATTGTTTTCAATAGTTTATCAAGCGAAATCTTAAGGTAAGTTGCATTTAACAGGATATTCAAAGCACGACGCATCAACTGAAACCATCGTAAAGTGTATAAATATGATAAATCTCATTAAAACCCCACTACCTCCACTATTGGTGCTACCTCCACTAAGGGTACGGTTACCCTAGTCAAAAGTACCACACAGATACGATATAAAGAATAGAAATTTTCAAATGAAAATCAGACATTACACAGCAATTTGTTTTGAAAATTGAACGACGTGGATTACTGCCGTTCTACGCATAATTGTCCCATGTTACCTTTGATGAAAAATTTAAAACTCTAGTCAATTTGTCTTACTGAAAAAAAAGTTATTGTTTGATAATAATATAGACTGAAAACCTTTAAAATAAGTAGTGATTCGTTTTATGTTCTGGGAAAGTGTTACCGACGCACATAACATCCCAAAAATATTCGGTAAATTTCAAGATCCAATCGATTCTGAAATTACACCCGATTCTTTTTTTACACGGGGGATGCGTTCCGTGTAAAAAAAGTTTTCAGTTTAAAATTTGAAAATACGTGTAAAAAAAGTTTGATGATTTCTCGACGAATCATGCAAAATGGAGCAACTTCGCAAACATTTTGTATGGGATTTTTTTTACACGGCCGTGTAAAAAAAATCCGCGTAAAAACAAAATCAGGTGTAGTTGGACAAATTGATTCGAGTTTTTCGTCAAAGGTAACAATTATGCGTAGAACGGTAGTATAGTTTCCGCTAATCCTAACAAACGAATTAACATACGATATTCAATTAAATTTTCAAGCAAGCATATTTTATATTTATTTTGATTTAAGAGAACAGTAAGGTCGATTGAATGTTACACATTTATTTGCATGCTCTAATGCTCTAATGTGAATGAAATACATTTAAAATTACAACATATTTTAGCTGTGTAATGGTATATGTTGGTAACTCAGATCTCGACCAATCGCAAACCAGATGACAGTTGCAAGCAAATGAGAAACTCGAATAAAACCGATTCGTGCACCATGAACTCGGCCTTCTAATGAATATTTTAATATATTAGTTAGGGAAAGTGTACCAGTTTTGGCCACCTTAGTGTCTAATTTGGCCAACCCTGAATAATGCATATTTTCCAAAAAAAATATCGATCAATTTCTACAGCGAAGAAACATAAAGGATATATCTTCTGTTACAGCTAGTGAAACTCTAAAAAATTGCGTTATTTTCAAAGTTATTCGAGAAACTGGCCAAATTAGGAACATGGCAAAAACTGGTACAGTTACCAATTGATAACAATTCCATTTAAGTATAATAATAATTATAGTATTTTTTTCTACGGATGTAGAAATGATTTTTTAATTGTATTGCCTACATCTGCAGGAGCCCTCCTTAGCCGTGCGGTAAGACGCACGGCTATAAATCAAGACCATGATGAGGCAATTTTCGGATTGGAAATTGTCTCGACTTCCCTGGGCATAAAAGTATCATCGTGTTAGCCTCATGATATACGAATGCAGAAACGATAACTTGGCTTAGAAACCTAGCAGTTAATAACTGTAGAAGTGCCTAATGAACACTAAGCTGCGAGGCGGCTCTGTCCCAGTGTGGGGATGTAATGCCCATAAGAAGAAGAAGACTACCTACATCTGCAAACACATTGACGGCATTTCTTAAATACCTACTACTTTTATTTAGGAAACTAAACTAAATAAAGATCAAATGTTAGTCTGTTATAATATCAGGATTTGTGTCTTTACAATACAGACATTTTTCTTGCTAACATTACTCATAAAATAACGAAAAAACGATTATAAAATTCGTTTTAATCCTAGCCCAGTAGGGTAATGCCAATGAGGCATGCCGCAAGAAGCATGAGATCCTAGGACTGAGTGAAGTCTGATGGCCAAACTTTGGAAAATACAGAATGCCATTGTAACAAATTCTGCTATAATCACTATGGTTTACGAGGTGAACACGTCCGTCAGGCAAGGATGTTATCGATCATTTAGTAATTCGCGTTCGATTATTTAGTAGTTTTTCAATAACTCATTCTAAAAGCTGAATTTCAAAATGTGTTGTGTGGTAGACTTCTAGTGCAAAGGTTTTTCTACAACTCTGCCTAATTGTTCGTTGTTTGAATTCCACTAGTAACGGACTTATAGCTATAGTATCAGTAACTTAGACTAAATGATAACAAAATTTCAATCATTTAGTTTAAGTTACAGCAACTATCGCTATAACTCCATTATTACTTGAATTTCAAAAAGATCCATTAGGCAAAGTTGTAGACAAACCTTCGCACTAGAAGCCCACCCTACAACACATTTTTAAATTTAGCTTTTAGAATGAGTTATTGAAAAACTACTAAATGATCGAACGCGAATTACTAAATGATCGATAACATCCTTGCTGCCAGGCACACTCTGCACTTATGAAGTGGGAACCTATAAATGAGAGAATAATGTTTGCATCCGAAAGCACGCCTGGAGACATCCAAATGGTGAAACTTGCAACCAGATAGACCATGTTCTGATCTCTGATCACTACCTCGTTGTCAATAAAATTGTATCACGGTTGTCAACTGTATCGAACGAAAGATCACAGCGAACGATGCGTTACAATATCCAGCGATTGTCGGCGGAAGGAGTATCGGCTGAGTACCGCTAGAAGCTCGACGAACGGATAAGTGCAATCAACGTTAGCGACAACATCAACGATCTATGGGAGTTGAACCATAGAGCGGCGAGCACAACAGCACGAGAAGTGGTAGGCAGTGCACAGAGGCTACCCAGGACGGGTTGGTTTGATGTGGAGTGTCAGAGAGTGACAGACGAGACGAACTTTGCTAGAAGCCGGATGTTGGTGTCGGTTACCCGAACGAATAGAGATCGGTATAAGGAAACAAGAGCAGCTGAAAAATGGACCCGCTGCAGGAAGAAAAAAGAGTACCGTCGTCGAGGGTGAGAATGGGTCACTGTTTCAAGTACTTAGAATGCAATGAATGTATCTGAGGGCAAGAAGACTACCCAAGTAACCGTAACCATGGAGCTATATATGCTTGCAAATAATACAGCTATTAAAGCTGACTTAAAGTGGAAAAAGGCCCTTTTACGACCGAAATAATGCTTCACTACTTTGACATGTTGAAATAAAACATAAGTAATGCATCGCTGCATTCGTAACGCTGAACTAGTGTATCGTTGCTTGACAGTTGATGAATAAATGCATCTTTACATCGTTGAAACTTATCTAATGCAATTAGCATTTAATATGCTGATCTGTGATCGATTACATGCATTAATTAATGCTTGGTGGTTACTTGGGTAAAGTCTAAGAGACCTTTTTGAACAATTTTGCTATTCGACCTCTAGGCTGCTGGTGAGAGCGATGACCCATTTTCACCCAGACCCATTGTCACCCCCGATGGCGGTATTTTAAATACAAGTGATTAGTGAGGCGCAGGAAAAAAGGAACAGAATGATATGCGGGGGATTTATGAGACTGTCAATGGCTTGAATTATTGCAAGTTATGTTAGAACATGGTTTTCCGGCGAAACTGGTACGGATGATTCGTATAACGTTGGACGGATCGAAATCAAGTATAAGGGTTGCGGATGAAATATCGACATCATTTGTTATCTTAGATGGATTGAAGTAGGGTGATGCACTCTAGAATCTACTGTTCAATATAGCGCTCGAGGGAGCGATTAGGAGAGCTAGTGTCCAAAGAAGTGGTACCATTATCACTAGATCGCATATGCTCCTGGGCTTTGCGGACGATATTGATACTACTGGGATTGATCGCCGTGGAAGAGGATTTTATGCCTTTTAAGAGAGAGACAGCGAGAATTGCACTCGCGATAAATACAAGCAAAACGAAGTACATGGTCGCTGTCAATCAACGTGGGTTCATTAGTGGTGGTGGTAGCAAAATGGGGCTGGATGGTGTAAAATTTGAAGTGGTAGAGGAACATGTGTATCTTGGAACATTAGTGACGTGCGATAATGATGTTACCCGCTATGTGAACAGGCGTATTGGAGCTGGAAATAGGGCTTATTATGGACTTCGTAACCACTTGCAGTCCCGTAGTCTGCAAACAAAGACAAAATCCGCGCTGTATGCTACCCTGATTTTTCCGGTGGCATTATACGGCTATGAAACATGGACGTTAAAGGAGGCTGATCGGAGAGTTTTTGGAGTGTTGGATGCTAAGGGGCTGTACACAATACTCGGTGGTAAACAGGAGAACGGTATCTGGCGGCGTCGCATGAATCACGAGTTGTAACAGGTGTATAAAGGGCTGGATATTGTTAAGCGTTACCAACACGGCAGACTATGGTGGGCTGGACACGTTGTTCGTATGCAACGCCAAGCGAAGATAATATTTAGTAGAGAACCCGGAAGAGGCCGCAGGCTTCGTGGAAGGCCGCGTACACGATGGCTTTATGCAGTTTAAGAGGGCCTGAGTGCGCTCAACGTTCAAGGCGACTGGAAGCGATTGGCCCATGATCGAATCCAGTGGAGAAGAATACTCCATTCGGCGTAGGTTCATTGAAGAGCTGTAGCCCATCAACTATCAAGTAAGTAATTGTTGCCAGATTTGGAACAATTGAATTCGTACTCTGTGTAGAAATTATATTCCTTTAAATTGCATTACCTACACATGCAAACGCAATTACTGCAATATTTAAACTAGTTTTATTTCGGAAACTAAACTGATCGAATGTCCGTCTGTTATAATACTAGAATTTATGTCGTTACAATACATAGTTTTTTGATTGTCACCAATTGTTCGATTGTTTGAATGTTCGATTGAAAACTAAATGCGTACTCTTGCCCCACTTTATGTTTATTCTAAAATATACCTCATATGTCTACAATATTTTTTACTATGTCTGAAACTCGATTTGTGCAATCGTACAACCTGTACAACATTTGAAAGATTTAGTTCCTTCGGTGGGGTTTGATCCCACAAAACCTGGTTCAAATATGAGAAAGAAAATTGAACGTAAGGAAAATGGCATCAAGTTACTATTTATCATAAGATATTTGTTATCATAAATAGCGTAATCTGAATGGGCTACTAGCTTGATACAATCAATTTAATTTTAAGGACAATCACGAATCCCAGTATGGCTGCCATAAAATCTCTCCTCACGTTTTTAACGGCAAAAATGTTAATTTATAGATGATAAGCAAATCTCAAAGGCTGCAGGCTGGAGCTGAGCAAATTTTTTATGCATCCTGGAGCTGAGCAAAAATGAAAAAATTCTGGGGTTGTATACAAGACACGACCGCTTGACGTAAACTACGTAAAACTAAAATGAACAAATCATTCCGCTCTATATAGAAGAGAAGGAACCATCCCACCGACACTACTACCCAGTTTAAGCAGCCCATTCCATTCTGTGAGGAAGTAGGGAATCCACCCTCTAGCAGCTGGGCCACCCCATTCATACACCCCAGTTCAATAATTGATAATACCCTAAAAGTAGGCAATTTCCAAGGATTGGAACACGCTGTATAGAGGATGCATGTTGCATGAAAAGACCTAAAATTTCCAATAGTTTTGACAATAGCATTGATAATCAAAGGTCAATATTACTGGCAAATTGGTGGAGTTTGCGAATCTAATGATATATAAATTTTTAAAATCCATTGAAAAATAAAGGACCTATTAATGTTACAAATCTTACATGATTTCGTGGCGGTCCCCCAATTTTGAAATTTTCATTTTACTCCCTGTATCCGAGTCTTCCAAGGGACTGAAGAGAAGGCTAATACGCCTACACACCATTCATTCAATATGCCGTACAATGTTTTTGTTTTAATTTCGTTTAATTCATGATAACAAAACTTCGGAAGTATCGACGAGCTATTTTTCGACATGAGGAAGCCATACAAACACAAATGGCTCGATGTACCTCAACTAATTGCAAGTTTTCGCCAGGAGAAGTTAATTGCCGATAAATAGCACTAACTGCGTATGAACCAGTCACCCATAATAAGCGCTGAATTCGGGTATATTACCCACAAACTGGGTACCAAAAACGATGTTGGGTATAGTGCCATTGTACCGCGTATGACAGGCGTTTCACCTTCCTGGAGTCTTCACCTTAGACGTAGTTTACGTCAAAACTGCCTGTGGTCCTAAGATCGTAATGTACTTTAGAAATTGGATTCGAACGGGATTCACTTTAAACTTACCACATGTTTTCAGAAGGGGAAGAGGTTCGGCTAGGGCACCCTTTTATTTCTGGTCCATTACTTTGGTCCTAGTTGATATTATGCCGACATTTGTATACCAATAGAAAGCTAGACGAACAACCTTACTACTGACCAAACAATTAGGATGATTCCGTCGATTTGAAAAATTGTATTGGCCATTTTGCAAATTTGACATTATTGGACATTTAAATTTTGTGGTTTGGGATCCCTTGAAAATCCGGTTATTGATAGAGAAGAATGCCTAAAAACTGCCTAGTTTTAAAGACAGAATGTTTTTTTTATAGCCATGAGGTACTAAAATGAGTTTCTGTATGTTCTTCCGATCTTTATAAAAAATTTGTATGCAACGACATCTGTTGATTTCAGTTAGTTGGGCAAATCACGAACCAGATGGCGATAGTGAGCAAACGTCAAACTCGAGCAAATCCGATACGCGCGCCACGTGTGATCGATTGGCCAACTAATGATTATTTGAATTGACCAGTAAATCAGTGAACTATGGAAATTTGACGAGTGTTATGTCTGTTTGTCTGTGCTAATAATGTCAGAAAGAATAGGAGTACCCATAACCGAATCCATAAAGGTGCCCACAATCGAATTTAGCAGCGTTTTCAGAATATGATGAAAGAAACATTCGTGCAGAAATTTTGATGGCAATCGTCATTGAGCATCAAAATAGATTATATTCACTATATGAATACGTATTGGAACTCACTATTTCAATTTAATCAGTTCACTTTATGTAACTTTGAAAGAGGTAAAAAAAAATTCGTATTGATTTCCATGTATAATTATTGATTTTTTCATAGTACAAAGTAGAGATGTCTATCTGGTTTGGTTATTATTTATTTAATCAGACTAAGGCCGAAGTGGCCTGTGCGGTATATAAGAGTCTTCTCCATTCGGCTCGGTCCATGGCTACACGTCGCCAACCACGCAGTCTACGGAGGGTCCGCAAGTCATCTTCCACCTGATCGATCCACCTTGCCCGCTGCGCACCTCGCCTTCTTGTGCCCGTCGGATCGTTGTCGAGAACCATTTTCACCGGGTTACTGTCCGACATTCTGGCTACGTGCCCGGCCCATCGCAGTCGTCCGATTTTCGCGGTGTGAACGATGGATGGTTCTCCCAACAGCTGATGCAACTCGTGGTTCATTCGCCTCCTCCACGTACCGTCCGCCATCTGCACCCCACCATAGATGGTACGCAGCACTTTCCTTTCGAAAACTCCAAGTGCGCGTTGGTCCTCCACGAGCATCACCTGGACGTAGAGGACTACCGGTCTAATTAGCGTTTTGTAGATTGTCAGTTTGGTACGGCGGCGAACTCTATTCGATCGGAGCGTCTTGCGGAGTCCAAAGTACGTACGATTTCCAGCCACTATGCGTCTCCGAATTTCTCTGCTGGTGTCATTTTCGGCAGTCACCAGTGAGCCCCAGTACACAAATTCTTCTACCACCTCGATTTCGTCACCACCGATGCAAACTCGCGGTGGGTGGCTCACATTGTCTTCTCTTGAACTTCTTCCTATCATGTACTTCGTCTTCGACGTGTTGATGACTAGTCCGATCCGCTTAGCTTCCCTCTTCAGTCTGATGTAGGCTTCCTCCATCTTCTCAAAGTTACGTGCCATAATATCTATGTCGTCGGCGAAACCAAATAGCTGGACGGACTTATTGAAAATTGTACCACTCGTGTTAATCCCTGCTCTTCGTATTACCCTTCCAAAGCGATGTTGAATAGCAAACACGAAAGACCATCACCTTGCCGTAACCCTCTGCGGGTTTCGAAGGGACTCGAGAATGCCCCTGAAACTCGAACTACGCACATCACCCGATCCATCGTCGCTTTGATCAACCGTGTCAGTTTATCCGGAAAACCGTGTTCGTGCATTAGCTGCCATAGCTGGTCCCGATCGATTGTATCATATGCGGCTTTGAAGTCGATGAATAGATGATGTGTGGGCACGTTGTATTCGCGGCATTTCTGCAGTACTTGGCGAATGGCGAACACCTGGTCCGTGGTGGAGCGTTCGCCCATAAAACCCGCCTGGTACTGCCCCACGAACTCCCTTGCAGTTGGTGCTAGTCGACGGCATAAAATTTGGGAGAGTACCTTGTAGGCGGCGTTCAGCAATGTGATTGCGCGGTAGTTGCTACAATCCAGCTTATCGCCCTTTTGTAGATGGGACACACGACACCTTCCATCCACTCCTGCGGCAAAACTTCCTCCTCCCAAATCTTGGTAATGACCCAGTGCAGCGCTCTAGCCAGTGCCTCACCACCGTGTTTAAATAGCTCTCCTGGTAGTTGGTCAACCCCAGGGGCTTTGTTGTTCTTCAGCCGGCCAATCTCCTCCTGGATTTCCTGGAGATCCGGAGCCGGTAGAATTATGTCCTGCGCGCGTTCTCCCAGGTCCATCACCATACCGCCATCTTCGTCTGCCACATCGCCATTCAGGTGTTCTTCGTAGTGCTGCCGCCACCTTTGGATCACCTCACGCTCGTTCGTAAGAAGGTTCCCGTTTATGTCCTTACACATATCAGGCTGTGGCACGTGGCCCTTACGTGAACGGTTTAACTTCTCATAGAACTTTCGTGTGTTATTAGCGCGGTACAGTTGCTCCGTTTCTTCACGGTCTCGATCTTCCTGCTGGCGCTTTTTCCTCCGGAAAATCGAGTTTTGTCTGTTCCGCGCCTGTTTATATCGTGCCTCGTTCGCCCTCGTGCGGTGTTGCAGCAATCTCGCCCATGCTGCATTCTTCTCTTCCACTAACTGCTCACATTCGCCGTCATACCAGTCGTTTCTCTGATCCGGGGCACCGTGCCAAGTGCAGCGGTTGCGGTGCTACCAATGGCGGATCGAATATCTCTCCAGCCATCTTCAAGAGACGCTGCGCCTAGCTGCTCTTCCGTTGGAAGTGCCACTTCCAGCTGCTGCGCGTATTCTTGGGCTAGTCTACCATCCTGTAGCCGCCCAATGTTAAGCCGCGGCGTCCGACTTCGACGCGTGTTGTACACCGTCGAGAGTTTTGAGCGCAGACATACTGCAACGAGGTAGTGGTCGGATTCAATATTCGCACTGCGGTAAGTGCGGACGTTCGTGATGTCGGAGAAGAATTTACCGTCGATTAGAACGTGGTCGATTTGGTTTTCCGTTTCTTGGTTAGGTGATCTCCATGTGGCCTTGTGGATATTTTTGCGGGGAAAGAAGGTGCTTCGGACTACCATTCCGCGGGAGGCTGCGAAGTTTATGCATCGTTGGCCGTTGTCATTCGATACGGTGTGCAGACTATCCGGTCCGATGACCGGTCTATACATTTCCTCCTTCCTACCTGTGCGTTCATGTCACCGATGACGATTTTAACGTCTCGCAGTGGGCATCCATCGTATGTCTGCTCCAGCTGTGCGTAGAACGCTTCTTTCTCGTCGTCGGGTCTCTCCTTCGTGTGGGCAGTGCACGTTGATGATGCTATAGTTGAAGAAACGGCCTTTAATCCTCAGCTTGCACATCCTTGCGTTGATTGGCTGCCACCCAATCACGCGTTGGCGCATCTTACCCAGCACTATGAAGCCGGTTCCCAGCTCGTTGGTGGTGCCACAGCTTTGGTAGAAGGTAGCCGCTCGATGCCCGCTTTTCCACACTTTCTGTCCTGTCCAGCAAATCTCCTGCAGCGCCACGACGTCGAAGTTGCGGGGATGTAATTCATCGTAGATCATCCTGTCGCAACCTGCGAAACCTAGCGACTTGCAATTCCATGTTCCAAGCTTCCAATCGTGATCCTGTATTCGTCGCCTAGGTCTTTGCCGATTATATCGAGTCGCATTATCTCTTATATTGTTCGTAATGATTGGTTTTCTAGGCGGCTTATTGGGCCTGCGCAAACCTCCTGTCTCGTCGGAGGGCCGTCGTGTCAGGGCTGTTTAGCGTCCCACCTAACACCAGGACTTGGGCTTGTGCGCTTTGAGCGGCACACGGTCGCTTTGGTGGGGCGGATACATGCAGCTTTTTATAGAGGTTTAACAGGGCCCACTGTCAAACCCCACCACATCCTAGGCAAGCCCCACAACTCGCAGATGGCCTGGGGAGGGATCGTCAAGCCCTTGGACATAGTCCCTGCTGCCCGTGAACCTATCTGGTGACCTATCTGGTTTGGTACTGAGCACAAAACATTGTGTTACTATAAAAGCAAACAGTTGATAGTTGTCAGAATCACAGCATCAGTTTTTTACCAAAAGATACTTAGGGTGGCCATTGGAGGAGTCTCGTTTCGACCGTCTTCCAATGCGGTTGGCTTTTGCGCTCTGCTTTTGTGCGGAGATTCGCCTTTAAGGTAGAACAATAGCAGTGCAGTGACTGCGGTCGAAACAAATGTATAGTGTATAAAAAGTGCTGCAGATCCTGAAGACGTGCGCATGTTCGTGCTTGCTAGGGCTGATCGATTGTTATCAAGGGCAATGCCCTTTCTAATATTGCGATCAAGCCTATATAAATGCTCAAACATGTTCAGCTTCAGAACTATTGAGGAGAGGTAAGGTTTTGAAAACCTGTAAATTTATTTAAACACGCATGCACCCAGGCTTGGCATTTACTCGCACAATGAGCTCAATGAGCAAAAAAAGTTCATCAAAAATGAGCAACAAAACATCACGGATATGATCAAAACATAAAAAAGATGCTCTTCGTTGTGGGAAAAATGAGGAGCGACGCTCATTGAGAGAAACCGTTTGTCTCAATGTGCCTCTTTGAGGAGCATCATTTTTGTTGTTCTTTCCAACCGAACGTACAGAGAAATGTAAGCACACTTCTGTCATACCATCGCTACCCGTACAACAGCCTCACACATTCGCACCTTTATGAGACCAGCATGAGAATAGGGACCGTGTATAGCATCCATGAACGGGTAGAAATGAACACCATTCTATCTTTACATTAATTATTTACTGCTTCTAAGCAACAGGCAGCTTGATGTAGGCAATTCTATATTTATCTGGTTAGCAATTACAATTTGAATTACAAAGAGGTGAACCTGACTGATCTCACTCGGGTTTTATTTTTGATCGGTCAATCATTTAATTGATTGATGCGTCGCACTCTAGATCGATTTCAGTTCGAGCTTGATGGCTTTCTTCAGAACTCATGAAACCGTTTCATTTAGACAACTTCTCAACTTTCCCTAGCAAATTGTTCTATTTTTTCATATACATAAACAAACACAGAAGAGCCCAAAATGATTCGCTTGGTGAGTAAATCTTGCAAATCGGCCAACCCATTCACAAGTTATAATGCCTCAAAGGAAAAACAAAATCATTTTTATATATGAAGATAGACAGATGATGATGATGATGATTGAAGAAGATGAAAAGGGAAGGGCCAGGGAGCGATCCCTTGATCGTAGTGGCATAAAGGCACCAAGACCTACTTTAAAATATTGTGTAAACGCGTTTAAACGCATGAGACCTAAAATCCGCATAACAATTAAGCCTCATATTAAACCGCATGAAAAGCGACTCCAGTGTATACTGTTTTGACCGATTAATACAGGATTTTTGCGACTGCTTCAATTTTAAATGAAAATTATTAAGCTCAGTCAGGGAAATGTCTTCAACGTGTAAAAATTAAATGCAATAGTCTTAAACACCATCATTATGGCAGTGATTGAATTGTTTTCTAAGCAAAGCGATAAATACAATAACCTACTGGCTACCGTTAGATTAGCCAACTAATTATCTTTTTTTTCGCCACCACCAATTCCGTCCTTATAAAAGAGACTCAAAGATACTCAATGAGCAACTTTTTCCTCACCTCATTGAGTAAAACTATTTAGTTATCATTGAGAAATGAATAAATTTCGGAGCTACCCGAAAAAGAGTGAAACGCAAAAGTACAAAAGAGAAGAGCAAAGATTCGTGTGTCGAGAGCAGTGAGCATTTTTTTTCTTCTCCTGATTCGCTCTGAGGAGCATTCCATCCCTGCATGCACCCACACAAACACACACACATTCACATATATACACAAATACATACATACACTGATGGACGTCATATTTTCATAGTAAACTCTATTAAAACATGACGAATACTTTTGTCTATCAGTGTACACATATAAACACACATACACACATACAGATATCACACTTAAAATAAATCGCCGAATTCGGTAAAATTTTACCGAAATCTCAACAGCAGAACTGTTCGGTAAATAATTTTACTGATTATCGGTGATTTTGACAGTTGATCAATGGAAAAAATACAAAAAATCTGTAAAATAAATTACCGAACAGTTCTGCTGTTGAGATTTCGGTAAAATTTACCGAATACGGTGAAATGAGTTAAGTGTGTACATTATACATAAACACGTACACGATTTTTATTATATATTAGATACAGTGGCGTAGCCACGGGGGTGGTTTTGGACATAAACCCCCCCTCCCCAGACAAAATTTTTAGAAGAAATTTTTTCTTGCGAAAAAAAAATGTTCAGAAAACCCCCCCAGACCAATTTTCTGGCTACGCCACTGATTAGATACATATATTATTGGAAGCGTTTGGTACGGGAGGTCCACGCTTTCTTCCTTCCCCCTCGATTCCAAGCTATTAAGTGACTTAAGGTATTCCTGAAGTCGCTCAATATCTAGGAGTCATCTCTGCGGTACATACTGCGTAGTTAGCCTGGCCACATGAAAAGAAAAATGACGGTATTCAGAAACCGTAATTTTCCAGGATGCTCTTAAGTATTGGCTACGCAAGTATGAGATTAGATTAGATTAGAAAAGATACTTAGGGGTGGCCATAACTCTTCCCCTACTATTTACAAAAAATGATACACCTAGATGACTTACAAACACCATATGATAATCTTTCCATTAATCTATTGCATTTTTATATGTTTTCAGCTTGGATAATCTCAACATCAACTACAGTATGGAATAAGGGATTATCAATTCAAGATTAGCTTTCCTAGTCATTGGGGGGTCGGGCGATTGCCTGTACCCCCTACTAGTGAGATTTTAGCTACAATTAGTATGTTCGAACAAATTAAAACCGAACCAATGGGATTCTACACCGCTTATCCACCGCCCCAGGCTGCCCAAACACCGATCACAACAGCCGCCCGCACCGACCAAAACCAACAAACCGTGATAGCCGTAAATGAGAACAAACCAGTCGTCAACAGCAATGAACCGGTAGTTTCGACCCAACCTGTTAATGTGAGTATGTTTGAAATTTTTGCATAAAGTCTTAACAAACATTTTTAAATTATTTTAATTATTCGTTATAAAGCTATCCTCAACCTGTTCATACTCCTTGTCCTTAGACAGTGATATACTAGCAGTATATCCCGCAAAACTTAAAATCCCCATGTCTATATATACATCAATAAAATAAAATATTCAGACTTTAGATTTAGCATAGCATATCATTTGTGATTGTACAAAACGTGGGTGGTTATAGCTATAGCTATATTGTCGAGGTTCTATGAAACTAACCCGAATGTCACTGCCCGAACGTCACTACCCCGAACGCCAGTACCCCGAAAGGTCACTACCCCGAATGATCACTACTACCCCGAATACCCCACTACCCAGAAAAGCCATTACCCCGAAAATCATTTAATTATTTTAATTTTTACTTTTGCATATGCTAACAATTATCCTAATATTTGAGCCCGGAGTGCTCGAGATAATGCGAATTCCAGAGACCTTGCCAGAGACAGTGCTTATATTGAGACCAGCGGAGAGAATGAAAGCAAGTCTAGCTTCACGAAAAATTTGTGAAAACGTGATGTGACTTTCAGTATAAGCAATTATTTCTTTTAATTTAATACAAGTCCTGTCTATGAAACGGATATAAATATCTTCAGCAAGAAATAATGTTAATGCGCTAAATACAATACACGCACTTACCCGGGATAAGGCGAGAGAGTAAATTATTTTTTTCTTTCAAATTATGCACTTGCCCGGAATAGGATTAGAGAGTAAATGTCACCTTCTCGTAAAACGTGCTTGCCCAGAATAATGCGAGGGGATTGAATGCCTCCTTCATTTAAAGCACGCATCTGCCCGAATAAAGGAGGGAGAATGAATGACACCTTCTTTGAAAGCACGCGCTTGCCTGAAATAATGCGAAAGAATGTATTTCTCCTTCTTTAAAAGCACGCATCTGCCCGGAATAAGGTGGAAGAGTAATTATTGAAACGCAATCTAATAAAGTAATAAAGTGAGCAAGAAAATGAGTACATGTTTTTTTATTTTAATTTTTGACATATTCGGGGTAATGGTCATTCGGGGTAATGATAATTCGGGTTAATGACCATTCGGGGTAATGGCCATTCGGGGTAACGGGTTATTCGGGGCAGGCTTGGGGTACTGGCGTTCGGGCTAGTGACATTCGGTTTAGTGACATTCGGGGCAGTGTCATAGAATCATTGTTGAATAGAGCTCTCTATTATTCACCTTACTCACTAAAATAAACTTCCCTTCCCGAGGCTTGTATGAAGGTAATATGGGTTCCCTGCATCTTCACTAGCAGATGTTGAACTAACATTCCTTCCCTTCCTTCCATGATTGTAAGGGCGTGGGCAGGTATACACCTGTTGATGTATAGGAAAAGGTACTAATCCCAAGTGCCAATTTGCGTCAATATACATTAGATTGCTCAATTGAGCATTGTATATATAAAAGGTTCAATTGAGAAATCTATCTTATTATCGCAAATTCGCACTCAGTCATCATAGCCCTGCCAATTTTAACCCTTTCTTAAACACAATACAAAGCACACTGATTAACTGAATATAAAATACAACATAGACACAACGTTATTAAACACAACTTTTTCCGTTAATACCATTTAACGCGCGTAGATAATAGCGATACCACGCGTTGGCAGAACTAAGGATCCTACACTGAGGAAATGGACGTATGATTTTCAATCAAATGCTTTATGAAAATTTGCCACAAGGAATTGGTATGAATTTCAATATGTTGCCTTATGAACGATGATTTTCATTGAAAAAAAAAAGTTAAGTGCGGCAGACTGGGTTCGAACCATGGACGTCGGGGTCGGGAGGCCGGTATGTATATCACACTCCCATCGACGCTTGAATCCTCGGGAAGGTAACTGCGTATAAGAAGCACTGTTGGTGGAATAATCTGTCGAAGATTTATAAGGCGATAGTTACCCGACTAGAAGAGCATAACAGAAACTGAACACAATTTTAACATATTGTAATATTTATAACTTATTTTGATACAATTTTGTTCTTAGCAGCATTATCTTTCAAATGTTGTAACAGGATTTTATCATAATATGATTAAAAAAATGCTTAACACCGAATTGCCCAACAGTAGGCAATTAAAATAGATGTAGTCCTCCAGCCATAGATAACACAATGCTGATATAATTTGAATAGATTGCCTTTATTGCAATGTTGCATTTTGAGCATCATCAGTGGCAACGACCGTTTAGAGCATGCACGATGGAAATTTTATCAATGTTACGTCTGTTTGTCTGTGGTATAAAGTTCACAAAAAAAATTGTTAATGGACTTGTAACTAACATATCTTTTGTTTTAATGGATAAAATAATTTTTTGAAATTATCAATTGGAATGACCGCTCTTTCAAGGGTGATGAAGATGAATTATTCAACTTCCTAACAGTTCATAATGTGCACATTTCCATTATAACTGAACCGTATTAAAAACCTGGACTATCCATCAAAAGAGATCCAAATTATTTCATCTACAAAAATTATCGTCTTGACAGCACTTGTGGTGTTACATATCGCCCAATCAGTTAGCTCTCTTCAATTCATTTTCATTTATTAAGCTTACATCTAAACAGGTAACACAAAAGATATTTTAGTTACTAGATAAAGATTGTCGCTTCGGTTCCCTTTGTTCTGCTGTCCGAAACATGTGTGGTACACACCTGTCAAATCGTATGGATTTTCCCTCTTTGACATTTAGCTCCCCTATCCTCACCAGCAAAAGATGTTCCGGACAGCGACGACAGCGACAATATTTATCTAGTAACTAAAATATCTTTTGGTAACACTGAATCAACAATTGACCATTCCCGTCAAAGTGCTGTTTTTTTTAAGATTGATCCGTTTTTGCACGAACATCGGTTGAATTTTTCACGCCGGTTCACACATGCAGCACTTTTTCGGTTTTTGTTTTCGATTTTAAAAATAATTAGAGGCTTCAAAAAATATGGGTTCTTTTAGAAAGTTGACCTGAAATAAGCCAAAGAATCGACAGAGCGAATAAAATTTTTGATGGGAAAGGTCAATTTAACGCCACAATACACGGTTCGAGACCGCATCTCTCCATCCTCGAATGCGCCTCACGCTGGCCAAGTCGTTCTGTATTTGATCAGCAACCAGAAGTTCAGATTTTGCTTAAATTTGTTCCTAATCGAACCAATTGGTTCACATTCAGTTCCAAGTACCTTAATCGAACTTCAAAGTTCACTTTTGCGCTCCCACCATTTAAAAAATTACTTAAAATGAGCTGATTAAGCCAAAACATCCCTTCTTATCCGACCTGGTTGCTTGGGACCAAGCTCGCTGCGCTCCACGTCATATCGTATACGCCAGTGACGGGGTTTACATTTCTTTTTACCATTCATTCTTCCATGCACAAAAATAAAAACAAAATCCATGGCAGCCGCAGCAGCAGCCACGCCAGGGGTCTGCGAAGCGGCCATGTTTCTGATGCCAGCATCAAAATCATCGATTAATTTAATACAAAGGCGTAATCATAATCGTTGAAACCTGCCGTTGAAAATGTATTTTGAATATCATGATATTTTGGCGAAGTAGAGCGCTTGGTGCCGATTGAAATATGAAAATTTATTAAAGACATCACTATTCTTGTTGAAATAGCACCTCGCATTCATACTTTCGCACAAGTTCTTGAAAAATGATGAAAAATAATTACGTCTATTTGGAAAAAAATCACTTCGGAATAGTGGTTTGTTTACAAAATAGAATTGTCAGTGGGAAACCCAATTTCAATAGAACAATGGGAAACTCAAAGATGTTGGCTATTGTCAAACGTAGTGGGTAGGATTGGGGTTGCCAGATACCTGAGCCACGCCAAGCAGATGACAGTCAGCACATGCTTTTTTCTATTTTCTCTACCCACGAATGTTTTCGTACAATAATTTCACAACGTATTACCGTTTTTGGTGGGAAAAATTAATTTCATTACTCCTTGCTCATTTTAGAGAACGAATTTATCAGTACTTAGAGAAGAACAAATAAATCAGTACCTACGGATAGCACCCCTTCTAGGCTTTGCGCCACAGGTAATTAAACTCGATTATGTGCTGTTTGCGCTGCGCACGAGCCAAAACAGAAAATCTCATGCAAATGCTGATCGCACGCCGGCACGACTCTAACGTAGCAGCAAACAAACAGTTTGCTTCATCGACAAAAAAAATGTCACGATGTCGCGTACATTTTTTTACAAACTGTTTTGGCTTGACTGGATAAAATATGAATATTCACATAATCAGAGTGTTTTAACGTACATTTCCCAACACTAAGTACCTGCCGGATCGGAAGCAAACACCAATAACACCATCTTTGCAGGGTTGTTGTCTGGCAGTCTTGCAACATGCCCTCCCCTGGAATGTAGTTCATACGACAATCTTATGAAATATTTTAAGTTTCAACCGTCTAAGACGAATTAAGTACTCTCCATTTAATTCCACCAATTAATTTTCGATATCTTTGCAGATACGTATTTCGACCACAACTGTGTGGTTGTCTTCAGTGTCTCGTACTTGACTCGACTCAAGTACGAGACACTGAAGACGACCACACAGTTGTGGTCGAAATACGTATCTGCAAAGATATCGTAAATTAATTGGTGGAGTTAAATGGAGAGTACTTAATTCGTCTTAGACGGTTGAATACATTCCACTAAAAGAGCTTTATATATTTATCTGATTTTAAGTTTGTAAAAAAAAAAGTTTAACCTGGTTTCGAATCATCGAAGTCGTGATTAGGAGGCGAACGATTACAACACACGCCCACCGACGCTTCAAGGATTCGTCTTGTTGGATATCCAATAAAAGGATAGATTGTACCGAAAAAAGATTTCAAGATTTCCTTGATTCAATTCTTATGAAACATTCTCATAATTTTGGTCATATGAAAATCTTACGACCCGTATCCTCAGTGTACCTGTTCGTTTATCAGTGAATCATGCTAGAAAAGTTCCACCTCCATCACTTTTCAGTTTCTGTTTTTTGGTGTCAGGGTAAGCTTGCAAAACTTGTCTTCCATTTACTTCCACTATAATCACTTTGTATCAACATATACGTATTTGGTTTTCTACTTGAAAACTTCTTCAGTGTTTTGTTATCGAGTCGATAACAATCCAGTATCGTACACATACATTGCCATTTTTGTGTGTTTCTCAACACGAGCCGTCCATATCGAACTTGCCTCCGACTTCTCGACGCATGCTAGATCGTCTGGTCGCACGCTGTGGACCACCGAAGAGATACACAACAACACTGCGTGCAAAAGTGCAGCGAATGAACTTTACTAAGGTATATCAGATGCGATCACGCCAGTCCCGAGCAGATTCTGAAGTTCTGCACATAAAATGAGACTTCTTGACATTTTATCCGCTCAGGAAGACAATGAAGGTTCATAGGCTCATCGCGGTAAGGATGACCTTATGAGAGTCGTCACCCTCAAAACAGCATCATCCGAAGCCGTCGTTGGACCTTGATTAGTAATTCTCCAAGTTCCGGAGATGCCGGAGAATTAGCAGTTCGCCAAAAGAGGTTCTAGTAGAGCACGCCGAAGTTTGAAGTTTTTCTATTTTACTAGCAAAACACAGAAAAGTTACTATTTTCGCTTTGTTGGCCGACCAGCTCCAACCTAACACATCTATAGACGACTTGAATACAGGGTGCGGCAGAAAATAATGCGAAAATTGATTCTATTTCTAAATCTTATTTGAACTGCTTCAAGCAATATTTTCATCATTTTCAAGTTCAGTTATCTAGAAAACGCCTTTCAAACCTAGTCCTACGGCATCGACTGCCATGTACATGTTATGGCTAACGTGAGGGTCTTCACACAAGGGTGGCGATGGTTTGCAGACTCGTGCTTCAACATACGCCCCAATCGTATAACCCAACGGATTAAGATCCGGACTGCTAGAGGGCAACAAATCTTTCGACCAAAATATCATGTTGTTCTTCAGCCATTGTTGGGTCGATTGAACTTTTGACATGGAGCTCCATCATGCTGTAGGACAACGTTTTGATCCTCGGAGAATTCGGCTTTTCCCCAGGGAAGCACTTGGTCGTTTCAAATACCGATAAACAATTCGATATTGATATTAACCCCTATATCAATGAAAACAGGCGGCAGTTTCAAACCCCAAGCCAAACATCATGACACCAGCCAGATTGTTTTGGAATTTAAACTTCACTTTCTCCAGAACATCGGCAACTTTCTTCGGTGAGATGAACCGGTCCGTCGTGCGGCCGTTGCGGTCAGCATGGATGCTGAAAAGCTTTCGCGTCGAAAACAGGATTATAATTTTTTCCTTCTTCAACAAAGAAAGCAATCTTTTTAAACGAGTCACTCGTAGTTCCTATACCCGGTCTGTAATCAAGTGGCGTTTCACTCAAGCTTTGGAAGATACATGCAAGTCTCCTTTGATGGTTTTCGCATGGATTTCTCAGAAATTATGACTTCCTTGGCAAGTTTTCTGGTGGAACGCACCAGGTTGCGAGCCATCTTTCCACTAGCCAATTTGATCACGTTTGGCATACGTGCAAAGCTCGGACGTCCACATCCCGGCTTCCGTTGCTTAGACCCATCATGCAGACATTTTAATGCAATAAACTGTGGCCAAAAGCCATCCTACCATCATTAATCTCATTCGGTGTCTTCTGAGCGAGCAACAAACTAGAACTCACTTCTTCTGGGTACATTTTTACAAATTTGCAATACAACAATTACAATCTCTCGGTGCCAGGGGGAAAAGGCGGAGCACTGAATCTTGTTATGGCGAGGCAGTTTTTATGCACACTTTTGTTTTCGATATTTTATCCAAATTTAACACTCAATCATGCAGCAATAGGGTAAATGATATATTTTGGACATGTACATATTTTGGACAAGCCTGAGCTTCTTCGATCAATTTTAAATAATGTGTAGGAAAATTTTTATCGAAAGTATGATCATTGCATACTTTTACCTCAACTCTAGCGGCTCCTGATGAGAATTCACAAATCAACTATTATTTATCTTTAAAATTATCTAAAATGTAAAGCCTTCTACCAAAGTGCCTGCTGGACGCCAGTATGCAGGAGAACATGCATTATAGGACTCTTCGTAACATGCACCTGAAACACGTTTAAATTGGTCCAAACGGCAATCTTGAGGTCCTGCGGCCAAAGTTTAATTGTAATTCAGATACTAACATATTCCAATCGCTTAACATGAACTTGAGACGGATGAAAAAGGAGTGACCAAAATGAAGTTATGTTTTTATGCATCAGACATTTATTGGTCACCCTATGTACAGTACATGGATGAACCATTAATTGCCAACTTTCAGGCTGTTTTCAATGATATCGATAAGATTGCGAAACAAAGTTAATTTCTGGTTTAATCTATGTCAGTTAAGCAAACAAATGCATTTAAATGAATGTGGATACGTGTAGGTAAGTCATACCATTGAGATCTGTAGGTGGCCATTTTTAAATTACGAGAAAATGACTCTGTCCAAAATATATGCATTTTCCATGTCGAAAATATATATTTGATGTCCAAAAAGAAAATATTTCAGTTCGCAGTATATCACAGTTTACACCTAGTAAACGTAATTTACTCAAAAATTGGGCAATGGAGATACAAGACTAATCATAGGTTATGTATTTGGATGAACCTAGTGGTTTTCAATTGCTTTATACTATTCAATCTCGACATATTTTCTAATGAATGTCCTGTGCTTGTCCAAGATACATCATTTACCCTATAACGATGTGGTATGCTTGAGATACCTACTTGATTATAGGGACTCGAGAAAGAATTTATTTGCAGTAACTAACCGAATATAAAAATGCTCGTATTAACGATTGCGCCCTAACACTGGTTCTAAGCTTCGATGCAGAGTACACAAGCTTTGTTCGCCAGTGACAGGCGTATGGGGCCCTTGCTCGGTGCGGCATTTGAAAGTAAACATAAGCAAATATACTATAGAGAAATTAGTCACTAGCTACTCGAAATAACCCAATATTCAGGTTTAAACATTTTCGCATTATTTTCTGCCGCACCCTGTATTACATATGATGTTCATCGACGCTCAGCTCTTATGACATAAAACATCTAGAATACGAAATTTCTAAGATCTAGAATACGAATTCCCAAAAATAGCAAAGCAAAAAAATACTGTTGTGGTTTAGAAATCCTTCCGAAAGAACTCCGAGTTCTCTGCAATTTGATGGTTTGTTATCTCTTCTTGAAATTTCCTCGAATATCAAGAAGCCCTGCGTGTTTACTGGCAATTCAAAATTTTCGGAAAATAATGTAAAAAAGTATTCCTTTGATAAACCTTTTAAAAATACTATTCATTTTTTAGCATGCTAGAAATTGTACGCACAGTTTAGTAAAAATTACTAACGACACTCATATGGAAAAACTTAAAAATCACTTTCTGAGAAAATCCATTCAACACAGGATTTTGTAGACATTTTTCGGTAACCTAAACACTAGGGTGTCCCAAAATTGGACCAAGTCTGGGATTTTGGGGGCTCAACCTTCAAATGAAAGCTTATGGTATAACAAAAGAAAAATTGTTCTACGACAACTCTGGGAAATGACGTTTAGGGGTGGCCCCGACGCGTTTTATGAAAAAAGTGCATTTTTTATAGGTAACATCGAAAATACCGGTATATCGGAAAGAAATTCGATGAAACCCATCCATTTTATATTTTTTACATTTAACTTAGGGTCTATACTTTATGGTAAAACTTTGATACCGCATGTTTTAGGTCTATATATTTTCACTGATGCTTTAAATGCCCAAAATGATGAATTTTTCTTAATATTTTTTTATTAATGCATCCAAAACGGGTATCCATCATAATGCTTTCGAAACTAGATATACATAGAAAGGTGGGGAATTTTATAACGAATATTTTGCTAAAAATAGCAACCTCCTATCTCTATCCGTTTAAAAGTTATTCACGATTTACTGCAGCTTGGAAAAAGACTTTTTGAAATTTCGGATCATAATACCTGGATCATGTTTAAGTCAAGAAACGCCTACTTTTCCATACCAACCAAAGGAGTGCTTTAATAACCAATATAGCATTCATATGAGTTGCATAAAATTGATTTTAATACTTATTTGAGTGTTATAATGGAAACCCAACGATGGACCAGCAGTAACATGACTGACTACAAATTGTTCAGTTAGTCTGGGTGAGTGCTCAAATAGATTGATGAATATGGTTTCAAAACTACCCATAGGTAGGTTCAGTTTTCGTGTCATGGTTTGTCGAGCTGTGCAATGTTTCTCGATAACATGGAAATTAGTTGTTTTGTGACCATCTTGATTTTTTGCAAGAACGATCATGTGAAGCAAATCCAACTAGATCATTTTGATATCGATTTGTCATATTTAACGCCATATTGAAGCTCATTTTACGCCATTGCAAAAAATAGTGTGTGCAACTAATTGCAAAACTCGATTTTATCAGCACTCGTAGTATTTATCTCATTCGGCAAGCCTCGTTGGATAAACGTACAACCATGCTGATTAAATCATCTTTTTGCAACTAGTTACACAAATTACTATTATCATTATTATTTTATAATGCATATTGAAATATTTGGCATCTACCATCTACGAAATCTCTGGAAATAAGAACAATCTACACTAATTACGAACTATTTTGCCTACCAATACTGAATACAATGATAAATTGATTGCATCGATAAATCGGGACGAAAATGATCCAGCCGGATTAACTTCACATGATCGTGCTGGTTAAAAAATCAAGTTGGTCAGAAAACAATTAATTTCCATGTTATCGTGAAACATTGCACAGCTCACCAAACCATGAAACGATAGCTGAACCTACCTATGGGTAGTTTTGAAACCATATTCATCAATCTATTTGAGTACTCACCCAGACTAACTGAACAATTTGTAGTCAGTCATGTTACTGCTGGTCCATCGTTGGGTTTCCATTATAACACTCAAATAAGTATTAAAATCAATTTTATGCAACTCATATGAATGCTATATTGGTTATTAAAGCACTCATTTGGTTGGTATGGAAAAGTAGGCGTTTCTTTACTTAAACATGATCCAGGTATTATGATCCGAAATTTCGAAAAGTCTTTTTCCAAGCTGCAGTAAATCGTGAATAACTTTTAAACGGATAGAGATAGGAGGTTGCTATTTTTAGCAAAATATTCGTTATAAAATTCTATGTATATCTAGTTTCGAAAGCATTATGATGGATACCCGTTTTGGATGCATTAATAAAAAAATATTAAGAAAAAATCATCATTTTTGGGCATCAGTGAAAAATATATAGACCTAAAACATGCGGTATCAAAGTTTTACTATAAAGTATAGATCCTAAGTTAAATGTAAAAAATATAAAATGGATGATTTTAATCGAATTTCTTTCCGATATACCGGTATTTTCGATGTTACCTATTCATAAAACGCGTCGGGGCCACCCCTAAACGTCATTTCCCAGAGTTGTCGTAGAACAATTTTTCTTTTGTTTTACCCTAAGCTTTCATTTGAAGGTTGAGCCCCCAAAATCCCAGACTTGGCCCAATTTTGGGACACCCTACTAAACACTATGTGTCCCTGTGAATCTTGAATAACTTTTCCAAAATTTAATATTGTCTCAATATTAAGACCATATAAGAAGTTTAGTATTTTACTTGAATTTTCATTTTCCTCTCAAAATCTCAGAAGTTGTATTTTGTTCTTTTAGTATGTGACTCCCAAAGTTTCTGATAGTAAATAGAATCTGCTTACACTGATTCAGCATGATGCTCATGTTATTATATTGGCAACTTGCATTTTTGTTCTAGTCTTCAAGTGACTTCACGGGAGTGCTCACCGCTAAAGTTTTCAAATTTGATAACCACAATTTCCATTAATAAATCAATGCAATAAACAATTGCAAAATTGTAATCATTTTTTTTTGATCCCATAAAAAAATTAAAAACTTTCCACAAAACAATCAATACAAAAGATAAAAGAATTTCCATAAAAAATACTAAAAGCAACAAAATTTAGTAAATTTGCATGAACAATAAACGCCTTTAAAGATATAGAAAAAATGCTCAGTATTATTGCTTTTCTATATGTTTTTATGAAAAATTTCATAGGTTTTATTGCTCTTTATTATTATAACAAATTGCTCTTTATTGATTCTTTTTTGTGGAATGTTTTCCATTTTTGTGTGGAAAAAATATTTATTTTGTGGAAAATTTTGTAATTGCCCATTGCTAATATTGATTTATTTAAGGCAATTTTGCACTTTTTTTGAACATTTTTATTTCTTTGTGGAAAATTCTTCTTTTATAATTGCAATTTTTGCTTTTAAAAGTGCTAACCTATTTTTGTTTTGTGGAAAAGTTTTAATTGTTCATGGACATTATGCATTGGAAATTTGTATTTATTTATTGCTTATATCCTTATTTAGAGAGAAGAAGAAGAAGAAGAAGAAGAAATCCTTATTTCTTTATTGGCAATTTCCTATTTTTTATGGAATATTTCTTATTTTCAAGGGGAGTTTTTATTTTAGCCGACCGTATGTACAAGCTGGTATAGCTTCATCCAACATCATAATCCCAATATAGATATGAATGTCCTCAGAACATCAACGATACTCTGAACATCTAGAGTTCAGAACATGATGTTTTTCATGATTACATGGACAACAATATCTCCCAAGAAATGATCGAAAAACCTAGAACATTGCGTGTTTAGGCACCTAAACATGGTGCAAGAATCTACCTTGGTTACAATGTTAGCTACAGGAAACCCCTAACTCTGATCTAGTGTCTCTGGTTAAGTAAGTAGTATATCATCACTTCTGTCGCATTCCACCTAAGAACAATAAAAATGAGCGTCATTTAAAGTAATGAACCTTTCGCGGAGCTCCAGATCTCAGGCCATCATTTTCGTCGACATTGAATGGAAATGGCAATAGTTTGTCTGTTTCTTCGTAAGGCAACGATTTTAATCACTTGAGATTCTACTACGGTTTTGTAGCGATTCGCTTTTGGGATAGTCTGATTGACACTTAAAGATTAAAAAGATTAGCACACTGGAACAACGTCATGAATTTAGGAATGTTCCTATTTTTTTACAGAGTCATTCCACCGCACCAAGCCGGAGTAAAAGGCAGACATGCAAAGTCTGTGGCAAAACACTATCTTCCCCGAGCAGCTATTATGTACACATGAAACTTCATTCGGGAACTAAACCATTCGCTTGTACGGTAAGTAACTATGTAATCTAAGTAATTGTAAGTAAGCAATTATATGATCTAACTACAAAATTGTTACCACATATCACGATGGCAGGCTAATATCTTCATTTATATACCAAGACTAAATCTGCCACGATTCACATATAAGGTCCTATATTGATTTTCGAAGATTTTGATTTTCTGCCAGAAATAAGCCTCAAATAACCTTTTCATCTTCATCTTTGAGAAAAACTGATAAAACAATAGGCTTTGTTCTAGAAATTTGAAAATCAAAACCCACTTGTGTTGTCCAATCTTGCTATTTCGCATAACAGTTACATTCCAGATTTTGATACACTTTTGCGCAAAAAAAGGTTACGGGCCATTTAATAGCTTCATAGCAATGTATACACACTTACCGTGATGTGCCCTAATTTCGCGCGCGCCCTAACTTCGCGCATTATAAAATCATTTATTTTTTTCAATTTTTAGGTGCCAGTCAAAATTGAAAAATCTGGAGGATTACAAAATATCATTGTTGTTGAATGTTTTCCACGAAAAAAATTGAAAAACAAACTTGGTTTAGTACACCAAATAAAATTATTTCAATTTGAACCTCCCATCGACCGCCATATTTGCTTGTGCTTAGCACAGCGACGAAGAACATGACCCAAGTAAACAAATGATTTTACTGTACAAAACTGGCTACTTTTTGGAAATATTTGTATCCATTATGCTCTGTTGGATATATTTATTCGTCATTACTATTGAAAAGTGTAAAATTTTGTGTTTATTTAGACTTTCGCTTTGTGCGCGAAATTGGGCAGTGAGATTAATTGGGGCGCCTAATTTCGTTTATTGTTGTTGCGTAGTTTCATTTGCAACATTCTAATGAAACAAAAACAATATAATACACAGGACAGTTTTACACTGAATAGAACCCGAAGAGTTCATTCACATGCGCTTTTTATCTAATTTTCAGGCGGATAACCACCGACATCGACTAATGTTGACTTGAAAAATCTTATAGATCAGTGCCTGCAATAGCTATCAAAGCCGATGTGTAAAATGTCGCTAAACTTAAGATAAAACTACAGCAGCTTTTTCGATAATGTATATAATATTGAAGTTGTCTTGTATAAAACACATATTTGAAGATGTCCTATGTAAGAGATAGCGGAATTTAAGACTTTCTTTCATGACGTCTCGAAAATTTAAACTTTTTTTATACACCAGCTAAACATTGCTCATACAATGCCTTTTTCTTAGAATAGAGTAGAGTGGGGCAAGAGTGCGCGTGGGGTAAGAGTACGTTTTAGATTTTTTGAAGTAATAAAAAAAGATAAACTAGCAGCACTGCATCAGTTTGACAGGTATTCTGGTCAACTATTATCATGTGTAATTGTAAACGATTTGAATGAACAACAAGGGAGATATGGAGTTAGATAACTTTTTGGTCATTTTGCTAAAAATAATTGAATTTCCGCAACTAGTATTTCATTCCCATATATACGTTCAATCATGTGAACATTATACCATTTCGATAACCTATTGTACAGAGTACTTTATGGTACAGAACACCAATCCGGTTGGTTTTCCAAGAAGTCAAAACCATTACTTGAATAATTTTTGGGACTGTGGGGTAAAAGTACGCAGGAACCGGTGGGGCGAGAGTACGCATATGAATCTTCAAGTTATGATGTCAAACCCGTATCTCCGGGCGAAATAAGACTTCTTCCAAAGCGTAAAGATCCACAACTAAGAGAAAAGGGACAGAATTTGAAATTATCACAAGTTTTTAGATAAGTTGAAGTAATTCGGTGTTAGAAAAAACTTAGCGAACAAAGCACTGAAGCGAAATAATGAAATTGTATTAGGACTTGTTGTACACCTAAACATAGTACGAAAACACAATTTCATCTAAATGATAATTTCATTTAACAAAAGAAACATTTATAAATTATGCAACGTTTAGCTGGGAGGGGTTGCGAGATGTGTGACGATCCATATAATTTTTAGAGGATTCATACAAATAGTGTAAGATGAGGGGGGGAGGGGTGATTAAATAGCCAAATTTTACGTTACGTGATTGGTGGACTTTCTTTAAGGAAAATGCCTTTGTATACGCCACGCGAAACCTGATATATATTTTTACCTCTGTAGTTTTTTGTATATATAAAAAGCAATGGTTTTTCGTATGAAAGTGCGCATTTTCAGTACCCCCTCTCCTTTTAAGAGTTACGTAATCTTTAAACATTTCCTAATATATGTTCATTAAACATCAATTAAATGTTATTAACTCTTATTTGTGTTAATATATACTTAAAGCACATGATTGGATAAATGCGTACTCTTACCCCACCCGATGCGCACTTTTACCCCACCGGTGGGGTAAGAGTGCGTTTTTCACTTGTCTTGCAATAAGGGTTCTACTAAAACGAATCTCAATAATTTCAATATTTTTTCCACTGGGTTACATAAAGGAAGAGTATATGAATCATTGAAACTGATTTGATATGCACAAGCTTGCTTCATAAGGGCCACATGATCGATTGAAAACTAAGTGCGTACTCTTGCCCCACTCTACTCTATGGTTTATATTTCAGAAGAAAACGAAGTTTTAGGAATTATGACTTGTGTCAACTAAAATTCATGAAGTAAAATCTAACCAAAGCTTAGTAAAGTCTAGCTCATTGGATCAGCGCAGCATGCCACTAGTTGTCCCTTTCACTCTCCCCCTAGTGACGTCACTATTTGCGTTATATAAGATTAGCGGGAGAGTGAAAGGGACAACTAGTGGCACGCTGCGCTGATCTGCGCCACCTTAGTAAAGTCTAGTTCATTGCTTCGAGGTGACAATAGTGGTGACGCACTATCACACTCTTGCCTCAAAGTGGAGGCTGTTTGGTTTCCATCGTCCGCTGAACTTTGTAACTACCAATGGACATCCACACGTCCTGAGCTATCGACGTCCATGGGGCACTGCACGAAAGAATCTCTTTCTCTTTCGTTCTTCATGAAATTTGACATTTAATGGCCTTGTTGTTTTCTAATTTCTTTGCAATGAGAAAGAGACAGAGCAGTCCGTGCAGTGCCCTACACGCCCAAGCCAGCTTACCTTTTATGTTACCTCAGGGTAAAAAGGGTAGGCCTTGGACCGGGGAAAACTAAGCAACCCTATACTTACAAACTTTAGCAAACCAGGGAAAAGACTATAAATGTGCTGGAGATGCGTCATTTACTAGTTATATAAAACAAAATGCATACTCGAGTCATCAAAACTACATTCGAAGACAAAGAGGGATGGGAGTTGGTTCTTACAATGCTTGTTTCTCGTTGGGGCCTTTTGTTGCTGGTGGATAGATCACGTTGCTAAATGAGAGATCATGGAGACATACGCGGGACCACGTGTCCGACGCACTATGGGGAATCAGGTGGCCGAAAATAAAAAAATCGACTTTCTCTGATTCGTAATTCAAGTTGACCTACTAAATGCTAATGCTTTGGAGCATTAAACCTCAGCATATCAGCACTCTAAGCCATATGGTTATCAAGATATAGGCATTAGAGCCAGACACTTTTTAGTTCTTGAAAAATCAATGCATTATTCAACTGTCAATATCTTCGGCTACAGTAGCTCTTTTCCAACTCTTTAAAAAGTTTCTGAAAGCTTGTTTCATGGACTTGCGAAGAACGGGTTAGTTATGGGAAAATAGGTAGTGAAACATCCGAAAATGACACGAAGAAAAAAAAAATTTTTCATACAAAAAGTTCCATACAAAAAAAGTTTTTCAAAGTTTCGCTTAGCGACTACCACTACGACTTTCTTTGGACCTCCCAGAAGGCATTAAAACAAATTCCAGCTGCTTATGGCTGCAAATCTGCGATTCCGATCACTTTTTTGAAAAAAAGTCATTAATTTTGAAACATTAAATGTAATTATTCTCATAATACACGGCAGACTGTGATGGGCTGGATACAAATCCCATGCGTATGACAAAAGAGCATCAAGAACAGTTAAAATAGAGATAGTAGATAACACGAAAAGTGTCGTAGGCTTCGTGGTAGGCCGTGTACACGATAGCTTATGCAGCTATATGATACTCCATTTGGCGTAGGCTCACCAAGAGGAGGCAACTCATTATCTATCAAGTATCAAGCAAATAAATATGAAAAAAACAATATACTCTTGAGGGTTACGAAAATACTCTAGGCTTCATTTGAAATTATTTCATAAAAAGTAAAATTTTGATATTAATTAAAATCCATTATGTGAATACAAGGAGCAAAAATGTCTGTACCTAAGGACATCTTTCGATAATTATTGGTATGTACCTAGGTGAAATAAATAAACAGAACATTTATGAATGTCTATCTGAGTGCATAGTGAGCTATGATTGCGAAGGTAAATCGTGTGAAGTGTTTGTACTTATTATTTGGTGAATCATGAATTATAGGCAACTCATTGAAGTATTTAGAGCTCACGAGGGACGTCAGGTAGATCGCGTTGAAAAAGCTTTGGAATATATCTGCCAAAGCTTCGCTGTGGATAAACAAAAAAAGAGTCAACTCCATACAAAATTGAAAAATCTGCATTTGAAAGAAAAAATGGCAGGCCGCATCCCGGTCCAAAACTTACTTTGACTCATATAATGAGGAATGGCTTGACACAGAATTTGAATTAGAAGAATTTTATCATGCTGAGCCAGAGCCAGTGGCTTCAACATCTCGTGGAAGGCCATCAAAAAATTTTGAGGATTTAAGTGAGCGTACGAAGCGCAGAAGAATTAATGACGAGCTAATGGATCCAAGAGAGGATACCATAGAAAAGGCGCTACTGGGAGCAAGAAGAACTGCCTACAGCAGAAGTGATACGAGTATGGTGAAAGTGATAGGCCATATTTAAAAAAACCAAGATCACGCTTCCAGAATGTACACTACTCTAAGTGATTCTCATGGAATGATGTCCGATGAAGAAACTTTTGAATATTTTCTCGATTGTGATATGAGTAAATATGTGTACGAACAAACACATAAAAAAAATCCTGCAAGATTTCCTACTTACAAAGTGATACAAAAAATGAAAGCGATATATTCTCCTCCGCTGGATTCCATCGAAAAACTCGGAAAAAAGTCGGACTCATCATGCCAGGAAAGCCTCAAGAGAAGAAAATTTACATGACGTTTTCATTCGTGCTATGAACTCGTCGGATCCTTTGGTAAGCTCCCTCAACTTAGGTAAGCGACTTCAAAACAAATCTAATCTGGAATATCCAGAAGATGTTCAAAGTTTTTTAGTGACTGAAACTTCTTGCAATACAACAGATTCGAGTACAGAAAAATATACCATAGCAGATATTTTAATCGATCTTGAAGAAATAAATAATGATTTTGTTGAGGATGTTCATGTACATAATGAATAAATAAATGTTGTTGCAGTATACTTATATATCTTGAAGCTTTTATTGCATGGAGTTCGTTTAGCTTTAATAGAGCTTTATATTGTATTCCCTTTACTTGTTTTACGGGTTAAGAGCCTGAACCAATCTGAAAAATCCTACAAAGACAACCTGTTACGTATGTAGATGCAATGGCCTGTAATTGACGGAGTCCTTGTGCAACTTAGAACATCTGTACAACTCAATTCACATAAAAACAGTATACAATTTTCTAGTTTGAACTCTACAGGTCTGCGCTGCAATAAAATACACATCTATAGACTGCTGTGTACATGAGACATTCGTAGATAAAAGGGATATATTCCATAGAGATCAAAGGTCTGTATTCCAGGGAGTTTGGAGACCTTAGAAGTAATAACGACCTGCAAAACAAGTATTTCACATCTTTTAGACAATAATCTACGATATAAGTGTGAAATATTGCAGAAATGAAATGAAAATACTACCTACTTATATGGAGCCGCCCCATAGTGCGACGATGTGGTACGTTGAGCGAGCGACGCTTGTCAATTTGACGGCAATACTTCGAGTTTTCATAAGTAGAGTAAAGGCCTAATTTTGCACGCCGCCGGGCGGGGATATCCACTGTAAATTCGCAGAGATGCGTGCCGTGGCAAGCACGGCTTCTATTTGGAGGGTTGAAGACTATTCCGTGTACCGTTATCGATAGGCATAGGAATACGAGTGTCCAGATGTATGTAAATCCGGAGGCACGACTGGAAGCAATATAGCGTGAACCAGAATGTCCTGTTGAGGTGGAGCTGATTGATCATGCCCAAAGTTAACGAGCGCAGATCAGACCTTGTTTAGTGAGGTCTGATCTGCGCTCGTTAACTTTGGGCATGATCAATCAGGCGTGTCCCCGGACTTAAAGTAAGCGTCTCGCAACTAAGCACGCTTCTCTACATCTCTTCCAATCCGAAGCTACTTCATCTCCGCTTCTTTTAGCGGCGTTTGTGCCCCTTAGTTCTGCTGTTTCCGTTCTCCTTTCCAAGTTCTGCCAGGCCCCTTACTGTATCGTGACCGTCGTTCTCCAAAGTGAGTATCGATGAACCAATCGTTTCGTCCACTGTATATCACGCAACGTTAACGTATAACGTTGCTCACAGTGGCGTCGTTAATGGCTGCTTCGACTCGACTGTTTGTTTTGAACTGAACAGACCAGTGTTACCCAGAAGGAAACAGCCTTACTCTCTCACTAATAGTCATGCACTACTATGGCATTCAGAAATTTCCTGCAAAATATAGGACAATTTTTATTCCAATAAAACAATAGATTTCATCAATACTCAATAATAAATTTGGTTTTTTACATATTTTTTAGGTATGCGAAGCTGCATTTTGTAGGAAACCTTATCTTGAAGTTCATATGCGAACTCACACAGGTAACGATATTAGATTAATATGTACAGAAATTTCGCTAATTTTTTTTTATATTTCAGGTGAACGACCATTCTCTTGCGATGTTTGTCTGAAACGCTTTAGCCAAAAATCTTCATTAAATACACACAAGAAAATTCATATGAGTAAGTAGAAGCATGTTCATTTTTATTTTTTATATATTTTTTACTTATGAGATTTTTCAAACGATTCAAGTTATAATTTTCAATCACAAACTTACATTTGTTGTGATTTTCACTAGAGGAAGGTAGCTAACAGCAGTCAGGAAAATTCTCATATATTCTAAATATATGTAACTTAACTGCATATAAATCCACACATGAGAGCCATGCCCAGTCAACTCAGATTCGTATTTGATGCTACATTTTTGTATGGAGAAGTACGTATATCGTCTCCACTTTAGCATCTTGTACGACATCACATGCGGCCTAATTACAATTATCCTCGCCGAATGCAACTTGTTGCGAGCGAATCGGAAGTGTTTTATCCTAAACGTTTCAAAAATAGCCATAACTTTGTTTTGACGATAATTTTAAGCCCATTGTTCGATCCGTCCAATTTCCATAAAGAAACAATGGATTCCCCGTCCAATGAAACTTATTGCGAGAAGTGATTAAAAGATTCGTGAGCTTTTTTAGTTAGTACCTATCTTTCATCGTCTATCACTATCAATTGAGAGCGAATTCTATGTACCATGGAATGGATAGTTTACACATCGTATCAATTGTCAATGGCCAACGATGTGTGGACTTTGCAGCCTTCCGTGAAATGGTAACCCGAATCATCCGCAAGAATATTCAAGTGGTGAACATTATGTTAATTTAAAAAAAACCTCAACGGTACATGAAGCAACGAAATCTCAAATCGCTCGCGGAAATTTTTCTCCGATATCATGAACGTCCACATTTGTTGCAGTACGAATACAGAATCCCGGCTTCCGACGGTGTACAAAAAGCTTTGAGTTTGAAGTCGAAAGGCATGCTAATATTGAACGGCTACCAGGGTTTGCATCGCTCTCAATAGATAAATAACGAACAACGATAAAAGAGAGGCAAAACTGTTCCGAATCATAACAAGCCATGATAACAAATTTATCAAGCTTGTATACAAGTTCAAAAAAACAGAATCGGATAGGCAGCCCCCATAGAAAAATGTTGATTCTCGCTTTGTTTTCGCTCATTTTGTGTTGGTTACTGCACAGCTGTGTAGAACAAGTTGAAATGCATCATCAGAGCCAGTGCTCCCCGCGTTTGGAGCTTTTTAAAAGAAACTTATCATGGGGTATAGCCTCCCGAATCAGTTCTCTATCATGCCAGCTTGCGAAAAAAAGTCTCTCTCGGTATGCTACATACCGTATATGTGTACAGAGATGATAAGTGAGAGACTTTTTCATTCTCTTTAGGATTCAATCCCTGACGGCTACACGCTTAAAATCAATAACACAGAGATATGTTTGCTTCACACAAAACGGACCTAATGCAGAACAACACCTAGATGAACGACAGTTACACAGCCACAAAAATAGCTCGTGTGGTTTTATTGAAGCTTGGATTTCAATATTTTCAACAGTATTTGGTTCCTCATGAAACAAGGAATCTGTACAAACGTTTATATGTTGAAAAAGACCGTTATCACGATCGTATGAGGCATTTTTGTGCCTGAGTAACTGTCGCTCATCTAGGGGATGTTCTGCATTAGGTCCGTTTTGTGTGAAGCAAACACATCTCTGTGTTATTGATTTTAAGCGTGCACACAACTGTAGACCACATAGCCGAACGCTACGTTTAGCAGCTGGACGGGAAGACGCACTTACATACAACGGAAGCGGCTCAACTTTTCTCGAAGGTGGAAGATATTCGATCCGCCACTGGTAGCATCGCAATAATTAGGCATGGTGTCTCTGGAATACGAATTTTAGTTAAACTGAGTTAAACCGTTCACGTAACGGTAAGGACCACGTTCCAAACCAGACATGTACATATAGGGGCATGAATGGAACTCTTTTTACGAACGAGTGTGAGGTAATATAATGGTGGCAGCAGCACTACAAAGAGTTTGGCGATCACCAGGAAATTCAGGAAAAGATAAGATAAAATACGATAATGTTTAGGAACTGCACAGTGTTCGTAGCATGCTAAAAACGCGTGTTTTTTTATTCGCGTGGAAACGGTTGATTTTACATATGTGGTGGTTTTAGAAATTTAGAAAAAATAAAGTATCTTTTGAAACATTAGGGTGACCGAAAAGTTCGCTCGTTAGGGTGATCCAATATTTTTTTCTTCATTTTCGTTAAAAATGATTGAGCCTCTACAAAAGTGAAAGCATCAAAATATAAACATCTTAGTAGAATATACCAACTCTCTATCTCTTAACGGAAGCAAGTTATGATGAAATTTCAAATAATCGTATCTTCAACCAGTTTTTTCAAGTAAACTTGTTTTATTATTGTTTTTAACATAGACTTGTTCTATAAAGTGGACAAGTACATCAAATCACACGTTTGTTTAGTTAATTAAATATGTTTTATAAATGGTTTTCATATCCGAGCCAGCACTGTTTTTTTTTTTTTTTTTTTTCTTCCTAAACAATGGAGGGGGAATCTGCTCAACAGACATCCTGGGTTGACCAGGAAGTGCTGGGTTAGGGGCCACCTCCAATGAGGGAGGCAGAACTGCATCCCCGACCAGCTAAACCGTTTCCATTGCCGCCAAGCCCATCGTCCCTTCGGTACAACCAGAAAGTAATGGGGGCCAGTGCATAACGCACCCTCGAGGTTAGCTGCGTGTCCTTGCAGCATCGAACATCGTGACTCGCTTTTTTAGAAGAACACCATGGTATCGTGCCAGCGCATTGCCGGCTTTCCAGGTGGCCTTACCACGCCCAATGTCCTCGGAAGGTGGGCAGGGTCGACTTCGCGCCTGCTTCCCTCTGCACGACTGGTATCAAGAATGATGATGCCGCGTGCACCCCAAATTGACCTTTCTGCGATAGGGCCTATTCGCCAGCACACAGAGGGACTTGCAGACGCGGTGCCTACGCCTGCCCCAGCCTTGACGAGGACCCCTTTCCGTCCTCGGGCTCGGAACCCGCCCGGTTGACCGACGCCGCGAAAGCGACGATACCATGTTGTTCTTCGCGCGGCCACTTGTTCGATAAAAGGATCGAGTTCGACCACAGGGCACCGGTATGACCCATGAAGCCGACTCCGAACCCACCACCTCTTATTTGCGCCTGAACTAGCCATCCCTCGAGTCCACGCGCCACCTTCTGTGTAGCTCCGAGACGATTTGGACGATAGCCGATAAAACGGCGTTCCAGCCAACTTCATCTTTACACATCCTCCGAACTAGGTTGTCCGGAGTAGTGTCCAGACCACATGTGGCAAGCATGTGGTCACGCATTGTGCGAAAACGCGGGCACACGAACAACACGTGTTCCGCCGTTTCCTCTAAACCAACGCACACCGGACACTCGGGCGAGGCCGAGTGTCCGAACCGGTGTAGGTACTGTCTGGAAGCAACCATGGCCTGTAAGGACCTGGGTCAGGTGGAAAGTGATTTCCCCATGGCGCCTCTTGACCCACGTACCTATCTCCGGTATCAACCTATGTGTCCATCTACCCTTAGTGGAACTGTCCCACGCACGCTGCCATTTGACCATTGAGGCCAACCTGACAGTCCTGCGGATGCCTCTCGTGCCGCGCATTTCAAAGCACTCTATGTCTTCACCGATAACGATGTCAATAGGCATCATACCGGTGATGACGCAGAGTGCATCGTGCGACACGGTACGGTACGCGCTCGCAACTCTTAGGCACATGAGCCTATACGTACTTTCTAACTTCGTTCTGTAGCAGTTAATACGCAGGGCCGTGCCCCAAGCTGGCCCCCATACCTCAGTATGGACAGAGCAACGCTAGCCAGAAGCTTGCGCTTGCTGGCATAAACCGCAGAGCTATTGGACATCATCCGGGACAATGCCACTATAGCTGTGGAGGCACGCTTGCAGGCGTAATTGACGTGGCTACCAAAGGTGAGCTTATCGTCGATTATTACCCCAAGAGTTTGATTGAGCGTTCAGAGGTGATCGTGCAGTTGCCTGCCCTTATCACCGCTTGCTGCTCCGACTTTCGGTTGTTAACAACAACCACCTCAGTCTTGTGGTGAGCCAGTTCTAACTTCCTGGAACTCATCCACTCCTCCACAATTGCGATCGAGTGGGCTGCAGTCAACTCCACCTCTTCGATCGATTCGCCGTAGACCTCCAGCGTAATATCGTCAGCGAAGCCAACGATTACCACGCCCACCGGGAACTTCAACCTCAAGACACCGTCGTACATGACGTTCCATAACACCGGACCCAGTATGGAACCTTGCGGAACCCCTGAGGTTATGTCAACACACTTCCGACCCGCCTCCGTGTCGTATACCAGTACTCGATTCTGGAAGTAGCTTCCGAGAATCTTGTACAGGTACTCGGGAATTCCAAGACGCAGGAGCGCATCTGCAATAGCTGCCCAACTGGCACTATTGAAAGCATTCCTCACGTCGAGAGTCACTACTGCACAATAGCGAACTCCCCTCCTCTTACGCTGGATAGCTATCTCCGCGGATTTGGTAACCGACAAGATAGCGTCTACGGTCGACTTACCCTTTCGGAAGCCAAACTGGTTACTCGATAGACCATCCGCATCCTCCGTGCGTATCAACAACCTGTTGAGGATGATCTTCTCGAGCACCTTCCCCGCCATATCAAGCAGGCATATTGGTCTATATGCCGACGGATCCCCCGGTGGTTTTCCCGCCTTTGGCAATAGGACCAAGCTCTGCCTTTTCCATGCTTCAGGGAAGACTCCCTCGTCCAGGCATCTCTGCATGACAGATCTGAACATCTCGGGAGCCTCGGCAATGGCCGCTTTAATGGCCAGGTTCGGAATACCATCCGGTCCTGGCGCCTTACCTACACTAAGGGACTGTGCAATCCCCGCAAGTTCCGCCACAGTTACTCTTCCCTCGTCGGCCACCCTGGCTCCTGGCAGCTCCACGAAGGAGGCCAGGGGCTTGGGTCGTGACGTGGGAAGAGCCCCGCGATGATCCTCTCCAGCATCTCTGGAGACCGCTCTGTAGGGGCCATCGCCCCACGTGTCTTGGCCATTACGACCCTATAGGCGTCACCCCATGGATTCGCGTTGGCACTTTGACACAGGCCCTCGAAGCAGGCTTTTTGCTTGATCTAATCTCAGTCTTCAGAGCGGCTCTAGGAGCCACGAACGCCACCCGTCGTTCAACACGCTCCTCTTCTGTGCGTGCTCGCTGCATCCACCTCCTTGCCCGTAGGCAGGCGCGGCGCAGGTTCGCAATTGCTTGAGTCCACCAGTAAGCCGGTGGTCTCCCATTCCTAGGGTGGACTTTCCTAGGCATGGTGGCATCGCATGCACGCGAGAGTACTGTTACCAGCTGCTCGCCGCTCAGACCGAGAGTATTGTGCTCGCGGCGGAGCGCTTCCTTAAACACCTCGTCGTCGAAGTATGATGTCTTCCACATACGAGGACTAGGCCTCGCCCCTTCTTCCGTCCGCTGAATGCTGGTCGTATAGTCGATACTGTAGCGAACCGCCAGGTGGTCGCTGTGAGTGTAGCCATCATCTACCCTCCAGTTCGAACTACTCGTTTGGCCAGGGCTCCAGAACGTAACGTCGATAATCAACTCGGCACCGTTCCAGCTGTAGGTACTTTTGGTACCGACATTAGCCAAGTCCACATCCAACATGGCCAGTGATTCCAGCAGGATCTGCCCCCGTTGATTCGTGGATCGGCTTCCCCATTCCACGGCCCAAGCGTTGAAGTCCCCCGCTATCACCACCGGCCTACGCCCCATCAAGTTAGCCGTCAAACAATCTAGCATTCGACCGAACTGCTCGATCGACCATCGAGGAGGCGCATAGCAGCTGCAGAAGAAGACCCCGTTGATTTTGGCAATGACGAAGCCCTCGTGTGTCGAAGACACCAACTCTTGGACTGGGTATTTCCCCGTTTTCCATATCGCCGCCATTTTAGACCCATCGGTGACCCAATTACCGTTCCTAGCGGGTACCCGGTAAGGATCTGCTATGATGGCGATATCCGTCCCCCATTCAGCAACTGTCTGACACAGCAGTTGCTGGGCTGCATCACAGTGGTTCAGGTTTAGCTGCGTTGCCTGCACTGTGATTTTGCAGCACGCTTAAACGTTGGCACTTCGAACCCCCATGGTGCTTGCTGTTCGCAGCTTTGCTGGAACAGATCAAACAGTTGGGAGGGTTCGTGCAGCATTGTGCCTTATGTCCCTTTAATCCGCAGCGTCGACAGAGCTTGCTTCTATCAGGGCTAGGGTGGTCGGTATTGGCCATTTTTTAATAATACCGGTATTCGGTATTTGGTGGAATCAATACCGGTAATACCGGTAGAATACCGGTTTTTGTGAAAATTTTAGGTATTAAAAGAAACTGGACTTTTGGATGAAAAACAATATTTGTTGGCAAATTCAAATTTTAAAATCGTTGCATGTTGAGCTGGGCAACGCGAATTGGGAATGCTGGAAACTACTGAGTATGCCTTCTCTGGTTCAACCTAGTTGGACGAATGATTTCAAGACCGTCGAAAATCAGTGTCAAGTATTTGCTCTTAATCCCTTCAGATTCATAGTATGAGAATTCCAAGTGTTTTGCTCTGCTACAGTCTCTTCACAAGTTGTTCTTTAACCGATAAACCAGAAAAATAATCCGTAGAGGCATCTTCTTCGCAACGATCGTCAGGTAAGGTCGTTGTCTCAGTTTCAACGATCGCATAAGGAATCACGTCCGCTTGCTTAATAAAAGTATAACTGGATGTCTTGAAAAAAATGCGAAAATTGTTACTGATCAATTACTTTACGGCAGAATTATTCAAAAAAGCAAAAAGATCGTCGCATTCTGACCGTCTCGCTTGGGTTGGTTTTTTTTTTCCCAAAATCATCGAATAAGTTGGCGGAAGTTTCTGTTGATTGATTTGACAATTGTTTGGAGCGCCACGTCGGCTTCATATATATTGCAAAACTCACGGCAGAGTAGTTCCACAACAGCTTGAATAGGTTAGAGGCACTTAGAGGGCTTGAATTATTTTTCCAACCGTCAAACAATCATCACTGAAGTTGCATTTGGATTAAAGCTTCTACTCATAGATTCGTTTGAGCATAGATAACATGCTATTCCAGCGTGCCGTCGTATCAGCCACTAATTCAGAGCAAACATATTTTTGCAGCAAATTTCATGTATTGCAAATATTCATATATTCCAATGTCATATATTGCGGGAAAATTCAGATGGCTAAGAGAATGAAGCAACACGTATGATTAATAACGATGATGATCGATTTTTGTGCAAAGTTACTCATACGCGCATTCAATTGTTGTATTTTTTGCACGATGAGTCTTTACTGCTTGTAACCGAATATTTGTCCCATATATGCTGGATTTCCTATTTATATGGGACAGATATGCGATTATAGGCAGTTCAGCTGATATATGTTGGTGAAATCTATTCGAGATTTTTTATACTGACAGCAACATTTGAAATACCGAAAATACCGGTATTTTCCGTCTCTAATACCGGTATTTTCGGTACCCAAATTTGGCCGGTAATACCGGTATTACCGGTTTCGGTACTACCGGTTAGACCACCCTAGTCAGGGCCTTTGCAGTCCCATTGCTTGTGCCCCGGTTCCAGGCACTTGAAGCAAACTTCGGGTTGCTCATATATGCCCACAGGGCATACCGACCACCCCACCTTGACGCTCCCTAACTTGACTACCTTGGAGGCGTCCGCTGCAGGTAGCCGAACCAATGCTACCTGTGTCCCTGCCGGACCTTTCCGTAGCCGAACGGCTGCGGTGGACGCCTCCACTTCGCACTGTCGCCGCAGTGCCGTGACGAGCTCTTCGACTTCGGTGATCTCGTCCAGGTCTTTAACCCTTAGATTCACCTCCGTCGTGAGTGCCCTCACCTTGACCGTCTCGCCTAGGACTTCCTCCGCCAACTTCTTGTAGGCGGCGCCCTTTGCGAGACGCCCCGCTTTAGCTCGAGGATCATCTCGCCCATCCGGGTACGTCTTATTCGACGTACGTCGGCGCCGAGTTCACCGAGCTTGACGTCACTCCTCATCGCCTTCAAGACGTCCGAGTACTTAGCCTCGTCCGTTTTGATGACTAGGGCATCGCCCCTGGAGCGATTGGCGCCTACCCTAGACTTCTTGCTACCCTCATTCGCCTGGGCCTTCTTTTCGGCCCTTGACGTCTTCGGTTTCCTCTTGTTCTTGACCAGGGTCCAGGAGGCGTCATCCCCCTCTATTTCCCTGGTCTGGGCGGCTGAGAGCTCTCAGCCTGCCGTAACCCCTTACCACCGTCTTTCCTGGGTGGACGGACCTTTCCAGGTCCTTCCTCCCCCGGTTTTGGAGGTACCTGGCCGGGGTTCAGCTTCCCAGCCCCACTACCCTTGTTCGGGGTAGTAACCTCCGCGTTTTGGGGCGGCCCCCAGGAGCTCATCCCTGGAGACTGTCTCCCCGTTTTTGTGTCTGCTCCGTTAGAGCAGCCACCCCCGTCGTGCCTGCGAATACTTGAGCCTCAGTCTGGGTAGACTTTGGCACCACCGTCTTCGCTGGCACGCCCTCGGTCGATTCGACCTTGCCCAAATCCGCAAGTTCTTGGGCCTCAGTCTGGGTAGACCTCGACTCCATGGATTTCACGGGTTCGCACTTGGCCGTCCCGACCGCCGTTTCCAGCTTGGCGTCCATCATCGACTTTCGAAGTTTCAGCAAGCTCCTCTTGAGGTCCTTACTAATATTATGCTCGATGACGCAAAGTCGATGATGGCGTCCAGCTGTTCCGTCGCCACCTCGAAGGCCGAAAGCCCGTCGCGTTTGCGGTTCATCGCCTCCGCAAGCCATGGGCCGTCAATAACCTCTACCGGCGTTTTTTTAGCCGAGAGGAAGGTTAAGTGACCCACGTTGGCGCTGCGCACTGAGCTGCCGACTATTGCCTCTGGCCTCCTAGGCAGAGACCTGAACAACCCACCTCTTGCGAAGGGGTTGTCGCCTACACTACTACCACTAGTTGAAGAATTGTCTTGGTTTTCCATTTTGATCCCACGAGTTGCTCGGGAAAAGAGGTCCACCACGCCAGAGCCCAGCATGACGCGGTAAGGGACAATTACTGTGGGGGGTGCCCAGGTACCCCACAGGCTCCGTTAAAGGCCTAGCTTATTATTTCACCCCCCTGGCCATGCATCCCCTCGGCACGGGTCGCTTGACGCCTTGGGATTAGGGGTTAGGGACGATGGTCCCGGTCTAACTCGCAGTGGCCATGGGGAGGGGTCGTCAAGCCCTGGGACAAAGTCCCTGCTGCCCCGGAGCCAGCACTGTACGGACATTTTATTGATATAGTGTATACAATAATACAGTGTATATATCATAGTCACTTAGGGGCAAGCCAGAGTAAACGCGACGTGCGATGCGACGCGACGCGACAGTGCAATTTGACAGCCTGTTGATAATGATTGTTATTCTTTTACGTGAGTCGCGTCGCGTCGCATCGCTCGTCGCGTTTACTCTGGCAGGCACCTTACATTTTCAAACATATTTTGTATAGATAAAATGACATTCATGAATTCACAATCCAGTGGCGATTTGCTTTTTTCATACATCTTTGACAAATTAAAACAGTTCCCAAGTATACAAAAAAATTTGTAAAACAATTAAATATCGTTCTGCTTTTCATGCAAATTTAGCATATTTTTCATCGATTCTTAATATAATTTGAATTATCAGCAATGCATAACAAAATTATAACTCAATTCTATCAATGGTTGTTATTTAAAACAACGTGTGTTATAATTAGATAATTTGATAAAAATGTTTTTTCGGCCAGTTTAATTTCATATCAAAATTATACCAACATTCGTCATGTATATTTACACAATATAATTGCGTGCATTTTTTGAAGATATTGGAAAAAAAAGCGGTATAACTTGAATCTATATGTTCGATGTTAATAGCTAGTACAAAGTTAATTTCCTACATTATGGATAGAAAGATTTTTATACGTGATGTAGACAATTACCTGGGAAGTAGATTTTTTTACAGGATAATTATATCAACGTTTGTTACAATGTTGATACGAAGGTATCAGCCTCTGATTCAATTGTGTTACGGCTAGAGGGATTTTTGTTGTATTTTTTGTTATTTTAACAACTAACCAGCCAAATGTATAACAGATTTTGTTACAATATTTTTCTGAAATAAATAAATTCCCTGTTATAATTTTGTTATGCATTGCTGATCGGGTTGTGCTTGATTGTACTATTTAGCATAGAATTTTATTTTTTTCTACAATTCATCCGATAGAGCACGTTTTTTTATCTGCTACGCCAATGTACATGACATATTCGACATGTTCCCATACAGATTTTACTACTAAAATCAGTGTTCATGTTTTTATGTTGTTGGTAAATCTTTTATTTGATTTTTAAATAAATGAAATTTAATATTTTTTATCGATAGAATTATAGAATTTATCATTAATAACTAGTACTTTATTCATAACTAGTCCATGCAGCCCAGAGAGGGATTTGCTAGTCCTATAAAACTTTTAAATGCAAATTACAAATAGTTCCTGGGCTTTAAAATTGCTCAAAAAGCAGGAGTTTGTTTCAGCTTTTTCCGACGATTTAGAATATGCAAAAACCCTGATACCAGACACACCTTAAACAATCAAATTGTCATTTTTTCTTGGCGGATCTGTTTATTTATTTATTTGTTCAGAGTAAGGCCGGAGTGGGCTGCGCAGTACATGAGAAACTTCAGCATTCGGCTCGGTTCATGGCTGCACGTCGCCAATCACAAATCGTCCTCCACCTGCTCGATCCACCTTGCTCGCTGCAAGGATCTGTGTGCTTCGCAAAACTCTGATTATTTGTGCCTTGTAAGCTATACTTTTGGCTACAATGTTTGTTAGTTAACCAATTAAGGCCCTTTTCATGACATGTTGTTTACTACCTTCCTCAGTTGTAATCCTGAACTTGAAAATACTGGAAAAGCTTTTCAATTTAAAGACTGAAACATTTTTTTAGTGAGAAGTAAATTATATTAATTTTATTTTCAAATTCGTCTAAATAATGGTGACAAGCAACTAATCTCGTTTCTCTCGTATTCTTTTTGTTTCGACTATTGTTCCAGGATATTGGAGCATTCATAAACCGTTCCAGTGTAATCAGTGTAGTGCATCTTTTGGCCGCAAACCGTATTTAGAAATCCACCTTCGAACCCACTCCGGTGAACGTCCTTTTGCTTGCGACAGGGAAGGTTGCGATAAAAGGTGCTACGCCTGTTATGAAGTTCGAACAACAGTATAAATGAAATCTTATTTATTGCTTATAGGTTTTCACAGAAATCGACTCTAAACATTCACAAACGTGTTCATGACCGTTAGTATATTTTACTAATTATTTAATATTGGATTTCAGTCCACGCTTGTCTCAATGCTGAATGCCACGTGCAAAGTTGCTTGTCGCCATTTTTAGCGTTTATCAAATTAGTTTGATTTAAATTCTGTATTATCCGCGATTTTTCAACATTTCATATAGTTTTAAATGGATATCGCGTAAGAAGCTTAAGTATTTGTTTAAGATAAGAGCCACTCATTTTGCACGTAGGTGTTAATTTACAAATCAGACTGAAGTGTTTGTATCTATATATAGTCTGACAGGACATCTATACCTAATACTATGTTTTTTATAAATTCACACAGCAAATCATCGGCCTTTTACTTGTGAACATTGCCCAGCTACGTTTTGTCGGAAACCTTATCTTGATATTCATATACGGTCACATACAGGTAAGCATATAACATAAAGAGTTTAATTCGGGACCCATATTTTACAAAGACATGTTCTGATTGAAATATTGGCGCCCAACTGGAATTTTGTCGTGATATTAGTAAAAAAAATATATTTTCAGGAGAGAGACCATTCGAATGTGCAACATGCTTAAAACGGTTTTCCCAAAGATCAACATTGAACATTCATAAACGTATACATACGGGTGAGTAAATTTGAATGTTAATATTCATCACGTATAAAGGTACAAATGTCTTATACAACCTTTCCAAAGATACGATTTCCCATTTAATACGCATAGAAACATCTTATAAGAAGGTTTATTTGATTGAAATATTTTCAGGAGCTATCCATACTCCACGTGGATAGTTCTGGGGGCGGGGGTATGGCAAGTTAAGTTATGTGGGTTTTGAGCAAGATTTATGTAAGCTGTCAAGCTTTGTAGAGTATAAGACCCACATGTAACATTTACTCCTGAAGAAAACTTGCATAACCCTATAAAGTTTTAAACTATTAAAATCGAAAAAAAAATTGAATCTAACACAAATTGTTTGGCCACTAAAGACATCATTTCTTCTACGGCCTGAAAGAGAGAAAGGCAAAATTATTAAGTAAATTCAAGTCAACGAAGAAAATGCCTTAGCTTGAACATAATTTGTGGAATAATTGTGATGAAGAGCGCAATGAAAAAAATATTTAATCCATACATTTTTTTCCCCGATCTACCCGGAGCCGACGTCCTCTTCTAGGTTCTCTGCTAAACGTGACTTTTGCTGGTCTCTCTTCCGACATCCGCACTACGATCTCAGCCCACTGTAATCTGCTATATTTTATAAGCCTGCCTTCTTCTTTCTTTGTTGGCATTACACCCCCCTTGCCTGAACATTGCCGCCTCGCAGTTTAGTGTTCATTCAGCCCTTCCACAGTTATTAACTGCGAGGTTTCTAAGGGTCTGTCTCAATTGGATAATTAAACTGAAATTAAACTTAAAAGTGACATTTCAATAATTATCCAATAACCCTGCTCGCAGAGCTAGATTACTTTTAGCAGACATCGAATCATTTTCCATCGATGTCCTATAGGAATTGCTGGGTAGCACCAGCCATTCTTATAACGGGGTGATTTTTTAATTTTCGAACTGTCACTTTTAAGTTTAATTCTCCAAATGAGACATACCCTAAGACAATTATCATTTTTGCATTCGTATAGCATGAGGCTGACACGATGATACTTTGTGCCCAGAGTAGTCGAGACAATTTCCAAACCTAAAATTGCCTAGACTGGCACCAGAAATCGAACCCTCAACATAATCTTGATTTGTAGCCGCACGTCTTACCGCTAGGCTAAGGAGGGCCCCTTGTCAGCCTCTTTAGTTCACTTGGGGGCAGCAGGGACTATGTCCAAGGGCTTGACGATCCCTCCACAGGCCATCTGCGAGTTGTGCCGCCTGCCTAGGATGTGGTAGGGTTTGACAGTGGGCCTTGTTAAACCTCTATAAAAAGCTGCATGTATCCGGAAGTAGGCTCCGCTAAAGCGACCGTGTGCCGCTCAAAGCGCACAAGCCCAGGTCCTGGTGTTAGGTGGGACGCTAAACAGCCCTGACACGACGGCCCTCCGACGAGACAAGAGGTTTGCGCAGGCCCAATACTTACTTGATACTTGATGGGCTACAGCTCTTCGATGAACCTACACCGAATGGAGTATCCTTCTCCACTGGACTCGATCCTGGGCTAATCGCTTCCAGTCGTCCTGAACATTGAGCGCCTTCAGGTCCACTTCAACTGCAAAAAGCCATCGTGTACGCGTCCTTCCACGAAGCCTGCGGCCTCTTCCGGGTTCTCTACTAAATATTATCTTCGCTTGACGTTCTTCCGGCATACGAACAACGTGACCAGCCCACCGTAGTCTGCCGTGTTATATAAGCTTAATAATATTCAGCCCTTTATACACCTGGTACAATTCGTGGTTCATGCGACGCCGCCAGATACCGTTCTTCTGTTAACCGCCGAATATTGTCCGCAGCACCTTACGCTCAATCACTCCGAAAGCTCTCCGATCAGCCTCCTTTAACGTCCATGTTCCATGGCCGTATAAAGCCATCGGAAGGATCAGAGTGGAAGCTTCATAGTGCAGGCAAAGATGCGCCAACGCGTGATTGAGTGGCAGCCAATCAACGCAAGGATATGCAAGCTGAGGATAAAGGCCAATTCTTCAACTATAGCACCATCAATGTGCACTGCCCACACGAAGGGAGACCAGACGACGAGGAAGGAGCGTTCTATGCACAGTTGGAGCAGACATACGATGGATGCCCACTGCGGGACGTCAAAATCGTCATCGGTGACATCAGGTAGGAAGGGAGGAAATGTATAGACCGGTCATCGGACCGGATAGTCTGCATACCGTATTGAACGACAACGGCCAACGATGCATAAACTTTGCAGCCTTTCGCGGAATTGTAGTCCGAAGCACTTTCTTACCCCGCAAGAATATCCACAAGGCCACATGTAAATCACCTAATCAAGTAACGGAAACCAAATCGACCACGTTCTAATTGACGGTAAATTCTTCTCCGACATCACGAACGTACGCACTTACCGCAGTGCGAATATTGAATCCGATCACTACCTCGTTGCAGTATGTCTGCGCTCAAAACTCTCGACGGTGTACAACACGCGTCGGAGTCGTCCGCCGCGGCTAAACATTGCGCGACTACAAGACGGTAGACTAGCCCAAGACTACGCGCAGCAGCTGGAAGTGGCACTTCCAACGGAAAAGCAGCTAGGCGCAGCATCTCTTGAAGACGGCTGGAGAAATATTCGAGCCGCCATTGTAAGCACCGCAACCGCTGCACTAGGCACGGTGGCTCCGGATCAGAGAAACGACTGGTATGACAGCGAATGTGAGCAGTTAGTTAAGGAGAAGAATGCAGCATGGGCGAGATTGCTGCAACACCGCACGAAGGCGAACGAGAAAGAAGAGAGAAGAAAAAAAGCGCCAGCAGGAAGATCAAGACCGTGAAGAGACGGAGGAACTATACCGCGCTAATAACGCACGAAAGTTCTATGAGAAGTTGAACCGTAAGGGCCACGTGCCACAGCCCGATATGTATAAGGACATAAACGGGAACCTTCTTACAAACGAGCGTGAGGTGATCCAAAGGTGGCGGCAGCACTACGAAGAGCACCTGAATGCCGATACGGCAGACAATGGTGGCGGTATGGTAATGAACCTAGGAGCGCACATGCAGGACATGCGACTTCCGGCTCAGAATCTCCAGGAAATCCAGGAGGAAATCGACGGGCTGAATAATAACAAAGCCCCTGGAGTTGGCCAATTACCAGGAGAGCTGTTTAAACACGGTGGTGAGGCACTGGCTAGAGCGCTGCACTGGGTGATTACCAAGGTATGGGAGGATGAGGTTCTGCCGCAGGAGTGGATGGATGGTGTCTGGAAGCTGAATTGTAGCAACTACCGCGCAATTACATTGCTGAACGTCGCCTACAAGGTACTCTCCCAAATTTTATGCCTCCGACTAACACCAATTGCAAGAGAGTTCGTGGGGCAGTACCAGGCGGGATTTATGAGTGAACGCTCTACCACAGACCAGGTGTTCGCCGTACGTCAGGCAATGCAGAAATGCCGCGAATACAACGTGCCCACACATCATCTATTTATCGACTTCAAAGCCGCATATGATACAATCGATCGGGACTGAAATCGAATTTTCGGATAAACTGATACGGTTGATCAAGGCGACGATGGATCGGGTGATGTGCGTAGTTCGAGTTTCAAGGGGCATTCTTGAGTCCCTTCGAAACACGCAGAGGGTTACGACAAGGTGATGGTCTTTCGTGTCTGCTATTCAACATCGCTTTAGAGGGAGTAATACGAAGGGCAGGGATTGACACGAGTGGTACGATTTTCACGAAGTCCGTCCAGTTATTTGGTTTCGCCGACGACATTGATATCATGGCACGTAACTTTGAGATAGAGGAAGCCTACATCAGACTGAAAAGCGAAGCTAAACGAATTAGGCTAGTCATCAACACGTCGAAGACGAAGTACATCATAGTGGTTGGCGAAGTGCAACCAAGATCCAAGCTGAATGGAGAAGGCTTTTATGTATTGCACAGGCAACTCCGGCCTTAGTCTGGTAATCTATATATTCTATATACATAAAAATGAATTTCTGTCTGTATGACCCTTATAGACTCGGAAACTACTGAACCGATTGGCGTGAAAATTTACATGCAGAGGTTTTTGGGGTCGGGGAAGGTTCTTAAGATGGTTTGAGACCCCTCCCCCTTTTGGAAAGGGGGGGCTCCCATACAAATGGAACACACATTTCTGCTTAACTCGAGAACTAATTAGAGAATAAATCAATTTTAGGCGAAACAAAGTTCGTCGGGTCTGCTAGTAAATAAATAAATCGTTCACTTGAAACAACTCGTGATTCATGCATCTGGGCCAGGGTTGTAAAAAATCGGCAGCACATAGAGATGTCGAAAATTAATCGATTACTTCGATAATTCGATTAATCGTTGCGATAATCGATTAATTTTGAATCGATTACTTCCCAACGATTAATCGATTCAATAATCGACAAGAATCGAGAGTAATCGATTAGTTACTAATCGATTAATCGAGATTTTACGACATCTCTAGCAGCACATCAAGAGCAGCCTTGACATCAAGAGCCTTCAGTTGTTTAACCGTTAACCTCGACAGCAACTGAACTGCTAACAATTCCGCTCGGGGTGTCGTTATCTCCTTTTGGCTTCCCTTTTTCTTCGGTAGTATCCTAGATTTGTTGCATATTAGTTTGAGTTCTATTGTGCCGTCGCCTCTTACGAGCCTGCTATACAAACAAGGCCCATGCGCCAAATCGGATGCGTCCATAAATCCATGCAATTCTATTGTTCGAATTTCGTTCGCAAGAATCCATCTTGATATCGTTAATTCATTGAGCCAATGAAGTTGATTTCGGAAATTGATCCAAATATTCGCCATCTCACTTAATACACGCAAAAAAAAAGCGTTCCCGAATTCGTGAACCAGCTAAAATACCCCGTGATTTATTTCATGGATTCGGGAACACCAGTCACGTTTTCCAGAACGTTCCAGAAAACGTGACTGTATTCCCGAATCCGTGACTGTTGTTCACGAAAAAATACACCGTGAACTCGTTAGTTCACGAATTCATGAACGCTTTTTTTTGCGTGTACAGGCTGATTCCAATCTAGGTTAAGCGACCATAGTTCCCGAATTATTAGTATTGATGCTGTAACCACTGGGCATACGAAACCAAAAGGATCAACTATCTTCGCGATCTGGCTGAGAATCATCCTTTTAGTCAGCCTATCAGTTTGAACGGTTTCTTCAATGGGAACGACAAAAGTGAAACAATCTTCCCTTGGACACCAGGCTACTTTCTTGCATTTCCTTTGGAACATCCTGAAGTAGATTCTCTGAATTGGAACCATTTTTTTTTGCATACTGAAGCCACCCTTCTGCAATAATCTAATAATTTGTTCTTTCAGTTCTAGGGCCTTCTCTAATGCGTGTTAACGATTTCTCCACAGCAATAGCTGCCAACGGAAATTGTTGTCCTTCATCTATAGCTAAGTGTCGTAATGTCATTTTGGCTAGGAATAGGGACGATGCCAATCCATACGTCACCGTCCGCAAAACGTACTTCTTAAGCAGCTGGTCATTGCTTAATCTATTTAATATTTTCTGGTATCGTCTGTCGTTGCAATGTACCTCCAATTGGCGATACATTTTCGGTATATCCGCCGTGATTCCGTATTTGTAGACTCTAAAGTTTGACACGATGCTAATCAAATAATTTTGTACGGTTGGTCCAGTTAACTGATGTGGTTGATTGAAACCCCAGTATATGATTCAGCTAAACCGTCGAATATTACTCGGAGTGTAGTCGTTGTACTGCTAGGTTTCAACACATAGTGACGAGGGAGATAGTACCCCTTCAGTTGACTCTCATCGTCAACACTTGGTTCCATGTGACCTAGCAGTTCGTATTCACGTAGAAACGCCATATACTGTTCCGCGGGGCCCGATCCAGTGTCCTTTCCAGTTCTAGAAAACATTTTTCTGCCATTTTCCACGAGTTTCCTAACTGATGTTTCAACTTATTAAACGGTAATTGAACAACGTACCGCCCTTCTGAGGTTCGCTCGTATGTGCTTGGAAGTGGTTCAGGAATTCCTCCTCATTCGTTTGATTCCGTTGAACAGGATCACAATATATTTCGATTTCCCAAAATCGCTTCACAAGTCCTTCGATATCTTCCTCTGCTCATGCATAAAACAATGGAAGAGCTGTAGGTTGTTTCTCAGGAATCGATCTGCTGAGGACTAAATCAAACTGAGTTTCTTGAAATACAGCACCACAGTTTGGCACTTGAACCCGTTCGGACATCAGCATATCAAAGAACACCTCCGCTCCTAGCAGCATGTCAATTTTATCTGGAATGCCGAAGCTAGTTTAATGTTAGCTGGAACAGCAATCGTTTCAGGATCCACCTTTAAAATTGGAAAATCTCCGATTAACTTTGGAACATCTAGAAATTCAATACATGTGGAATAGTCACTTATCCGAGATTTGAATTTCGTGTGTATCTTGAATCGCACTTTCGTTTGTTTCGTCGAATCCACTAATGCTACCCGAATGCCCCAGAAGTAACATGCATCATCTTAAATCTTCAAGTGATATCCGCTCGGGCAATGGCCTGTTATAAGACCTGTATATGTGCAAAGATTTTTTTAAACGTTCTAGAAATTTGCGAGTTTCGGTGTAATGAAACGTTTAGACTGCCTGCCAATTAAGTTGTTTTTCCAAAAGTCCTATCTTTCTTAATCTTCCCAAAATTTGAGTTTATTTCTGAGAGAAAACTATAACATCTGGAGAATTTAGGTGATGCACGCTAATGGAGGTGTGTTGAGGCTGTTGAGAGTTAGTGCAAGACATTATGTAGACAAAACACGTCTAGTTCGGTCCACATGCAGATAACTGCTTCTGCTTTATTTACAATTTATGCTTCTAAAGAAACACAGTAGCTCAGATCTTCAAATCTTCATTAGACTCTCTGGGCTTCCCTATCTGGCTACTACAAGAACGACGATATATCACTAAATGTCTCGGGACCTATAGATTGTCGAGAGTAACGTCTTGCTAGCATATCAGCCTGTTCGTTGTCTTCAATGCCACAATGACCAGGAACCCAATACAGGTTCACCACAGACAAACAAACATAACACATTGAACATTTACTCATCAAATTCATCGTCGTTCAAACACTAACGACATCTGGTGATTTCAGTTAGTTGGGCAAATCACGAACCAGATGGCGGTAGTGAGCAAACGTCAAACTCGAGCAAAAACGATGCGCGCGCCACGAGTGATCGATTGGCCAACTAATGATTATTTGAATTGACCAGTAAATCAGTGAACGATGAAAATTTGTCGAGTGTTATGTCTGTTTGTCTGTGGGTTCACTTTATGCAAATAATTGAATGTGTGTAATTGCGGCGTAAGCATAAATTAGAACATTCAAGAATAGCCTGAACTTCAGCTCGAAAAACAGTTGACCACTTGCCAGAGAAATCGGAATTTTTATCCCAGGGCTACCCACGCCTGCTCCAACCAACTTGATTCAACTTGTTCAGCTTTGAACTAGAGGCCTGGATAAGAGAAACGCGAATAGGTATGTGCCGCCAATCGAACCGTCAAAAACAGCAGCCAATCGAGCAGGAGACCTGTCAAGCAGCCAAAAGGTTGGCTCAAATACTGAAAACGGCTAAATTCGGTTTTATGCCGGTTTTTAATTATCCAATTTGAATGAATTTTACATTAGTTTGCAAGTCATTTATAGATTATAAAATGAAATTGCATTGTTTATTGGATTCTATTGTTATGTCATGTGGAAACATTAAATAGCGGATTGTGAGATTTTATCTACATAAACCATTGAATGCAGTGTTGGCAGAGTTATAATTTCTATCCGCGTTTCTCTTCTCCAATCCTCTACTTTGAACCATCGGTGTAAAATACAATTGATCCTGAGCAACTCCATTTGTCCATATAAGTACATTGCTCAAGATTAATTACATCAAAACTTCGATAATCTCCTTCTTTTCCTCAATTGGTGTTAGTCGACAAAATTTTGGGAGGGTACCATTCAGTAGTGTAATTGCGTGAGTAAGAAGAGTATACTACAACTTCTGCGGATTGAATCCATTGTAGAATCGTAGCTCGGAATATATTACGTTGGTATTTAAATATCCCCCGACACATTATGATCTGGTCTTTATAGCAGGCGCATCTAATTGAAGGTCATAGAGACCCCTTGATATTATTCTGTCATTCCTTAAAATTAAAAATAAATTCGTTTACTCATTATATATAGCATAACTTTTTATATTTAGCTACTTTTAAAATATCCTACTTATTTTCATAGGTGAACGACCGTATGCATGTGATATATGCAATAAAACATTTGCGGTTAAAAGTTATGTCACAGCACATCGGTTAGTACATATAAAATGTCCATATTTGTTCGTTTCTATAACCCTGTAAATTGTACACAGCTGGTCTCACGTTTCGGAAAAGCCGCTAAATTGTGATCGCTGTTCTATGACCTTCACCAGCAAATCTCAGTTTGCAATCCACATACGCACCCATTCAGCCGGACAGAACTTCGAGTGTAGGCTCTGTGGCCGAACCTTCATCCGGGACAGTTATCTCATAAGGCATAACAATCGCGTACACCGGGAGAACAGAATCAACGCCAGCAGTGTCAGTGCCACTATCAACAGCGTTGCGATTGGAGAAATTCCTTCGCCTCAGATTGGAGCTTCGGATATGGGAGCCAGTAATGCGGGACAGGATACGGGAGATCACAATGCAGGCCAAATTGCTTCCCAATCGCGAGAATTCAACAATGCAACAGTACAACCATGCAACTTCAGGTGAGTGCAAGATGCTTAATGATTTTTGCCTTTCGCTTATACTAAGTATACGCAAAGGCTATAGGTTCACTCCAAATCCGAGCTTTTGATAGAAGACTCGGAGACTCATAGTGTTATATACTAATCGGCTCAGCTCGACGAATTGAGGTGATGTCTGTATGTGTGTATGTATGTATGTATGTGTGTGTACAACAAAATGTGAGACACACTTTTTTGTACTTAGCCTTATCCGATTTTCTTGCAATAGATTGCATTCGAAGCGGAATCCTTCCTATTTTTTCGCTATTGAAAATTGTTCCAATCGGCCATTGCGTTCCGGAGCTATTAAGAAAAAAAATGTTTCTTTACCTCTTTTTCCCTAGGGTACCCCCTTGGAATGAAAATATTCAAAATCAAAAAACAATGTTTTTTTCAAAAACTGCTGCAATGCATTCAAATTGTTACTTTACACTTATTCACGACGGTCAATTAGGAAAAGAGAATGAATCTCTCATTAAATTTTTTTTGTATCTTTATTAAGGAGGCTTTCAGCCCTTTGCTGGCTCACCTCCAGATCATTACAATTTATTTTATACTCTCTAACGGGAAATACAGTTTATTTTCAATACAGCTTTAAACCAATGCTTTTTCAAGAGAGCTATAAATTCATTATAGAGGGGTATTGACTATCTCTATTTAACACTTCCCTGCTTTACTTCAGTGTTGGAGATTTACAATGATCAACTTATACAACTTACCGTGAAGTACCCTAATTTCGCGCACTTAAGATCTGACCAAGTTAAAACGTTCATTAAAAACATGTAGTGGCCATTTGGAAACATTTGCTACTGCATCACGTAGTAGAAGGATTCTAGGTTCTCAAAAAAATGTTACTTGCAAATTTTGCTGCTATTTAAAAAAAATGGAGTATGAATCCGAAACCGTTGTATGCTCCTTATTTCGCGCAAGAAAATAGGATAGTTCTTAATTTCGCGCAAAAGTGTTCCTAACTTCGCTCATGTTTGAAATTGAATATTGTTATTGGTTTGATGAAATATAATCAATTAACCAATAGAAGCATGCATCCATTGTTCAAAATATGCAGATAACGGTATCAGACAGCCGTCAGTGACCCATTCTTTAGTCGAAATGGTATGTGCCTATATTTCGACCCTGGAGCTTTGCTTAGAGTTTACTTTATGCATTTTAGTTGACACAAGTCATAATTCCTAAAATATCGTTTGCTTTTGAAATATAAACCATATTTTAAGAAAAAAGGCATTGTATGAGCAATGTTTAGCTGGTGTATAAAAAAAGTTTAAATTTTCGAGACGTCATGAAAGAAAGTCTTAAATTCCGCTATCTCTTACATAGGACATCTTCAAATATGTGTTTTATTCAAGACATCTTCAATATTATATACATTATCGAAAAAGCTGCTGTAGTTTTAGCTTAAGTTTAGCATCATTTTACACATCGCACATTTTAGCATCATTTTACACATCGGATTTGGTAGCTATTGCAGGCACTGATCTATAAGATTTTCCAAATCAACATTAGTCGATGTCGGTGGTTATCCGCCTGAAAATTAGATAAACAGCGTATGGGAATGAACTTCAACTGGGTTCTATTCAGTGTAAAACTGTCCTGTGTATTATATTGCTTTTGTTTCATTAGAATGTTGCAAATGAAACTACGCAACAACAGTAAACGAAATTAGGCACCATAATTACTCTCATATACCTAATTTCGCTCACAAAGCGAAAGTCTAAATAAACACAATATTAATAAATTTTACACTTTTCAATAGTAATAACGAATAAACATATCCAACAGAGCATAATGGATACAAATATTTCCAAAAAGTAGCCAGTTTTGTACAGTAAAATCATTTGTTTACTTGGGTCATGTTCTTCGTCTCTGTGCTAAGCACAAGCAAATATGGCGGTCGATAGGAGGACCAAATTGAAATAATTTTATTTGGTGTACTAAACCAAGTTTGTTTTTCAAATTCTTTCGTGAAAAACATTCAACAACAATGATATTTTGTAATCCTCCAGATTTTTCAATTTTGACTGGTACCTAAAAATTCAAAAAAATAAATGATTTTATAATGCGCGAAGTTAGGGCGCGCGCGAAATTAGGGCACATCACGGTACAATCTCTTTGGTTTTTTTTCCCTAGGGGTCGTTCAAAAATGATGTCACATGTTTTAGGGGGGGAGGGGGTCTAAGATTTTGTGACAGTACATGTACTAGGTATACAAAAAAGCGGGACAGAGGGGGGGGGAGGGGGTCTAGAAATCCCAAAAAGTAGTGGATGTCATATTTGAATCACCCCCTACTCTTTTGCTCCTGCGAACTACTTTGGCTTTCTCCGGAGTTCTTCTCGGAGAATCTACACTACCACTTCTCACTAATCCTTATTTACTGGGAGCTTTCATTGTAGCTCTCGTATCTCTATCAACTTTTGGATATATGTATTCGTCCGCTGGTATTAGTCTATGTTTTAACTGATGCCTACTAGCCAATCTAACCGCTCCATTAATATCAATGTAGAAAGTGGTAGTACTATTAATGGAATAGGCATTAATTAATATTAGAAATGTCTTCCCGGCTAAGTGAAAAAAGTCCAAATGAATCCTTCCAAATGGACGAAGAGCCTTTTTCCATTCAGAGAAGTTTTTCTTCACGGAACGCTCCATACTGCTGCATACCTCACACTGCCTAACGAAATCTTCGATGTCTCTATCGAAGCCCTGCCAAAATACAAACCTCCGAGCTGCTTGTTTCATGCGAATAATACCAATATGGCATCCATGCAACAACTCTAAGGTACGTTTTCGACAACCACGGGGAACTATTACTCTCTCGGAATACATTACACAGTTCCTATACAACGACAACAGTTTTGATTCGAAAAGTAAATTTTCAAATCCACCGGGACATTACTCTCGTTCCATCCGTCTATCACACATATATAAAGTTCTCTCATTCTCGGATCATCCTGAGTAGTTTGACCAATCAATCCCAGATCAATAGTTTCTGTTTCGTCACACATCCAACGAATGTCAGCGACATCGTCTACCCCCGTCTCCCCTGAATCGGCAACCTGCTTAATGCATCAGCGTTAGAGACTTCCGAACCCGGACGATACTCAATTTCAAACTCAAAAATTGACACCATGTGGACATACTTTTGCAACATAGCAACCGTCAACGACGGAATCTTCTTCTTATTGGCATTACATTGGGACAGAGCCGCTTCGCAGCTTAGTGTTCATTAAGCACTTCCACAGTTATTAACTGCGAGGTTTCTAAGCCAGGTTACCATTTGTGCATTCGTATATCATGAGGCTAACATGACGATACTTTTATGCCCAGGGAAGTCGTGACAATTTCCAATCCGAAAATTGTCTAGACCGGCACCGGGAATCGAACCCAGCCACCCTCAGCATGGTCTTGCTTTGTAGCCGCGCGTCTTACCGCACGGCTAAGGAGGGCCCAACGACGGAATATCCTTCTTGAAATTAAAGATTCTTGCGAATGGCTTGTTATCTGTAACAACGGTGAATCTTTTTCCATAAATGTATTTGAAAAACTTTGTTAATCCGAATACTACCGCAAGCGCTTCTCGGTGAAGGTTCGGATAATTCTTTTCCGATGCCGAAAGTGTACGTGAAACGTAGAAAACAGGTTTCTCCACCGCACCTACTTTGTGGCTCAACACTGCGCCAACTCCATTTGAACTTGCATCACAAATAATTACAATGGGTAACACGGGATTATACAACTCCAGCAGATTGTGGCTTGGTAATAGCTGTTTACAATTCTTGAAAACCTCTTCACACTGTCCGCTCCATTCAAAGCGAACGTTTTTCTTCAATAGCGCATAGAGTGAACTCAACTTTACAGATAGGTTTGGAACGAACTTTGAATAATAATTAATCATTCCCAAACACGATTTTAACTGAGTGACATCTTTCGGTTGAGGAGCATCGACAATTGCCTTTACTTTTGCGTCCGAGGGACTGAGTCCTTTTTCCAATACCCAGGGTGGCCACCGAACCGGGAAAACGGGAAAAGCGGGAAAAAGACGGGAAATTGAAGTCACCGGGAAAAAAAGCGGGAAAAACCGGGAATTTGGGACCTGTACCGGGAAAAACAAATTTTCGTCAAGTTAAATTCGAAATTCTTTATTCAGATGGGTAGAAAACTGGAAGAAGAAAACAAAATTCTTAAAATTTATTGATTAAATTACGAATCGAATGTTTTGATTGCCCAAAATATGCTTAAATCTATTTTAGAAAACAAAATGGTTGGGATTCAGCGAAACCGCACAAAGTGCATTTTTGACTGACTTAAGACTGATATTTTGTTCGTAGAATAAAAACCAAAAATAGTTCAGGACAATTCATTCGTACATTTATTGTTGGATATACTCAGTTAGATGGATATCCGATACGATTTGTGATCAATTCTGCTACACGAAAATGTGTGCAGGAATATGGGTAATTTTTCATTGGCCTTTGGTGCGATTTGGCCAAACCAAATAATGATCTTGATCGGAAACAAATATCATATTATTGTTTTATAATTTTGTGGATTTTAAGTAAACCAATAAACTATGATGCGGTTAAACACTGCTATCCTTACTTCATTACTAAGTTCTCTAAGTTAAAAACATCTATTTAATTATATTTATTTTATTAGAGAGAATTCAGTCTTTTCTCACAAAATTTTGCGATACATAATTTGAAAAGCTTCATCAGTTACTTAAGAAATTATTCTTTCTGTTAATAGTCTGAATAAGATAAAACCAAGAGCTGATCATGAAAATATGTTGGCTATACATTGTCCCTATTTTGGTTTTGTCGAAGGTTTTGCATCCAAGAAAAAATATTTACCAAAGTTCTGCCACTAAGAAAAGAATCAAATCATTGTAATTTTGGTATTACCATGACCATGTTGATTAAATGCCGGTTGACACTACCTACATGGCCACGAAGGGCACAATTTCAGTGTGACTGTTGATTAAAGCATTTTGCATAACACGTTGTTGGTAATTCAAGCAACTATTTCAAAGGTACAAATTATTAGTTGCTTCGAAAATAAAACACCTAGTTAAAGGTTGTTAAAGATCAAAAATTCTTACCCCATTTTTTTTAAGTTGAATAAAAACCGGGAAAAATTGACAAAATTCATCGGGAAAAGCGGGAAAAAAACCGGGAATTCGAAAATCGTATTTCAGTGGCCACCCTGAATACCGTATGTCCCAAATACCCTATTTCTTCCAATATAAATTCACTCTTTCTCAAGTTGACCTTCACCTTGTGTTTCTGCAGTTGACCAACCGAATACTCGCTTCAAAGCCTTCCACTGTAAGCTATCCGTAAAAAGATCCCGAAATTTTGTATTCAACACAGCGAGTAATTTATTTCTCTCACGTTCGCAGTTATGGTCACTCACCGATTCGTTCTTATAAGCACTATCTACATACTCGTGGACGAAAAAACTACGCCACCTGGGATACAACACATTTAACCAATCTCGCCCCATTAGAGGACCGAATCTCTCACCATCATCGATAATTAACGACAAAACAATTGATCGATCCTCCATTTTTCTAACCTCAACTTAAATCGATCCAGCGATAGCAAGCAGTTTACCAGAAATCACTTTCAATTTAACCTCACTTCTTCGAAGTCGCAAATCGGAAAAGTTCTCAATATAGTCATATTTGCTCATAACCGTATAAGTTGCACCTGTGTCGATCTCAAAATTAAAACCACTTACCGTTTGTTTAGTCACAACTTTTTGAACAGTGGATGGTTCGCCACGTGGTTCAGTTCGTCATCGCTTTCTGTCTCACCAAGATCGGCATCGTTCTCTATGGCAGCCAATCCATTCATGTTTCGCTTTCCCCAACAACTCCTTACGAAGTGTCCTCTCCTACCGCAGCCATAACATTTGATATCCTTCCTTCCTTGATTATTCGTCTTCTTCCTAGAGTTGGACCGCCTCGCTGGGCTTTCTGGCTGATTGCACTTTTTGACCAGGTGTCTTCGAGCGGCTCTTCCTCATGTACTGACCTGCGTTGATCTGGTTAGTGTACTCCTGCTTCGTTTTCATTTTCACTAGATCTTCTTCACTCTGCTCCAGATTTTTGGCCTTGGAAACTGCTTTGTCGAACATAGTGTCATCCTCACTGTTTAATAGCTCCCCCTGTATTTTGGCACAGGATATATATATAGCTGGCCTACAACAGCTATAAACTTGTCTTTGAGCGCCTTGTCGAGAAATTCTCCGAATACACAATGTTTGGAAAGTGCTTGTAGCTCTACCGCAAAATCCGCTCCTTCTGGTTTCGTTTGAAAAACTCAACCGATTGAGCTAGTTTTTCTTGGGACTGAAATATGATTTCAACTTCTCACGATCAGCTTTCGTTTGAACGTATCATCCTCGATCTCGCTTAACTCAAAGAAGTTTTCCGCTCTCTCCAGATAGTCGTCAAAATCTGACTCCCTAGGATTTCGAGTGTATGAAAAACAAGTTGGGCCATTGGGATATTGAATAGTATAATATCCCGCAAAAAAATCTTCAAATAAAATTTTGCCGTTGGAATTGCTTTGAGCATTCTTCCATGCTGCCCATTGCATTGAAAAGGCACATAGGCTGCAATGAAGGAAAGTTGTCCAAAATTTGTTTCAACAGAAACTCCCAAGGTTTCAAAAACTTTGGTTTCGAACGAAGAAAATAATTTTCAATATCTGATGATGGCTGAATGGAGTAAGCCAAAACGTTATTAAAAACGGGAATTGTGTGTGTCGTTTTTCACCGAAAAAAATCAACAATCTAAAGATATATATGTAAATAATTTATGTTTGATATGTCTATTAATGACAATGGCGACCCCACCATAGGCGCTGCCAAGACGATCATTTCTGTAGATAAAATAATTTGGATATCTTTTAATCCAGAGACCTGGTTTTAAATATGTTTCAGTTATAATGGCAATATGCACATTATGAACTGTTAGGAAGTTGAAAAATTCATCTTCCTTACCCTTACCCTATTTGTTCGTGAATTGTGGTGGGTATGAATTCTCGCTTAACTTTTCAAAAGGACCTGAGTAACATTTTTTTTCATGAATTATTTTGAATAGCGCAATCAACAGAACATCATGAAAGCTATTGATTGCTGTATTCAAATTAATTCATGAAAAAAATGTTACTTAGGTCCTTTTGAAAAGTTAAGCGAGAATTGCTCGACCGGTAACTGGTTTCGAATTTTGAGCGTTTGTAAAATTTCTACCCGTCGAATCTGGGAACCGATTTGAATTTCCCGTCATCAATTTTGCACGGGAATTCAACTTTTTTGCGTGAAGGGCATTCCCAGAAATTGGATTTATGATTGCCCTCCACAATTTGCGCACTTAAATTTATTGGAATCGTCTCTTGGACTGGCGAAAATCCAAGTAATTGAGAAATTTCAATTTTAATCTCATCCAGTGATTTATCATCACTGGGGAGACCTTTCAAGACGTTTTTGAACAATCGCTCAGTTTTGTCGTCGTGAAGAGTTTATGCCGCTTCTTACGTTGTGCCACTTGACAACTATCATCCTGCGTTGGATATATCAATTGACAAGGGATTTAACCTACGTTTCGATGGACCTGTGAGTGACGACCGACTAAATTTTCGCAAAACCGATTTTCAACAGCTCCGACAATGCTTGTCCCGTATTGACTGGAATGTTTTAGACCGCCTGGACATCGAATCAGCTGTATACCGCTTCAACTATCTGCTACGTAACTGCGTTTCAGCCACTGTACCGAAGCGAAAGCCTCCTAGGAAACCACCGTGGACTAATGCTCTATAACGCAACCTGAAAACAGTGCGCGCTAGAGCTCTTCGCGCTTATACCTATCGACGGTGCGCCTTCACTAAACGGAACTTCAACATTGCCAGCAATGATTATCGGCGGTATAATAAACGTCGTTACAAACATTATGTTCATCTCACGCAATAAAAACTCCGACGACACCCTAAGAAGTTCTGGTCTTTCGTGAATTCTAAAAGGAAGGAAACTGGACTGCCATCAAGTGTTTTTCTCGATAACGACATTGCTCTGAATACTAAGGAGAAAGGCAGCCTTTTCGATAAACACTTCTCAAGTGTATTATCGAGCTATTCGCCTTCTCAGGATGACACTGATAGAGCTGTGAGTGGAGTACCTAGTAATGTAGTGGATGTGGATGTCTTTGATATAGACGTTCAAATGGTTTGATCAGCGATACGTCAGACCAAATCATCCTTTTCTCCTGAACCTAGCGTTCTTCCATTGCCCGTGCTGAAGAAATGTTCTGATATTCTAGCTGTTCCACTACTATTCAACCTATCACTTCAGCAGAGTAAATTTCCTGTGCAGTGGAAATGCTCTACTATGTTCCCAGTTTTCAAGAAAGGCGACAAAAGTGATGTGAGAAACTACCGTGGCATTACATCACTCGGAATGGAGTAGAAAGTGTTCGAGTCGCTGATGAACGATAGAATGTTCGCTTCCTGCAAAAATTAGATTAGCCCCTATCAGCATGGTTTATTTCCCGGCCGCTCTGTGGAAACGAATTTTACCAGATTTACTTCGTTTTGCATGGAGAACACGTGTAAAAAATTCCAAATAGATGCCGTTTACACCGATCTCAAATCTGCCTTCGACAAAGTTTGTCATGACTTGCTGCTTGCAAAACTAGATAAAATGGGCTGTTCATTTGCTTTATGCACCTAACATGGCTCAGATCATATCTGGTTTTACGTCAAATGTCGGTCAGTTTTGGAAACAATTCATCCGACTGTTTCTCGAACCTTTCTGGAGTTCCACAAGGTAGCACCCTTAGACCATTGCAATTCTCGCTTTTCATAAACGATGTAACCCTTATACTGTAACGTGGAGGTATGCTGCTGTTGTTTGCCGATGACCTTAAAATGTATGTAGTTGTCCGAGACCTCACTGACGGCTATGAGGTACAGAACCTTCTCAAAATTTTCCATGACTGGTGTACTCGGAATATGATGGTTTTGAGCATTCCGAAGTGCTGTGTCATAAGTTTCCAACGAACGACTAATTTCATCCAGTTTGACTACAGTATTGCTGGTTCTCAACTTCAACGGGTTGATCATGTTAAAGACCTGGGAGTTGTTTTGGATGAAAAGCTTACCTATAGTCGCCACTTCTCAAATACCATCGATAGAGCCAATCGCCAGCTTGGGTTCATGTTTAAAATCTCCAATGAATTCCAAGATCCGATGTGTTTCAAAGCACTGTACTGCTCTCTGGTACGCTCAATACTAGAGTTTGCATCTGTTGTTTGGAATCCCTACCAGGCTGTGTGGAGTGACCGGTTCAAAGCTGTCCAAAGAAGATTCGTCAGATATGCTTTGCGCCACCTTCCATGGAATGACCCGTTGAACTTACCTGCTTACGCTGATCGCTGTCGTCTACTCGGGTTGGATACTCTAGCCAAGTGGAGGAATGTGGCTCAGTGTGTTTTCATTGCCAAGCTTTTATCATCTGAATACGATGGTTCTGAGTTGCTGTCGAGGATCAGTTTATACGCAGTACGCACATGTCCGGACGCTTCGAGCGCGAGCGCTGCTACACTAGGAGCCACAAGCTACTAACTATGCTGCAAACAGTTCCATTGTCGCCATGATCCATCGCTTCAACGAAGTGTCCGATGAATTTGATTTCAACATCTCTACATCCAGATTTCGCTGCCGCTTGCTGGGCCGTCTTTAATGTTTTCATTGTTTGACCACCATTAGATTTAAGAATTTCATGGAGACAACACAGTCCAATGAATAAAAAACAAATACAAATACTGAGGAAGACGCAATCGTCAAAGGATCCCGGCAAAACGCGGCAGTCACGCTTCCTAGCAATCTGAAATGAAACCTTGATCCCCTGAAGGTTACTCAAGATTTCATTACAAAAGCCAGAAAACTCGGCAACAGATACCACAATTGGCGGAATCCGTTGTTTCTTCGCATGAATCGAATCACCTGGGCTAGAGGTAGATTCGATTTTCTCAAGTTCGTCATTAATTATTTCGAACTGATTGCTCAGTTCGATAGGAGAAGAAATAATGTCAACGTTAGAGTTCAATCAAAGGTAATTGCCTATTTCCGGGGATTAAACCACCCGACTTGGACGTTAATTTACAATGTTATGAAAACTCATATGTGAAATATGTACGTTATGTGATAAGATAATGATTTGGAAAATGTTATTGGAGGTAACCACTTTCCCTTCGATGGGACTCGAACCCATGACCCTACAAAAGGCACAGAATGAAAGCACGATGCGGCCTCGATTAAAGTTATAGTAAAACATCGATTTTTCAGTGTTGTAGGGTAGCGGTACCAATAGTGGAGGTATTAGTAGATCCACAAAAGAAAATATTTTTTAAAAATTGATAATTATGGAATATTTACAGCTTTAATATCTTAGTCAATAGATAAACTAATAAATTTGCTAACAAAAATGAGATAGATGTCATTTAACATAAACAATTTCCAAATATTGCTTGCACCACTATTTATACACAGTTCATATAGTGGCGGTAAAAATTAATTTTGGTTCCCAAAGGAGTACTATCCATTGGTTTCTTATGAGATTCGCCACTATTGGTACAGTTGCACCACTATAGGTGCAAGGGAGTCAATTTGGTTAAGGAAAATCATTGTTTTCAATAGTTTTTCAAGCGAAATCTTAAGATAAGTTGCATTTAACAGGATATTTAAAGCATCACGCATCAACTGAAACTATCGTAAAGTGTATAAACATTGGCGTAAATAAGGGGGGGGGGGCTAGGGGGGGCTTAGCCCTCCCAAGAAAAAAATTAGCCCCCCTAGGATTTGATAAGTTAGTTAGCAGTGATATCAGTTTCATAATGAAATACCGAAAAAGTTTGAAGACTGAAGAGTTATCTCTCATATTCACTCTATCATACTTAATGAAATGAGTGGAAGAAAAATTAGCTTGTTTCTGAATTCTGAGAAAGATTCCCATCAGCATCCGAGATGGATTCTCATCAGAATCCGAGAAGAATTCTCACTTCAATCTCTAAAGAATTCTTTTCGGATTCATCGAAGTATTCCAATCGTAATCCAGAAGAACTACTGGATTCTTTCCAGTATTGTTAAGCAATACCCTTGGGAATCTGTGAAAAATACCCTTTAAAATCCATGGAGGATTTGCTTTAGAATCTCTCGTTGATTTGCTCCGGAATATCTCCAGATTCGTTGTAAGATTGGTTTAGGAATTGCTTGACAAATCAGAATCCTTCGGCGATTTGCTTCGTAATCCTTTGAAGATTTAATTCGGAGTCTCTCGACGTTTTGCAATTGATCTGCGTTGGGATCTCTAGACGATAAGGAATCCGGCTGACGATTAGCTTCGGAATCCCGCGAAGAATTGCTTCAGAATCATTCGACGTTTCGTTTTCGACGGTTTGCTTCAGAATTTCTCATAGATTTTATTTAGAATCCCTTAACGAATTTGTTTTGGAACCATTCGACGATTTGCTTCAAAATCTTTTGATGATTTGCATCGGAATCCCTCAACGATATGCTTCAACATCCTTGGAGGATTCCCTTCGGGATCGCTGGAGGATTCTTTTCGAAATAACTGAAGGATTAATTCGGAGTCGCTCAACGATTTGCTTCGAAGTCCTTCGACGGATTACTTCGGAATCCTTCGACGGTATGCGTCTTCATCCCTGGAACATTGCTCATGAAATACCTGGAGCCATCATATTGGAATTCCTGGAGGGTTTTCGACGAAATCCCTGGAATATTCCCCTTCAAATTCCGGAAATATTCCCGTCGAAATTCCTGGAGGGTGAAGGATCCCTGGTACATTCTCGTCGGAATCCTTGAAATTTTTCCGTTGGAATTCCTGAAACATTCCCTCCGAAATCTCTGGTGGATTCCCTTCATGATCCCTGGAGGCTCCCATCGGTATTCTTGAAGGATTCATATCGAAATAAATATCTAGAGATTCTTGTCGGAGTCCCTGGAACATTCCAGTCAGCATCACTAAAGGATTCTCATCAGAATTCTTGGAAGATTCTCGGCGGAATCCATGGAAAGTTGCACTACTTTTTTTCATTTGAGATAGATAGAATATTTATGAAGTATGCAAATATGTCCACTGCCTGACGCTAGTCGAGCGCAATTAAACATAGACTGTGAATTGTGAATGAGTGTGATGGATCCGCAATTGCCTTAAGTGGTTGGACTGCATTTGTCACATTACCGCTGATAACTTGATGAGATGTTAAAATGTTCGAGAATTTTCAAAAAGAGGGTCAACTTCGAGAAGAAATATAAAGGGGCTATAGCCCCCCCTAGGCATCGGAGGTAGTTACGCCAATGTGTATAAATATGATAAATCTCATTAAAACCCCACTACCTCCACTATTGGTGCTACCTCAACTAAGGGTACGGTTACCCTAGTATTTTTACAGCGCTAAAAAAATAATCTTGATAGCTTAAATCTAGTGATGATGTATGTTTTCATCTAGGATCCCACAGTGTAACAATGCCGGATCTTTGCATCGGATGTCTTTTCAATTCTTATTATGTTTATCCCATGTTTTCAGATATGTACCAGAGCTTCATATGACCGAAACGATATCATCCGTATCTCACATTTCTTCCCCGGATATCAGCAATAGCCATAATTTATCACCAAGTATGACCAGCTCTAGCCAGGATCACGGAATAGCTCCCAACCGGATGATAATCAACTCTGGTACCGGAAGCGTCCACATGACTGACGGAATTATTAGTCAAGGGGGTGGTGCTCGCCTTATCCACGAATTACACGATCGTGATCGTTTAGAAATGGATCGAATTCTTCAGCATGAACGCTCTACTGATCATGAAACTAGAAATTTGGCAGAAAGGTTCATACAAAATGCCGAACGAATGGCACAAGATCACGCGGCAGCTATACAACAGCAGCAACAACAGCAACAGCAGCAGCAACAACAAGATCATCACCAAAACATGATGTCTCCGGTTCATCGTATGGTTACCGATAAAAACAGTATTCCCCATCTTCTAGAACCAAAACCAGAATAGAATCTCTTGCTAGTGAAAGCAAACCGTTACCGTATCATAGTGAAACCATATACCAAATGATACAAACCATACTGTACAATTAATCAAGTATACCAAATTAGCACTAGAACACAAAAATATAGAACAAAAATTTGAATACAAAACTGTAGTATTCTGATAGGTCATCAAATGCGTTGCAATATCGCAGAGATATTCGATTGAGCGGCAATGCGAGAAATTAATACCACGATCCACGTAGCAAATTATGACTTACACATAGTACCACGCATTACAATATATTCGCAAACAAGCAACAATATTAACCATTGAAGTAGTGTTAGCATATTACAATAGCAGAAATACCAATTTTTATACAGTAAAATCGAAGGCAGCGCCATTGGTATTGTAGCAGAACAGTTTTTTGTTTTACTTTCGGTTCCCTACAAAGGATCATCAAGTAATATAGTTACAAATAAGTCAAAATATTAGAAAAAAAAAACAAATCTCGAATGAACGGTCTCCTCCGGGTGGTATTAATGCACAAGGAGAGAATGTGGTTATGAAATATTAAGATAGTGACACCATGAAGCTTCCTAGAGTAGTCATTTCCAAAATGATGTGATCTGTAGCTGCCTTCGGCGTTTTATTTTCGAAGTAAGTTTCCAACACCATTGCAGAAATCGATGGGAATGAATGTGTAAACGCCCGATTGTAATGTTAGTAGTTATTATGAAATATATTTATTTTATTTAACGGACCATACCAGAAGGACTTTTTTATTCCTATGAGATATCTTCTTTTGCTTCTTCTTATATGTACATAAATATGAATTTGTCTGTCTGATCCTTATAGACTCGGAAACTACTGAATCGATCGGTGTGAAAATTAGTATGCAGAGGTTTTTGGAGCTGGAGAAGATTCATATGATGGTTCGAGACCCCTCCCAGCTTTGAAAAGGGGGTTCCCATACAAATGATACATCATTTTCTTCATAACTCAAGAATTAATCAAGCAAATGAAACCAAATCTGGCATGTGGCGGTTTTCGAAGGGAAGATATGTTTCTGTGGTAGTTCGACACCCCCCTTCTTCTGGAAAGGGGGGCTCGCAAATGAAATACCAATTTCTTCATAACTCAAGAATTCACCAAGTAAATGGAACCAAATCTGGCATGTGGAGGTTTTGAAAGAAAAGATATCTCACGCTTAGTTTCATAGGGACGTAACTGTATTGATCGATTTCTCTTAATCGATTTTATATTTTGTTTAATTGTTTCAAAAGCTACAACCGTGATTATTGATTCTGGTGCAAGATACAATCATCCTTTAACACACCAAACCATTAAATCATCGACAAACCAGCGCAATTCGGTACAATAATAAAAAGAAAACATCTACGAAGAGAAATCGATCAATACAGTTACGCCCCTGTGAAACATAGCGCGAGATATGAACCGGTGCCAGCGAAAGTGGTACATAAACCATTTTTGTCAATTTTGGGTTTTTTACACCAACGGATTCTATTTGCAAAGATCTAGTAAGGGAATAACGAAAAAGTGATTTTTGGCAACTAAATCTCGAGGTATGCATATTTTATTTTCTGGTATATATCACAATGGCCATTTCGTTGCCAGAAAAAGTGGTACATGTACAGTTCCACTCACTAAAATCAGCTTATTTAAAAGAAAATTTAGCAACATGACTGTTTTCACAACAGATATTAATCCTCTTTTGAATTTTAAAATAGTTTACTGCCGTTTAGAATGATTTTAAAAATGTACATGTACCACTTTTACTGTCAACGTTTTTCGGTTTCTGTTTCCTTTTGTTCCCATTAATAGTGGTACATGTGCAATTTGTTCTAATAAACTTGAAATTTGTCATGAAATTCGCTTATTTTTTACTACTATCTTCAGGCACATTAGTCATAACATGTTGGTACATTTTAGTTGCAAAAGTTGAAAATATGAATTTATTATTCGATGTTTTTGGGAAAATGCGTCTCCTGAAAAATTTACTCAATGTAACATGTACCACTTTCGTTAGCACCGGTTCATATGTTTCTTTGGTGGTTAGAAACCCTTCTCTATACTGGAAAGCGAGACTCCCATACAAATGAAACAGAAATTTCTGCATAACTCGAGAACTAATCAGAGAATAAATCGGTTTTAGGCGAAAAGAAATTTGTCGGGTCTGGACAATTTCGCTGCCACAAATTTTCATTTGGTACTGGAAACTTTGGTCTTCTTTATTGGTCAAGATGGAGTTATGGCACGATGGTATCTTGCATACTTTATTATTCTCTAATTTAAGTTAATTAATAGACTGTTCATATACCACGTGGATAGTTGAGGGGGAGGGGGAATGGCGAATGTCCACGGCCAATATACATTTTTGGAAATTTATATGAGCGAATGTCCACACTGGGGGGAGGAGGGTATCAAAAATTGACCAAAACCTGTCCACGTGATATATGGACCCTGAGTAATATTTTTTTACCATTGTGTTTATTTTAAGGCTCAGTTGTTTAATAAGAAAACCCTTTCATTTCGTTTTTCATTTATTTAGTCTACATCTAAACAGATAACACTGAGTCAACAATTTGACGCCACAATACACGGTTCGAGGCCGCATCTCTCCATCCTCGGATACGCTCCATGCTCGCCAAGTCGTTTTGCACCTGGTCTGCCCATCTCGCTCGCTGCGCTCCACGCCGTCTCGTACCTGCCGGATCGGAAGCGAGCACCATCTCTGCAGGGTTGCAGTCCGGCATTCTTGCAACATGTCCTGCCCATCGTACCCTTCCGGCTTTAGCTACCTTCTGGATACTGGGTTCGCCGTAGAGTTGGGCGAGCTCGTGGTTCATTCTTCGCCGCCACACACCGTCTTCTTGCACACCACCAAAGATGGTCCTAAACACCCGTCTTTCGAATACTCCGAGTGCTTGCAAGTCCTCCTCGAGCATTGTCTATGTTTCATGTCCGTAGAGGACAACCGGTCTTATTAACGTCTTGTACATGACACATTTGGTGCGGTGGCGAATCTTGTTCGACCGCAGTTTCTTCTGGAGCCCGTAGTAGGCCCGACTTCCACAGATGATGCGCCTTCGTATTTCACGACTAACGTTGTTGTCAGCCGTTAGCAAGGATCCGAGGTAGACGAATTCCTCGACCACCTCGAAGGTATCCCCATCTATCGTAACACTGCTTCCCAGGCGGGCCCTGTCGCGCTCGGTTCCGCCCACAAGCATGTACTTTGTCTTTGACGCATTCACCACCAGCCCAACTTTTGTTGCTTCACGTTTCAGGCGGGTGTACACTGTACAGTTCTGCCACCTTTGCAAATGTTCGGCCGACAATGTCCATGTCATCCGCGAAACAAATAAATTGACTGATCTGTTGAAAATCGTACCCCGGCTGTTACACCCGGCTCTCCGCATGACACCTTCTAGCGCAATGTTGAACAATAGGTACGAAAGTCCATCACCTTGTTTTAGTCCCCGGCGCGATTCGAACGAACTGGAGTGTTCGCCCGAAATCTTCACACAGTTTTGCACACCATCCACCGTTGCTTTGATCAGTCTGGTAAGCTTCCCAGGGAAGCTGTTCTCGTCCATAATTTTCCATAGCTCTACGCGGTCTATACTGTCGTATGCCGCCTTGAAATCAACGAACAGATGATGCGTTGGGATCTGGTATTCACGGCATTTTTGAAGGATTTGCTGGTCCGTTGTCGAGCGGACGTCAACGAAGCCGGCTTGATAACTTCCCGCGAACTCGTTCACTATTGGTGACAGACGACGGAAGATGATCTTGGATATCACTTTGTAGGCGGCATTAAGGATGGTGATCGATCTAAAGTTCTCACACTCCAGCTTGTCGCCTTTCTTGTAGATGGGGCATATAACCCCTTCCTTACACTCCTCCGGTAGCTGTTCAGTTTTCCAGATTCTGACTATCAATTTGTGCAGGCAAGTGGCTAGCTTTTCCGGGCCCATCTTGATGAGCTCAGCTCCGATACCATCCTTACCAGCTGATTTATTGGTCTTTAGCTGTTGGATGGCATCCTTAACTTCTCTCAAGGTGGGGGCTGGTTGGCTTCCATCGTCCGCTGAACTGACGTAGTCATCTCCTCCGCTGCCTTGACTTTCACTGCCTGTAGCGCCATTCCGCCATTTCAGCGCGCCATTTCCAAAACCCTACAGAGCCGAGAATCAAAGAAATAATATTTACAATAAACTTTATTCAGAAGATGTTTCTGAATGATTTCTTCGTGAAGTCTTCTTCGGTGGTGACCGGTCTATGGGTCCCGATTCGACCGTAAATGAATGCTCCCGTCTATGAATCGTTGATTGCAGTTGTCTTTTTTCATGTTTCGCTTTCAATTTTTTAACGTGGTCTGTGTAGCTCAGTACTGCTTTCTTCACGAACCAGATGCGATCAGTCTTATTTTTAAAGCTCATTGTCTTTCCCGTTCTACCATAGAATCGGGAATGGAAAATGTTTCCGTTGGTTCACTTGCACCTATCTCGGTGTCTACCTCAACCACATCATCCTCAGGAACTTCGATGACTCCGTTTCCCTTTATCTTTATCTTTATTGTTGTTGCATCAACAGGCTACATTTGGCCCCAATGATGTAGAGTATCTTGTCTTGTCTTAGCACATGCACAGCCAGTATTGAAAAGCATCCTGGAAATGTCGGTTGTATTCCCGAGCATTTTCTTGTCTGCATTAATATTTGCAGCATATCATAAATATGACACAAGTATTAAAACGGCCAGGCCCACCGTGCAGGCTTGAATTTGGGAGAAAATCCATAACTCCCCGGCAATCAGATTATTTAGTAATAAATAACATGATCAACGAAGAGTTTTGAATCTACGAAAGGAAGAAACGGGGACAGCCGTACCAACCGTTTCACATTCAGGGGGAAAGATGATTGACGAATCGTTGGGAGTGACTTTGCTAAGAAGATTAATGTACACTCCATGGGTCCTCGACGTCTTGGGATGGGACACAGTTTTAGCCTACACTGCTAAAAAAAATTACACACAAAAGACTTTGAAGTATGCTCTTTTGACTATAAAGTATTTAATTATGACTTCAAAGTACGCTCTTTCGTGGGAGAATGGGACTACACACAAAAAGGAATAAATATTATGCATAATTATGACTATCTTATATTCACATATGAATAACATTTATGCATAAAAACAGGAAAGTGTGTAAAACTTATTCTTTTTATGCGTCAAATTTTACTCCTTTTGTGGGTAGTCCCATTCTCCCGGAAAAGAGTGTATTTCTGCCCAAAAGAGCATACTTTCAGCTGTGCGTGTAGTGCCCTGGCTTATACACTGATGGGCAAAAGTATTCGCATAAATTCAGATAGATTACTATGAAAGCATTACGAATACTTATGTACATCAGTGTACAGTACATATAGGCCTAGGTTTAAGCGCCATTACTCGCTCTCTGGAACGAGACAAAGAAAAAGAAACAAAAGTGATGAAAACCAAGCGAAAACTTATAAGACGATAAAATTATTCCAAATTTTTACTTACAACATCTCCATATTTTCCGTGCTTGGAAGCGTTTATTTTTTAATTTTTCCCGTCAAAACACATTATATCATATTGAAATTGCTTACCACAAATTTTCGCGAAAAGTGAATGAGGAGTGGAAATGAAGAAACGGAAGAAAAAATCATCAAGAAAGCCGATTTTCCTTTATCTGTCAGGTTTATTGAAGAGAAAGAGGAATGATTCAAAGGTGTTTTTCACCACAAACTACGAAACATTCTCCATCGACCAGAAAATTGCAATGATACTTCGGCGGTACACTAGTCGAAGAAAACTGACGAAAAACTACGCAGAAGAAACTTTAATCAATTCCTCGTCCGATTCTGCAACTAGGTTACGATGATAACGGCGACCTGCAGGATCTTTGTACCGCATACGATGCTAAGGACTCCCTACAAACTTCTTTGGTTCTACTGGAACCATTCGGTTAAATTCACGAAAATGTTAAAAATAAAACTAAAATGAAGGACACGCCAGGTTTAAATGAAATCTTAGAATCATGATTCAAAATGTTTTTCAATGTAAGCAAAAAACTACATTACAGTGATTACAGGTATAGAAGAATGACGTGATTTAATTTCGGAAATCCAGGAAAACATTGTTACGGTGGCCAGGTTCAAGTTGTTTCAACAAAAAATAAAATCTCTGAACCAAGCCGAACCCTTCTCAGTTCATATCTATTGAAGCTCCAAATGAATACTGAGCTGCATGTGTTTAAGTGCCTACCGAGTTATAGCGAAATTACTAAGTGATGAGATGGCGGGTAAACCTTATCAAATTTAACATCTATGCAACTTTATTTATATGACAATAATTCTAACAGTGCCTGAAACCAACAGCTTCAATGAATGAAGATCACTTCTTTTCCCATGAAGGTAGTTGGTTCAGATCACTTTCACAGTATATGGCTGATAACATTGTGAGAATAGAAATAGAGATAAGTTGGAAAGCACTCACCGAAATCCAGTTGATGCTTTTGTCGGTGGATAATCTCCCAATCTTCTCTTCTAGTGCTCGTTCCAGGTTCCGACTAGTGCATGCCTGTTCCAGCTCTCTCCTGCACAGACACGTGTAACCCTTAACACTAAACATTGCTTCCTAGGCTGGCTGGCTACATTGGCGAGGGCGACTCGCACATCCGGTCCTTTACGCTTTTTATCAAGTTCTTCTCGTGCTGCCTAGGCGCAACGCCGGTAAGGATTCCTTAGGTGTTGTTGGTTCTTAGTTGCTTTTTTTGTTGATTCCGACAATTTCGGCGCTGTTTAGGCATAGACATTGAAGAGTTTTCTGGTCGTGTTTTGCTTTGCAGAATCGTAGTGGTTCTTTGTTCAAGAAAAAACATCATTTTAAATTCAGAAAACAAAATAATTAAAAATTTGAAAATGACGGGAGCGAAAAAAAATGCGTCCTCCCGCTAGAGCAGATAATTCGATCCCCTTTGCCCCAATGATGTAGAGTATTTGAAAAAAAGTGAACATTAAAAGATGGTGTCAAGGGGTAATACAAAATAGGTATAAAACATTTAAACAAGCATAGTCATTGTCTTCGTCTGTTTATGTCTGCGAAGAACGATGAAAATCTTCGGCGTAACATGCTCCGTGTGGCGTGGAAATCTAAGAGTGATGCGACTCTGTTGAAGACAAACTGTAGGCCACATATAGCTCCATGCATGCCATAATTTGTACGACGAAAGAACAGCCTCAACATATGGCTGTTACGGAGCATGCGTGGCTGGACGTTCAGGTCTATTTGTTCTAACATAGCTCCACAGTCGATTCGTCTCTGCAGGGTATCGGCGATCATAATGGCTTTGGCGACATCTTTCCTTGAGCGAAGTAGCTCCAGGTTGATCAACTGACATCGGCTTTCGTAACTCGGTAGGCGAAACGGATCCAGCCAAGCTAGTCTACGAAGCGCGAATCGAAGGAAATGGCGTTGAACAGATTCGATTCTCTTCGCACCGTTGTTGTAAGACGGACTCCAGACAACAGAACAGTACTCTAGAGTCGAGCACACCAGGGAGCAATAGTATATGTCGGTGAAATTCTTCGCAACTCTGAAGATGAATCTCATAGTTCTGGATGCTTTGTCGACGATGAATGAGATGTGTTGCTTGAATACTAGTTGCGAGTCTAGGATCATGCCGAGGTCCTTCATATGGCTCACTCGCTCTATTTCTGTACCAAGAAGGCTGTAGTTGCAAATGATGGGCTGTTTTTTCGTGAAAACGTTATGACAGAACACTTGGCCGGGTTTACCACCATTCGGTTAGCACCAATCCACGAAGCGATCTAGTTGACGTTGTAAGAGCTGACAATCGGCGATACTATGTATTTCCAAAAAGATTTTAAGGTCATCTGCGTAATACAACCGAGAACATTTGATAACGATGTGTACATCGTTGAAAAAGATCAGGAAGATCAGTGGTCCTAGATGACTCCCTTGTGGTATACCGGATGGTGCATGAAAACTTTTAGAGGTACGGTCAGATAGCGGTCAGAAAGATATGAATGAAACCAGTTCAAAAGACTGCCGCTGACTCCGAATCGGTCCAGTTTTGCAATGGCTAATGAGTGATTAATCTTATCGAAAGCTGCAGAGAGGTCAGTATAAATAACATCCGTTTGAGCCTTTAGTAATCGCTGACGATTGTCCGGATGCTGCTTTATCAACACCGACCCCTGAGTAGGTTTTCCTGTGTCCATCTTGCTTTTGCCTAGCTTGCTGTTCCTTCTGGCTATTCTTTTTCCACTCTGGACACGATTCTTTTTTATGGCCTTCCATCCTACACATGAAGCACTTGTTTCGCAGGTCTTGATAAAAAAATCTTCCTTTCCAATCTAAAATTTCAATCGACGGAGGGATTTCCTTCTCCACATCGATGTATATTCCCCTCCCGCCGGTGATCATATGGTCTAGACCCAAGCCTGGTGGCAACTTTTCACGAGCCATGCGTTCAACTTATCCGTACTGCTCAAGATGCACCTTCAGATCATTATCCAGTAATTCCGGCGGTAGGCCAAATACTCGAATGTATTGAATATTGCGACCGGCCAACGTCATGCTTACCTCTAGTGAGTTTCCACTGGAATACCAAAACTTCCTAGGTTCAATGTTCTTCCCCAATGCGTCCTGCATAGCATCTTGCGAAACGAACTTTATGAACAGCGATCGATCCATCGCTGTTTTTTAAACTGTTTCCATCTACGATACATCTGCATTCAATTGCTGCACAAATTTGGCAATCTCAACCCACGTCGGGCGTGAAGCGGTAGGCGGAAAGCGAAATTGGACAGTATTCACTATCATTTTGCACTTTATTGTCTTTCTCGCTTGTGGTGGTAACAGCTGGTATTGAAATGTGAACGGTAAAACGTTGGGTTAATTTTAATTTGTTACTTTCATCTTTTTTTTTGTTGTGTAAAATTACATTTTTTTTAATCATTACCAGCAACACTGTACCAATTCAAATTGAGTAATAAAGCAAACCTTAAGCAAATCGGAAGTGTTTTTCGTGAGCCATTTCAAAACGCCGAACCATCCGAATTACCGGCCGAATTTCCCTGTCTGAGCTATCGGTGGACATTTTTTGGTCCGTTCTCCCGGATCATCGGACGGTTTTCGTGGTTTCCGGCGTTCGCGAGTCGTGTGATTAGTACCGTGTACTAATTTCAGCGTAAGGCCAAACAACGCGTTGGTGGTGCTTCGCCACCAAGCCGGTGTGCCCGTGGCACAATAAAGCCGGAAATTGCCATCTTGGCAGAGAGCAGTTATAAAAGTGGATTGTACCAAACGTGTCCGTGGCACGAGATTGGGCGGTCGCCATTTTGTAAAAACAGTTTCGAGTGGTATCAACGTCGCGTGTGCAAAATAGACGCCATTTTGGCGAGTGAACAGTTCGAGAAAAAGTGTATCAGTCGTGCCCGTGGCACGAGGGATTGGAACGCCATCTTGGAAAAAATAGTGTCGGTCGATTTCAACGTCGCGTATGCAAAATAGTCACCATTTTGGCGTGTGAACAATCCGAGAATATATTGTACCCGCCCTACCCATGGAACGAAGGTTTGGGTCGCCATTTTGGAATTTGTGTTGAGCGATTTCTTATTCGCGAGTGTAAAATCGACGCCATTTTGGCGTGCGAACAATCCAAGGAAGCAGTGTGTTCGAATCGTGTGTGGAATTGTGGCCAACGAAGAGGCAAAAGAATTCAATGAGTGACAGTGAAACCCCTCGTAGACCGTTAAGTAGCGTTCAACGTAGAAATATTCTGGACGCGCTTACAGGATCCCATAGCAGAGAAGACGAGGAGGGTCAACAATTTCCAACTATAGCCCAACAGAAACAAGCACAGCAGGCGCTGAATACAAAGCGCAGAATGGCCCAAAGCTTGGAGATTTTATCCGATCAGCAGGCACTTCTAACCGAGAAGTTGCTGCGAATGAATGCTGCGCTGCAAGAAGAAGGTATCAGCGTTCATCTGCTTAAGCTTCACGTAGAGACTTTACGCCGGGCATCAGATGAGTTCGAAAAAGTGTATTCCGAAATGGTCAGCCTTCTGCCGAGGGAACAGCGGAATGAGCTGCGTGTCGAATATTCCAACTTCGAAGAGCTGCATAACGAAATCTACGTCAAGCTACAGACGCGGATTGACCAAGTGCAACAGCTGAAAGTCCAAGAGCTCCAGAATGTTCCGGTTGCGCCACTCCCACAACAGGCCCAGGTGGCACCGGTGTATGTGCAGGCTCCAGTTCCTCACCTACAGGCTCCGTTTCCAACCTTTAATGGGACTCTTGACAACTGGTATAGCTTCAAAAGCTTGTTCCAGAGTATCATGGCCCGGTACATAAACGAAACTGATGCCATGAAGATCTTGCATCTTCGAAACTCGCTAACCGGCGATGCGAAAGATAAAATCGACCAGGAAGTTGTTAACAACAGTGATTATGCCTCCGCCTGGAAGATTTTGGAGGATGCCTATGAAGACAAACGCCTGATTATGGACACCCACATCGACGCCATTATGGATTGCCCGAAAATCACAAAGGATAACCGTGGTAAGTCCCTATCGAAGCTCGTTGAGGTGTGTGTAAAACATACAGATGCATTGCACGGACATGGGTTCCCCATCGAAGGATTGGCGGAGCTCATACTAGTCAACATCCTATACAAAAACTGGATAAGGAGACCCAAGAGCAATGGGAAACAAAGTTGGGTAGTGGCAATCTTCCTGAATTTGATGAATTCATGGAGTTCTTGCGCGAACGCGGACGTGTACTTCAGCGCACTAATCGGTTACAACAGCCCCAGTGCATACGGGAGTATCAGGTCCAGTGAAGCGACAACCAGTAAATCAGAAGCTGCACGTGCCATCTAACTCATTCGTACAAGTTGCAAAGGAAATATGTCCATGCTGCAAAGCAGAGCACTCGATTTATCGTTGTCCGAAATTCCAAGGTATGCCCCTACATGAGCGAAAAACAGTTGTAACTAAAGCAACACTGTGCTTTAACTGTCTCAAGTCCAGACATCGCGTCATCAACTGTCCGTCGGAGCAAGGCTGCAAGGTTAAAGGGTGCGGTCGCAAGCATCACAGCTTGCTTCACTACAACGAGCCCCGTCGAGATGCGAATCCAAGCAATGAAGAAGATAACGAAGAGCGTTCAGCGGAATCGGAGGAGCAAGCACAAAAGAAGACCCCAGAGCCGCGCAGCAATGCAACCACTCTTTGTGCTAATGTCCATGGTGCTAAACAGCAAGTAGTTCTCTCGACGGCACAAGTATTAGTAGCGGGAAGGCAATACGATTGTCAAATGTCGCGCTCTACTGGATTCCGGATCCGACAGCAATATCATAACCGAGAAGCTGGCCAGCAAGCTTCAGTTAAAAATGATTGCTGTGGATTTTCCTATCAGCGGCTTGAACAGCATGGAAACACGAGTGAAGTACCAGTTAGAAACACGGCTCCAGTCCTGTGTTAATTCCTTCGCCACGTCACCGTTGGATTTTCTTGTCGTCCCTCGAGTAACGTCGAGTCTACCGGTTCTAGAGATAGACACCCGATACTGGCCAATTCCATCCGGACTAAGATTTGCTGATCCTCTATTTTCTTCACCTGGTGAAATAAACATGATCATCGGAAACGAATTGTTTTCGACATAGTCAAAACGGCCGATTGAAGCTCGGCATCGACAACGTAACGTTAGCGGAAACGGAATTAGGATGGGTCGTGGCAGGATCAGTATCCATCAGGAAAGCCCAGTCGTCTCGTCGTGTTTGTCAACTTAATCGGAATGAGGAGTTACTCAACCGCACAATGTCAAGATTCTGGGAACTGGAAAGTGTACAAATGGAGACCGCTACAACTGCAGCTGAATATTTAGTTGAACAGCATTTCAAGGACACTCATTACCGCGAAGAATCTGGGCGATATGTCGTGCGACTACCATTTAATGGTATGGAACATCAACTAGGTGATTCCTTTGAAGTGGCCAGAAAGCGGCTAACTAGACTGATGGTCCAACTTGCTAAGTATCCAACTAAGCGTGGTGAGTACTACAATTTTCTATCCGAGTATTTATCACTGGGTCATATGACGGAAGCGGCTGAATATTCGGTTGGTCGTGGTTACTTTATTCCACACCACGCTGTTTATAAGGCTTCCAGTTCAACGACGAAAACAAGAGTGGTCTTTGATGCGTCAGCGAAAACCAGTTCAGGCCTCTCGCTCAATGAAACGCTCTTAGTTGGACCCACGGTGCAAAATGACATCGCAACGATCATACTCCGATTCTGCGTCCACCCGGTGGTGTTGACCGCCGATATTTCAAAATGTATCGACAGGTGCGGCTGCATAAAGATGATTGCAAATACCAACAAATTCTGTGGTGGGACAGTGAAGGGCATCTGAAGGTATATGAGCTGCAAACTGTAACATATGGCGTAGCTAGTTCACCATACCAAGCGACGAAGGTGTTGATTCAACTGGCCAGTGACGAAGGCGAAGAATTTTCACTCGGAAGGAAAGTTATCCAGGATGACAGTTATATCGACGATTTTTTGACTGGTGGTTCGTCTGTCGAAGAAGTTATTCGAATCTTTTCGGAGCTATTGTTGCGTCGTGGTGGCTTCGAAGTACACAAATTTTGTTCAAACAATGTATGTAGATGTGTTGAATGTAATTCCCAAGCAGCAGTTAACTTTGACGAAGCCGGCTTCAGCAACAGCATCAAGACTTTGGGATTGATATGGAACCCCCAGGATGATTATTTCACGTTCCCTGCTACTACAGCTATTGATTGCATTGGGGTGCCAACTACATGCAAGATCGAAAGATGGACAACTTATTGACCCGCTTGGATTTTGAGGTCCTATTGTCGTGTATGCCAAGTTAATAATGCAGGACATTTGGCGATTGGGTCTTGACTGGGATCAGGATCTTCCAGAGGAACTGTTGAGAACATGGTATCGATTTCGGCAACAACTCCCAGTTGTGAATCAAATGCGCAAACCTCGTTGTGTAACTCAAGGAGAGGTGACTACTGTAGAGCTTCATGGATTCTCGGATGCCTCGAAGCGGGCCTATGGAGCTGTCGTTTATGTACGGAGCATCACTTCGAGTGGGAAGGTCTATGTCAACCTGGTGGCCAGCAAATCACGTGTGGCTCCTCTCAAGCCGATGACGATACCACGACTCGAGTTGTGTGGTGCGAAGCTTCTGGCGGAATTGATGCAGAAGGTAATAGCTGCAACAAAGATGAGTTTTGATAATGTGAAACTGTGGTGTGATTCCCAAATAGTTCTGTGCTGGCTTAAGAAATCACCTCTAGCACTAAATCCGTTCGTAGCTAACCGTGTTGCTGCAATTTTGGAGATCACGCAATCTTATCAGTGGGGTTACATACGATCCGAAGATAATCCTGCTGATGTAATATCAAGGGGTGAGCTGCCCGAAGATCTGCTGCAAAAACAATTGTGGTGGTGCGGTGCACAAATGCTTTGGGAAGTACAGCTCACGTCATGTGAACCTGAATCGTTTGATGAATTGATGCTACCTGAACTAAAACCATCAGTGGTGTTGTCAGTTGTGAAGGTGAAACCGACGATAGTGCTCAACAGACTCAGCAGTTATAGAAGGATCCAGAGAGCGTGGGCGTATATTCATCGGTATATCGATTGTAAGGTGTACAAGAAACAGGTGTCTGGTGATATTACTGTCGACGAGATTATGAGGGCTGAGAAATCTGTATTATTGCTTGTCCAACGCGAATCTTACGGAGATGTTTTGAAGTCACTAAAATCGAACTCCGTTCAGCAACACCCGTACCAAAATCTGGCACTCTTTGTGGACGACGATGGGTTAATACGAGTTGGTGGTCGTTTAAAATATTCTTCTATTCCGTATGATGGCAAGCACCAGGTGCTCCTACCACAGAAGCATCACATCACCGAATCCATTGTTCGTGGGCTGCATCAAGAACATTTTCACGTCGGCCAGAACGGGCTTTTAGCAATCGTTCGTGAACGTTATTGGCCTGTCCATGCTAAGCAGTTGATTAAAAAGGTGGTTACGTCGTGTCAGGTGTGTGCACGCCAGCGTCCCATACCGGGCATCCAGTACATCGGTAACCTTCCCGGCTGTAGAGTAAATCCGTCACCGCCATTCTCCAAGGTAGGAATAGACTATGCCGGTCCATTTATGCTGAAACTTGGAGGACGTAGTACGAAGCTGTACAAAGGATACGTAGTTGTGTTTGTTTGCCTGGTCGTTAAGGCCATCCATTTCGAGGTGGTCTCCAGTTTGTCGACCGACAACTTCATTGCGGCGCTAAAGCGATTTTCCAGTCGTCGTGGTTTGCCGAGTGATATACACAGTGATAACGCCACTACTTTTGTCGGTGCAAATCACGAATTGGCAGCTCTCAGGCAACTGTTCGAAGACCAGCAACACCAACTGAAAGTAAAGGAATATTGTAGAGCAAAATGTATCCGCTGGCATTTCATTCCCCCCAGAAGCCCACACTTCGGTGGGATCTGGGAAGCGGGGGTGAAATCAATGAAATATCACCTCAAAAGGGTTGTGGGTGAAACCCGACTTACTTACGAGGAGATGACCACCTTCCTCGCTCAAACGGAGGCCATTCTCAACTCGCGACCATTGTGTCCAATGTCAGACGATCCCAGCGACTACTCCGTTTTGACTCCGTCTCATTTCTTGATCGGTCGTTCTGGGGTAGCTTTACCAGTACCGTCTTACGAAGATGAGAAGGTGGGACGACTTGATCGATATAAACACGTTCAACAAATGCAGCAGCACTTCTGGCGCAAGTGGTCAAGCGAATATCTGCATCATCTGCAAGGCCGCCAAAAGTGGAACACGAAGGTGAACACAAGTTTCAAGGTCGGTGCATTGGTCTTATTGATCGAGGAAAATCAACCGCCGCAGCAATGGAAACTTGGACGAATTGCAGCTGTCCATCCGGGTGACGACGATGTTGTTCGTGTGGTGACAGTCAAAACCGCAGGAGGTGAATATAAACGAGCTGTGTCGAAGATTGCTTTGATGCCTTCTGTTGAAACTGAATTATCAACGGGGGGTGAATGAACGGTAAAACGTTGGGTTAATTTTAATTTGTTACTTTCATCTTTTTTTTTGTTGTGTAAAATTACATTTTTTTAATCATTACCAGCAACACTGTACCAATTCAAATTGAGTAATAAAGCAAACCTTAAGCAAATCGGAAGTGTTTTTCGTGAGCCATTTCAAAACGCCGAACCATCCGAATTACCGGCCGAATTTCCCTGTCTGAGCTATCGGTGGACAAAATGAAAATTGAAGTTTGCGAATAAAAGTATGAATTATTTGAATGCATTGAAACTTGATCAAATCTATCGATTTCTGAGTGCATTGATGCCACCCTTTATTTTAATTTGAGCGCGATATACAGACCAAAAGTGACAAAAGAGACGATTAGGATACGAATGTTTGGTACTTTGATTAGGTATCACTAGAGCCACATGTTCCTGCTGGACATACTTGCTAGTACACAACCCATGACCATTCAGATATTCGACGGATGTCCTAAGGATATTCGCTTGGCCGTGACATCGCTGAGCGCAAAGAAAGCGCAAAACAACACTGCACTAATACCGACAGCTAGTAGGTAGGTACCATATACCAAAACGACCTGCTATTTAACGTCTGCTAGCGACAAGAGCAGAAAAGCAACCTACCCTGAGTAATATTGCGGCACTACCTTCCTTATGAAGTGACCTCATGTGCTGCTTGTCCGACAGTACTAGCGGTCATCAACTGCATCAATGTATTAATTAAACTGCATTGCTTCCAGCCTAAACATGATTGCTATTATTTTATTAACATTACAAATTTAGTATTTTCTATTAAATTTAGCGTCGTTTAGTTATCATGATAAGCATTCTATTCATTCAAACATATTTACTTCTGCTAAATTTACCCGGCCTATGCTATAAATATTAAATAGTGTGACAACAACTGTGTCCGAGCTCGGGAGACAGTGGACTGTAAAAAAACAGAAAAGGTTATTTCTGCGGCCGTAAAGAAGACGCGTCTGGTCTGATCAACGATGCAAATAACACTCAATTTATTTTCTGAATTTGGTAGTATACATGATGTAAAAGAATTAGAGCGATGGAGTACCAGAAGGGTACATCCAAACAAAGGCTGTACCAGAATATCTTGGGTTGCCAGCAATTGTTAACACGGGGTTTAGCTTGCTTCAACAAACTGTTTCCTAAAACTGAACCGGAATTTTCGTCTAAGCAAACGGTGATTTTCCCCGTTACCAACCATATCTGTTGGAATTCTCCTAATTTTCCACACTTTCTGTCATGTCCAGCAGATTTCCGTCGAAATTGCGAGGATGTAATTCATCGTAAATTATCCTGTCGCAACCTGCAAAGCCTAGCGACTTGCAGTTCCATGTTCCAAGCTTCCAATCGTGATCCTTCATTCGTTGCCGATTGTAACGAGTAATAGTTTTTTTTAGACGGCTTATTGGGCCTGCGCAAACCTCCTATCTCGTCGGAGGGCCGTCGTGTCAGGTCTGTATACTGCCCCAAATGATGACCCATATTGCCCAGTATATTCGGGAACACACATTAAAATCAATACGCGTTGTTTCCTCAACCCCCGTACCCCCTGATATAAGGTGATTGAAAAAACGCGCAAGAAGCTGTGTATGTTATCTAACACTGTTTGATATAGTAAATTATGCAATATTAACCTTGAATTTTTCTCTAATTTCTCTAAAAAAAATACCCACATTTAAAGTTTTTTGATGAAATACTTTATTAAGAAAAAAAAGTTTAAATTGTTATTCTAACTGCTAAAACAATAGTTAAAACACTCAGACCATCGTTAGATAAAGAATCCTTACAACCAAGGATGCCACGTCGGATCCATTCGGCAAAGATTATCCGCATTGCTGGCTACTTGTACAAGTGTACTCATCTTCTTCACCTCAGAATTATCAAACCGAGCCAAGCAATTCAGTCGGGCCATGATGTTGTTGACAGCTTTGTTCACGGTACCAATAACAGTCTCTGAATCGATTTCCACAGCTGGATTTTCCTGTGAGAGATCCGTGTTGAGATCGATGATCTTTTCATCTAAAATTCGTTTCTTCTGCACAGCAATGATTTCATCTCGCAGAATAGCTCGCAGAATGGTGGGAAGCTTGAAATTCGGTTGCACCAGACACCGCGCAGTAGCTATGGTAGAAGCCGTCAATGGACCTGAAACGCCAATCGTCGATAGGAATTCCACTATGTTTGGCGTCAACCGGAATGGAACTGGTCGACTATCATCCAACAGGCCAGTGCTATCATCAACGTCGAACTTGAAGTATGATACATTCATTAGACCAGAGTCCTGGTGGAGGTACATCATATCGGCGTTCAGTCGAGTAAGGAACAAGCAATACTCCATCAGACAGGATAACGATAATTGGAGAGTGAACTGAAATGATAAATTATTGCGATGTTGAAAATCATGGAAACACGATGGTGTATAAAATGTTACAGAAGATTCAATACACGAGAGGCGGAATCAAAAAGAAAAGAAAAATTCGAAAGGCAGACCGTCTACAAATGAACGGAATATTATAGCTCCAGTTAAAAACTAAAGAGAGGGCTCGCGACAGTCGAGTTTTTTTTTCATTTTCTGATGTCGCAATTTTAGATTTTGTTTTAGATAAGGAGCGTTTAAACTATTGGGGGTCCACGATATAACACCCGCAGCGTCCCAACCTTTCTTCCCTCCAAAGAGTATTCCAACTATGAGCACTCACCATCTTCCTAAACTGCCAATAGTCCGTTGCCGAGCGGAAATTCCGGACTGCCCAATCTTTAAGCATAGTTTTAGGAATCATCGTGGTTTGTACTTCTCTTAAAATATCTCGCAGCACTGTATGACTGGTTTGCGAACCACGAGCCTGAACCTTAGCCAAGCGTTCGTAATACCTGGCGATTGGCGCATCGTGCTCAATATTCAACTTGGTACACCCATTCTTGTAAATGTCGAGCAGTGAAATACTTGACGGATTGTCTTCTACCAGACGCATCTGTGGTGAGACTGCCACCACCCGTGGCACTGTGATGTGCAGGAATCTCCGTGAAGTTTCCTTCTGCTTGGCAAGGTAGTTGTTCAACATACGCAACAACTGCAAGACACGTTCTTCCCGTCGGGCATCACCCAAGCCTGTGTCGTTCACTACCAAGTACGGATAGATCTTGCCGTTGGTTCCACGTATGTAGAGACGTCGCGCCGCGGTATTGTGCTTCTGCACGATATCCACTCGTGGCATAAAGCGAGCAATCCGAATGTGGTAGTGTGAATGTTTCGGTAATAAAAGTTCCCCAGGCAATTCGACCTCTGCTGTCTTCTGACTGAAGTTGGACAAGAAACGGCACTTTTCTTCGATCAAGAAAGATCTGAAAGAAATAGAAAAGCATGTTAATGTGATACGTCAAGATTTGTCTTCTGTATGTGTTTATGCGAATTTTAATGAAATTTGATCATCACTCCTCTGACCAGTCGTGTCTACAGTAAACATAATATAGGTATAGAAATACTTTTCTATACTTATATGGAAATTTATTTCAACAAAATAGCAAAACAGAACTTACTTCGGCAGTTGTTTAGTTTTGTTCTCCAGAATCTTTATCCAAATTTTGAGCTTGTTGATCAGATTATGGAGTTTGGTGGCACCTGGTTGGGAGAAATCGAAATCGCTGGTGAACTGGCTTTTCATTTTCTGGAAAACGGGGTCCTGAACTGTTGCCTGTGCCCGTCTCGCTAATGACTCCGAAGCGGCCGACGAGAAGTTCGACGAAACGGAACTTGAGATATTTTCTGTGAATGTAACGAAGGGTTATAAATTGAGCAATGTAAAAAATCATGCGACATACCAATTCCAATGCCAAAAGTGGAAACCAACTTCTTGACGAAATTGAGCGTGTGTTGAGTTATAGTCGCCTCATTAACCGAGCAACGGTTCTCGAATGCAATTGCATAACATTTTGTCAATCCTTGACGTAGCTGTCGCAGAACCTCTTCGTACCAATTTTCGCGGAACCAGACCATTTGGTCGACGATGCCCTCTAGAGAGCTCAGAACCGTTGGATGAATATCACGCTGTAAATGCATAATCTTGGAGCATCGCCACATAGGTGGTGTTGCTCGGATAGGTGTTGTGGTTGCCTGCAGATTACCACCGGCGGCTGATTGTTGATTTTCTGTTCCGGGTTGTGCCTGGCCCGGTTGGCCGGGAGTCGCAGGTTGCTGTTGCTGTTGAGTGCCGGAACCTCCAGGTTGAGTGGAAATAGTAACTTGACCACCCCCAGAAACGGCTCCTGCTTCAGTCTTGTTTGCTGCCATTTTTTGTGCCGCGGCAGATGCCTCAACGCTTTTATATCTTTCTCTTTGTTCTATTTTCAAAGTAAGATAGAGCGTTCGAATGGGGAAATACACTGCTTGAGGAAACATTCGTCCCACTTGACTTAGCAAATTAAGGATAACGGTTCCTTCGTACTGTACCAGACAGCAAAGTAGTTGAGGTATCCACGGTACCCACTGAATTGGTGGCACTCCAACTGCGTATTTATCAAGAGCCTCAAGTAGAGATTTATCTTCGTCATATGACAGTAGCCACAGCACTTTCGCTAGATATTTGCGAGACTTGCTTTCATTCTGATTCCGACAAGCATGCAGGAAACATGTCATTGCAGACACTCCGAGGTTGATTTGGCGAGGATCTCTGGTAAAAATATGTTCCAAATAATCTCCCCATAGGGCCCATGCTTTGATGAGCGTATCGTGCAACTGAGTAGCTGCACTGAATGCTTTGTTAGCTTCTTCAGAACGACCGGTCTGGGCCAGCAGCAGTCCCTTCAACGCATAGAACTCTGCCGTCATTTCCTTGGAAAAGTAGTCCAAATTGGTTGGTTCAATTACCTCCAGTGCTTCGGACAATTCCGATCGACTGTTATTGACAGCAGCCATCTGTAAGCAGCATTTGACCTGTTGCCGGATTTTCTAGAAAAGATATAGAAAAGACCATACGAGTTGTGAAGTTCAAGGGATTATTAATACATGTAAGTTCTTAGCAGACGCGGTCACATATTTGAAGAACAATAAATTACAGTCGGGATTCTCTGGTTGGGATTTTAATACTTGGGTCACTTTTTAGTTGGGCCTCCGCTGGTTGGGCCATGGCCAACTAAAAAGCAACCGTACGTCAAAATTCAATGTAAACACGGAAAACGGGATTGGGCGTCACTGGACACCATTTGTGATGTTCAAGTCGAAATACACGTGTTCAAATGGCTGTCAGTTGGCCCAACTAAAAAACCGAATTTGTTAGTTGGGCCGAGGTCGTGGGCCAACCAGCGAATCGCGACTGTAACTATCAAAAACTTGCAGACCTTTAGAAGGAAGTTACTGTGGAAAATTTAATGAATTTTAAATCATAATCTCTTATTGAGGCATGTGTGATAAAGTCTTAGTATATCATACCTGGAAACAATCGACGACCGGCACCGAAGGTATCGTATAAATCCTGTATAACGAATCTTGACAAACTCCTGTTAAATTCTGCTTGCGGGCAATTTTACCAAAGTGGATGATTGTCTGTGCCGAAGCATGCGCTCCCAGCATACATGGCCCATTGCTGTCACCCTGCTGCTCCAAATGGGACGTGATAATCTGGTAATGATGCTGTCTCCAAGTGAAGATGTCACTCCAATGAGACAAATCATCCGCAATGACCGGCAATCGATTGCGCCACGTTTTAACGATCGCTTTCATATCATGTAGAGACGAACTTCTGTTCTGCACCACACCTTGATGAATTTGACTTGCTTCTTGCAGTTCCATAATTTGTTGTGAGGCTTGCAAAATGGGAAGATGAATGTGCGAAACAATGGGTGGCAACCGGCGCCACTCGCGCATACAATAGGCGGACGCCACCTCAACATAACGCTCCACAGACGGATGTTGTTCCTCTTGATTCAAAATGGTCAGATAACCTCGATAAAGATTAAACTTGTAGCCTACTTGTTTCGGGTAGGTTTGTTCCACTTTGGAGAGTGCCTGCTTCATGAGTGTCCAATCCGGAACCCGCCAAGCGCTATCCATTATTAGAAAAGAATTCTTATGTTTATTCAGTTGACCGTAGTCCATAAGGATGTCCCATTGGTTGAGTTCTTTTGCACATCGGATCCAGTGATTTTCCCACAAAACTAATTCACTATTCATGTCTAGCGGAGTTGTCCCACTGTTGAGATCTTGTTTGAAACGAGTCATTGCCGAATCGTAAATACTTTGAGCCTCTTCGAAGAATCCCATCTGCTCATGGGCAATTGCTAAGTTTGTTTCTGGATATTTAGCATACTTTTGCCACAATCCAGCCCACAAGTCCTCCTCGTGCAATGAAGAATACATCTGGGAAAGAGGGTCCATAACGTAAGATCCATCTCGGCAATTTTCCTCATCAAATTCCGCATATTCAGAAATGCTTTCCTTTCTATTGGGCCAATCCAGCGCCATCTCCTCTAGCATCAATGTCATGCGGTGCCATAAATTGTGCGCCTTACCTAAGTACGCCATCAAGTTTGGCGGGATGTAGACAGGTGGATCGCAATGTGATAAAGCTTCCACGAACGTATGCAGTGCGCTTGGGTGACAATCTTTTTGAATAATATGCGTTCCGGAGGATAGGAATGGCACTATTTCTCGATCCAATGACTGCTGTTGGCCGTGGTCCAATATTGACCATAGACGCGGGAACACATCGAGCCACACCCTTTCCGCCAGTTGGGTGTCCATGTGGCACAGCTGAGCGGTGGCCACTAGCAATTGTTCCGTACGAACTTTACGACTTGCTTCCAAAAACTCTGCTTGACGACTTATGAGTTTGGCCAAAGCGGCCTGACGATTGGCAACAGGACGCTCACTCTCTTCGTGTCGGGAAATATTCGAATCCACGCTCATGTCCATATCAAAAGCGTCCTCCTTGTCTTCGATGGGATCGAACGTCTCCGTAGGGTCGTTCTGCAAGGATGTATAGATTACGAAATTTTTCTTCTCATCTGACTCGGCCAAGTTGATAACCTGAAAACGATAAAAGATAGAATATTTAATATTTAGTATGTTTTGCCTTTCTCGTTTTGACACATTAGACCGATACAAATATTTAAAAAAAAAATGTTCCTCCCTCGGATTTTTGTTTAAAAATAATAAATAAAATTTCTGAAAAACAACCATTGCAATTCCGCATGTATTTCGAATAATGTAGGGATAAGCATCGCCAAGTTAAAACATTTTAACCCGTAGGCACTTGGTTGGTTGGCAATGAGGTTTGGAACAAGCAGCGTTTCGATGCTGCAGCGGTTCAATTAACCCAGAAAACGCGAAATAAGTAAAACTCGATGAAATTTCGAATGGTTGATACGTCAAACTATGAAATCATGGGCCGTATAGGAAGATATTTGTAAGATATTTGATAATGAGAAGTTGAGCAGTTTATGAGTTCTTACAGGTTCCAACCCGAAAACGATTTTACAATAATCACTTGAACTCGTATGGTAATCAATAGATTTGATTCTAACTGAAAATATTAATAACATTGTGTAAACTTACCGAAGATATGCTTGGCAGCAAGTGATTCTCATTGCTGTTTTGAATCTGCGTCGTGGTGTTCGTCGTCAAAATTAACAGCTCGATGCACTGCTTAATCCAGTAGTGCTGTCCAATCGAATCCCATGCGTGAGAGCATATGATGTAGAGTAAACGATCGTGAAGTCGGCGTCGCATGGAACCATCAAACACCTCGAAGAACTTGGCTCGTATTTTCGGCTGGTTACAACGCAATCCCGCCAAGAAAGCGGCTTCCAATTTGGAAGTCAGTTCGGTTATTTTGAGTTGTTCATCGCGATATATGTAATTCACCAGCTCCAAAAACTGTCCATTCAATTCCTGATCATCAGCAAACCGTTTCTCCACGTACTGCATCAACTTAACCAATAGGATGGACTTCTCACGTAAGGTTGGTGCTTGCGAGACAGTGACCGGAGAATTTTTGTTTTTCATCCACTCCTCAATCATCTTGACTATTGCTTTAATCACTTTTACATCGTTGCTTTTCTCGATCAATCCCACTAGAATTCCCCCAATAAACATCTTTCTCATGTCTACGCTCATCACGACTACTCGGTTCTTCACTAAATCCAGCGAAACCACGAGTAGCTCCAGGGCAATTGATCCGGTATTAGTTGCAGCCTCACCATTGCCGTTTTGATTATTTGCGATCCCGCTTAGGTGATCCTTTGTCAGTCTGTTTAGCAATCTCATGAGCGGGATTACAAGTCGATCTATGTAGCTTTGATTGTTAGTGCATGCTGCTTTAAGAGTCATTAGGGTTCCAAACAAAGTTGAGGGATTTGCTTGTGCATTTTTCTCGAACGCTGTTAAGTTATCGGATATCATTTTACTGATGGTGGCGTAAAGAGTTTCCAACTCATCATGTTTGTGATGCGAATCAGTTGGAAAAATTGACATAAGGCGAGTCAGGAGTCCATGCATCAATTTGATAACTCGGGTGTTAGGACAAGTAACGCAAGCAGAGAGACCTTGCTGCAAGGGACGGAACGTAGTTAGAATCTGTTCCTTTTTTAGCACTGTCAGTAGGAAAGTCAACAACTCCAGGGCAGTGCAAATATTTCCAATGTTTGGCTGCTGTCCTTCAATACTAGTGAATACTTTGTTCAACCATGTTAGCTTCAAGTCAAAGGGTTGCTGCCACACCTCCGGCTTAATGGCCAGCTTGAGCAGGTTGACACATCTTCTGGACAAACTTTCTCCGGGCGATATAGTGCCTGGAGTAGTTGAGACATCGTTGAGTTGGCACGCCATTCGGAACAAGAAGTTTAGCACCGCATCACAATGGGCCCGATCAATTGGCCTACCGGATCCTTCAACTTTAGGAGCTACACCAGCGGTTGTTGTTCCAGTTGAAGTACTTGGAGATGGTTGAGGATTAGTTTCACCTGTGGAAAAAAAAACCATACAATTGTCAAAATAAAAAAAAATCGTGTTAGTTTTTTTTTCTGATTGAATATCAGTGGCGCGTCAGACTAAGTTATAAACATGGGTGCCGATTCTAGATAAAAAAAATGTTCCAAGACGCTTCAAGATAGGTACGTAGTATATAAAAGCGGTCATTTTAGATTGTCAGTTTTTTGAGCCTATTGTTCATTACTTTTTTCTGATAGTTGAATAAATTAACTTTTTCTAAAGAAAAGTACATTCCATAGAAAGTAGCAAAGCAATCGTTTATATTCAACAAAAAAAACTTACCGGTGGCTAACTTCTTTCGAGCTTCTTCATCTTGAGCGGTTCGTTTCACCGCACCAGTTAGCTGCAGTTTAGTGTCCGTTTGAAGTTTATTATCCTCGTCTTCCGTTGTGCTACTGCCACCATCGGTTTCTTCCTTGATACGTTGAAGTTCCCACTTGATGATTACTTCCGCCAGTTCAACGGATAGCTTGCGATAGTCTATGGTGGCATTGACGGTAAAGCCAAGCCTATGCATTGAGTTGATGATCTGCTGAACCAAATGGTGCCGTACAGGATAATATACTTTGAAATGTCTAACCAGTAGCTGTAAGATGTGGAAAAGCTGCTGCATTGAATGGCCTTCTTCGACAATGATTTTCTTCGTCCAATGGGTCAGCATAGTGTTTCCGTCCTCCATGCGCAACGGCATTGCTGGTGTAAGTACTTCTAGTGCCTGTTTAACCACCGTTCTAGCTTCAACGGCATGAGCCTTTAGCAATGAATGAAACACCTGTAGTACGATCCGCTTATGAATTGCTAACCTAGCTATGATGTGGCTAAGCAACAGATGGCCATGGTACCTAGCAGCAGGATCTACACAATTCTTCGGCAACAGACATGGCCAAGCAAACGTCATCAGTCGCCGCAGCTTGTTTCCTTCCCGCTTATTGTTGGCATCTCCATCATGGATATGTGGCGAAGCTCGTTCCACCAACAAGCATGCAAACTGCAACAAAGCAATCCTCACAGCATCTTCATTCGCAAACGGTTTCTCCGGATCAATGACTTTGTTGATGAACACCGACACGATGTTGTTCTCATCTTCTAAATACGGTGCCGGTGGTGCTCCCACAAGCTTATTCCCTTCGCCCTTCTCGAAACTAACAGCAAAGCTTGGAATGATTACCATGGTCAAAATTTTCGCTTTCAGATCCTGCGAAACTTCTTGACTGCTGAAGCATTCCACAAAGTGGAAGAAAGCCTTCCTTTTCCAATCGACGGTGTAGCTTTGACAGACGGTGTTTTGCAGGAAATCTCGGAAGAATTGGAAATCCGGTATAAATCGAAGGCACAGTGCTCTTAACAGTTGGAACAGCAGCGGTATTTCATTCGTGTTGTGCGAAAAGTATTCAATCAAAATCTTTGCCACCAGATGCCACATATCGCAAACCACGGATGACTGACAAGTCTGAAAAATATAATTATTGAATTTGTTAATAAGAAGTAATATATTTCTAATAACATGTAGATTTGAGAGAGATGTGTATGCATTTGTGTAGGCTGAAACAACTATTTTTTTCCCTGCTCTAATTTTGGGGCCAAATTAAATTATTTGAAGAGTAAAATCAAAATTTGTTTTGAAAAATAATAAAATATTGCATGAGTTCTACTGAAAATTCTTCAAGATAACCTGCTGTATTCAACCTCTCATTGACTACCGGAGTGTTTCTGAACTGCTGAAAACAGTCATATTTATTCCCAGTTTTCAAAAAAAGATGCCAGAGGATTGTTTCAAATTACCGGGGAATAGCTGCGCTAAACTGTTTGAGCTGATTGTTCTCAAGGAATTGGTTCAGAAGTACGCACATTACATATCGAACGACCAACACGGTTTTTTGCCTAAACGATCAACTTACTACTAAACCTAACGTGTTTCACTTCCTTTGTAATTCGACAAATGGGACCTTTCCGCAGCATTCGACAAGATGAATCATCAGATCGCCATTGTGAAATTCGAAAAATTAGGCATTAACAAACCCCACTTTTGGATGGCTTCAATCCTGTTTAACTGGACGAGGTTAAAATCGGAGATCACATTTCACTGCCCTTTCCCGTTTTGGTCCGGCGTTCCACATAGCAGCCATCTAAAGCCGTTTTTATTCCTGTTGTATATGAACGACGTTAAATGCCTGAAAGTATTATATGCCGACGACATGAAGGTATGTTATGTACGCGCCGACGGGATGATCGAGTGCATCGATGCCAGGAATCTTTTTTTTTAATGCGCATGCGAAACAAGCGATAAAAGAGAACCAACGACAAGGAGATAATAATGACAAAAATCCGAAAAAATTTGTCAACAACAAAAAAGAAGAAAATATTGTTGCTAACTTTTCATCCCGTTATTTTGCATTATTTCTAGAGCAAATTTCGGTTTTATGCTATCATAGTTTCAATGATTACAAAATTACCATCGTATTTTAGGAAATATCAGAGCATGCATGGTTGGCTGTAGCCTTGCTCTGCAGGTGTCAGCGCTCTGGATGCATGCTGGACTACTTTCAGCCACCCATCTGGAAATTTGTGGCTGATGGTCGCACCAATGCCCACTGACGATGCATCCGCTGCTACTACTATGGGGAGCTGTGGATTGTAGTGTGTCAGCAATAAGTCGTACTGGATAATCTGCTTGAAGGTAGCGAAGAATTTCTCACACTCCGCCTTCCAGGCGAACTTATTGTCGGCTTTGAGCAGCTCATCGAGCGGATATCAAAGCTTGCGCATACTCGGGACGAATATCCGCTCCCAAGAACGAACGAACTTCCGAAACGTTTTTCGGCACTGGCATATGCATATGGCTTCGACTTTGGCTGGATCCGGACGCAAACCGTGCTCATCGATAAGGTGTCCAACGTATTTTAACTTAAGAAAATTATTTTGAGCTTTTTAGTTGAATGTTTTCACTTGTCATAAGACGGGTTTGAACTATCCCATTTAATTCCAAATGTAATATTTTATCTGTCGCTGGCCGAACGTGCACTTCTCGGTTTTGATGGTGAATCCGAAATCCTGGATGCGATGAAGAACTGCTTGTAGGTTGCGTTTGTGGTCTTCTTCGTCGACTCCGCCGACCAAAACGCCATCGAGGTATCCCGAAGTGCGTTCGAGACCAGCAAGCATCGTGTCTACGAACTGCTGAAATGCTCCGGGTGCTGCTTTGACTCCTGGTGAAAGCCGATTATACCTGTAGAGTCCTCGGTGACTGTTGATGGTGAGCATCTCCCGACAGCTTTCGTCCACTTCTACTTGCAAGAAGGCGTCTGACAAGTCTGTTTGGCTGAATACCTTGCAATCCGCCAGCTTGGCGAAGATGTCTTCCGGCAAAGGAAGCGGATACTGGTGCGGCTGAAGAGCGTCGTTGAGGCCCGTGGAGTAGTCACCATATATGCGGATTGCGCCACTTGCTTTCCGCACAACGACGATGGGAGCGGCCCACTCTGAAAAGTCGACCGGTGTGATGATGTTGGTACTTTCTAGCCGATCCAGCTCGGCGTCGACGGTGCTGTACATGCCACGGGTCGGTCGGAACACTGGTGATCTGCCTTCCTTCAGCGTAAACTTTACTTTCGCCTTCGTACACATCCCTGGTGCATCGCCGAAGACTTTCCGGAAGTCTGCTTTGAAAGAGTTGACGATCGTTGAATGACTGCGGACCTGATTGCAAAATTGGTCCATAGGCGCCGACCAGAGAACGAAAGCTTCGATAAGATCGAGCCCGACCAGGTTAAGCTCCTGCTTTACGATGAAAAATCGACCGATGCGCTTCTTCTTCTTGATGACCACTTCGGAGCTACACTGAAACTCCAGCTTTTTGGATGAGAATCACTTGTTTGAAGACTTGACCTTCTTCGCACTGGAACAGTATTCGTCTTTGTGATTGTGGCCATGTTGCCCACAGTCGTTGCACTGATGTTTCTGGAACGAACAGTCCTTGGAGTAGTGCATAGCACCGTAGCTCCGTAGCTTGCTGGACCGATACTCTTCCGATTTCTGCCGGATCTTGACCCCGGCGAAGCTCTTTCGGAACGAAAACTTCTGTTGTACAGTTTCTTTACTTGCTGCACTCCTGCCGACGAAGACGCTGTCTATATCATCGCTGTGTCGTGTTTGATGTTCAGAAGCCGCTGACATTTGTCCGAAATGTGCTCCAGGGTTATATCGTTCCGTTCTTCAATGCAGCTGAGCAACCTCGTCCTGATTTCCGCATCACTTTCCGCCTTCAACCCACAAACGAACACGAGGCACTTGAATTGATCCTCCGATAGCTTCCCCAACACGAACTCGACACAGAGTTTGTTCACCCGGCAGGTGAACGTTTTGTAGTCCTCGGCGATTTGCTTTGTGACTTGCAAGCACCGATATCGCCTGCTGATCACGGACTCTGTCATGCCGAACAAACTTTTCAGTTTATTCACTGTGTCGTGCAATCGGATTTCGTTCGGGCTCTTCGGTAGGATGTAACTGGTGTACCTCTCGTACACCGATGGGCCCAGCTTCCGTAGCAGCAGTCTTACCTTGGCTTCATCGTCAAGTCGAATGGCGTCTTTAGCGAATAGATCTTCGTACCGCTCGTACCATCCAGCAAAGGTTACGTTTTGATCCGGCTGGTACCGGAATTCGCGGATGTTACTCGCAAGCGAATCGAGAAGCCTCCTTCGCCGAGAAGGCCGTCCGAAACATTTCCACCTGCTGCTGCTGGAATTGCAGGTTGAACTGTTGCTGCACCTGCTGGAAGAAGTGCAGCATCATCGGATCGATCGACGAAACATTTGATTGCACTTGCTGCTGTTAACCTAGTGTAACGTGTGTACTGGCTTGGGAAACACTGGGTTGGAATAATCGTGGTCGAATGATTGGATTCGGCGGCGGCTGCTGATTCTTCATTGGCACTCCCTGCTGCTGAAATTTACTCTGCGGTGTCTGCTGCAGTCCATGTACCGGCAGCACTGATCCCGACGGGTTATCACCGGGAGGCGAAAACATGACGGCTTCTGAAATTTTCCGCCTCTTCCGTGATGGAAACACTTTCACTGCTCTCGCGCGGAAATGTTCTCAAAATTAACTTTTTCTCGTCGCCACTGTTATGTACGCGTCGAAGAAGAAGACGAACTAAAACATAAACAAACATTCGCGGGAAGCGCGCGGACTGAATACATTAACAAAACATAATGGCAGGATATTGTTGTTGTTCTTGCTATCGCGCATCAACGGGTAGCAGACGAGCTGCTACCAGTAAGCTAGCAGTGTTGGTGATGGTAGTGTTACTGGTGGTTCAGTGGTTCCCAACACCGTAGCGTCGAAGAAATCCGCAACCGTGTCAGATAATTTACTTTGAACAGGGATTGCAGAAATCGCTCTCAATAGATGACGAACAACGATAAAAGAGAGGCAAAAACATCTTCGAATCATAACAAGCCATGAAAACAAAACTATCGCACTTGTATTATACAAGTTTAATAAAACGCTTTGTTCTCGCTCATTTTATGTTGGGACCATATTTTTTTCGCACAGCTGTGTAAAACAAGTTGAAATGCATTAAAAGAAATTTATCATAGGATGTAGCCCCCCAAATCAGTTCATTATCGTAACAGCTACCGAAAAACGTCTTTCACGGTACACGCTTAAAATCAATAACACAGAGATGTGTTTGCTTCACACAAAACGGACCTAATGCAGAACAGCCCCTAGATGAGCGACAGTTACACAGGCACAAAAATGCCTTGTATGGTCGTAATAACGGTCTTTTCCAACATGTAAACGTTTGTACAGAATCCTTGTTTCATGAGGAACCAAATACTGTAGAAAATATTGAAATCCAAGCTTTAATAAAACCACACGAGCTATTTTTGTGACTGTGTAACTGTCGCTCATCTAGGGGCTGTTCTGCATTCTGCATATGCTACCTATCGAGAGTGTATACGGACATGATAAGTGAGAGATTTTCTCATTCTCCTTTGGATTCAAACCTTGACTTTGAATGTTATTTTGGTGAAATGAACTCATTATTTTCCCAAAAAAATCTGAACTCCCCCTCAAATAATGAAATTTGTCAAAAAAGAAAATGAAAATATGTTTGTTCAACACAAAAGTAAAACTAAATCATGTAGGTAGTCCAAGCTAGTAGAGTAAGCATTAAAATGCTCTGTTTGAAAATATATGCTATCTCCTGCAATGGAATTAATAAACGAAAACTCACCTTATACAAATCATTCTTCCATATGTTCTTCAATGCCGCAATGATGTCAGTTTGACTCGAAATCCAAGGACTGTCAAATTCTATTAGTGTGAAAATGATGAGAATGGCTTGTCTCTGAGCCTCGTACCTATCTTCAATTGGTTTCCTGAGTAAAAAAAGAATAAATTAAATGAATGAGCATACATAAGGTAAGCTCTTGAGTTATTTACCCCTGTGCAATGGCCACACTTCCCTCCGAATTGATAAATATGAGCTGAATCAACCTAGGTCCCTTCTCCTGTATAGCATTCCGGAACGGTAAACCATCCTTGTGCTTCAGTAGATAGATCATAAAACGGTTCCATTGGGCATCTTTCACATTTACATCACTCAAAAGCAATTCCATAGATTCCTTCGGAAATTTAAGCAGGAACTTAACCAACGGTGGACGATATGGCGAACACGGCTCAATCATCAGACTTTTCTCGGTTTGCAAAATCAGTTTGCAGAGGCTATCGATGAACTTAGCCGAAGCGGCTGGAATTTGATGGAAAATGCCAATAATTGTCACTATCTTTTGCTCCGTTTCGCCTGTTTTCGATGCTGCCAAAAAGTTAGATCCCTTATTGGCTGCGATTGAGCTTTCCAGGAGTTTCTTGACAATTTGTAGCAGCGAATCGCATAGTTTTTCGTTGAACATTGAAGGGAACAGCTGCGTTAAGTAGGACAAGCGCTTGGCGCCATTCAGCGTCAGATTACGATGGTCACCTAGTTGCATCAGTAAAGGACGAATACCAGCGTGAATCTAAAAGTGTATAAATGTACGATGAGCTAATGATGGATCCCGCATGAAGATGTTTGTGCAAATATGAATTATTGGCTATTTAAATATTAAAATGCAAGATTGAGAATTCTTTCAATAGTTTATGTTATTATAAAGGAATTCCGAGATTCTTCAAATGTTCAGGCAAGAAATTTCAAAATAATCGACTGAGCTTGAAACGAATCATGCGAAATGTTCTGTTTGAAATCAGATCTTTGAAGTGAAAAAAATATTCTTAATCAATAATGCAACTCACGGTCTCCTTATCAACGGTGCATCCTTGCAAAAAGTTTTGCATGCATTCGAATGCCGCTTCTTGTAGTTCAACATTGTTCTTTTCCAATGCTTTGAACAAAATGGAAAAGATTTTCTCCCGGCACCCATTTGGTATGTAATGACAAGCTGCCAACGCTCGCAGGGCACTTTTTCTAAGCGGAATCAAATTCGTCACCGTCTTGTAACAATCCAACTTGTTCAAAGTAGTGTCTTCTGCATCGGATAGTGTCAGTACTTCATGATAAAAAACTTTATGGGTCAGTATAGTGAGATCTAGAACGAGAAAATAAAAACATTTGAAAACTGGTAAATTATTTAAACTGATTGGATTTGTTTTTACCAATAGTGAATAACCGCGGCTCCAAAGTTGTGCAGAAGGTATTGCCATCCATCAATCCAATCTGAGCACTAGCTGGTTGATGCCGAAGCAGGTGCTTCTTCGGAGGAATCATATCGACTAACACTTCACGATGTGGGCTCATGACTTCGGTTACTGTTTTACCTTGAAGTTCAGCAATTAGCCTCAGCGAAGCCATGGCCGTTTCACGCACCAGAGTATGCGGGCTAGTCACTTGTCTCACCAACTCATGAATAACGTCATACATAGCTTTCTTCTGCGTTGAGATCAATTCTTCGTTTTTGCAATCTCTGTCCAGAGGTGTCATACAAATTTTCAACATCTTTTCTAAATAATTTTTAGCCATGTCAATGGCTCCACTAGAGACTTCCCCAGTCAGATCCATGATGATGAACATAAAAGCCTTGAGAAATATGAACAAGTGTTGGTACAACCACCTCATAGCCATATTCTGATAAAGAAACTTGAGAGCAATGCAACCTCCCATTTTTGAATACCAAGGTCGTTCGTAACACAACGCAGCCATTTTCTCGGCGAGATACTGCATCATTGGCAAGCGGCATGCTCGTTCTTTTGATCCCATAATATTGGTTGCAGTTTCCAGAATCAGAACCATAGCCAAATTTCCAGGTTTGCAGAGTTCTTTTTCTTCATGACCCATGATAGCTGCCAAAGCATCGATAAGCACCAAGGGATCAAGGCCATTATTCATCTGGTGGTGTTTATGAGGGAAGGGACCAGCTTGCTGGGCAATGGCCACCATCGTATAGTGGCGTACGACTGCTACCATTGTAGGGAGAACGGAACCACGTAGTTCTTTGGTTGCGGCGGCTACAAACATTCCTGTTAGCGCTGTTTGATGAGTAAGTCGAGCTTGCTTATCCTGCAAAGTATAATGAGTTCCAGTAGCAACCACGTTGTTGTCGGTGAAGCTCGGGTGCATAAAAAGCTTTTGTAAAGTATGCTTATCATCATCCAGACAGATTGCTGCCGCCAAATAACAGCGAATCACTTCCCAACTTTGCCGCCAATAGAACGGATCGGTGGTACTGGTTTTTAGAGCATTGAACGCCGTCTCAATTACTTTATCGACCGGGAAGTCGATAGGTTTGCGATGTTCCTGGAAGTAGGCCACAACGGCTGGTTGGATGGCATCGCTTTCCTGATACAGTAGCTGTTGGGGTTCAATCATCATCTTTCGATTACCACCGCCAAATTTGCCCAACACTCTGAATGCGACAACCGCAGCACTGTCTTGATTACGAAGTGTCCTCCACAATGCTTGCATCAAATCGGCTCGGACCGGTTGAATATGATCGTAAAGAAAATCCGGTTGTAGATTATCCACACACAGTTCCAACGTTCGTAAACCCTGCAATATTTAAAATTGTTTTCACTTACTATCTAGAAAACCTTCACTACCAGTTGTCTTTTAACTACGATGAATGCTTTAAATTAGGATTCCATATTATAAATAAATTACATACCTGACTAACAAGCGTGTGCGAACCGTTTAGCGCCGATACTAATGGGTCCATCAGCATTGGTAAGTATGGCAACAGAGAAGATAATCGCACTGGCACAGTTAGACAAAGCTCCACGAATAAATCCTTCATGTGCTGCTTATGGAATCCACTCTGTAGACGGTTGAGTCCTTCCAATAGATTCGGCAATAGCGGCAAGAACTCTTGATATAGAAGATCATGAGATCCTCCTCCGATTGAGCGGAACAGTGCTCTTAGCAGGAGGAAGTAATTATACGGCTCTTTGGCCGTCATAGCGAGTTCCATAGAACGGTTAACAATATTATGCAGATGTGGCCGCAGCATATGCTCGTTTTCAGCTGCAAACAAACTTACACTTCCAAAAACTAGCTTGAACAGTCTTAGATATAAATTCGATCGCTCGATGTTGGATCCCATTTCTTCCATCCTTTCCAGCAGATATTCAACTAAAACCGTTGCAAACAGCGGAGATGTTTTGGGGTTTGCCAGAAACGAGTTGGCAATCACCTGAAGGGCCGAGTTCTTGTACAGTCGATCTACCATGAAATCAATTGTAGAGGCAAAAATTTCCTGGAAATTCTGCGAATCCATTGTCAAAAATACGCCGCTGAAATGTTCAAGCACTTCTTTCTCTTCCTTAGAGCGAGGCATTTGTAGAGCTTGTTTCTGTTGCGGCAAAGCCTGCGGCATACCCATGGCTGGAACATTGATCGTATATATGTCAAGCGCCTCCAGAGCCCAGTGGAATAAATCGATGAAAATTAGAATCTCGTTGGGATTGAATAGCTTGGAAGCTGGCATGTTATGGTCGTTGGGGTTAATTTTAGCCGCAGGGCAGCCCCACGTAATTGTCTTCACGCCGCAGACGAGCGTTTTTACTAAACTTCGGTATTCAGTTACGTTGAGATTGTTGGGCTGGGGAAAGCCAATGCTAGTCAATTTGAAGGAATTCTCCGATAGATCCATTCCAAGGAAATCCTTGGGGACGGTGCTGTCCTGAACCGCCGGGGTTTGTGGAGTATGTTGTGGCGTGGTTCCTGGCGCCGGAGTGCTTTGAGCGGTGGATGGCGTTCCAGGTGTGGTACTGGTTGTAGTAGTAGTCTCCGGCTTGAACGATTTCCTGAAGAAGATGCAATAAAATGGATTGTTGTATAATGCGAGTTAGGGGGAATAACGGCTTTGGCAGGTTTTGTTCTATTATTGGCAGGGGGGTTTTTTATGACTGACTATGCTTAAATTTGGCCTAAACATTCTTTGCATATCAAAGAATATTGTGGCCAAATTTCATAAAATTTGGTTGACAAAAACCCTCCTGACAATAATAGAACAAAACCTGCCAAAGCCGTCTTTCCCCCTATCTGAATTCTGGATTAAACAAAACTAGTACATATCATATTGTTTTAAGACGATTATCTGATATTTTGGCGATCTCTTTACCTTATTTGAAAAGTAGGATTTATACATTGGTTTTTGAGGCTTGTTTACCACAATTAGATCAATAGAATAAAAAAATGTTTGTTTCATACTTTTGATAGTTAGGCCTAGAAAAGTCGAGATTATTTCCCATCCGAAAATGTCCTACACCGGGCTTGTTATTAACAACAAAATATCATCACCGTTAATTACAGTGTAGGTATATACTATGGTAAACAATCTGCGGTAATGAATCCCAATTTTTCACATACACTTACCATTTCTGCATTATCTGCGGAAGCTGCAGCTTTGAAATAGTGTGGAATTTCTGAGTAAACACCTTCAGCATGGTGATGAGTAGCTCCCGACTCGCTGCTGGTTCCACATCACTTTTAAGTCGGATACATTCCACCAAATTGAGCAGTAACTTGCAGGACATCGTCTGAATGCTCGTGGGCAATGATTCGTCGTGCACATTTTTCGCAAACAGATAAACTGCCTTCGACAGTGCCGGTAAGCTGAGGTGTTGCCGTACGTGATGTACCAAATCAGCCAGAGTAGAGTAAGCCAACGGACGGAGAGACTCGTGCGTAGTCCAGCCCTTTCCAAGCAGAATATCCTCATCGAATAGCTTATCGATGGACGAAACAAAGTCTGGAAAATGAACAAAGCAATTAGACTGGTTATATTCAAAGCGACCAAATGTTCAAGATCCTACGGTTGCGAAGATCAGTCGCTAGAATGTGTCGGGTTGCCACAAGTAGCTCCTTCCTCAAATGTGCTACTTCCTTGGGACAACTTTCTAGTAGATTGAGCATGCCTTTAACCATAGTTGGAGCGTGGGTCAGTATAACATCTTGGAACAGCCTGATGATGTAAGCCGAAAAGGCTAATGTCTTTATTTGAGCCCCCATGAAATCCACATATATTTCTTTGTTAAATGCCGGGGAATTCCTGAAAATCATAATCCATGAACAAATTGGTCGTTGCATTGGTTCTTTTTTTTATATGACTACATACTTATGGATCAAAGAAGGTTGAAGGGTGATGGTTGTCATGATCAGTGGAACAAAATCAACAACTTCTTGATGGACGTTGGTTTTGTATATTTGATACATCAATACCACAATTATTGGTAATTCTTGCAACACCTTCAACGAATTGATGCCCTTTGGAATCAAGTTGTACTGTAAGTGAGAACAATATTTAAAATGTATCTTTGGCATATTAACATCAATAACATACCGTAACCGTGGACAATTTTCCGTCTGCAGTCTTTTTTTCGACCTGAATCGAGGTAATGGTAAATGTTTCCGGGAGCAAACCTTCAAAATTAACCTCCTTCAGATCTTTGACCCGTATCGGTTGCTTTGGCTCGAACATTGTAGTCAAGTGCTTTGGCAAATCGGAGTAAATCGTTTTTACATACGACAGGAAGTCTTGAATCTCCGGGTGGAATGGTGGTCTGTATTGTTTGTGTATGTCGATTATGATACGCAAACAAACAAGAACGTTCTCCTCATTGTCTGTTTGCAGTAGTTTAATTGCCAGCACAATGATTTGCTTCACATGAGGTCGAATCAGCTCCGAAGTGGGCAATCGATGTATCATTTCCAAAATTATTTTACGAACCTGTTGCAAATTCAGTTCTGAGATAAACTGCGGTTCGCCCTCTTGCAGAATTTTCAGAAATATTCTCAACGAATGATCGAGGAAACCCGGATATGAACTGCATTGTGTGATGAGTTCAAAATGTTCACTCAACTCCTGGGCCGCCTTCAATTTTATTTCATCCTTCGCGGTTGGATCGGCCAGCATATTTACAAAGCTCCGAAAATGGTTCATTTGTACTGAATCAATCACCTGTTGTGTTTGCGGTGACGATGTAGTCTGCGCATACATCGAAGCCATGTTTACTAGAAAACAAAAATAAAAACAAACGCACACAATCGAATTAGTCCTTGAAAACAAAAGTCACGTGTACTTTGTTTTGGGCAATCAGCTGTTGTTTGACAACAAAACTCACCGATACGGGACTGTTTTGATCGTAGTGGTGTCTTTGGATGTGTTGGTAGAAAGGGAGGTTGTCAAATCTCAAACGCCAAACGCCGCGTGCGTCACCATTTGCAATTTGAGGTTTTCACTTTTTAACAACTGAATCCATTGTTTCGTATAGAAAATTCACTTGATAATGTTACACTGATGCTTAATATATAAATTGAAAGTAATTTCACTTCGATATTCGCAAAATTTCACACGTAAATCGACGAATATCAACCGCACTTCGCGAAGAACAACCGACGCAAGCTGAAGTTGAAAATTTTTGACAGTTCTTGGCCGATATATCCAAAGGGCCAAAATATATTCTATAGTGGCGCGGGCCGCAGATGGGCTGCAACAGCACTTTTTGTGAAATAAATACTTATCAACTATATGAATTTAATAAATTATATAATATTAATCACTCGAATGGAGGAAACACAGGTTTGACTTATGTTTTGTAACGAATTCACAAAAAACACAGATTATGCAATATATTATTTATCCAACTTTAGGAGAGAATAAAATATACACCACTTGTTCGCAGCGAAAGAACTACACGTATGAAATGAATATTTGAAAATGTTTTACTGAAAAGATTAAAATATTGATATTCGATATATGTAGTGCGTTCACCACTGACTAAATGATGCGACTTTACATTTTACCTATAGATTAAATATTTTCAGGACAACGGAAAATCTACCCAAAACGTGAATATAAGGGCATTTGCTATGTCGACTTGTGTGCCCAACAGATCCAATTTGATTTTGCTGGGAAACTGTTTGAAACGCAGTTTTTATTACAAGGCGTTTCCCAGAAAAATCAAAGGGGATCTATTGGGCACACAAACTGACAAGCAAGCGCCCTATATAGGGGAACTGTTCCGTTTTTCATCTCACTGAACATATATTCATCTCATCGCAAAACAAAGCAAAACAGCATCATTCTTGTTGCTTCTTTTTGCTAACATAGGAGCTCACTGCTGAAAAAAATCACAAAAATAAGAAACAAATCAAATTCCTTTTCAGTGCTTTGTTTCTGATGGGATGAAAATGGGAGCTATGAGATGAAGTGCCGACCGTTCCCCTATATTTATAATGATCGGTACCGACAAAAGATATTTTAGTTACAAGATAAAGATTGTCGCTTCGGTTCTGCTGTCCGAAACATGTGTGGTACTAAACTGTCAAATCGTATGTATTTTTCCTTCATTGACATTTAGATCCCCTATCCTCACCAGCAAAAGATGTTCCGGACAGCGACGACAGCGACAATCTTTATCTAGTAACTAAAATATCTTTTGTACCGACCTTTTTACTTCCAGTTGACAGCGGCAGTAAAAAGTGTCGACAACAACCAAGGAGCTACCCGTATAAAATATACTGTAGGAAATAATATCATTCTTGCATCAAAACCAGAAAAATTCCAACAATATTCTCAGTTCATCTCAATTTACACTTTCTAACTCTTTCTAACACTTTCTAACTTACCGCACAGCCCTCCTTAAGGTAGCCTCACACCTCGGGAATTTGGTCCGCGGATTTTTTCCCCATGTATTTTTGCATATGCGATGTTTTCGGAATTTGGGCACGGAAAATCAAAATCCCGGCCCCCTTTAAAATACACGGGGACCAAATTCCGGCGGAAAATTTTCCCGAGGTGTAAGGCAGCCTTTAGCCGTGCGGTAAGACGCGCGGCTACAAAGCAAGACCATGCTGAGGGTGGCTGGGTTCGGTCTAGGTAGTTTTCGGATTGGAAATTGTCTCGACTTCCCTGGGCATAAAAGTATCATCGTGTTAGCCTCATGATATACAAATGCGAAAATGGTAACTTGGCTTAGAAACCTCGCAGTTAGTAACTGTGGAAGTGCTTAATGAACACCAAGCAGCGAGGCGGCTCTATCCCAGTGTGGGGATGTAATGCCAATAAGAAGAAGAAGAAGAACTCTTAACACATGTCAACAGCTGATCTTGTTCATGCAGTCATGGATAGTGCTTACCAGGCTCTAAAACATCAATCCTGCATCAAAACCAGAAAAACTCCAACAATCTTCTCAGTTCATCTCAATTTACACTTTCTAACTCTTAACACATGTCAACAGCTGATCTTGTTCATGCAGTCATGGATAGTGCTTACCAGGCTCTTAAAAATCATTCTTGCATCAAAACCAGAAAAATTCCAACAATATTCTCAGCATTCTTATATTATTTCCTACATATACCATTGGTTTAATAGCAGGCATTAAATCCAAAAAAGAATGAAAAAGTCTCTTACTTATTTATCATTTCTGTATAGAAGGAAGATTGTTTTCAGTGTATATGTACATTACGATATGTATTTAGCGCATACTGTGAGAGACTTTTTTTTCCAAGCTCAAAGAGTCTTCTCGAAATCCGGGAAAAAAATCTGAGTTTTCCAGTTTTTTTGCAGGTTTTAAAATCATATGCAAAAATCGGTCTCGGTAAGTCAGAATTTGGAAATATATGCGGGTACAAACGGTCGGGGTTCTACCAAATTGAACCAAGCTGCTTTTTGACTAGCTTGTGATAGAGATGGGCGCTCCGCTCAGGAGCTGTTCCAAAGATTCGCTTCCTTACATTGAGCTGATGAGCCATGGATCTTTTTTAAAAAAGCCCAGCTCAGCAGCTCACTTTAAATTGATGAAATCATTGTCAAACACGCGCCTAGAGAAACTCCCTCAAGCGTACGCACTCGAGTACGCGCGCTGTTGTATTTTGTACAGCACAAACGAAAATACCACGCTCGCGGTACACAACACAAGCGAGCTTGTATGAGCATTCCAGTCCAGTACCGCGCACGTGCTGATCGTTTATTATTTGCACCTCAAGCACCATCAAGCCAAGCGACAGCACCATCTAGCCAAGCAACAGAAATCATTTCTGCTGCAGAGAGGAATAAGAAATACACAAGCAAAAATAATCTAGCTTGCCGTCTATTTCTTAACCCATACCCACATACTCGGCGCTACGAACGGACACACAAAAGATACCTAGTAGTGCGGTAGCGAACGAACCGTACCAAGCAAAAGATCCGAAGATCCGAACAACTCTCAGTTCCGCTCATGTCGTCGTCCAGCTCGAAATTGCTGCGACATGGAAGCGAGAGCTGCGCCACCAGCTCAGATCCGTGCGACACGGATCTCGATCCGGATCAGTCGCGACCGATTCTAGCGAGCGAACCGTGTGGTTCAAACGAACCGAACTGGGAGCTGTGTCTTGCACGGAGCGGATCTTTTACTTGCGACGGGTTTTCCCGCCAGCATACACTGCTACATGTGCACTCGGTTTGTTTGTAGCACCGTGCTCTGTTTTTTTTACTCTCTTGTTTTTATTTCTCTCGCATTTCGGGAACCAATATAAATGAATGGGCTCGCTTGTATGGAAATGTCAACTACGCATGGTTAGAAGGGTTAGAAGTAAGCATATGCGGTATTTCGAAAAATTTCGTTTCAGGTGGTTCGAAACGAAATTCCGCGGAATTTCGCGGAATTTGAGCATGGCGAAATCTGATTTCTTGATTTCGTTTCGTTTCGTAAAATTACAAAAATTTCGCTAGAAAAAACTAGCTTCTAACGAAATTAAACGGAATTTCGCGGAATCTCGAAACAAATTTGAACTTAAATCATGCTTTATATTATCAAAAAATTTGGCTGCGCCGCTGAACAAAATCATAAAAAACAGCTTTTTCATTTTACATTTATATGTTAGGGGAAGGAGGGTAGACTAGATCCCCGGGGAGACTTGACCTGTTTTATCGAGAACTAAAGTTGTTTGGTTCTAGTGTATTTTTTAGTAAAGATTCTCTAGATAAATGACCTTTATGTGGTGAGTTATTTTTTGGATTGACAACCTTATTTATTCTGCAAGGCGGTTTGTATGTTTTGACCTTCCTAAAGATTTTTTTATTGGCCACACAAAATTTGAACAACTTTTCATAATAATGACCAAATGCTTTCGTTTTTTCACAACACAAAGCCATAAATATGCTGAATGATCTGTACTGATGAAAATGTCAACATTCCATCAAAGTTTTAGGATATTTGGATTTGAAGTTATTGCCTCAATAAGGGGACACTTGATCCCCCGTTAGTCACCCATACAAAAATTTGGCGAAAAAATTCAAAAAAATTTAAATCTGTTCTTAGGCTTCTAATTTTTTGTTGATTTGACGGATTTGATGAAGGGTTGGCAGGAAAAATTATTTATTGCGTAGATCTCATAGAAAGGGGATCAAGTCTCCCTAAATTTTAAAATTGCATGTGCTGTCGAATTCAATAACAAAAATCGCTCATGTATACGCACAGCAATTCGATAATTCCGCGTATTTTGAAGAGAAAATATTTAAAAAATCTGAGGGCACCTTTCAAATTTTATCAAAGCAAGTTCTTAGAGAGGGATCAATTCCCCCCGATGACAATTTTTGACAGCACTCCAAAAAATCGATTGTGTATCAATAACAACAATAATTTAAGGACTGTCACACATCAGTAAAGTTAAATACTATATTTCTTAGAGAGTCTGTGTGTAAATCGCGTATGTTTATTTGTTTTTGGTTGTTATACATCGGAAATCAGAAAATGGGATCAAGTCTACCCAGTCTCCCCTATACAGCTGTTTCTATTAACGCTTACTAAATAAACCCCTTATGAGTCGACAAATACGAGTTTAGTTTTCTTCTACGAAACGTCTTCAGTGTTTTGTTGGAAATATCTAAAAGAAAACGAAAAGTATCTTTAAATTTAATTGGATATAAATCAGATCAGTATAACTTTGTTGAAGCGCCAAAGTCGTGGCGTGGATTCCTAGGGCCCTTGTGAAGTTTTTTTTAGCGCCTCTTTCTTATTAAAGGCCAATTTCTTCATCTCCGCTTAGGCCTCAAACTAGGTTTAAGCGCATGAGTAAGCACCGCTTAAGAGTTAGGAAGGCCCTAAGGAAAACATAATCCAACGTTTCACGTTCAAGCAACAATTAGAATCTTACCTAAAAGTAAGAATAAAAAGTTCAAAAGATTGAAGGTACTCAACACAAAGGTTAATATTCGGTGAATCTTCGAAATGTACATACAGCCCACAAGATTTAAATGTAAACTCTGTGATATTATTTGACTATTTGCACAATATGAGTGCAGAATTGATCGTGTTACTGCTGGTCACGGGACGACAGCTAGTCTAGGAAACGCAAACTGAAAAAAATCTGCCTCACGAGCAGAAATTTGTTTAATCAGTGTGCTATTAATCGTGTTGATGTTGGTCATGCTAGCTAGTGCGGAAGAAAACGAGATTAAAAAAATAATGTCTGCATCGAAGAGCACTAAATTACGTAGTGCAGAATCGATCATGTTGTAGAGGATTATTAAACGAAGCACATTGATTATGCGTCGGATTGATTTGAAACATGGTTTTCGTCTTCTGGTTTTCAAAATGACTTCGTTTAGTCGCTTACCAAGGTGGCTCCACATGAATTACCTTTTCAACTAACTAACGATTCCCGATTTGGTAATGCAGCAACTCAAATGTGATCAAATTCGTTTGTATATAAGTCCGAGTATAAGTCACATAATTTGTTTTGCCTCATGTGTGTTGCTCGGGAAACTAATCTCTCCTAATCCAAAATTGACTGTAAGGACGTGACCAGCATCGTTATTAATCATTGGAATTGGAAACTTAGTTTATAAACGGGAACGCGGCAATTTATCATAGACTGCTTCTTCTGTAATTATAGCTCTATTGGTTGCAAAACAGATATTTAACTTCGAAAAAGTTAAATTAGAATTGCGTATATAATGTAAAACCAACTCAAAAAAAATTCCGCGGAAAAAAAATTAAAATTTCGTTTCGTTTCGTAAAATTTCGAATTCAATGGACCTTGATTTCGTATCGTTTCGAAATCTCGAAAGTAAATCCATATTTCGTTTCGATTCGTTTCGAATCAACATAGACATTTTAAATTTCGTTTCGTTTCGTTTCGTTAGGAAAAAGTGTGTTATCGCATACCCTTAGTTAGAAGTGCGCGCAAACGAGGCATTGATTTACTGCACCCAGTATGAAGAGAAAACTTGAAACACGTGATATGGTTCATATACATATGAATTATTCAAATTAACGATTTGAGAAACGTTATCAACAAAATGTAACTTAGAATTATGAATAGAAAATAATGTTGATTAAGTTTTTGTATATAAATAAATGTGATGGTTCTAAATGAATTCCTAGACTTCAAAACTAGACGGTCAGAAAAAGCGTAATAAATGTTATTAGTTTAAAATTGTCGGTTTTTCAATAGAAGTTATTACCTCACTGTAGCTTAACTTTTTAAAATTTTCAAAGTGAGGTAAATAGATGAATGATGAATGAATGAATAAATTAATGAATGACATAAATTTTTCAAATTTTTGAACAATAATTAAAATAATAATATTAACAATTATGTTTTAATATATGTAGCATTAAAGAACTGAAGAGCTGATCCAAGGAGCTGACTCTTTTCAATGAGCTGAACGGATCAGATCCGCTCACTGCAATGAGCTGTTTTGCCCATCTCTAGCTTGTGATATTGTGCTTTCTAACAAAATGACAACTTTTGTGACAAGGCTCCTCACTGAGGAAAATGGACGTATGGTTTTCAATCAAACGCCTTATGAAAATTTGCCACAAGGAATCGGTATGAAATTCAATATCTTGCCTTATGAATGACGATTTTTATTTGAAAAAAAGCAAAGTCCAGTAGACTGGGTTCGAACCATGGACGTCGGGGTCGAGAGGCCGATACGCAGACTACTACGCAGCATCGCCACCTCTCGCCTGATAGTGTCAATATCGCAATTTATACCAGCAGGTGTACTAGTGTTGTTGAAAAGATTTGAAAGGGCCTTCAACGGATGTTTAGCTTGAATGCCACTGGTCTCGTCCTATTGACCATAAACCGTACTTCCTGATGGTCGCACGAAGTAAACCCCTCATGAACCCTCCATTCATTGTCTGCCGTCTGAACGCGGATACCTGCCTCTCTTTTAACAGGACTACGTTCAGTCACGCTAGCGACTGGCGTTAGTGAACCGGGATCCCCAGTCCATTGCCCACGCATTAAAGTTACCTGCCAATTCTAATGGTTTCAGACCAGTTAGTGCGCCTACAAAATGCAATCAAAATCATCGTCAAGGAAGCATTATCGCACAGTGCTAAATACAATGTGTGTGGCCAAGCGGCAACCACATAGCGGTGATGTGCAAAAGTCAAACACAAGCAAATCCGATGAAATCGTCATCGTTGGTCGATTGACCACCTACAAAAAAATTAATCTACCGTTGGAAAGGTAAACGATGTACTAATGTACTGCACTGTATTCCATCTAGGAGGATAGTAGCAGCTACAAGAGTTAAGCGTTTACTTTGGCTATTACGAAACGCTCATCGTCAGGAGATGAAACTATTTCCTGGATTGGATACTTCCCGCATGACCAGATTGACATTGTTCTGGACTTGTCCGCAATCCAACTGCCGTTCCCATCATACTCATCGGATATATTATATATTAAGGTAACATAATTATCCTAGATTTCGACGCCACACTGACCTCAATGTAGCTACCAGGTCTCCGGCTTTTGTTATTTCATCCAGGCGCCGACACTGGACTACTTCTACTGGTCACAGGGCCTTAACATGTACCCCATTACCCAGCACCTTATTTTGTGCCAAGCACAATGTATACCCTATTCCCGCACTATGTATACACTTTCCTCACGAAAACCTTCTTGACCGGGTCGGGAATAATTCCCGGCTTCCCAATCGCAATCCAAAGAGATCAAAAGGAAATTCACATCAATTTCATAGGTTATCTATTGTAAATTTTCCATTCGATGTGATTTATTTCTTGGATACCAGCTATTCGACCAACGACGACGTTCGAATTGTCATCACAAGAGTGGCCCCAATCGTTGGGTGAAATGATCTCGAATGTCGTTTGCTGTCTTATGAAGGTAAAAAATATGAATAGAATTTTCGGATTAATAAAATCGAATGCTCTAGTATAAGTATATCGATATCATCATTACGCTTCAATAGCGATACGCAAATAATATAGTTAACTTAGTTGTAAGTCATATATCTGGGAGTCGCGCTGAACTTAGCATAACTCTTGATAACCTTGTTCACGGCCTCTAGGAAATCCTTCTCGGTAGCCACCTTACGTCTTGCACGAATCGCAAACATACCTGCTTCGGTGCATACTGAGCGAATTTCCGCCCCTGTAGAGTTGGGACACAAACGGGCCAGCAGTTCGAAACGTATGTCTCGCTCGACAGACATCGACCGAGCGTGGATCTTGAAAATATGCGTTCTACCCTCCAAATCTGGTAGTCCAAATTCCACCTTACGATCCAAACGTCCAGGGCGCATCAAAGCTGGGTCTAACGTGTCCGGGCGATTTGTTGCCATCAGTACTTTGATATTTCCTCGAGGATCAAACCCATCCAGCTGGTTAATCAGCTCTAACATGGTTCTTTGAACCTCGTTGTCCCCACCGGCGCCATCATCGAAACGAGCCCCTCCGATAGCATCGATTTCGTCAAAAAAGATCAGGCAAGCTTTTTTAGATCGGGCCATTTCGAACAACTCTCTCACCATACGAGCTCCCTCTCCGACATATTTCTGAACCAATTCCGATCCAATGACTCGAATGAAGCAAGCATCTGTACGATTCGCTACTGCCCGAGCACAAAGAGTCTTTCCGGTACCAGGGGGGCCAAACAGCAAAACTCCTTTCGGCGGCTCAATTCCCAGATTGACGAACTTTTCCGGATGTAGCAGAGGTGTTTCTACTACTTCGCGAAGCTTCTCGATCTGCTCCTTGCATCCACCGACATCACTGTAGGTGACATCAGGTTTCTCTTCAACCTGCATCATCGTCACAGTGGGATCTATTTTCGGTGGTAGGGGAATATGGATCTGGTATTTATTACGGTCCACCCTGAAATAAGGATTTTAATCAAAATCTATTGATATTCTAATCTTTACCCATCTCAATTACCCAACACGCATTCCTTCTTCAATGTCGGTAGGCGCGACCGAGTCGGCCAAATCAACTACAAACTTAGCAAACTGCTTTACATTGATAATATATTTGGGATCATCCGAGTCAGCATTAATGATCTTCGTGCAACGAGCAACCTGTAAATACATAGAAAAGATGTAACAATCAAGATGGAATTTGGAAGCAAACCCAATACATCAAAAATTACACACAATAATGCAATAGCTCTGATTGGTGTTCTAATTGAAGACTTTCCCGATTACTCTATTAGAAAGATGACCATTGGTTCTCGGTATGAGGCGTCACTGTTTCTCTAAGTAATTTATAGCTCTAGGAAGTTTGAAACTCAACATTTTTAGCAGAACTCTAAACGCCAACAACTTAATTTTTTTTATAAAGTTAAAAAAAAACAAGACTTATTCTTTGGATGTCAGCAAGAACATTCCATCCGACTTTACGATAACCGGGCATGCAGTGGAAAAGATCGATAGATTCCAATATCTTAGCATCTAGTTATTTTTTATTCTTTAACTTTTGTTTAGTTAATTTAACTATATGATTACTATATTGATCATATTATTTTGAAAATTAATAATGCAAAATCTAATTAGCCCTTCTGCAGAGCAATATCAACCAACGGGAAAAATCTAAAAAAAAAAACAGTCTGCTTCTATGCAAATTTTAAGTACTTCATCTGGGCAAACTAGGTATATCAGACATCTTTATTCTAAATATTACCTGTAAGGGTTGTTCGTTCTGCAAGATCTGCTTATCAGCAGCCAAATCCCAGAGAGCCGGCGGAGCCAAACCAGTGTCGCTTTCCTTGATTCCGGTCAGTTCGTTGACTTGCTTGATTGATTTTTGTATGTCATCCTCAATCTGTTTGATGGACTTGTGGTACTGGCCTTGGCCCTGCAGGAATCGGATCCAACGTTTGAGGTTATGGTTGTGTTAATTATTTAATAGGTACATACAATTAATGCACAATACTCACATAAGTTTTCAAAAGCTCAATATCCACTTCATCGAGGGCTGTGATCAGAGTTGAGATTAAAGTTATTTTATGAATAAAGGAGACATTTAAAGAAAATATTTGACATGGTGTCATTGACCGCTTTCAGATACATCAGTTCTTACCTTCAATTTCCGGTTCTGCCTCCTTGTTATCTATCTTCACTTTACGCATATCATCCCCTAGATGGTCTGGCATCTTGCTGCGACTTCAGTTAATCAATTTAAAAGAAATAATTCTGTAAAATTATTTTACACAATTTTTAGCCAGCGATACAAAACACTCGAATGATTACAAGCAAGTTTTGGAGATGTTTGACAGATAGGACGGCTCGTTCGTGCAGGTGACAGCATTATTTGACAGCACGTTCGATTAATGGGCTGACGTGGTGCACGTTAGAGTGAAACAATTATATGCCGAAAAACTTTGCTGAAGATGTTGCTGATGGAAAAAAGATATTTTAGTTACTAGATAAAGATTGTCGCTGTCGTCGCTGTCCGGAACATCTTTTGCTGGCGAGGATAGGGGAGCTAAATGTCAAAGAAGGAAAATCCATACGATTTGATAGGTATGTACCACACATGTTTCGGACAGCAGAACAAAGGGAACAGTAGCTACAATATTTATCTAGTAACTAAAATATCTTTTTGCTGGAACGTCCACAAAAAAGTTATACCGTGGACCCCCGATAATTTGAACGGTATACCTCATTCAAATTAACAGGGTTCATTTTTAATTTGAACTTCTAGTAACTCTATTTGCATCAAAAGAACTGCGGTTTCTGGCTGCTCTCTTTACTCGTTTGTTTTGATTCTGCGTACCGTTTCACGATGTTCCCTTTTTCCTTTTCTCGATTCCACGTGCTAAATGACGTTTGAACCATTTTTAATTTGAACGATGTTCAAACGAACGGGGTTCAAATTCAAGATGGAATTTTCAAAACGACTTATCTGCTTTTGTAAACAAAGATTCGAACGTCGATTTGACGAATCTGATAGCATTCCCACGCAAACCAACACTATCAATAGGTAAGTGAAGGTTTCGGCTACCTGTTGATGGTGTTGGTTTGCGTCGAAGTGCTATCAGATTTGTAAAATCGACGTTTGAGTCTTTGTTTACAAAAGCAGATAAGTCGTTTTGAAAATTTTGTCTTGAATTAAAAAGTGTTCAGATTAAAAACGGTCATATTACCGGGGGTCTACGGTACATATACAGTATACCCCCGCTGATCTGACAAATGTATGGCCGGACTCTCGGGGTTCCTCTCGTTAATCCGACTGTCAAATCCATACAAATGAACCAAAACAAAATTACAGCACAAATTTGAAAACTGACAGCATAATGTGTTTAAATGGGTGTTAATACTTTTTAATCCGGAAAATTCCGAATTCGCGAAGTCGAAGCAAATTCTGCTCTTCCCTCCTATGGGAAATCCCATTGCTATCTGTCAGAGTTTGAGTGAAACATGGCCGCCATCTCCTCCTCTCTGTTGCTCTACTGTAAAAACCCACAAAGAACTGTCATTGTTTTTGTGAAGAATTTTGCTTCGACTTCGCGAATTAGCGAAATCCGAACTAACACTAACGAGTCGTCGGATTAGTGAGGTCCGGATAAGCGGATATGTCTAAGGGTGGTTCATAAAATCGATTTTGCTCCACAGTGCTCATCTGATTCTTTACCATATTCTGAGTGTCCCCTGAAAATTTGAGCTCTGAGGATTAAAACTGATTTAGCACAAGCGATTTCAAGTTTGCATGCAAATTAGTATGGGGAAATTTATTTTTTCAGTATACTGTAAATGACGCTTCCGCATTAAGCGCAGGTTAAAAGAAAACCTACATAGCTAAAAGGAATACATTGTATATATATGGGCTGCGAAATGGTGAGTTGACATCTGGGAAGGAGCGACCTACACAGCTCTTGTCCTCACAAGTTCCAATCTCACGCTTCCACGGGTCTTCCGATGACAATTGACCGCCAGCTAAGGGTTGCGTACTTAGCTGGTAGTGCAGCCTGGGCACTGTTGTCCTTCTTACATCAGCTAGAATGAGTGGGTGCGACCAACGGGACCATCGTCCCTAACCCCTAATCCCAAGGCGTTAAGCGACCCGTGCCGAGGGGATGCATGGCCAGGGGGGTGAAATAATGAGCTAGGCCTTTAACGGAGCCTGTGGGGCACCCTCCACAGTAATTGTCCCTTACCGCGTCATGCTGGGCTCTGGCGTGGTGGACCTCTTTTCCCGAGCAACTCGTGGGACCAAAATGGAAAACCAAGTCAATTCTTCAATTAGTGGTAGTAGTGTAGGCGACAACCCCTTCGCAAAAGGTGGGTTGTTCAGGTCTCCGCCTAGGAGGCCAGAGGCAATAGTCGGCAGCTCAGTGCGCAGCGCCAGCGTGGGTCACTTAACCCTCATCTCGACTAAAAAAAACGCCGGTAGAGGTTATTGACGGCCCATGGCTTGTGGAGACGATGAACCGCAAACGCGATGGGCTTTCGGCCTTCGAGGTGGCGACGGAACAGCTGGACGCCATCATCGACTTTGCGTCATCGAAGCATAATATCAGTAAGGACCTCAAGAGGAGCTTGCTGAAACTTCGAAAGTCGATGTTGGATGTCAAGCTGGAGAGGGCGGTCGGGATAGCCAAGTCTAAACCCGTGAAACCCGTGGAGTCGAGGTCTACCCAGACTGAGGCCCAAGCATTCGTGGACTCGGGCAAGGTCGAATCGACCGAGGGCGTGCCAGCGAACATGGTGGTGCCAAAGTCTACCCAGACTGAGGCTCAAGTATTCGCGGGCACATCAGGGGTGACTGCTCCAACGGAGCAGACACAAAAACGGGGGAGACAGTCTCCAGGGGATGAGCTCCCCGGGGGCCGCTCCAAAACGCGGAGGGTTACTACCCCGAACAAGGGTAGTGGGGCTGGGAAGCTGAACCCCGGCCAGGTACCTCCAAAACCGGGGGAGGAAGGACCTGGAAAGGTCTGTCCACCCAGGAAAGACGGTGGTATGGGGTTACGGCAGGCTGGCAGCTCTCAGCCGCCCAGTCCAGGGAAATAGAGGGGGATGACGCCTCCTGGACCCTGGTCAAGAACAAGAGGAAACCGAAGACGTCAAGGGCCGAAACGAAGGCCTAGGCGAATGAGGGTAGCAAGAAGTCTAGGGTAGGCGCCAATTGCTCCAGAGGCGATGCCCTAGTCATCACGGCGGACGAGGCCAAGTACTCGGACGTCTTGAAGGCGATGAGGAGTGACGTCAAGCTCGGTGAACTCGGCACCGACGTACCTCGAATAAGACGTACCCGGATGGGCGAGATGATCCTCGAGCGGGGCAAAAGGGCACCGCCTACAAGAAGTTGGCGGAGGAAGTCCTAGGCGAGACGGTCAAGGTGAGAGCACTCACGACGGAGGTGAATCTAAGGGTTAAAGACCTGGACGAGATCACCGAAGTCGAAGAGCTCGTCACGGCACTGCGGCGACAGTGTGAAGTGGAGACGCCCACCGCAGCCGTTCGGCTACGGAAAGGTCCGACAGGGACGCAGGTAGCATTGGTTCGGCTATCTGCAGCGGACGCCTTCAAGGTAGTAAAGTTAGGGAGCGTCAAGGTGGGATGGACGGTGTGCCCTGTGGGCATATACGAGCAACCCCAAGTTTGCTTCAAGTGCCTGGAACCGGGGCACCAGCAATTGGACTGCAAAGGCCCTGACAGAAGCAATCTCTGCCGACGCTGCGGATTGGAGGGACATGAGCTGCACAATGCTGCACGAACCCTCCCAATTGTTTGATTTGTTCCAGCAAAGCTGTGAACAGCAAGCACCCCATGGGGGGTTCGATGTGCCCGGCGTTTAAGCGTGCTGCAAAATCACAGTGCAGGTAACGCAGCTGGCTTGCTCGGCCTCGCAGGTTTAGAGGAAACGGAGGAACACGTGTTGCTCGTGTGCTCACGTTTTCGCGCAATGCGTGACCACATGCTTGCCACATGTGGTCTGGACACTACCCCGGACAACCTAGTTCGGAGGATGTGTAAAGATGAAGTTGGCTGGAACGCCGTTTTATCGGCTATCGCCCAAATCGTCTCGGAGCTACACAGAAGGTAGCGCGTGGACTCAAGGATGGCTAGTTCAAGCGCAAATAAGAGGTGGTCCAAGGGATCGGAGTCGGCTTCATGGGTCATACCGGTGGTCATGCTCTGTGGTCGAACTCGATCCTTTTATCGAACAAGTGGCCGCGCGAAGAACAACATGATATCGTCGCTTTCGCGGCGTCGGTCAATCGGGCGGGTTCCGAGCCCGAGGACGGAAAGGGGTCCTCGTCAAAGCTGGGGCAGGCGTAGGCACCGCGTCGGCGTCCCTCTGTGTGTTGGCGAATAGACCCTGTCGCAGAGAGGTCAATTTGGTATGCACGCGGCATCATCATTCTTGATACCAGTCGTGCAGAGGGAAGCAGGCGCGAAGTCAACCCTTCCCACCTTCCGCTGACATTGGGCGTGGTAAGGCCACCTGGAAAGCCGGCAATGCGCTGGCACGATACAATGGTGTTCTTCTAAAAAAGCGAGTCACGATGTTCGGTGCTGCAAGGACACGCAGCTAACCTCGAGGGTGCGTTGTGCACTTGCCCCCTTTGAAGCATTACTTTCTGGTTGTACCGAAGGGACTATGGGCTTGGCGGCAATGGAAACGGTTTAGTGGGTCGGGGATGTAGTCCTGCCTCTCTCGTTTGCCCTTCCTTGACAACCCAGGATGTCTGTTGAACAGATTCCCCCTCCATTGCTTAGGAAAAAAAATGTACATATATATATGTAATATATATTTAAAAAAAAAAGTTAAGATTGATTTTAGGAACTTTTTTCAAATGGGCGTAATTGGCCTACCCATGATTTTTGTAACGGCGATTGTGATCTTGGGTCTCCAGTAGCCTTTCAAGCAAAGGCGTAGGATGCGTACACTGTCAAAAATCCAATCATATCCATTATGTGTGGCACACATAAATTTTGACTATAGCATTTCCCACATAACGGCTATGTGAATTCGCATAGCATATTGTGGATTTACTCGCTATCAAGATTTTCCCGATTACTTTTACGGCTACTCAGAGTAAGCGCAAGAGTCGAGGGGAACGGCAATGTTAATGTCTTATAAAACTTAATTTTAATGATTACAAATATTTAGTCAAATGAAATAAATTCTTCAATATTACAGTCGCAGAACTTTATGAAATATTTTTTCGTATTTTTTCGCGGTTTTTCGGGGCAAGTATTAAACATTTTATATCTCACGATCAGGTAATAAATATCATATACATCTAACTACCCCTCACCTACTGGGCCACGTGCTCATACTTTTGTCCGCCAAAAATGCAAATGCCAAAAAGCACGTGGTTGCCGGTAAACAAATATTCGCTCTTTCACTCAGATTGCTGGTTGGAATTTTTTTGACGTTTACTTTGTCTCGCTCAAACCAACAGCGAACAAATACTCTTGCGACTACTTTAACGAACACTTGATGGAACGGCTACTCTAACCGACCGTGTCCACCTATAGCACCTATTGTACGTTTACAATATATGTGGAAACACAGATAACCGTTATTAACTAATAACCTTTATGTGGAATCTCCCATAGCGGGTGGTTATTAAAGCACACATAAAATTTATTTGAAAATTGTAGGATTGCCAATTCGGAGATGGAGAGTTCGGATTTCTCTTTCCATGCTGCATGAAGGCGCACAAATGCGCAAGACACTACATGACTTTACGATGGTTTACATACATTCCTATTCCAATCAGCTGCTGAATCTCATGAAATCTCGTAACGAGTGCATTTTAGTTGCATTCATACTCATTTTCCACTCGAAATATAATGTGAATATATTTGTTGAAAAGAATGCAAATTCAAGCTAAGTTTATTTTTATTTTTTCCCCAAATAATAACAATACTTCTCAATATAAGATCTAAAACGAACATAACCACAATCTTCAATGTTTGGCTCCGGCACAATTTAAAATTTTGGCTTCACTTTGACAACCAAATAGATTTTTTTCGCACCACCCAGGTGTAGATTGACCAATATCCTACAAGATTCCAATTCGAACACTGGGTTGCATTACTACCGTTCTACGCATAATTGTCCCATGTACATAGGAAATCCCAGCAAACATGGGACAAATATGCGTATGACGGCAGATTAGGGATGGATGCATTGCCATTGCCGCATGATGCGATGCGTCAAACGTAAGGTGCCGGCCAGAATAGACGCGTCTACACGACGTCGCGCGAAAACCACACGCGAAGGAATAACAATCAATAATAAGGAGCTGTCAAATCGTATGGACGCTTCGATTCGCATCGTATTTCGCGTCTACTCTGGTCGCACCCTAATGCATCATGGCTGCCGCTGATTCGAGTGGATTGTGCAACAGATGATACTAGTGGTTTCAGGGACGAAAATGTAATGTACCTAAAGTGCCGTCCAGACTATGAGCTTCTTCTTCTTATTGGCAGAGCCGCCTCGCAGCTTCACTTCATTAACTGCGAGGTTTCTAAGCCAGGTTACATTTTTATCATCATATTCATTTTTTTCGAATTCTGTGCAATTGGCCCTCCAGTATTCATACTTTTCGTCAATGATTTGTGCCTCCAACTTAGTCCATATCGGATTATGTACGCTGATGATTTGAAGATATACTGCATAAATAAGTTCATTTGTCGACGTTACAGCCAGGGTTGGTTCGCTCTGAGGAGTATTCAAGAGAAGGCGTAAAAACTTCTCTTTTCTCGATCTGTTATCCGAGTGTATTGTGCAGAAATACACTTTATCTTTGTATGAAGGAGCGTGCGTAGTACCCACTATTCGTCGCACAAGTTCACAAGTGTAAAGAGTACAGGAAAATGGTAATTTGCTGTTTACCAAAATGCATACATTTAGGCTATATTCTAAATCTTCCATGTAAATACGCTGTTGTGAGCGCCTAAACATAGACCTTTTTATACACAAAATCAAAACACACGCGACCGAAAATATTCTCACTCTTTATCGATCATGTTTCTCTCGGCTTCAATCACACGTATGTGTGAACGCTCTCGAGTGTGAATCAATACACTTCTCTTTATTTGTAAAATCTCTACACATTTCAAGACGAAGTGTGAGAAATGACCAACCCTGGTTACAGCAATATATTGACTCCGTCACAAGTTAACAAGTTAACGCTCTGAAATGCAAAGTGATCAGTTTCAGCAAGAGCCGGACACCGTTAAACTTTTCCTACGCGGCAAACTGTGTTTCTCTGAAACGCGTAAAAACTACATAATAATCATTATTCAATAAGGAAAAATATGGTCGATTGTGGAATTTTCTCATGAAATTGAAGATCAATCTCGTAAGGTTTCATATTTTTGTTTTTGTGTTACTTCTAGCTTATTACAAAGACAGTAAAAACTTGGTTTTGGAACGCATTTTACTTCGCCTTGCTGTTCAGGATGATACCGTCGTACTTCTGCTGGAACCACTTCATGGCGTCCTCCTTAGTCAGGCGATGAATGAAACCGATCTTGCCGGTCTTACGCCGTCTCTGAGCAACGTTGTATCCTGTGGGTGGAAATGATAGAAAAATAACGTTGAAATAAGTAAGAATGTTCAATGAAGTTATTGATCTAAAATTATATACCACGTATTAAATGTACGACCAGTGGATAGCTCATAATGTATCGGATACCTTCACGAGACTGTCCACCCCTAGTCATTGAATTATTCTTTGCACAGGACTGAATGCCATCCGATAAGGAGTCAGATCACATTTAATTATTGTGCAACAATAGAAATTGTCGGGGTTCTTACACTAAGGAGCTAAATCTTGAACTACTGTTTGTATTGGTTGAATAGGACAGGGCCAAAGGTGCTGGTTGAAAGAGATGGCGCCACAACATTTGTAGTAAAATGAATTTTCTTGTATGGACAAATCACCCGTTCTCACGAACTACGCATCACAGCGATATGTGACCTAGGTAGAAAAGCTTCAATTTTTTTTCTGATTTTTTATACCCTTATTGCATTTTGCAACTTTAAATAATAAATGAGATCTGATTACTGCTCCATACTAAACTCAAGCGGTTTACTACAAATTTCTTTATGACTGCTCTCCACCTAGAGTGTACAAAAGTAACATTCAAAACTTACGCCATTCAACGACAGTTGTCACTGCTGTATATGCAAAATTACATTGATATAAAAACGAAGCATCGCCACCTCTCGCTTGGTAGTGTCAATATAGCAATATATACCAGCAGGTGTACAAGTGTTGTTGAAATGATTTGAAAGGGCCTCAAGCGGAATTTCAGCTAGAATGCCACTGGTCTCGTCCTATTAATTTCTCGTCACATTAATAATCAAAATCCGCCATCGGTTGGTTATACTCGACTATGTTTATGCTATAAGTCTACTTTACATAATTTGTAAATATTATTAATTCTTTATCAGAATCGCACTAGGTATAACATCTTAAAAGGTGAGTGATTGCTTTTTAGACCTTTCTTATGTGGTCTGTTTTTAGAAAAAAGAGGCGGTAACTACTAAATCGCGTATATCCCTATGCATTTCATCTAGATCAGCGAAGTCATGGCAGGAATCCCAATAGAACCATCAACCGAAAAACTGAAAGAGTATATCCACTGCGAGGTGCCGATTCTGGGAATGAGAAGACTGAACACATGGTCCGATGGGAAACCCCAACCATCTCAACGAGTTAGTATCACCTTCAAGGCGAACAAATTACTAAGAATGGTAAACATGCTTAGCTGTACAACGAAATTCTGGCCGTTCTACAAGAAATCGATTTTGTGTATGAACTGTCTTCGAAGTGGGTAAGCAACCATCAGCAATAGACGTCACGTTAGGTTCTGCAGAGATATTTAGCGAATAAGGTAGCAGTCAAAACGATTAATGCAAGAGATGGCGTTTTTCCACTGGTAGTAAAATTGAAATCTCATCACTATAAAACTACTAATTAGTGCAAACTAAGTGCAGGAGATAATCTTTTCACCTCATACTTCATTCCTTATTACTACTATCTTTTAAAACATCTCCATTTCCCATAAATTTGCGAAATGCCTGATTTGATGAAAACGTAAAAGAAGAACTAAGGAAGCTGGAACTCACGGAAGGACATGGCGCAGACAAGTTGAAAACGGAAGTTCGAAGAATTATCAAGGGAAATAGCGAGAAAAGCAGATACACTTTGAAAATATGGTGATCGAAAAAAAAACATATGAACCGTAGAAAAAAATGAAGCAAGAAGAAAATTTAATGAAAACATTATTCTCGTTATCATTGAAACAAGTAGCAGCAGTATTTCAAAGATCCAAGAGAGTGTGCACGAAAGAAGGGATTGAAAAGTTGGCTAGCAGTAAAGATCTGCAAACCGGTTTTAAAGAACTTTGAGCGACAATATGAGCATGAGCATGAGCATGAGATGACCGTACAATTCGTAGTTGCTACTCCGTGATTGACCCGAACTAGCGGAATTGCACAGGGAACCAACAGATGGGACTTGGGATTAGCACTCCATCCTCAATGTGCACGTTCCGAAAGCTCAACTTTTAATGGGTCAATAACGGCGCCGGCCACGTCCTTACGATCATCGAGGGAAGGGAAGGAATGTTAGTGTAACAATCGTTGTTTTAGAGACCGACGAATCGTCTGCATCTCTACGGTTGTTACGGGAAGGAGTATTGTAAGTAGGGAAAGGAAGTGTCATTACTTAGATCAGGATTCACTTTGGTGAGTGATGTAATCCAAGTAACTAGCATGTTAATGTTGACGCGAGAACAAAGTATAGATGAGTTACGGTCAGTTTTGTCAGTCAGTCAGTTTTGTCATTGTTCACCCAACGTAAGGGCAGACAATCAATTGCTCCCGTAGAGCTATTGTTAATTTATCTTTCACCTGTTCGCGATATTCAGCTAGCGTGATTGTTTTATATTTATCTAACGCGAAGAAAAATAATCAATATCTTAGCGATAGACTTGTTTATTTGTACTTTAGGTTGACCACCAACAATGATTACGAATTACATCTATGTGTTTCCAACGTGATTTCAAACAATCTATCCTTCGTGGCGAGTGCTTGTTTATTAGTGATTCTTTTAAACTGCGGCGATGTTTTCATGTACTCGATAGTTATTTTCTCAAACCGAACGCAAATAATCAATCGTTCACGGAAAGCTATTGTATATGCCTATTCTGAACTAGTCGATTTGTATTAGACAATATAAAGTTAATAATTACGACGATATTACGCGATATTCCAACACTGCTTAATTCGTTGTTAGGAGCTGGAAAGTTATGGTAAAATGAAAATTGAGAATTGTCAATATTTTAATAACATACAACCAACCAGCGGACGGTAGATTTTAACACAATTATGCACAAAAATCCGTACAAAACCCCGGCATAGACAAATCTGGAAGACTCCAATACAAACGCCGCACCAAAATTTTACATTTCAATACAATACAATTGTAAGATTTGTTTTTGTCGTATTTTTGGTTATTAAATACTGCAGATAATTGGGTTACTGCTCCTAGACTTCATCCCATAGCTCCGACATTCATCCCACGAAACATGGGAAAGGAATTTGATTTGTTTCTCATTCCTGTGACTTATTTCAGCAGTGAGCACTCACTCATGTTAGCAAAAAGAAACGACGAAATTGGTGCATTATTCCCTTGTTCTACGATGAGATGAACATGTTCAGTGAGATGGAAAATGGAACAGTTTCCCTAGTAGATTGTTGTTTTGTGATCGTGATCATGTGTTCCATCTAGTTAGCGAAAGTCGGATTGTCATTATTATATACACCCAGGTTTTTTACACTGTTTGGTTTTAGTCGTTCAAGACCTTCAGTGGCAATGAAACAATAAGTTAATCCCACGAAAAAAATTACAAAAACTCAAAAATTCGGGTGGTATTTAAAAAGCTGTGAAAGTCCAGGTTATCCGAGAAATTAATGAATTCCGACCGCAGAAAAAGAAAAACCTGGGTGTACGTCAATCATTAACATTTTAATCATTTGTAAGTGTTGGTTGTGTGATGAGTGTTGCCGAGAAATTCGAGGAATTGTAGTTTTAAGCGTGAATTGTTTGTGAATGGCAAGTAAAACTTGTCTTTATGTGTAGGTTTTCCCAGTACAGTAGCGACTGCAGTAGAACAGGGCGTGATTAGCCCTATAAGACCGCAGCCAATCACTCACCATAGTCCTCCAACTCAACACCAGAAGTCCAGAAGCATCCCCGTTGAAGCAGCCATGAAGGGGTGGCGTAATCGGGTTGATGCAATGATGCGAGGTGACTGGAAAAGGAGGTCATGACCCTAAGATGCGGGAATCAAGCCCAAAGTTGTTCACTATTTTTAAAGAACTTTGAGCGACAATACAGGAAAAAGGGAAGGAAGGAGAAGGAAAACAATATGGGGGTCTTCCTGCGTGGTTGAACGGTTCTTAGATCTGCACTTTGGAAAGAGTGAAACAGATGCCAGTCAAACAACTACGCGGGGCCCAGTATGCCACTACAACATCTTGAATGTCGATACTTGGAAAAGGATTCTTGAAAACAAAAAAGCACATCGGCTGCAGCCGAGGATACAATAACCTTCGAAATTCCAATTCAGTGAGAGACTCCATCATACATCATTCTCCATCGACAGCACATGAAGGAAATGAAAATTGCGGCGATACCAAAAACGAATAAAGTGGGGGGAAAGCGACCGATAACCGACGATCAAGGCCCTTTTGTATGTATAGGTTAAACGACTTCGTCAGTGGATGGGAATAACCAACGCGAGGGGGGGGGGGGCGGGGGAGTTCATTTTCAGTGTAAAACGTAAATAAACGAGCATAAATTCCCATACAAAAATACAAGGTGACTGACTAGGGTTACATTGGCAATAAAGGCATCCTGGCTAATGATAATAACCAACAATAACAAAGCTACACGGAAGAAAAAAAAAGTACCCAGCGTTGAGTTTTTTAAACTTATAAATGATTGGATTAATCAGAAAACGCGAAAACCGTACTCCCTCCGTATGCTGCCAATGCACTTTTTTGGCAAACGACACTTTTTTCGTGGTTCTTGTGACGACCACCAGATGTCGAAATGATCGATGAGCTTTACTCAAATTCGCCTATTGCCTGAACTCAAAATTGAGTGAATTAAACCTCCAGTTGGGTAAATAAATTTTCCGTTGGGTACTTTTTTAATATGGGAGTAAAGGCAAACTACTTCGACCCCATTTACTCAATTTTGGCTACCCGTACGGATGTTCGAGGTTGGGTGAATTGAATTGAAATCACTATTGGGTAGTTTATTTCTTCCGTGTATTAAACACAGCAGTATTAAATTAAAATACAGAACTCTTGGACGAAAAACGAACTCTACCGAAGACATTATTTGGATTGAGCATAAGCATGATGACCGTGCATTTCGCAGTTGCTACTCCGTGATTGACCAGAACAATCGCAATTGCACAGAGAATCAATGGATGGAAGCATGAGATTTGCTCGCCAACCTTAATGTGCATACTCCGAGAGCTCTAGTATTTTGAATGGTTGATAACGGCGCTAGCACTGTCCTCACGGTTTATCGGGGATGGGAAGGAATTGATGATGCAATCACTCGCCCACTGCTAGAGATGTCGCAAATTAATCGACTTCGATTAATCCTTGTGATAATCGATTACTTCTCAACGATTAATCGATTCAATAATCGACAAGAATCGAGTGTAATCGATTAGTTACTAGTCGGTTAATCGGGATTTTACGACAACGCTTAGATGTCGATTACTTCGACTAATCGATTAATCGTTGTGATAATCGATTACTACTCAACGATGAATCGATTCAATAATCGTCAAAAATCGAAAGTAATCGATTAGTTACTATAATCGATTAATCGAAATTTTACGACATCTCTACCCACTGCAAGTCGAAAACACCTTTGCACTCGCCACGATTTCATGCGAAATTTTATTGGAATCTGGGGGTTAGGTTCTATGGCAGAGGTTCGTCTTGTTTAACGGGTTGCCAATGTGATAGCAATGAAAGGGTGGGTGTATTCTAATGGGATGCCGAAACGAGCTTTTTTAACTCATTTTGATTTTTAACTGGTAACTCCCATCTCCTGTGCTAGTGATTGCCATTTACATTACATAGAGGCGTTATTAGTGTGGGGATGGAAGTCGTATAGAAATTCTCACCAGACACATTAAGACCAAAACACTTTGAACCAGTCTTGATCGCCCAATACAATGAAGCACTACACAGACGACCATAGACGCTCATTTTAGAATGGTTACGCCCAAGCAAAAGCGACCACTACGTATGAGCCACGCAGTGATCCCCGCAGCTCACCCGCGGTGTCCATCGTTGTGATTGGAAGGTTATTGTCCACAGTGTCACAGTAGGCTCTACTGTGGCAGTTGAAGAACATTTGTCGGCTCTCTTTTCCTTTCAACTTCACTAATTTCTAATCAATCACAAACGAGACTAGAATATATGATTGTGCAAATCTTGGGTAGAAAAACTTCCAATAAGTAACCGAGGAAATGCAAATAGCAGGGCTGGTAGCGATCAATGCCGCTCAAAATAGTGACTTTAGTGACCAAAGCTGACGAAAAAAGGGACCAAATAGTGACTTTCAGTTGCAGAAAAAGTGACCAAATAGTGACTTTCAGTTTCAGTTGCAATTTCGATGAGACGAAATTAAGCGTTTTTGTGTCGAGGGAGAATATTTTTTTTCGTAATTTGTGGCGGAAACCATCTTTCACTCACCACTCTCTCATAACGGACTCAGAAAAGAAACGAAAATCGTGCACGCTAACTTTTGCCCTCTCTTTTTATACCAAGGAAATTTTACTAAATATCAGTCAAAAGAAGGACTACTAAAAACTATGAGTCAAACGTTTGCGCCATTTTAAGTGAACGAAACATGGTTATTTATTACTCATAAGACCTGTTTTTCTTCCCCGAAAAATGACTTGTAGGCAAAAATCTCGTGAGAATGAGTGAAAATTACGATCACTGGATTAGCTGAACACCTACTTAAGAAAGATGCAGATTTGATTTGGTTTAGGGAGTTCTAGGAATTTATAGTTCGAAAGGAACATCAGTACGGATCGTTTTGGTAGAAAACGAAACAAAAATTATGAAAACCGTCGGGCTTGTCTTCAAATTCAAAAGTTATCAAAATATAACGAATATAACAAAATCTAAAAAAATCACGCTTTGAATCTTTTACAATCGCTATTTCAAATGTATAAATTATCACCAAATTTATTTTGAAAAATTCCAAAATATTGATCAAAGTTGGGAGGGAAAAACGGCTTTTATTTTCTCATGTTCTTACAGCAAAATTAATTTGAGGATCCCTTACATATTTAAAGTATCGCCTTTCAATTCGAGCAGTACAATAATAGAAGCAACTATCATTATTTCGATTTGAAAATAAATATTTTTATTTTACCAAAATATCACCGCTTTGTGATAAAACAATTTTCTGTTTGTTTTAGGTATGCACTAAATAACAAGCCTTGATAGTTGATGAACTATTGGTTTTCTTGAAGCACAAGGAAGAATATCTAAAATTGAAAAGATTATTCTGAACCGCCAATAGTGCAATTGATAGGGGAGACTGGGCAGGCTTGATCCACTTTTCTCATTTTCGATGTATCTCAGCGCATGCAATCTTCAAAAATGGGGAAACTTTATCCCCTGTATATAATATCTATATCATTTCCCGTCAAAAACTGCATCTCGTTTTTTTGTCACAATCGATTCTTTGGCTTATTTAAGGTCAACTTTCTCTCTCTTTCGACTCGCTCTCAAGCCTCTAACTATTTAAAAAATCCAAAACAAAAGTTGGAAAAATGCTGCACGTGTGAACCGGTCTGACAAAATTCACCCGCTGTTCGTTCAAAATCGTGCGAATGTTAGCCAAATCTAAAAAAAACCTTTTTAAATATTTTGTTTTTAATTTTAAAAATACTTAGAGGCTTAAAAAATATGGGTTAAGTTAACTTTAAATAAAATTAATAATCGATTGAGCAAATTAAATTTTTGACGGGAAAGGTCAATTAGCTACTGGTGAAATGCCAATATTAGAGTAGCGAGTAAAATGGCTGGCGAAGTTTCAGAGCGATCATTTTTCCAAGATCCGTAATTTCATTTCCGCTATGAACAAAGCATAATCCGACTTATACATAAAGCTTCATTCAAAAATAGTCAATAGTTTCAAAATAGTTAAAAATAGTGACTTTTTGCGAGAAAAAGTGACTTTAGTGACTTGAGGTCGAAAAAAGAGACTTTTTAGTGACTTGCCTGAAAAAAGTGACCAAGTCACTAAAAAGTGACCCACTACCAGGCCTGAAATAGAATACTATGTTGACAAGCAGGCCAAGTTTCAGTAGGAATGCCATCGAAGAAGAAGTATATGGGCCAGTTATGCAATTAAGGGCTGGGCAGAATAGCCATCTGCTCGTTTTTCTTATTCCATAATTCCAGAAGCAGATGCGTGCTTTTCAAGGAATAATTTACTCTTTCGCTTAACCCCTGAAAGGTTCTTGATTTTAATTAAGGTATCTTGAGTTCATTTGGCTTATTCCTAGCAAATGCGTATTATATAATACGTATATATAACCCAGATTAATCCACCAAGTGGTGATGATGCCTTTTTCGTGTATCATAAAATGTATTGAAAAAATCACAATAGAAAAATAAAAAAACACTGTACTGCCGTAATCTGGAAAAGTGACGTATACGCCATTTTCTAAAAATGGTGTTAACGAGTACTACTCATCGAGCTCTTTAACAGAAAAATGGAAAACATGCATGTTGTAAAATGGCGGTTAAGTCACTTTTCCAGATTACGGTAGTGTAGGGGTCTATATCGCATCTTTTTCTATGATTTTGCATTAATTAATATGCATTGCCAGAGATGAGCCAGCCAAGAACTGAAAGCCTCTTAAATAAAGACAATAATAATAATGCATTGCCATCATTCTTGATTTTTTTTTTATTAATTTGTGTTTTTTTTCCAATGATGATTTTTTAATAATTCCAAAATGCAATGCCCGATCGAATAGATTTTTTTTTAAAATAAAGTTTTAAAAAATGGTACCGCATTCCCCATCGAATGCAACTTGTTGCGTGTAAATCGGACAATGCTAAGTTTTAAAAAGTGTGTCCTTCTTTTTAATCAACTCGGACAACAAATGCGTGATTATTCAATCAGTCCCGTGGTAAATTTTAAATTCACCACATGTTTTTCCGCTACCATCTTAAATAGGTAAAATACGACAAACTCCTTTTCATACAGTGCTGCAAATGAAGTCGATTGTATGGCATAAGTAATTAAATGATTCTACGATTGTATCACCACTATGTGGCGTTAAAGTTCTCTCAATCCGTGTTGTTGAAAATTGACTGAAAAAAGCACGTGGTTTTCAAGATGTCCGATTTGTGGCTCTGTTGTATAACCTGTATCTGGCGGCGTCGCATGAATCACGAATTGTACCAGGTATATAAAGGGCTGGATATTATTAAGCTTATACAACACGGAAGACTACGGTGGGCTGGTCACGTTGTTCGTATGCCGGAAGAACGCCAAGCGAAGATAATATTTAGTAGAGAACCCGGAAGAGGCCGCAGGCTTCGTGGAAGGCCGCGTACACGATGGCTTTTTGCAGTTGAAGAGGACCTGAGGGCGCTCAATGTTCAGGGCGACTGGAAGCGATTGGCCCAGGATCGAGTCCAGTGGAGAAGGATACTCCATTCGGCGTAGGTTCATCGAAGAGCTGTAGCCCATCAAGTATCAAGTATAACCACCTCAAATATTTTATGATTTTACCTAGTAGCGGAATTTTGGTTTTCCTGGCATAAGGAGAGGAAATTTTCAACAAATTATCTTCGCGATATCTAATATCAAGTTCTGCATCTCCCTTTCACAATACATACATAAAACGCTTAAATACACAACGTTATTCGTTGAAATTAAAATTTAAAACTCTGACCTAATTTGTCCTACACTCTAAAAAATCATCACGTCATATTCACGTGAAAAATCACGTAACTCGTCTGTCTTGAACAAACGACGATTGTTACGTGACGTTAGTAATGCTCACCTGAAATTCACGTAACTTTTACTAAAAATCTTGGCGAATATGACTGTATACCCACGTAAACAATTTAAGTGAGATTGTGTTAGTGTGATTGCAGCTTCGGCATTTGCGTAAGACCTGCATTGTAAACAAGAATGACAGATACATAACCTAAACATAATGAGGCTTCGCGGAGGTAAGTGATATTTCAGGTGCATCTTGGTGGATATTTTCCGTGCCTGCATTTTTCCTCCTTGGAAAAAAAAACAACGGAGGTTGGTTAAAATTTATTAGATTCGTTGAAAAATGATGTGGAAGAAAAGGAAGCTGCATGGAAGTCTAGAGCTGCAGTTTTCCGGTCGCGTTAGTATAAAATTTGTAGTCTTTGTTCCACTTCTTTTTGGTTAATTAACAGCGGCAATATTAGCAATTTTCGAGCAAGAAACTGGTTTTAAAATTTGACATTATTTCTCAACAAATCTGATAAATTCCATTCAACATCCGCCGATAACTTTTTTTTTCATCGAAAGTGTTTCTGTGGTAACTCCAAAGCGCAATGACCAAATGGCGGTATTTCAATGTTTCAATGCAACAACAACGCGAAAAAGATTCCCTTTTATGGGCAGTCCCTGTTCATTTTTGTATTCATTCCAAAATCACTATATTGCAATACATTTTAAAACATGTAGTGGTTACCTGCTGTCTTGTAGCTTTCACTAAAATTTCATGCAACCAGTAGGCACAAATCACGTCAGGTTCACCTGATCAAACACGTAACTACTTTCAAGCTTCACGTCATTAGTACTGGAAGATCCAGTCAGAGTCACCGGATAAATCACGTAACTCAAGGAAACTAAAATTTGTTCAGGTTACTTGTCATTCAGGTCACTCTTACGTGAAAAGTATGGTGGATGAGAACCACATTCGTTTTCAGGTAAATATGACGTGAAGATTTTTCAGAGTGTATAGTCCTATAGGGAAGCGATTTGCTATTATGGACCCTGGGGGTCCATAATAGCAAATCGCTTCCCTATAGTCGACATTTCATTTGATTTTCGTGTACCGTTTCGAAATGTTCTTCATCCCTATTATCCCATCCCCAAAATGTTCCTATAATGGGCACTTTGTTTTTCTTACAAAATTGTAAAAAAAAAATCCATATATTTTTACTTTCCATAGCATTTTTAATGCATGTATCAAATCATTAGAATGTAAAGTAGGTGTCCCGAAGGAATTTCATAGAAAAATGTTTATATTACTCTGTAATAATGCAAATATGACTGAAGGGTCCACTATGGGATGCTATACACTACATGAAAAACACGAAGAAACGGTGTGTGTTAGTTTTAATGCAATTTTGGCTCGAATATTTTTTGTCTTTATATCTTTGTTACAGTTGTTCTTGACAGTTGGCAACAAATCTGCTCTTTTATTTTTCACAATTTCTAATAATTAGTTTTTAATGTCGCGATCTGTCAAAATGTTACACGTGGGCTTGCGCACAGCAAATACTACAGATGCACCGAATATTCGGGCCGAATAATGGTAAAATTTTCATTTTGCCGAATATTCGATTTAACGAATAGTAAATCGCGATATTCGGCCGAATATGTCAAATAATTTCAAAATACATTTATAAAATTAATTTACTGAAAGAAATGTTTGAATATTCTACTATGGTATTTTTGTAATGTCATCCCTCACAGTGTGAAGCTCAGTGGTGCAATTTATCAACAATGCCTGCTGAGTATGATTCTTTTGTTTGTATTTTTCTCTGCTCCTCTTTGCCTATGACGGTCAGCCGGGTGGCATCCCTATCTCACACAATAGGTTTGTTTTGCAGCCAACATTACGCAACTGTATCCCACTGACGGTTCTGTATCCTAATGAGAATCAAATGTGATGTTTGTAAACAAAACAAATACTATCATGAATTTTACATTGAGATGTTGGCTACAAAAACATGGCGTCGTGCCACCGACCTGATGACGGTGCCTTTCAGTCAGAAAGACAAAGCAGAAGTAGCTTAGCTAACTCGGTTTGCCAACAGCGGGCTGAAGCCGATGGTCATTCGGCACAAATTTCCTGTCATTGTCTTTCAAGTGATAGTATTCACCCATGCATTTATATTAGGTTCTGCAGCATGACGTCACGAATGAATTCGGTCCTCATCAAATGAACTTTTTTGACAGTTCAGTAGTACTATCCACTGACTCCGACAAGGTTCGACTTCGTGATTGGTTGGCTGCCTCCGAGTCTAACGCGAAGTACTACTAATCTGTCATCAGATTGAGGTTACGTACAGACGCTGCAGAACCTAATAGGGCCGTCGCATTCACGCAGCAGCGAGTAAACTGAATGGACTGTCACTGCGGGCTGCGTGTGCAATGAGAAGAGAGGTCTTTTGTTTACTCTATCTTTGATTGTTGCTGCTAACCATTTTCAGTTTTCACTGTTAAGAAGTGAGTGTGAAGAGGCAATGGTATCAATATCCAACAAATTTCAGTCACTGAGATTGAAAATTCGCACCACTGGTGAAGCTTTAGAAATTAATCTCCCATCTCTACTACATAATTTGTGAAATAAAGAAAACTATTTTTCTCTCAATTATTTCAACGTGGATTCAATGTGTTGCACCTTCGAGCATGTTAGGATTAAATTTTCTTGGTTACAAATCAAATAACATGTTGTTTTTTTGTCTTTCGGTCTCTACTGGCAAATATATGAAAAATTCATTGTGAAATTCAGTTGAGAGCAGGCGATAACACTCTACTAATATTCAGGTATTCAAAAATAAACCATTGATTAAAAAAAATTAAAAAATGTTAATGAATCTGGTATTTATGTCGTTTCTATTGATTTGATCACTTATGATTTTCAAAACTTTTTGTTCTTACTATTTATATTTGCTTTCCCGTTAAGGCAAACATAAATATAATTATTATCGTCTTTTTAACTTGGTCGCAAACATATTCTGGTATTATGTTAAGCGTTCCAAATGAAGTAGTTGCCAAAATTTGTTTTGTGCAGTCATATCAAAACATATTTAGATTACAAGCTTTGACACTCGATAAAAATGTCTTGATGTCAAAGTTCGCACATCCTATTTTCATTTAATATGGATCGTTATGTTTTAGAAATAAGACGTTTTTCCATTGGAAACAATTCGTAGTTTATCAAACAAAATCATGCGTTTGATTTATTAGGTGGTAGATATTTCTCGCTTAACTTTTCAAAAGGACCTAAGTAACATTTTTTTCATGAATTAATATGAATACTGCAATCAATAGCTTTCATGTTTTTCTTTTAATTGCGCTATTCAAATTTATTCGTGAAAAAATGTTACTTAGGTGCTTTTGAAAAGTTAAGCGAGATTGATTTCCTTGTAGAACAAACCTACTGAAATTTTTATCAATTGAGCATGATTATTCGGCCGAATATTCGTTTCGCCGAATAATTAAAAATTGAAATATTCGGTATTCGGCTGAACACCGAATACTACTATTCGGTGCATCTCCAGCAACCGGCTTGTACTAGTGCCAGTTGAATTAAAATGAAAATAAGTACGGCGACAGCATGCACGTTTAAACTCGACTACTGGCGCAACTTACCGTGCATAGTTTCAAAATCAAAATTTTCAGGTGCTTTTTAGAAGACAAATTCTTCACACAGGGCTAGTAGCGATGAATGTCGTTCAAAATAGTGACTTTAGTGACTAGCGATGACGAAAAAGTGACCAAATAGTGACTTTCAAATGCCGAAAAAGTGACCAGATAGTAACTTTTGTATGAAGTTTTGAACCGGGTATAGAGCTAAAAGTTGCATTAGCATTGTCACGGTATAATTCGTAGATTGCAAACTTCTGTTTTATTTTTGAAATCCTTATATAGAATGCTATCAGAAATCAAGAAAAGGCAAAAACAACCAAATTATGAGGATTACCGCCATCGGGGGTGACAATGAGTCTGGGGGTTTGAGAATGGGTCATCGCTCTCACCGGTAGTGTGGAGGTCGGATAGCAAAATCGTTTAAAAAAGTCTCTTATATTTTAGTCTTCTTGCCCTCAGATAAATTCAATGTTTTGTACAAGCATTCTAAGTACTTGAAACAGTGACCCATTCTCACCCCCATTTGACCCATTGTCACCCCCGACGACGATACTTACTATTGGCCACGCCCATCTTCATTGTACGAAGGGGGAGGATGGATGCAAGAGGACAATGACTGCGACACTTTCATAAGTACTACAGAGTTGGATATTGAGGATGGTATTCATTGGATCAGCCAGAAGCTAGCCATGGTACCTCATATTAAGTAACACAGGCGTCACGGGAACGAGTAGTGAGTTACGAGTTGTGTCACAAAATTATGTTGATAATTACAACAAAACTGTTTTAAATATAATAGGCAAATAATGATATAAAATGATTTGATTGACTCTTAGCCAGTGAACTATTTGGAATCAAGATTTGAAAATTTGTTTGAAAAATATAAAGTACACTGGATTCTGTTTTTACACGATTCAACCGTCTAAGACGAATTAAGTACTCTCTATTTAATTCCACCAGTTAATTTTCGTTATCTTTGCAGATACGTATTTCGACCACAACTGTGTGGTCGTCTTCAGTGTCTCGTACTTGACTCGACTTCGACTTCAAGTCGAGTCAAGTACGAGACACTGAAGACGACCACACAGTTGTGGTCGAAATACGTATCTGCAAAGATAACGAAAATTAACTGGTGGAATTAAATGGAGAGTACTTAATTCGTCTTAGACGGTTGAATACATTCCACTAAAAGAGCTAATATATTTTTCTTTACACGATTACCTTTTTCCAAATTTTGCACTTATCCTGAATGTTTAACGCATGTGAATTTTTGATTTTGATTGATTTATTCAAGATTTTTGAAACATGTTGCAAAGATTGTGGTGGTAAATTAAAGTCACACGATCAAAAATACGAGAAAAAAAAAAGAATCCTGTGTAATTAAAATAATGTAGAAATTTAAAAAATATTTTACTTGTTATTAAACTATGTTTTAAAAAAATTAAATGAAGTTTTTAAGATTTAAGTTTTTGAAAATCCAGAAATTCTAATAAATTTCAATTTCTAAATTCATATAAATTCAATTTCTTTTTCATATAAATGTGATATTTCTGAAATAATTTCAATCAAAAAATTTTGAATTTAGTGGCTTGTGCCAGAATTACTTTTGACATAACAGGGTCTACAATTTTTTTTCGCCGCTTATCTCGGAGGGTCGCAAGACAGATTTAACAATCATAAATGAATTGAACAGTCATACTGTACTTTCTGTTACGACGCCTTTATCGCTCATTATTCTTCCTGACGTTGAGAAACATCAAACATCATTGTCATGTGACAAAACTGAGGCCTATCTTTGTCACTGGAGGGTATTGACGCTCACCAACAGACGTGGTTCTGGTTCCAATACTCCTCAATTCTGTACTCTTTACTTGGGGTTAGAATTTCACATTTTAACAAATTTCATTGAAAAAAATATATCATAGTTGACATGAATCGAAAATAGCCTCACGATTTTCACAAGACACTTGGAACTTTTTTGGTGTATATTTCCCATTTGGTTTGCTTGATAATAATACAAATACAAAGCACAAATGATTTTTATTTTGAACTTCTCTACCACAGGCAATGCAAAAATAGTGACTTTAGTGACCATTTTCAGAAAAATAGTGACTTTAGTGACTTATGGATGCAAATAGTGACTTTATAATGACTAGACTCAAAATAGTGACCAAGTCACTAAAAAGTGACTCGCTACCAGGCCTGTTCACAATAAAATGTTAAATTTGATAACTGTTATCAGTAGGTTAGCGAATATGCCGTTGTTTGCCTTATAATTAGCACAAAAATAGTATATTTTCATACAAACAAGTCAACTTTACGGAACTGTATTTCCATATAAGATACAAAAAACAGGATATTTGAATATCCATCGACTAATGTTGACAGGGACACAACTTGGTCAATTTTAAAGGTGAAAATACTCACACCAAATTCCTACAAATGTGAAAAACCCAGATTATTCCATTCTCGTGTTTATAAAATTATTGAGTTTACTACAAAAACACAACAGGGTGGTCAAAAAAGCACAAAGAGATATGTTTTCGCATTTACATGCATTGTCATTCATTATAATGCAGCAATTACCGAAAAAAATAGAAACTTTTGTAGTTCGTCAAAATGTTCAGATACTGTCCCAAACGTATAACAATTATTAATTGGTAACTGAAACACTACGCACTAACAGAGCACTTGTTGAACATAATTTTGATATTGAACATGTTCGATCGTGCACAAAACACGCAAAAGACAACAGTTGACCACCAGCCAACGCAACGTAGATAAACAAAAAAAAAACATTTCCCGAACACTCACCTGGGCGTCCCAGCACAACATAGAAGTCCAGACCGTAAATACCGATCGAGGGATCGTACTTGATACCCAGATCGATGTGTTCCTGAATACCGAATCCGAAATTGCCGGTTTGGGAGAAGTTATCACGTCGCAACTCGTATTCACGGACCTTCAAACCACGCTCCAAAATTTCCTCAGCCTTTGCACCGCGAACCGTGCAGTGAACGGCGATCTTTTCGTTACGACGGATACCAAAGGACCGCACAGTATAACGAGCCTTCGAGTAGACTGGGGTCTGGCCAGTCAGCTGTTCCAACACCTTGGCAGCACGGGTCAGCCTGTCACCGGATTCACCGACGCAAATATTTAGGCAGAGTTTACGGATCCGCAGATCGCGCATAATATTCTTGGATTTATCCTTCGCAGCGGTTTTGGTGGCCTAAAACAAAACAATATAAATCACAAACCATGTTCCTTCCATTTAAACTAGAATTTAGTTTCAAAACGTCGGGAATCCTCCGGAACAACTTCTTGTATGCGATCGCTTACCATTTCTGAAAGTAAATAAAAATGACAGATCCGTTACTAGGGTTAGAGGGATGCTGAAGTTCAACTACAGTTTATTGCTGGGAAATGGCCACTTTCGGCCAAAACTTCACTTTCACACAGTAACCGATTCTTTAATCTAGCCACCAATGATATTTTTTCGCGGAAAAACTGCGTATAAAACTGAAACTTACTGGAAATTGTCCGCAGAACGATGAAAATGTGTTCATCAAACAACACAAGTTACCGGAAAAGAACAACTCCAAGCGTTTGACACATCAATTTCCGTTCGGATGACATTTAGTGCGGCGTCGCTTCAAAACAGAGTTCATTTTGACAGATTCCTGAAATACGGGCGCATTCCATGTTCGAAAACCAAAAAATAAAAACCAGCGTTGCCATCCCGCTGCCTAGCAACGGAATCGATTGTTTGATAAAGGAAATAAAATAAATATATCAAATTTTCTTTCTCGGTTATCGTATTGATTTTGTTTTGTAATTTTTATTGAAAATAATGGACGACGATGATTTTGTAGACATGGAAAAACCAGTTACTAAGCCTGGGACGGTCCTGCCGCATCTGTTGGGAATAGTTGCACATGCAGTAATCGATGATAAATCGCACAACTTGATAGAAGATTTGGCCAGAAGGAAGAAATACACAAAACCGTAAATATATACATCACTCACACTAATAAAAATTTACACATTTTTATTGTCAAAAATCTAAAGAAATTTGCAAATAATGTTTATGTGTGCGTTAATAACCATCCGCTTTAGGAAAATCCATATAAAGTTTATTAGTTAATAAAGACTATGTGGAAACAATACGAACGAATGAATCACGCGATTCAAATATTTTTCAATTTCAATTTTATTTAATTAAAAATTTGAAAAACATTAATGGAACAATGCTGGGGAAACCAGCTAGTTTGTTCTATTTTGCTCCAGATTCAAACTAGAACAGTGGTCGAAATTTTTGAATGAAACTGAATCACTAATATCACTCTAATATATACAAATAAAAGCTTTCAATTTCAACAGCATTTCGGAAAATTATAATGACGATAAGGAAAGTATTCGACGTCGTTTAAATGAAAGCGATCGTGTAATATCAGAGCTGCTTCGTGACGGCCGTGAGCTTATTCAGGATATTCGTATAGCTAACGATAAACGAGAAGTTGAAAGGCGTGTCAAGGAGGCAGAAATTAGAGAAGGTATCTTTGCTTGGAACATCTCTGATATTTAAAACAATCATGAAAATGTGTTTTAGAACTTTTGGAAAAGTTGCAAACTGAATCAGCTGAAGCGGTTGCGAGATTTGATTCGATATCAGAAAAATGGTCTGAGCTGAAAGAACTTAAAGATCCTATGGGTGTCAACGACGAATTACAATTGCAGAAGGACCGTATACATGATCTAATGAACCAGAAGGACATTATCATAGACGAATGTCGAAAAGAGCTCAAATTAGCTGATGAAAGATACACAAGAGACTTGCTTAAACAGACAACGGATATACATAGTTTGGTGGAGCGTGTCGATAGTCAAATCGAAATAATGAAGAGGGCCTTTAAGGAACATTTGGAATTATTGGAAAACACAAGTAAGATTTATTCAAGGATTTATCCCTTTTCAATCATACATTTACAGGTTACATACGTTTTTTTATTTAGTTGATGAAGAACGTCACATATTACGAATGGCAGCATCGAAGAAATGGGATGATTTGTACTCGCGACGTGCGGTCAATGAGCGAATCAAAATGAAACAGGAGAAGGAACGAGTACAGTTTGAAAGCTTCCTATACTTTTACTATTCTAATTTTTTGTATGTTTTAAAGCTTGAATTTTATCGAGACGAGATAGATCGAATTGAACAAGAGCACATCGAAGTGACCAGAGCGACACGAATCCGATTGGAGCAGGACAACCAAGCATTGGAGATTGAATTGCAAAAGGTCAAAACCAACACCACTTTGAATTCAGAAAAACTGGATTATAATTTTCAAGTTTTGAAGAAACGTGAAGATGAGAACCTTATGGTGCGCAATGCACAAAAACGTAGGTTGACTAAACTGAACGAGACTATTTTCCTTCTGAGAAGAAAAATCAAAGATGTACAGATGAACTGTTTGATAGAAACTGAGAAACTAACATCTGATATAATGAAATTACGATTTAACATAAGCCACATGAATACGAAAGTGAATACATTCGCTGAAGTAAATGACAAAAAAGTAAGTGGTTTTAATTGCTTCTATTTATCTGAATAGTTTGCCGAATATTATATATTTTAGTATCATTCTATATGGCAAATGAATAAAAACGAATGTTCGGACGTTTTAAAAAGCATTTTGGAAATAGATAAAATATTAATTGAGCAGCACCTCGGACTAAAGTGGCAGGCAGTTCAACTTCCAGAAGAACATGCTCAAAAATTGTCAGATAAGATTGGATCTTTCGATAGTGATAGTACGCTAGTGCCCTCACAAGGTATGTTATGAAACTTTTTTTTATATACATTCAATGATATTCATTTTAGTAAATACATCGTTAATGACTTTTGACGATTTGGACGAACGTAAGCAAATACTGGATATTCTACAAATGATTCTAAGACAAGCAGGATTTCTTATTGATAAAACGGCTTTAAAGTTAATTGAGGAGTACACTGAAGATGAGCAAAATCTCGTCTGTTTGGATAATGTTTTTAATGCATTGGGTATATTAAATTGGGATGAAGTGCGAAAGTTGAAAGAAAAATTTGAAGAAGTAATGAAGATGCATTGTCGATCAACGAACGAATTGTTTACAAAATCTGATGAAACGGGTTCATTACGAAGTGATGAAACAGACGAGCATATCAAGGTAAGTACTAATAAAAAATCTACATCAACATTTTGAAAATCTGTAAAACATATTTTTTTAGACACACATTGATGGAGAAGCGAGTGATTCGGAAATAAGTTCAATGTTGATGCCATCCGAGAAATTACGTGCTTTGAAAGATTTCACCCAACAATTGGCCAGTGCTGATAAAACGTAATTATTATACCGTTTACCTTCTGTAATTGACCTTTCCCGTCAAAAATTGTATCTCGTTATATTGTCTCAATCGATTCTTTGGCTTATTTAAGGTCAACTTTCCCAAAGAACCTATATTTTTTGACGCCTCTAACTATTTAAAAAAAAATTTAAACAAAAGTTTAAAAGGTGCTGCACGTGTGAACCGACCTGAAAAATTAACCCGATGTTCGCTCAAAATCGGGCAAAAGTTAGACCAATCTTGAAAACCAGCACTTTTTCAATTTTGTTTAAATGAAGTTGAAAGTTGACCCTAAAAGAATCAATCGAGCGAATAAAATGTTTGACGGGAAAGGTCAATTTTGTCGGTTGGCAAAGAGACGAGATTCAGATTAAAAATTGTCACATTAGTAAGGGTCTACGGTAGTCAGAATGTTCTATTCATATAACCTATTTTATTGATAAAAAAAAGTGGAAACTCATTCAGACAGTTATTCGTTAATTAATTATTCGTTAATTATATATCTAATCTAGGTATCTTTTTTTTATATTATCAATATATGTTTAGTGCTCCACAGCCCACCTATGGAGGATTATCCAGGAAAATTTCAGTAAAAGATGTTAAGGATTACTGGGCTAATTTCAAAAACCTATTCACACCAGATAGGGTTAAGGTGTGGAACACAATGGAAGATAATTTAACGCAGTATTTGAAGGTAATAATGAAAAAATCATATCTTACATTTATGACTGATCCACTCATGTATAACTACAGATTTTGAAAGAACGCAAAGGCTTGGATGAAGAATGTGAGTTTCTAAGAAAACAAAACATGGAACTACACCATTTGATGCAGAAGATGTTGGGACCAGACGTAAGATGTGTTAAGTGATTTGCTTTGATTAGTGTGTGGATAAATTACAACTGAAAAGCCAAATAAATTATATGTTAAACGGATGTTCAAAGTCCATACTGCAGTTTTCCCCCCGCTTAAGGTAGCCTCACACCTCGGGAATTTGATTCTCGGAATTTTTCCCCATGCATTTTTACATACACGGAAGATTGGGAGTACCCATTAAAAGTGTTTCATTTACCCATTTTTCATATAAGTACCAAGTTGTCAAAAAATGGGTATTTTTTTCTGAAACAAATAAAGGGTACTTAACCCCAATGAAGATTATATGTTCTCGTTTTGAAAATGGGTAAACTACCCCCAATAAAACAAAACTGAAAACGTCGTCATTTTTCATGCACGTTCTATTATATACGTAAACGAACCGAGGGAAACACAAAGCGGACTCTGGAACTAACTAGACACTGTTGAAGATCGCGGTAATAAAATGATGGTTTTCGGAGGAGCGTTGGAATAAACGTTGTTATTCGTTTGGATGATGGAATACGAAAGAGACCGACAGAGATCGGTCTGTTTATTTTATAATCTTTTGACATATCGAATGCTATAAAGTTATTTATAGCACATACACGCTTAGATAGGAATAATCAATTTTAGGATATACATCAGTCCTTCCCTCTTCGGGAGTTATTCGATAACATTTCATTTTTTTTTAAATATAGTTAACAAATATTAACAATAATAACAAAATTCATTTCGATTCAAAAATATTGAAATTCACTTTTATGGTTATTCTTCCGCGTTCTCTTCGAACGCCTCGGCAGGCCATCGAGCGCCAAATGTTCATCCATCTTTCGTTTTCGATTCGGCTTAACCGTTGGTATCTCGTCTTGTCGTCCTCGCAAGTCGCTCTCCGAGAATCCCCGGAAGGGCTCCTTACATGGTTCCTCGTGATACGTACTAGGTGGTGGTGGTAATGGATCGGTATCGACAATAGGATCGACATAAACCACCATCCGTCTCCGCGTACGACTGTCCGCATCGTTGATGATCTTAATTTGACTTCGGTGCGCCGTGGTAGTTATTCCGTTTCCAGTTGTAATCTGTAGAATATTTTTACAAACTCGTTTTAGAAAATACGCTTTCAACCATTTAGCCTGATGGTGAGGATTGCTGTTCTTGTACCATAATGCGTCACCTACCATCAGACTATCCAAAAGATCTTTACTAGGCATTTTACCACTATCGGTACTAGATCTATTGGTTATTTCTTCGATACGATTGTCACAGTTACTTAGTGGTACATAACTATTGTTTTTGTATTCCTTTACATTAATCATGTTGATTAACAGTTTTAAAGTATATACTGAAACTTTCCGAGAAGAAATTAATCCTTCCATCGTCATATAGTTTTTAAAATTTATTAAAAATAGTCCAATTAGGTCCTCGAGTTTTACGTATTTTGAGTCAAGTAGAAACTTTCTCATTACATCTTTACGAACTATTCTCTCCGCCTTGCCATTAATAGCAAGATTATACGGCGAACTGTCCAAAACCCATATTCCTTGCCTCTCAAAAAAGTTATTGAAGTCATGAGGATTGAATAACGGACTGTTACCTGACATTCTGTCTGGAAACCCAAATTTAGCCAAATATGCTAACAGTAGTTTTATCAATTTTTTACATTCCGTTCTATTTTTCATCCATTCAACTTCCATCCAATTTGAAAAGCCATCAACGTTCAATAAATGAACGTGATGTTTGTAGTAGAAAAATCCTTGGTGTATTTCACCAAAAAGTTTTGTGGAAGGAATCCATTTCGTATTAATCAACTGTTTTGGTTGCTCTGCCATAACAGCAGAAGCATCACAAGCACTAACAATCTTTTCCAAATCAGCAACTGACTGCTCCAATGGGAATCGCAAACAATTATCAGCACTATTATCCCTTATTGCATTGGGAACGTCAAATGCTTTCCTATAAATAGGTGTGTCAATTTTTAAAACCAATTCGGCTTCATTACCTTTAATAGGAGTCAAAAAATCTTTAATGAAAACATCAGACAATTTAGTCGTGACATAAATCATTAAGTCGTTGTTCTTGTGTTCAATTATTCTGTTTCCACTTACTTGTTTTTCAAAACTATTACGCCAGTTGGGAAAGAAAACATCCAACCAGGTTCTCCCAAATAAAGGAATAAAATCATGATCACTATCCAATACTAGAAGTTTCAATTTTGCCTTCATATTTTGAAATACAACCGAAACAACAACTTCCCCAGCAATTTTCAAACTGGAACCGTTTACCACTACTAAACTTTTAAAACTTTCCTCCAGGGGAACATTGAATTTAGCCAAAAATAGCTTCTTACCAATCATGGAAACGTCGGAGCCACTATCAATCTCCATCTGCACATTGATGCCTTGAATATCCAGTTCTAGTAAACATGGATGACTTTTGTCCATGGAGGAAACATGCATGCACTGTAATTCACCTGGATCCGAATCATCACTCTTGTCTTCCCAACAACTCATCCTATTCGACAAATTATCGTCATTTTTCGCACAGGTTTCTTCAAAGTTGATGTTGTTGATCGGACTCCTCTTGAAATGTTCCAGCTTCGGGCACCTCCTGCGAACATGTCCTCGAACTCCACAAAAGTAGCACACTCGGTGGTCGTTTACTGGTTGCTCATCGCTTTTGAGTTCCACCGGGTGAACCACTGCATCCTGGTACCACCTTTGTTGTTCATGGTGCCGCTCTTGTCTAACCCGTTCAGTCTCCGAACGATGATTCGCGCGATTGTTGTACCTATTGTAGGGTTTTGCGTTGCGCTCGTCATCACCTGGAAAATGTCTGTAGCCTACTCGGCTCTTCATTGGACCATGCCCTTGATTTAAATTTGCCAGGCGTTGAAAAAAGTCATCACGACTTCCAACAATAGAAGCGATTTGTTCAAGAGAATTGTTTTGTGTTAATGTTTTTGCATTAGAAGCAGCTAACTCCCATGTAGAAATAATTTTCTCAACTTGAGCGAGATTCAATTTGTCCCCATCTTCCGCTAATAACTTTTGTCTCAAGGCGTCATCCGACAAGCCAATGAGAATTCGATCAAGTATGCGATCCTGTTTATCACCTTTAAAGTTACAATACTCAGCTTGGAGTTTAAGCGAAAAAAGAAAATCACCGGCTGTTTCACCAGGTTGCTGTACTCGGGAACCAAATTTGAATCGCTGGATCAAGGCCGTGTCCGACTTGTCCAATTTTTGTTTAAGTTTATCAATCATTTCATCTAACGGTGCATCATCAAGCAACTGTTCACTAAAGTACAAATTTTGAGCCACTTCAAAAAGATAATCACCTCCAAGAAGAAACATCTGGTCTTTCTTGTCGGCATCTGCTACTTTATTGACACGAAAATGGTACCCAAGTCGCTTGAACCATGATGCGAAAGATTGCCCTTTGCGGTACGGGTCGATGTTCGGTGCTACGTACGACATGGTTTCTATATGCAAAATAATTTAATTTGAATAAGGCAATAAATCCAAAATTATTCGAATAAATGTTTAAAATATCTTGAACAATAGCGCAAAACACACGAATTCAAATATTTCGATTGGTTTTAACCAATTTACACACAATACATTAAAAGCAAAATACTTCCATAAATTGAGCTAAAAAAAACTTCCATAAAATTTCACCAATGAGCAACAATTTAAAATATAATAAACCCTTCTAATTTTCTCAATACATATCCGCCATTCATGCGAAAAAAGGATATTGTTCAATTGTGTGTGTGTTTTTTGTCTTATTGTATGCACTTTTTCACGAACAACGAATCAAAAGATTCACTCAATTGTGTGCACTTTTTTACGAACAATAAATTTTAAGAGATTTAATCAACGGGTGTAAACTTCAAAAAATAAATAATAAAGCTAAGAAAAATGACTTACCACAATCGAATACCAACCACGAAGGTGTAACCTGTACCGGAATTCTCCGTATTATAATTCCAAAAGGGAAAAAATTGACCGGTCCGCCGGGAGTCGTCCTAATCTATTTGAAAACCAAAAGAAGAAATTTTATTATTCACGAATTAATAATTGCTTTCAAAATCCATTCACTTTTCTTGTTTTTTTCAACAATAAAAAAATCGTTAAAAAGGCACTTCAATATGAAAAATATTCTTTTCACAATTATCTCCGTGTATTGTTTTCACATAGAACAATAAAATCATCCGGCGTTCTTCTGCCGCTTCAAAATGGCGTTTTATTTGCACCCAAAATGCTCGCACCAACCTTTTACAAGGCTTATCTTTACTTACACTGTACCCAACGAAAACTTTTCCGGAATCTACCACCTGCTTCTGTTCCGCTGCTGCCGAAATCACACCGCCGCCCAAGGGCACGACTGTAGCTTGTCACTGTAGTTCCGGCAAAATCAGCTTCCCACTGCGTAAGTTGTGCGTCAATTTCCTTCTTGTCCGACGAATTATGCTTCCCACTAGTCTTTGTCCGGCAAATTCTGCACCGTAAAACTTTTTGCACACGATATCAAACCGTTTTCCTCGTCGCCAAATATTATATACGTAAACGAACCGAGGGAAACACAAAGCGGACTCTGGAACTAACTAGACACTGTTGAAGATCGCGGTAATAAAATGATGGTTTTCGGAGGAGCGTTGGAATAAACGTTGTTATTCGTTTGGATGATGGAATACGAAAGAGACCGACAGAGATCGGTCTGTTTATTTTATAATCTTTTGACATATCGAATGCTATAAAGTTATTTATAGCACATACACGCTTAGATAGGAATAATCAATTTTAGGATATACATCAGTTCCTGTGCTTGGCAGAGCTTTTTTTTGGTTTTGTACAAATTTCATTGCAGTTGCTGCTTGAAACATTGTGCTTTGTTGCGCGTGATTTTACCGAGGATTTTACCAATTGCCAAAGGATTAAGTTCTGAGCAACAGTCTGTAAATTGGAGGGTAAGCTACTCTACAAATTTTCCAAACTGATGCACCTCCGTTTGGGACTTTTCCGTCGTTCTGTATTCACTACCTTTTTACAATATATTCATACTTTACAACATCTCTCCTACAGGATTTCCTTGTCCTGTACCGGAATGCGGATTATAAAGATGCTGTCTTACAGAAGAATACTTTTCGTTTATCGTAGGCGAGTTGATCGAATTTCGAGAGTTCAGTGCAAGCATATCCACTTCAAAAACTGCACGATCTGGCCGAGATCGCATGCTACAATGTTCGGAAGGATGGCACGATACGTTCCGTTAGCAGGCTGTGCGGGCTGCTATTGGAGTCTTGCAAGGCGAAATAGGATTGATTGCGCTGAAATATTGCCTGCCGAGCCAACAAAACGTCACCCAGATACCTGTTGAAAGCTTCATAAACAATCATAAACCGTTGTTATCGCTTTAGATTTATATAATGTCGCCGACAACAATAATGTAAGCAAAATAAATTGGAAAAAATAGCCTTTTTTATTTGTTCACTTTCAATGATTAATTCTGATAACCTAACCTCAATTCGTATTAAAATACTAAACAAAAAGCGCTTTTTTTACCCATTTTGTAAAACAAAGTCGAGTGTTAAAAATACCCATTATTTGAAGTTCATGGCGTATACCCATTAATGAGTAAATCGCGTTTACCCATTTAATGAGTTATGCCGCTTTTGTTCAAAATGGGTACGAAAGTACCCATTAATGGGTACTTCCAAGCTTCCGTGTATGCGATGTTTTCGGGATTTGGGCAATACGATTACCGATAGCTCGGTAAAATTTACCGAGATTCGTCGAAATTATTGCCGAGATCCCGACTGTTGGATTATCGGCAATCGTAAATTTCGAATTTTAAGTGTGTAGATTTGTCGGATCAGCGGGGGTATACTGTGATATAAATTTCATCCATTTTATCCATTTTATTCAAAAACATACATGTTTATTTCATTACAAATTGATAATATTGTGAACTAAGTGTCAATTTTCACAGCAACTGTATCTAGTTTTCCGCGAGTTTTTATTAGGAATACGTCGCTATGGAAAGCTGAGCTTGATTAATTCTCTTTTTCGAAGTTCGAATTCCGCTAAGAATTCATCCGCGGTTTTATAGCATTTTATTTTTTCATCATTCCCTGCGCATTTTGGTGTAACAACACAGCTGGGTGTTCATTTTTTCGCTAAACTGCTGGTTGTCAAAGTAGATTTTAATTTCGTAAAATCGAATCGCTGAAGGCTTTTTTTCGTGCAAATGGTCAATCGCGAACGATTTTCATTGAAAGTGTAAAAAAGCTGAGATTATTGACCAATCTGTGTATCTTTTTTGTAAGAAAGTGGTCTAAGTGCTGATTTATTCAGTTTTAATGGTTATTTATCGAGTAGAGTAGGTTTTCGTGAAAAAATGTGTGTTTTAGCATTAGCAGAGGATTCAATTCTTACCAGAATGTGAAAAAATAAAAGCAGAGCAAAAGGTGTCAGAAGTTTTGTTCTGCCTTCCGAACTAGCGACAAAACGAACAAATGGTGCATAAAAAGTGAAAATGAATTGTCTACTGTTCCAACTTTCATCATTCAGCTTCTTTTTCGGCCAATCGCAAGCGATTCCCGTCCCAAATCATCCTTTCGGTAAGTGTTCTCGGGTCGATTTCATAGAATCCATTCCAGCCACAAAAATAGCGATAGTCCAGTGTCTATCAGTGGGTCAGTATATAACAGTGACTATAGTCTTCTATACGCTGCTGGGGCGATGCTGACTGCTGCTGCAGTTACCATGACGGATTTTTCTTCTTTTTTCTGATGCTTAGCTCTAACGCTAGCTGCAGGCCGAATGCATTCGCTTTCAGTTGCTTTGCTGCAATAAGTTGCAGTATTTTCGCTGTTGCTTGATACTACAGGTGCTATATTTTTGTTGTAACGTAACATTCAACGGACAACGATTAGGTATAATTAAATACAATGACGATTTGCTTGATAATTTTAAATTTGAGATCGGTGCGTAATATAATAAATTGTATCATTTTAGAGTTCGAGAAACTGCATCCATTTTACGCAATTCGGAATAACAAAAAAACTTAAAAACAAATAGACACCGAATCTTTCGATCCGTTCGATGCACAGATCGATAGTTTTACGCAGAACTCAACTTCCTGAGAGAGACACAATTATTGTGTAATCAATTGAAAAGTGTAAAATGCATTATGTTTTAAATACGGGATTAATTGAATATGAAATGTATTTGCCTTTCTCGTATAACAATGTTGTAAGTATTGGAAAGCCATGGTGTTATATTATACCAATCGACTCGACTTGTCTGTCTTTTTTTTTCTTGTGCAAGGGTAAGGGTAGATTTCCACAAACAGATACCTGAGGAGGTTAACTCAGGTAGTGTGGAGGGGGTCATCCGACCCACTAAAACCAAAACCCTTTCGCCAGTCCGTATCCTCCTGCCCGCAATTAAGCAATACTTCAGGGGAGGACTATTTAGAACGCTCACGCCTATTCTAACGCACTCGACGTTATAACACAACATTCAAGGGTGGTAACCTCACCACCCGTCAATCGCAAGCTATGATAGTAACCTATCGGTCTGTATCATAAACTCGCGTAGGAGACGAGCATGGTGTCGGGGTCATCATGGTGTTCACTGCATCACAGTAGTCTCTACTGCAGCTGCTGGTTTTGTTGAAGACGCCACCAGCGCTGTGATTTCGACATAATCTGTTGAGACGCTGTGTTCACCGCATAACATATAACCTCGTCCCGACACATCCTCTCAACGAGGTTGTCCGGGGTTGTATCCTGTGTGATATAGATATCTGTGCAATATGAATACCCTAATAATAGAGATGTAAGTGGTGCCATTGCATAAGTAGCATAACGACCACCCACCGCTAGGCAATATTCGCCTCCACGGTTTCGCCACCCAGCACACAGCATGCCATGATTCTGCCTCTTTCTTAACACGGCGCTTTCCACCGGCGCGAGCACACGCGTTTTCCCCGAACAGTCTTCCATCACTCCGACGTCAGTAGCCAACGGAAGACCGACCAGCCGAATTGCAGCGAGAATCAGAACCTCACATTGGCGATCCTACCAGGTAAATTCTAGAATTTGCATGTTCAGGACCCTCGAGAATACTATGCGGGCATACGGGTAAAAAAAATGAACGAATTGAAATGTGAATGAAAGACCACGTGAAATATGTAACACCGGAAAAGATAAATGGTCGTGATAATATTTCATATTCTATCTAAAATGTGCTTGCCATCGGTTTGTGACCTTAATTACCACATGGTGTTTTTCTGAAAGAACATCGGAAATGTTCTTTTGATAAGATTGCATCGGTTTTTGGCTTGGAATGCCACAAGTGTCCTGAAAGGACACCGGAATGACAAAATGACATCGGCTTGTGACTTGGAGTGTCACAAGGTGCTCTGAGAGAACACCGGAACAACTACATGGTTACTTTAAAAAAAATAGAATTCGTAAATTTGTTTGGCATCGGTTTGTGGCTCAAGTTGCTACAAGGTGTTCTGGAAGAACACCGGAAATGTTGTGGACAAGATAGCATCGGTTTGTGACTTGGAAAGTCACAAGGTGTTCTGAAAGAACATCGGAAATGTTTTTGATGAGATTGCATCGGTTTGTGGCTTGGAATGGCACAATGTGTTCTGAAAGAACACCGGAACAACTACATAGTTATTTAACGAAAAATATGGAATTTCGATAGGAAATATGTTTGGCATCGGATTGTGGCTCAAGTGGCTACAAGGTGTTCTGGAAAAACACCGGAAATGTTGTGGACAAGATAGCATCGGTTTGTGACTTGGAAAGTCACGAGGTGTTCTGAAAGAACATCGGAAATGTTTTTGATGAGTTGCATCGGTTTGTGGCTTGACATGGCACAAGGTATTCTGAACGGACACCGGAGAAAATGTTGATAAGATGACATCGGTTTGTGACTTGGAATGTCACATGATTATTTGAATCTGTTCGAAAAAAAAAATCTTGGCATCGCTTTTGTGGCTTGAATTGCTACAAAATGTTCTAGAACAATGAAACATTTGGATGGTTTTGACCAAATCTCGGGTACTTATTCAAAAGGACGTATGTGATTTTGTAAACAAAGATTCAAACGTCGATTTATCCAATCTGATAGCACTCCCACGCAAACCGTCACCACAGGCAGGTAGGGGAAGCCTTCGGCTACCTATTGGTTGTATTGGTTTGCAAGGGACTGCCTTCGGATTGGACATATCGACGTTTGAATCTTTGTTTACAAAATCACATACGTCCTTTTGAATAAGTACCCGAGAAATATTTCATTTTATATCAAGAACATTCTTGATATCGGTTTGTTGCTCTAATTGTCACAGGGTGTTTTGGGAGAACACTGGACAATTTGTTATTGTGACTGATCATCGGCCCGGGGATACGTTGATAATAACAGAATAACAGAATGATTGATACATTGGTTTATCATTTGGAATGACATAATCAGTTCTTGAGGACCACTGGAAAAGTTATGTTTAAGAGTGTTGATAACACCGATATGTGAGTTGCAATGTTACATGGTCTTCTGATAGAACACTGGAACACCTACATTTTTCGATAAACATAATTTTCGAAAATGTACATTACATCGGTTACGGCTCAAATTGCCATCGAAAAAAAAATTGTTGTAGACACCGGTTTAGGACTTGAAATGTCCAAAATGTTCTGTTGAAATAGATAAAAAAAATTGGGGATCACAAAAAAAAATAAATAAATAATAATTCTAATTTATTTTAGCAAAACACAAACAAAATCGAGGAAAAGTTATCATCTTCATACTAAAAAGAAGATAATGATAGACATATACTTTTTTATAGTGGAGGGGGGATGTGTGATATAGATATCTGTGCAATATGAATACCCTAATAATAGAGATGTAAGTGGTGCCATTGCATAAGTAGCATAACGACCACCCACCGTTAGGCAATATTCGCCTCCACGGTTTCGCCACCCAGCACACAGCATGCCATGATTCTGCCTCTTTCTTAACACGGCGCTTTCCACCCGGCGCGTGCACACGCGTTTTCCCCGAACAGTCTCCCATCACTCCGACGTCAGTAGCCAACGGAAGACCGACCAGCCGAATTGCAGCGAGAATCAGAACCTCACATATCCATGCCGCTGACAAGCAGCATGACATTGCGTTCAACATCGAATCGCGGGCATGCAAACATCACATGCTCTGCCGATTCTACCTCACCTACACATTCCGGGCACTCCACAGAATCTGCGAACAAGACCCTATGCAAAAGCTTTTTGAAGCAGCCATGTTCAGACAACACCTGTGATAGGTGAAAGTTGACCTGACTATGCTTCCTACTAATCCACACGGTGTTTCTATGGAGAAACGTTATTTTTCAAAAATCAGTATCTCTGAAACACCCACCACGTGAAAGTATATGCTCTCCTCTTTCATATAGTGGGTAAACTAAAATGTTCTATCGGGGGATTAAGAAATTAAGATGCACTTAAAATTTTAAACACTCGCAAGTCGTCCGAAATCTAACTTGGTAACAGTTGACAATAACTGGATATTGCTCAGAATAGAGATCTTTCAAATCGGCTCTTTCCACCAGGACCCATCGCCGCTAACATTTGAACTCTCACATATTTTGCTCTTATGATAAAAATGTTATTAACTATTATTGTATCAAGACAAAATTTTCAAAACGACTTATCGGCTTTTGTAAACAAAGATTCAAACGACGATTTGACGAATCTGGTAGCTCTCCCACGCAAACTAACACCATAAATATGTAGGTGAAGGTTTCCGCTACCTGTTGATGGTGTTGGTTTGCGTGGGAGAGCTATCAGATTCGTGAAATCGTCGTTTGAATCTTTGTTTACAAAAGCAGATAAGTCGTTTTAAAATTTTTTCTTGGTATCATCATTTGATGCGACCCCAGATTGTGACGATTAATGAGTCACATTTAGAAGCTGAAATGTTTTCCAGTTATTTAATTTTTGAAATTTAGTGGAAACTTTACCTTTTCCTCTATGTTGATTGATTTTGATTCGTAAAAAAGCGTTATTCGATGTCTATTTTGAAAAATAACATTAATAACATGTTCTGAATTGTTTTTGATGCATATTCATTTTTTTTTTCACTATTTTTGGTCCAAACTCCATAGAAATCTCAAATGAAGCTTAGTTCATTATCTTTCTAAAACATACTGGGTGCACATATTTATGCTTAGTTGAATTGAAAAAACCTTATAATTACATAACTTTGATTCGTACCATGGTTTGAACTACTGCAGCAGCCAGTAGCTCCTAAATATAATACTAATCACATGCATGAAACGCTGAGGAAATCTATAGAAAAGCAAATTTGTTTTACTATTCATCTTCTCGCATTATATTAGTAACTCGAAACGTGTAAAAATCGTCTAAATTGTCGATATGAAAATTGCGATTTTTTCATATTGGAAATGTAAACAAAATGCTCCAGCTAGGCGCATACAGCTCTCCTAGCGGACAGGAGCAGAACATGATTGCATTTACAAGTTCAAACCATGATACGAATTTAGTTCAAACCATGATCAGTTTTTACCTTGTGTAAATGTTACTATTTCAACTATTTCAACCTGTTTCTCAATGGGAAACATAAATTTTCAGTGCAAAACGTAAACAAACGAGCATAAATTCCATACAAAAATCCAATATGGCTGAGTTGGGGATATTGACAAGAACACCCCCCAATAAATGCATCCTGCAGGTACCTACGTTTATCCTCGCTTACTGCATGGTGGTTATGCTCCACAACAACCTCAGTCTTGTGATGTATTAGGGCCGATGCCCATGTAGCGTTTTTTCAACGCTGCGTGCACGTGGCGTTGAAAAAATGCAGGTGTGCATTGGTGCGGTGACGCTGCGTTACCGCTTTTTCCCGATGCACATCTGCGTCCTTTTAACGCCGTGTGCACGCAGCGTTGAAAAGACGCTACGTGGACATCGGGCCTTAACGTCAACCTCCTTGAGCCATTCTTCGACTCTGCTAATCGCGTACAAAGCTTTCAATTCAACTTCGTCGAGAGTGTCGCCTGTGACCTCTAGCATTATCAGGGGCGATTCGTAGACTTTTGGTAAGGTACAGTGGGGCAAGTGGGTAAAGGAAATCGTATAGTTAATGTTCATCAAGTCATAAAAGATGAATATATAATATTAAAATTGATCATATTTATGTTATAACAAATCATCTATCCAATCTTTATATGCCTGCGAACAAGATTTTTGAAAAATACTTTTAGGATACAAAATATTTAGAAATCCAAAAAGTCTGTTTGAATTTTTCACTTGCCCCACTTGTGGGGTAAGTGAAAAAAATAATTTTAGAAGAGGATTTTTTCGATATAAGAACACATTCTCTGTTTATATATTTCATGCAAACGATAGTTATACTGAATAGAGCATAATTGTGTTTTGTTGTGATGCTTTTTGATACTTCAAGAAAGTCAAAGGGTACTAAAGTGCCTTCATTAAATGATTTTTATTTTTTTGTTTTCTTTACTTGAACTTTTTGAAATCTAACATTTTATCTCCATTTGTGTCCAACATTCCTTTTGTTTCAGGTTTAAAGTAAGATAATGAACCTTGCGATAGTGTTGTTTTGTGTATGCAGCGAAATTATCTTTGAAATAATAATCAAACCTGGAATCATCAGTGTTGTGCTTCATTAACAATCCACTTAGGATTTCAGTAGAAGAGTCTAAATTAGTAAATGGCTAAGTCTTCTAAATCTCGACTAAATAAATCATAGTTGTTGATATATTTGCAATTGTAATCACCGAAAGCCTTCGAATGAGTTTAAATTGGTATCATTTGTTCATACACGCTCAATAGAAATTATTTGTGTTTGAAAAAAGAGAGAAATGCATTCAATGTCGGAAAATTTTCACCTGCCCCACCCGTGGTAAAAAACAGGTAAAGTCATAACTTTTTTTTCAAAAATTTTGATGTTCACATCAAAACTTTTGTTGCTGGAATTCAAAACTACAAAGAAAACCAAGCACTAATTTTGTATGTGTTATGAAAACCAACATAAATTTTTTTCGTATTTATTGACACGCAAAACAACTTATGCAAAAGATAAACATGGCAGCTTAATAAACTTTTACTGTCGCATGTTGAAATGGTTCATTATTTCATGTTTCACTTATTCAACACAATCATTTGAATGGCCTTGTATGATTGTGAAATGAAATTGAATAATTCTGTGCTTCATTAGTGAAATATTTGCGTTTTTTTTACTTACCCCACTGTACCTTACGCCTGTTCTACCATCCTGCTGATAAAATATGCATCAAGCTGAGTGGTTTCGAATGGACGAGCTCGGTGCTTTAGTGGCTACCGCTTCTGCCTTATAAGCAGGAGGTCGTGGGTTCAATTCCAGGCTCGTCCTTTTCCTACTTTGTATTTCTATCTTAGTTCTTTCTGTGTTTCACGTTATACCAAAACGATTCCTACTGTTATAACCTTCCACACAATCCCAAAACCTCCCGTGGCACATATGAGAGATCGTAGAGTTCTCTGCATCTTTCTTAAGTTAGGTGTACAACAAACCATCCTTCACTTTCCTCAGCATTCGCAAGGACGTGGCCAGGACAGATCTCGACTATTGTAGAGTACATTGCTTCCATCTAAGAGTTAGTGATTAGTCCCAAATCAATATCTGTGGTAACGGATGAAAGTGATGGTACTCTCATCTCATACAATAGTCTTGGCTTGTACCACCTACGAATTTGTGCGAACTGCTAAATGCTAATGCTAATCAAGCTGAGTGGTTTCGAATGAAAGTTGTGCATTTTATCTAATATTACAATCTTTTCATATTAGAAAAAACACAATTTAAACAGAAAGGATTTAAAAATGTTTTAAATTAAGGTGCACTTAAAATTTTAAACTCTCGCAAGTCGTCCGAAATCTAACTTGGTTACAGTTGACGATAACTGGATATTGCTCAGAATAGAGATCTTTCAAATCGGCTCTTTCCACCAGGACCCATCGCCGCTAACATTTGAACTCTCACATATTTTGCTGTTATGATAGAAATGTTATTAACCATTATTAGTATCATCATTTGATGCGACCCCAGATTATGACGATTAATGAGTCACATTTAGAAGCTGAAATGTTTTCCAGTTATTTAATTTTTGAAATTTAGTGAAAACTATACCTTTTTCTCTATGTTGTTTGATTTTGATTCGTAAAAAAGCGTTATTCGATGTCTATTTTGAAAAATAACATTAATAACATGTTCTGAATTAATTTTGATGTATATTCATCAGGAGAAAATGGAATAAGACCAGTTAGTCTCGCTACAAGATTATCTGACACCCTAGTATACTGCTATATGCTCCATCTAGGACAGTACCAGCTACAAAAGTAAACTCCGTTTACCTTTGCTATAACAAAACCCTCATCATCAGGAGATGACACTATCTCCTGGATGGGGTACCTCCCGCCAGTCCAGATTGTCACCATTCCGGACTTATCCGCAACCCAACTGCTATGTTTAGCAGGGATGCGGTACGGGTCGGACAGCAAGGCAACATTAGTTTTATTCTCGTGCACCGACTGTTGGAGTAGCATTTGCGCTGCCTCGCAATGGTTGAGATTTAGCTTAGCTACTTGCATTACCGAGCCCGCCTGGAGGCCGGACAGGCATGCCCACTGGATGGGTGTTTGTTGTCTGTGCCAGGGCCACAGATCAAACACCTCGGTGCGGTCTGGTAGGTGTGAGCCTTGTGACCTTCAGCTTCACACCTCCGGCAAAGCCGACTCCGATCAGGACCTTTGCAGTGATATGGGTGAACATACCGACCAGCGTTTCCTCAACCGAATCGCGATATCCTGGATTTCAACGCCATACTGATATATCAGTGCAGCTATCAGTTTACCGGCTTCGATAATTTCGTCCAGGCTGATTACCTCCCCTGGGAATAGGGTTCTCACCTGAACCGCATCACCCAGCAACTATTCTGCCAACTTTTTATGCGCGGAACTCGTCCCGCTTCAAGACGAGGATCATCTCGTCCTTCTGCGTTCTACGGATGCAGTTGACATCATCCCCTAGGCCAGTGAGCTTTTCATCGCCATTTCAGACCTTTTCCAATCCAAAATAGATTGCCCAACTTTGCTGTCAAATTCAAGCATTCATATTCCTACTCGAGAGCTCCGTTCAAGCTCCTTTATTTTCATTAGGGGTGCCCGAACAAATTACGCACATAATGATCCTTTTATACGCATGTGTCGTATAATTAATCAATGTTTTATAGAACAATAAGTATAGGTGCTGCCCCGCTAGACCTCTCCCCGCGTGTGTATCGAAAATGTCAGTGTTTTTTTCATTATTTTTGGCTATGATGGCCAAATTTCTTCAGTAATCAAGTGCAATGAAGTTCTGGCGTCATAAAATAAAGTAGATACATGAAATATATCAAGTAGAAGTGATTTTGAACGTTTCCAAGTTATCTGATTACTGTAATTACCGATATTGAAAGCCATATCCCTGATTTAAGAGTTATGGTCATATTTCTTAAAATCTGATCACGAAATATCAAAAATATCACAAAAAATTGTAGACATATATGTAATAAATTTTATGTGTTGAAGATACTATTTTGGAACATTCCAGTTCATCCAAAATATCCGTGAGTTCAGGTCTTGAATTCTACCATAGAAGCGAAAGGTAATGTGCACATAAAAATACCCAGAGTACATCCTACTCAGTTCAAAGATATCAAATGACTCATGGGTAATTTTTCTGCGTGCCGCATAGTAACATTCTAGAATGCGCAAAATGTTCTGAAGTTCGGTTCGTAAGACCTACGTAACAACGGCCTACAAAATGTTTTCGGCAGATATCAAAACCTTTCCCAACAGATCCTTGGATACCTGCCAAGAAATGTTATACCGATCTTTCTGCATTTCAATACACTGAAGGCCATCTGTTGCTTGAGCAACAGAATGAAAGAGTTCCGAAATTTTAAACGGTTTTATTGTGGCCAACGTTAAGGCTCAAGACTCCATCACACTGTTTCGAGAATAATGACTGTATGGTTTAAAAGTATTGGTGATGAAACTTGTACGAAAAAGTACCGAAAAGGAGCAGCGTAAATTTATGCTTACTACTACACACGCATTGTATTTTAAGCAAAACATGTGATTTCATGAGAAGTATTGTAATTTGATAGTAGCTGCAGTTCGAATGATGAATTATTTCTCATTACAATTACCAATTTTTTCATCCTTATAGCCTATTCAGATTGGGCTATTTATGACTTTGTTAAGTGAGAGGGTATCCAATTATTACGAGGTGTTCAGACAGCAGCAGTGAGCTTTACATCTTGACGTTTCCTCATTTGCACGCTAATACAGGGTTGAATTCAAGGAGAGTTTTAAAATTTCATTTGCGAAATCAATCATTTCAAGCATAATTTTTCATAACGACGTATGTAACAAACATGAGGATTCGAGAAATCCTTTGCAGAAAGTTGGCAAAACTTTTTCTAAAACTGTTTTAAAACTAAATCTTTTTTCAATACTTTTTTCCGCTGGCATGCATCATTACAAGACACGTAATAAGCGTGCTTCACAGTAAAGCTCAGTTCATTCAAATTCAATGTGAAAAACGATAAAATATTACATACACCGGTATGCTACACGTACGTCGGTGTACATTGGTCGGTTTTCCATAGTGCACGATTGACGCAACTGCAGTTTTGTTTTGTTTTGATTTTTTGTTACAAAGGTCGCTCTGAGTTTCCATTTGTAAAAGCGACGTATGTAACAGTGAGACTTCAAAATAGAAATGTTTACATACGTCGATTCGCAAAAAGATTGAATTAAAGAATTTTAAGATCTGAAATCAGTAAAATCGATGCGTATTATATAAAGCCGCGTGTGATTGTCACGTTGTATTAAAAACCCCGTTTTGTTTACTTTTGTTACATACGTCGTTATGAAAAATTATGCTTGATTTGTGTGGCGACAATCGAACATTTTTTTCTGAACAAAGTTTCTACGAAAAAAAATATAAAAAAAAATATGAAAAGGTGATATGAAAAGGATTTTCGAAGAATATTTCAAGACAAAATTTTCAAAACGACTTATCTGCTTTTGTAAACAAAGATTCAAACGACGATTTGACGAATCTGATAGCTCTCCCACGCAAATCAACACCATCAACAGGTAGCGGAATCCTTCACCTACCTATTGATGGTGTTGGTTTGCGTGGGAGAGCTATCAGATTCGTCAAATCTTCGTTTGACTCTTTGTTTACAAAAGCAGATAAGTCGTTTTGAAAATTTTGTCTTGATTTGAAGCTCTCATTAAGGATAATGAGCGAAGCTACATTCATTAGTTGGGTGCGCCGTTCTTCGGGGAATCAGACTATTCCTCAATTTATTTTTAAGTTTAAAAAGTATTTTGATTTTGTACTATGATCGAACGGAGATTTGATAGAAAAATTTAGATACTTTTGGGAATTCTCACAAATAAATAAAAAAAAGGACGATTGGACCAATTTTCAAGAAATATTATCGAACTAAAATGTATTTCCACCTGTATCTCCATGTATGAAGGGCAACTCAGTATTTTTTTTTTCAAAAATGGAAACTGAACCATTGCGTTCTACTCGACAATCAATTATACAGCTTCTAACAAAATCGAATCGTGTGAATGTGATATAATTTAAACTGGATTTTGGATGAATTAATGCATTACCAATCCACGTTTTATTTAAGGTTATTCTACTTTATATATACATCCCATTCAAATCGTACAGTTGTCCCACGAAAACCAAAGTATATTAAGCCATTCAAGGAGCAGAATTGAAACAATTTATGAAATCATGTTTATTCATCAAATATATTCGTTTTACAACCATTCCTACGTTTTAAATTGTCTTCCGCATTGGCCCTTGAACTTTGAAAATTTATTCGATTTGTTCTATTAAATCTAGGTTTAAGTTAAATACTTCATGTTAATTCTAGAGAGCATCTGTTTTTGAAACAATTCATGTTGAATAAGTGGAGAATAAATAATTATCATCATTATTTTTCATCATATAAAATGCTTTCCACAAAACCATCACAATCCGAGTTATTCTTCAGCGCTCAGAAGATTTCAAACATGCATTCGACCCTGCTGCGACAGAAAGAGCATGACTGTCAACTACGAAACGAAATGAAAACAGAGAGAATTTTCCCTCTGGCAAAGAGAGCGTGACGCTTGTCAGTTTTGTTTTGTTGAATTTCTCCCTGCATCCCAGTTAGGCTCTGTCTCATTTGGATAATTAAACTTAAAAGTGACAGTTCAAAAATTAGCAAATAACCCAGTCATAAGAATGGCTGGTGCTACCCAGCAATTCCAATAAGACATCGATGCAAAATGATTCGATATCTGTCAAAAGTAATCTTGCTCTGCGAGCAGGGTTATTTGATAATTATTGAAATGTCACTTTTAAGTTTAATTTCAGTTTAATTCTCAAAATGAGACAGACCCGAACGAAAGCTCTCTCGAAAGCTCTCTCGTAATAATTGTTCGTAATAAATTCATTATTTCTCTTTTTAGCGGGTATCTTTTGACAGCGCAAAATGTATGGAATATTACGTAAATAATGACATCATAAAGCGTATTTACCCTGAAACGCCAATTATTATGTCATTAATGGCGTAATCTGAATAGGCTATTAGCTAACATTGACTAAGCATTGTAATATTCTCAAAATCGTTATCCTGAACACTGGTCAGGTCAGAATTCGAGGACAATTGAAGTTCACAGTAGAGCTTAAGAGTTTTGCGGCTTTTATATTTGAACAAAAAATTAAATTTTGCTATGATTTCGTGACAAGTTTTTTATGGTCTAATCTTGGTAAAGAACGTGTAGTTTTGCAAACAGAGGATATGATTTTATAGGAAGTTTTAAGAAAATCAGTTTTGACTGTTTTTGACAAATTAATTAAATATTAATTAGGGTCTGTCTCATTTGGAGAATTAAACTTAAAAGTGACAGTTCGAAAATTAAAAAAATACCCCGTTATAAGAATGGCTGGTGCTACCCAGCAATTCCAATAGGACATCGATGAAAAATGATTCGATATCTGTCAAAAGTAATCTTGCTCTTCGAGCAGGGTTATTCGATAATTATTGAAATGTCACTTTTAAGTTTAATTTCAGTTTAATTATCTAATTGAAACATACCCTTAGTGAGAGGAGTGAAAATTTCACATGAAAATGCGAAAAATGCCGTCATCGGGGGTAATAATGGGTCATCGGTCTCAGCTGCAGTCTGGAGGTCTGGAGCAGAGCAAATATATTTTGGCCTTCTTGCCTTCAGATACAATCAATTTATTCGACTAGCATGCTAAGTAGTTGAAACAGTGACCTATTCTCACCCCTATTTGACCTATTGTCACCCCCGACGATGGTAAAACTGTTTAGTGTATTGGGAATGAGAAAAAAAATCTTCATGGCTTATCAGACCCATTTTTGCTGGATTTCTTATTCATATGAAACAAACATGCGTTTGTGGGCAGTTTAGTTTTGAATAATATGTGTATATTCGCCAAATACTTCTCAACCACAGTTTTGCTCAACTCAAACTTTGGACTTTGGACAGTCACTTGTCATAAGACGGGTTCGTACTATCCCATTTAATTTCATTACTTGATTGTAACTTTAACATATACGTATTTCGACCTCAACTTCATACTTGACTCGAATTTGGACAGTGTTATTTTGTGGTGCGAGTTGAAAAACGAAATTATTTCGGACACCAAAAATTAAAACGGTATGATACCTTCCATACAAATGTGATCACTCCCGAGCAGGGCCGTGTATATTCAGATTGTATTTCATAATCGAGCTGAAATGAAAACATTCAAAATATTGTAAATTTTGCACGTGTTGATCCAGAATTTTATAAACACCTGCGCGGAAATGGTGCTGATTTGATTTTAGTCGGCGGAATCTACGTAACAACCCTGCACTGAATTTTGATTCTCTTCGCCGTCCTTGCAATACGAGTAATCAAAGATGTGGTGCTCCAGAAAAGCTTCCTAAGCCTAAGCCTAAGTTTTTCATACTTTGCCGCTTCGTACTTTGCTCAGTCCCAAGATTACTTCATTTCGTGCCTCGGAACAAGTCACGTTCGCGCTGCGTAAATGTTGTTTATATCTGGAGTGGGTGGAAATGGTGTGGTAAATATAAGTCAGCTGTTACATTAAGTTGCCAGACATGACAAGATGTTTATTTTACATCACAATAAATGTTTATGATATATGTAATCTATTGTAATATTAAAGTTTTAAAAGAATGTATACACCACTAGCCATCCAACAGAAGCTAGCTTAACATTGTTCAATATTTTTTTCCTGAATTTTTAGCAAATTTAACAAACCGCAATAATTATTTGAATAAATGAATCTGGCAACGATGAAGAGACGATTATTTGCAGGTATCTGGCAACCCCAATCCTACCCTCTAAGTTTGACAATAGCCAACATCTTTGAGTTTCCCATTGTTCTATTGTTATTGGGTTTCCCACTGACAATTCTATTTTGTAAACAAACCACTATTCCGAAGTGATTTTTTAACAAATAGACGAAATTATTTTTCATCATTTTTCAAGAACTTGTGCGAAATATGAATGCGAGGTGTATTTCAACAAGAACATTGATGTCTTTAATAAATTTTCATATTTCAATCGGCTCAAAGAGCTCTACTTCGCCAGAATATTGTGATATTTAAAATATATTTTCAATGGCAGGTTTCAACGATTATGATTACGACTTCGTATTAAATTAATCGATGATTTTGATGCTGGCATCAGAAACATGGCCGCTTGGCAGACCCCTGATTATTTGCTTGTGCAGGCATTGAGTTGTTTGTGTGTCGGCTAGGGTATTCGATGTATTGCTGCGATAGAACGAAGTTGCACTACCTAGATTGTGAGCGCACAATTTCACTTGTTGCGCTAGTGAATTTGAGAATTCCGAATGTTGCTGCATTCGCAATACGGTCGTCAAGTTTGTGTCTCACTTCGATTTTTCTGAAGCAGTTTTCTTTTGTTTTTCGACGTGAAGTGAAGAAATTACGTTTCAAGGTTGAAGAAATAAGTGGAACTTGATTAGTGAATTGTGTTTAGGAGTGATTAAATCTAGAAAACGGCCAGAATAAATCAAATAAAAAATTAATTGTGAGTTAACGATAACTGTATGTATGTGTTCGATAGGAAAAAAAAAACAGTTTTGAGTGATTTTTTAGCTGTTTTTTCAAATAATAATTAGGGGAAACCGCCAAATGTTGAACGACTAAAATTCTTGCCTATTGTTGAACGCCCATAAGAAATGCACGTGCGTTCAACAATAGGCGAAGAAATTAGCCGTTCAACATTTGGCGAATTACCCTAGTTAGGTAAGTGAACAAATCATTTAAAAATGCAATGATTATGCAGTGACTAAAGAAAGTCGAAAAATAGCAGCAAAATATTCATTTTATGATAAATTTGCATTAGTATTAGTGAGAATGACTGAAAATCATCGTCATTGTAAAATTGATTACGGTTTATAGAGCCTTAACCTAAGATTTGTTCTGTAATAACAAAGTGATTTTTATATATTCAATTAAGCGAATTCAATTGAGCAGCTGTAGGAAATTTTACCTAAATATTAAAAAAAGGGACACTTTTTATACCAGCTTGAATAATGAGCTTTTAAATGGGAGAAATGATAAATTATTTAGATTGGAAACTACCAGCACTCGAAACGTGGATAATCTATCTAGCAATTCTCACTTATCAACTCGTCTCTATTGTTCTGCACTCTCTTGTCAATCTGCCTCCCTATCGTACCGGCTGGATGTCACTTCATATGGCATTGTATATTCAGGTCGTCAGATCTACAATCAAGTAGAAGCGCAATGATTGTTTCAAATCAAGCTCAGGTCATCCTGCTCAGTTCTAAGAAATCAAATGACTTGCTTATTGGAAATTTTGCAGTGTGCCCCATAATGACATTCTAGAATGCGCGAAATGTTCTGAATTTCGGCTCGTAAAACCTACGCAACAACTGCCTCGAAAATGTTTTCGGCAGCTATCAAAACCCTTCCCAACAGATCCTTGGATACCTGCCAGGAAACGTTATACCGATCTTTTTGCATTTCAATACACTGAAGGCTATCCAAAACGTTCAGGGTCGTCAGATCTACAATCAAGTAGAAGCAAAATGCTTGTTTCAAATCAAACTCAAATCGTCCTTCTCAGTTCGAAGAAATCAAATGACTTATTGGAAATTTTGCTGCGTGCTCAATAATGACATTCTAAAATGCGCAAAATGTTCTGAAGTTCGGCTCGTAAGACTTACGCAACAACGGCCTCCAAAATGTTTTCGACAGCTATCAGAACCCTTTCCAACAGATACTTGGATACCTGCCAAGAAATGTTATACCGATCTTTCTGCATTTCAATACACTGAAGGCCATCTAAAACGTTCTTGAGTTCAGGTCGTCAGATCTACAATCAATTAGAAGCGCAATGATTGTTTCAAATCAAGCTCAGGTCGTCCTGCTCAGTTCAAAGAAATCAAATGGATTATTGGAAATTTTTCTGCGTGCCCCATAATGACATTCTAGAATGCGCGAAATGTTCTGAAGTTCGGCCCGTGAGACCTACGCAACAACTGCCTCCAAAATGTTTTCGGCAGCTATCCAAACCCTTCCCGTTCAGGTCGCTATCAAAACGTTCATGAGTTCAGGTCGTCTGATCTACAATGAAGAAGAAGCGCAATGCTTGTTCCAAATCAAGCGCAGGTCATTCTGCTCAGTTCTCCGGGGTCATGAAATTTGGTCAACGCTTTACTGCACTTTGAAGGAGGTAACTGTCGTCCCGGCCTTTTAAGAGTTAATGCAGAAGACTTTTATGCAGTGCACAGGCCACACCGGGCTTTGTCTGAAAATAAATAAATAAATGATGAAAATGATGTGCTGTTTATTTCTGCCATGTCTACTGTTAAATAATACATGCTGTCCGAGTGTGGTTATAAATTCTATCACAACAGCCCCTTAAATAAATAGAACTAACAGATGAATGCATGATTATTTGGAAATTTCGGCTTACTTAAATGTTGTTGTCATGAGTATAATTTGCAACTCCGGCACCTATCACGCCGATACGCTTATCAATTTGAATGGGAAACGCTAGAAACATAAAAGTGAATGCGTTGGCCATAACGTTTTTAGACTTTAATGAGAAGGGCTGATTCGTTAGTCCCATGGATTTCGAGGAAGGAAAGACTATGTAATTTTTTTTTTAATATTTGAAGGATCCAACAAAAAATTTTTTCTAAAAATTTGGCTCTGAGGGTGTAACGCCTTATCCAACAATTTGAAGCACTTAAAAAGTCGTAAATGGCCTGTTTTACTTGAACATTAAAAGTTTAGGAAATATCAGCGCAAGCTCAACTATATTAAAATTTAAATTTATGTTGCTTAAAAAGGGCACTGACCTATCTTACCCCGTAACCCATCTTGCCTCACCTTACCCTATATTTAGCAGTTCCAAAAGAAAAGCATGAGATAAGTTAACATTCTACATACCGTTCATTATAAGATTCGGATATTTTATAAATTTTCAGCTATGTGTGTTGCAGGTAATTACTTCATTGATATTTCGATCAAAGTGAGATTTTGGAACGTTCAATAAATTATTGCATAATATAGCTCACAGGCAGTCTATAATAAGAAAGTTCAAATCATAAGACACAAGAATGGGTGAGGTCATGCGAACTGGCTACCAAAAGTCAAAGCTATAATCGCGTGTGTCTAATCAATTGCATGTAGAAATCCCTTGAGACATTGACGGTTGTCAGCTGCTGAACGCGATGAATCAACTGCAGAGAGCTGGGATAGTCCGACGGTCCGACTGATAGTAGTGAATAAAGTGATGATCAAACACGAATAGACACGATGATTTCTGTATCGTGAATTAATTGATTAGGGGAAAGAGGGGTAAGATCACCAGGAGTTATTAAATAGTTTCAAGTCAAAAATTTATTTCTTTATGGGAAGCGCCGTTTGTTTGAACTGGGTTTTTTCTTCTAGAAATGTAAAATAGATTTCGACCGTTTTAAATAAATTCAGAACATTATGTTGACTTTTAGTAGAATGTCTTAACTTGTTATAATATGATTATTTCAGAAACGTATTTTGACCTTAAAACTAGTAAAGACGTCTTCAGTGTTTTTAATGGAATTGTACAAACTCGTCCTATGATAAACGAAATTCAAGACATTTTTAGTATACATAATGATCCTTTCTCGTGTTGTCTCGCATCGCTTCTTATGTACCTATAGTAAATATGAGCATCATAAAATCATCTTTTTTAAAACTGGTTTGTAAGGTAATTTAGTTTCAATATAAATCAATGTCTATTGTTTTTAATATCAAAGCAAATTCATTACAAAGATGACTGAGAGACAATATTCATTATCTTAATAAGTAGCTATCGCTGCTACGAGTGGTGGCATTTATATTATTGGGAATATTAGTAAAGCTAAGCATCAAACACCAAACAGCTGCTTCGTTTATTGGTCAAAGTATGTCCCTTCCCCGAGCGATGTTCTTCCCCGACCTCTTGGTTCTGGTTCTCCCGCGTGCAGCCAGCCTCGGAGCAAATGTCCGTAAGAGGTAACCAAAAGAAAGTACAAAATAAAACTAAAAATCAAACAAAACAAACACATCCAATAAGCTAGAATGTTCTTTCTAGGTGATGAGGAAATATTTAAGCACATAATGCTGAAAAAATAATTGATTTTCATTTATACTGCTTTGATAATAACGGTCGTTTCGGTTCCGTTTCGACCTTTAGAGTTCTATGGGTTGTAGAATAAAAACATATTCTGCAAAGGTACCTTCGCTTTAGTTTTCAAGACATTTTTTTTGTTGATTACATTAATTTTGGTTTCACCGAAATATTTTTTTTTACTCTGATTGAAACTGGTCAAGACTTTGGTATTGCAAAGAATAAAATCAAGATATAAATTTTCAGCTAAATTGAGAATGTACAACTGAGATCCAATATCGTAAAAGTTGATCATTTTGTTTTTATATAATGCGCTAAAATGCATTTGAACCGTTTTTCTGAAAAATTGCATATTTTGGCCAAAAGTCCGATGTACTGAAAATGTCTTGTTTGTTGGATACATATGTCTGCATTTGAAAGGACGGTTACGGATCATTGCTTGCAATCACTAAACTGCAAATGCCCACAAGCGTTGAGTTTTGCCTGCATCGAAAAAATGGGAAAAAATGAGGCTAATTTGTTAAAAACAGGTTTTTGTTGTTTCCTCGGGATTATAAGAAATAGAGATGGGCCGGAGCAAATACAGATTCCTTCTTTTGTCCTCATGTTGGTCTTTGCATAACAAAGTGGGTGAACAAACAAATTAACTACTTACCGGTGTTTTTTAAGAATTGAATTTCCCCTCAAATAATAAAATAAAGACACGAAAATATTTGTTCCGGCCTTATTTAGTTTCTCAAACAAATTTTTCATCTATGTCTGGAGGAACCACTACCCTAACCATTATTGCATTGCAGGATAATTTATTTTATATCACCACCAGTAAGCAAATCAGACATTCTCCAAAATTATAATATTTTTTATTTCAGGTGAAAGAAATGTAGCCTTGCTTGGTGTGCTCACATGTATCGGAGTTGGTGCCTTCATTGGCATGTGTGTGTTCTGTAAGAAGAAAAAAGGCCATTTTAAGGTAAACTGTAGTTTACTATTTATAGAGCTGAATCATTTTCACTATACCGTTTCATCATTTCAGAAGTTCGAGAACGATGGTAACATAGAAGAGGTCAAAAATACCGAGTATCCCATTTTGAAATCGCTTAACTCTTTGGATGCAAAAAAATCCGGTGCTATAATACCCAGTAGCCCTACTAACGTATGTCTTTATTGTACTTTTGAACTCTATCAAATTGCTGTTAGTTTAACTATAAACTATTTTCAGTTATCGACCGATAACCTTCTGGACCAAACAGGTCAGTATCAGAATGAGTCCGTTTCATCTCACGATCTGGACGGAATCGAAAACTATCACTTGCTGCAATACCAGAATGAAACATACGCGGCCAAGTCCCAGTCGGCTCGCCACGTGAGAAAGGAAAGCGTGTCTTCGCAACAGCAGCAGGATCTGCCAAAAGTGACGTTACATGGGGATGACAATGAGGATTCCAACTCGAACATGCTTCTGTCCACTAGCAAGGAATCGTTGAGCTCCGCTTCTCCCTTACCGGGAACTAAAACCAGCTATTCAATGGAGCAGGAAACCGCATCGCTTAGAAATTCGGTTGGATTTGGCGATGATAAACCATTGATTGATCGTTGCTCTACGGATTTGGAAACCGGCGGCCTAGAGGAAGAGGATGATTCAAGTCCGTTGAACATTTCTATCCAACCACCAACCCGATTGGATGATGTTACCATTAGTATCAGCGAAAGGGGAACCAGTTTTTGCGAAGAAACCACGTCAGCGGCAACGACCGGAACGACCAAGGACGGCGGGATACAAGAGGATGTCACACCGATGGACAGTTTGGAGGATAATTCGTCCGTGCATGAGACCAATAGTATAGAGGAGGCGCTGCGCGCCTTGGATATTGCCATTGATGGAGAAGATGAGAGTGATGATAGCAACGATGAATCTGAATTTGTTGTCGGTTATCCGGAAGACATGGAAAAACAATTAGACCAAAGGAATAATGTGGAAGTCAGGAATGCATTGTTTGATGGAAAGAATTCGTCCTCCGACAGTGGCATGGATGAAATTGAGATTAGTGAAAAGATTACCACTCCGGACATGATGATGCACGATTTGATCCGTGATGAAGCCACCAAACTAGTGGACGAAATTCTACTTTTATGTCAAAGCCGAATTGAGGAGATCAAGGAATGTGAAGAGAAGGAAAGTGTGGAAGCGGAGGTTCCGCTACAGGATGATGATTTTAATGATTTCAACAGCGGTGTGGTTTTGGAATGTAGTACGCCTTTTTTGGCTAGGCGAACATTCGATGCAGTGAAGAATGAATTGCCATTGGCTAAACAAGCCTTGTTCTGTGATGCAAGCGAAGAAACATATGTGAAGGGCGATGGTGTCGAAAAACTTGAAGACTCCACAACCAGTGATGCCAAACCACATCCGGAAGAATGTGAAAATGCTTTTACTACTTTTAACAAGCCAAATGTTACCAATGCCGATGATGATGATGATCGTGACGATCTTGTTCAAATATATCCCATCAATAAAACAGTTTCTATTTCTCAAATTAATATCTCCCAAAACTTGCCGAATCCATCAGATACATTTATTCGAGAAGCAGGAGATACAACCCTGCCTGAAATAATGGTCGATCCTATGTTAGTGGTGGATGATGCAGCGTCTGATAAGCCCACTGCAACGCCAATGAATACCCCTATCGAACTGGGCTGCCCAACGACTGCCGACTGGGATCGGTGGCTTTCTGCCAGCGCATCGGCCTGTGAGGCCGCTGGCGGGGGTTTGAATCTACAGGGACATCAACCCGACGAGGATTACTTCAGCAACAACACATATGACGAGGGTTGGTTTTTGCATGCCCAGCCTGGATGTAGCCGTGGCATGTATGCTGCTCACGAATGTGGCGATGGCAATGAAACGTACGAGGTGCCGGAAGATGATAATCTCGATTCGACGTACGATTTGCTGCGGAAACAGTTGGCAGAAATGCTTCCACATGCACAGGTTTGTATAATTCAGGGTAACGGGTGTATTTTGATCCATCAACAGGATTGTGCACATTTGCGCAATTGATCAGTTTTGCCTTCCTCGTACACTAAGGACCAATTTCTTCACCTCCGCTTATCTCTTAAACCGTGCTTACCCATACGCTTAAACTGGGTTTACCGCCTAAGCGGGGGTGAAGAAATCGGCCCTAAGTGCCATATTTTCGCTTCAAAAACTAGCTGTATTGAAAGTTTGAAGACTTGGAGTGTTATCGTTTCCATACTTGCTGATTGCATCAGCAAAATTCTTGATCGATGCTTTCACAACAACTTGTATTTCCCTACAGATTTCCATAAAATCTAGGGCTATTCCAGATTCTGTTGTGATTACACGCCCTACGGATCGTGGTCGACATGGCGTGTAACTTTTGATTGGCCTTGGAAACGTTGAAACAATTTTCTTTATAGATATTTACTGAAATCAGGAAGTTTGAGCCATCATTCGTTTTATTTAAACCCAACCCAAAAGTCCAGGTGGCCTTGGAACCTTGTATACACCCTACTTTTATTTATATGTTGCAAAATCATGATGTTTGAGCCGTCATACAGAGAAACAATTTACCGCTTACACTTTATTCTTATGGCTGCTGTCAACAGGGTACAAAAACTAGTTGATCACTATTAGATTTGATAAAATCCGACACTTTGTTAAAAAGTTACGAAGAAAATTGTGGTTCAAACTAAAAAGATTGGTGTCTTGTCTCAACATGGGAAAAGCAGTATCACTACCATGTAAAGAAAAGGAGAATTTTGTGATAGAACCAGTGATATGAAGGTCAAAACTGTAGTTAAGTGGTTCAAAATACTTTCATTACCATAAAGTGAATGATTCAATATAATAAAATAAACATTTCTCTTCTATACAGGGCGTCAAGGAAGCCACTGAATGCTACCCAGAGTAAGTATAATTTTACATCCGTATTGGCAATACAGAAAAACGCATAATCTCATTCTAAACGATGGCCGTCAAAGCTTCAGTTCAACGACCCATTTTATTTTCTTTAAACGAACCTCCAATGTTATCTTTATACTGAGAATTAATTCTACTGTTGAAAAGTCACATTGATCGGATATCTTTATCTATTTATTTAGGGATTTACGCACTACAGATCGTGCAAACGATCGATTTGGAAAACCTGTATGTTTCCTCGACCAACCTGTTGTCATAAGAGATTTTGATCGACTTATGTGATTTCTAAATTTGAACTAAAACTAAATTTGAATCAATTGGATCACGTCGCCTTTAGTCGCCTTTGGGCTCGCCTCTGCAGTCGTGTTTTGATGGAATCCAGTATTCTATCGCTTGTTAGCAGATTTCTGCTTAAAATAATTTCTGCAGTTCCATCCATCTTCAGACTTTACAGGTATACGAAGTCCGGATCAAATCAGCTTCCGTTGATCGTCTATTTGAGTTGGTAATGACGGAATGGATCATCCCATCCTAGTCCTTGGGTCCATAGTTGTTGACAAAATAACAGGTCCCAGCCCTCCATGTGGGTCAATAGCACGGAACGTTTGGTGTGTTGATGTAGATTGAGGCCGTTTTCTTGTGAATGCATCACGAGTAATGTGATGCTACTTGACAGATATCCACCCCTAGCGATACGGTCCCAGCTATCGTCTTAACCTGTTGCCAGGTTTCTGGATGCTACGAGCTCTGTCCAACTGGGTTACAGTGTTATGCTTGTTTACTGATTTTTGTTGGCTAATCGCGGCTTTGACTTATCTTCGCTTCCATGTCTCATCGGTGATCTACTATCCCCAGTTCTTCAACGAAGGATCGTGGCTTTCTTCAGTCAGCGTGTGTTGAAACATTGTTCAACTCTCTTTTTCTGCAACAAATCAGCGCAATGCAAAGTATTTTGCCAATGAGGAGGAAATGAAAAGAAGGCTCCGTTTCTATTTTTGGATGCTGCAGATGTGGTCGATTTTACTTTCGGCTAAGCCGTCACGTAAGACCCACGCACAATGGTCGGAACCCGCTGAAATGATCTAAATAGTGTCTTCAGAGAAAAAAATCACAAAAATATTGCCCATATTTGAGTGGATTTTATTTTTCAATAGTACCTACAATTGAAAAAGTTGAAAATCTAACTTTTTTCACAAACGTGACAAAAAAAAGTTTCTTCGGCAAAGTTGTAGATCTAGCAAAAATATGACATTTAGCTATAGAAACTTTTTTCCTACGATGAATACTTTTGGAGATATGAGCGTTTTTTATGGAAACTCCCTTAAATTTAGAATTTTTGGTATAACTTTTTTTCTAAACAAAACTCAGATTTGTGATGTTCTACAAAAATGTGAGCACTAAAAAACTACGCGTTTTGATAAATATAAAACTTTGCTACGACAACTATATCAAAAGTTATGAAACTTTTAAAGTCAATTTCACACTGATTACAATTGCGTATAGGGGAGAAGGTGGCAAACCGAATCACAATGTCAAGTACTCTTCTGAAAGTTCAGACTTCATACTATAAAGTAGTGAAAGTTTCGTGAGTGCCAATTCATAAACGAAGAATTGGTGTAATTCAAAAGTATAGAGTTTTCTTTAGAAAAACACACTATTTTTCAATAAGATACGTATAGGGGAGAGGGTGGCACACCGGGACACAATGTCAGCCACATTTTTGAAAGTTTTTACTTTATGGTTTGAAGGTGGGATGGTTCAGTGAGTGCCAATTCACACACAAACCACTAGGGTCGACTTCGACAGTACCTGAGAGGGAGCCCTCGAAACGCATCAAATTAAATAAATACTGTCGTCAGACAACAATTAAATTTAAAACAAGAAAATAATAATCAAAGTGTGCGCCACCTGAAAGGCCAAATTTTGTTCTGCGTTTTCATGTTGCCTTAGAGAATTGGCTTGCACTTTCAGCTAGATCTCGGCTCAGCTTGACACGCACATTTTTTAAACCTGTTTTTCCCCCACAGGACATTATTATACACTTCTCCGTAATTTTATATGCATATATGGAAGTAGGACCAGATTTAGGAGGGGGCCGGGTGGGGGGAAGTGGCATGGACCCGGGCCCCCACAAATATTATGTATCAAAACTAACCTTTTTTGTACATTTTGGAGCCCTCACAAGCTGTCGGCCCCGGGGCCCCCTTCCGGCTAAATCCGGCCCGGGAAGATGGGATGTTGTTGATCTCCCATTCCAGGCATTGACTAAAAAATCAATGATATTAATATTATTTTCCCAAGAAAGTTGAAGCGCCATCTGTCTTCCAATGGACAATTTAATAAATGTGGCTTAAAAATATATAAATATTTAACATAATTATTCACTTAATTAGCACCAACGAAAAAGTTATCACTACTGCAGCACTGCAGCACAAGCTATCACATAACTTTTCGACAATGTTTGCCATTTCTCTCCCTGTCTTCTTCTGTGACATCCGCCACTACACATAACTACTTATTCATATTTACCAATTTCCAGGATTCTATACCAATCTACTATTTATGCATTTGTATATCCAAGAAACTAGCTTAATAGTACTCTTATGCCATAAGAACATTTATTTGACCAGACCGACAAATGAACCCAGCCATATCGACATTGCAGTCAAACATCTAACCGCACTAGGTCGAGAAAGGTCATATCTTTTTCGATATACGCATATACGCATATACGCATATGAAATTAAAGAGTAGATGTGCTTGTTCTGCGTCTCGAATGACCCGAGAATTGTCGATTTCGACACAACTCACGTAAAACATCCGTGTATTTCAGATGGGAGGTATCGACAATTGTCACTTCATTCGAAACGCTTCACCTCATACGAGACGCAGAATAAGCACAAGTTGTCAAAGGCGAGACACTGTTGTTACAATTCTAGTTATTTATGTGTAAATAGGCACTCACCAAACCTTCAAACCTGTGCCTAATATTGTGTCCCGGTGTGCCATAGTAAGTAAGTTTCCATAAAAAACGCTCATATCTCCAAAAGTATTCGTCGTAGGAAAAAAGTTTTTATAGCAAAATGTCATATTTTTGCTAGATCTACAACTTTGCCGAAGAAACTTTTTTTTATCACGTTCGTGAAAAAAGTTAGATTTTCAACTTTTTCAATAGTAGGTACTATTGAAAAATAAAATCCACTCAAATATGGGCAATATTTTTGTGATTTTTTTCTCTGAAGACACTATTTATATCACATCAGCCGTTTGGGCACAAAACAATTAAGTTCATCAAATCACGGGTTCCGACCATTGTGCCACGTGCCCTTGTAAAGATCGATCCCTCGATCTCCATGTCGTTGGCATCACAGAACTCTGCGATTTTCCAATTTTCGAAGATCATAGACTATAGCATTATGCAGCAGATAAAATTCATCATCATGCGGTGCACTGTTGTCGGGAATTGCGAATCTAATCTAAATCAAATCCAAATCTTTTTAAAATCCAATCCAAATCTAATTCAAATCTAATCCAAATCTAATTCCAATCCTAATCAAATCGAAATCCAATTCAAATCCAATCTTAATAAATTTCAAATCCAATCCAAATCCAACCCAAATTCAATTCAAATCCCATCCAAATCCAAACCACATCCGATCCAAAAAAATTGACGAAATTTGTGACAAATACAATGATTGAATATCAAGCAATTTATTATGATTTGTGCAATCTAACGCGAACTCATTTTTATCTAATTGCACAAAATCAATGCATTTGGTACCTGGTGGGTCGCAAGCAATATGGGATTCTGCTAGGTGAGTCGCATATCTAAAAGTTTGGGAACCTCTGCCTTATAAGTTTGAATTGCCGAACTCCAACCACTGGCAAGTACTCTTATTAAATGAAACTTTCAGTTTCTGATAGTTTCTCGAATCCTAGGTGTGCTAAACTTAATCTCCCTGATCCGCATCGTTCTACAATTCATCATGCCAATGCCTCCAGATTCTTACCTAGACGCACAACCTCCGGTACTACAGTAGCTACTTTGCCACGATTCGCATTCCAGACAGCGCTCAACAGTCATTCCGGTCCTGCGGTAGAGTCCGGTGGAAGAGGCTTCCAGACTGCACGAACAGTATCATCGTTATCCACCTCCAGTGTAAATTTGCAAAGGACACCAGTTCATTATCCTGGATGCACATTGTAGTCCGCTTCGCTCCCCATGTAGTCGAGTTCATACAGCCAGCGTTCAACAGTCGTAGCGGTCCTACAGTAGGGTGTGGTGCAAGGGGCTTCCAGTCTGTGCTGTCAGGCAAGTACGAAAATTCCACTCGTAGTTAACTTCCTGACAAGCTTACGCCTTCCAGTCTTCGTGTCTGCTATCAAAATGTCCGTGGACTGCGAACAAAAGTATAATCGTTTTTCCTAGCCGTAAGTGAGTTGGATTATGACGTCATCGTATTGACTGAAACCTGATTGGATGATCGCATCTTCTCTTCACAAATATTTTTTAAGTCACTACTCTGCATTCAGACCGTAATGAAGTGAACAGCAATGAGTCAAAGGGCGGTGGAGTGTTGATTGCTGTATCTATGTACTATCGGTATTTAATGTGAGTATAGGCATTGTCTATATGCTATGATATGCCACCTGATAGGAAAAATGATACTGATGCCATTCTTCAACACATCGATTCAATCGGAGAAATTCACAGCAATTTATCTCAAAATCTCTCCGATGTACACTGGTCTGCCGATTATGCTAACCGTATTTCCATCAATTTGACTAGCTCACGTCTCTCTGCTGCCAGCTCCGCTCTCTTGGATGGATTCTTTCTGCACGGGCTATCGCAAGTTAACACTGCTAAACGCTAGATGCCGTGTGCCGATCTGGTTCTTGTTAACGATATTCTTTTACCACATGCTTTGCATGAAGCAGTAGAAGCGTAGAAACGTCCAGTCCGGTTGATGCTCACCATCCTGCGATCGAGTTAGTGCCCAATACCTATTAGGGGAGAACGGTCCAAAATGCACCCCTGAGGCAAAATGGCCTCACTCATTAAACCTCTCATATAATCTATTATAAGACACTTATGTACGCATATTACCATTACAATTCATAATTAGTCATTCATTAATGAGCTGCATTGGAAAAAGTAAGCAAAATCCTTTCATATTCACTCAAAATTAACGATTTGCGATTCTTCCACCTCACCCGTAAGATTTTCGTTCAATCCATTAAGAAAACACAAACAGCCATGCGTTCACCATCATTTTACATGCAATTGAGTCATTTTAGACCACCATTCGGGCGTTTTGCCCCAGGCCTATTTTTAAAACATTTTTAAATGCGTTAGAAAGTCATGAAAACCTTATTGTTTTGAATAGGAGATCATTGTGAAATGTTGCTGGGTTTGTAAATTTTGCACCTATACGTTGAAATGGTTGGGTTTTTTCGTTTATATGGGCGAAAATATCGAAAAAGCTTAAGGGGTGCATTTTGGACCGTTCTCCCCTACATACGATGGAAATTTTCTAGTTACTGAATGCAGCATTGACGATAAACTGGAACTATCTCGATTTGATCCGCGTTGATGACGATGTTGTTGAATTTTTCTCCAATTCTGTGCTCTAGGCAGTTGCCAGACATGTTTCCCCTTGGCGCGCATCTTGTAAACCTCCATGATCTAATAATCGGCTGCGCTTATTGAAACGTCGACGCTCTGCTTCGCTTCGCCTGTACTGTAATCGTCGGTTACAAGAGATGAAGGGCAGTCGGGAGGCTAGTCGTGAGTAAAGAAACTACAATCTCTTTCTTTATGCTTCGTAGAAATCCGAAACAGTTTTGGTCGTTTGTAAAACGAAAAAAAGATGGCCTACCAGCCGGTGACAAATGCGAACTTTTGGCAATGCAGTTCAAACGTGCTTTCAACGAAATCATTTCTCACTCAACAAAACTCGAGCACGCTGTGAGGGCCCTGTACCGCCTTCAATTTTGAAATAACATATATATCAGAACAGGAAGTAGACAAAGCAATCGATAAGCTAAAGTTTCTGTTTAGTTCTGGCCCGGATGGTATTTCACCAGCATTACTGAAAAAATGTCAATCCGCACTGCTAACTCCTCTAACGAAACTTTTCAATCATTCACATCGTCAATGTGTATTCCATACGAGCTGGAAAAGTTCGTTTTTATTCCCAATATACAAGAAAGGTGATAAGCAAAATATTAGTAACTATCGTGGTACTACTTCGCTGAGCGCTAGTTCGAAGATTTTGGAGATTATTAATGCCTTATTGTTAAATAGTTGTAAGCAGTAGGTACATATCTAGTGACCAGCATCGGTTAAACGGTTTGTTGGTACCATTCAGGTGGAGTTTCCTACTCATTGTATTCGGGTTATTCATACCGGTAAGCAAGTTGATGCAATTTATCTAGACCTAAAGGCTGTCTTCGACCGCGTTGATCATCATATCCTTCTTCGAAAACTTGAGAAAAACGGCGTTTCATCGGGGTGGAATGTTTTTCAGATTCTGTTTTCCACACTTGTATCAGGTTGCGATAAGCTTGTTTTCCTCTTTTGTGTTTTTTTTTGTTGGTACGGTTAAGTTTATTTTTATGTTTGGCAATGTTGTATTACCTTTAATGTAAATCTTTTGCATTTCTTCTATAAAGCAATGATACCAGTCCGAATCATTATGGCATACAATACGGAGATTTGGATGAAGCTAGTAATGCTCCATCGACATCATCGGCAAAGGATAACGAGATGATTATAAATTACAAGCGAACTCTTTCTCCGATCATGGAGGAGAGCGAAGACGAATCATTTTATAACAAAACATCCTACTATAAGGAGGCTTCCCACTACGTTGAAAGCACAAGGTAGGTTGTTTATGCAAATAATTAAGTTTAACAAGACTCTCATCTATTGATATTCCCCAGCACTGGATGCATGGAATCTCTTACAGCAATGGGAGTAAACAAAACACTTATGGCCTCAAATGATACGCTTTTCAATTTTGAGGATGTGCTGGATGAAATTTTATCACCGCGAGTACCATCACAATCACACACACCGACCAATCGCGATCGCGAGATTCCCGACTATTTCCTACGATCACCCCGCCATGAATCATCATCTACTGCGGCTACGGTGACGACCACGACGGAGTCCGGTTCAATGACCGGAAGTGAAAGCAGTACGCAACCACCAAAGAGCCTCGAATTTGCGCCACCTTGGCCAAGAGATTCATCACTCAGCTCTCCGGGTGATCCAACCAGGGTCGATTTCTCTCAAGATTCGACTTTTACCCTAGATGAAAAAACGTGCATCTCTCTGAGTAAACCAACCAACGAGGAAGACGAGAGGATTTCAGAGATTTCCGAACCGATCCTTGTGTCGTCTTCGTCCGGGCTGCTCAAGCAGCCGCAAGATGATAACAATAGCCTAATGGATGAAGAGATCATTTCCATTGAAGATGATTCCTTCAATGAAATTCTTGAAAAGGAAAAGCCCCTCGAAAACGAACAGTATAATCATTTTTTAGATCTACATAGTACTGAAGCAGTATCCGTACTGACAGGCCTAGAGCCACCCGAGCCAGATGAAAATTTTGATCCTGCTTCTGCGACCGTCCTCGTAGGGGGCAGCACCGGCCAAAAGGATGCGGTGCTTTTGCAAAACAAACTGAACTTAGAGAATACCTACAGCAACCGAGGCATTGATGAGCAAGTAGTCGGAATAGAGTCCATTGATCGGTTTTTGCTTAAGTCCAGAAATGTTAGTTTGCCAGAAGACAAAAGTACAAATCCCTTGGTTAATGGTCACATTACTAGTGGTAAGTTATCCAGTAGATCTGATAGTAAGAATATTTGTATAAACTATGATAACTGAGCTAGAACTATACATCGGCAATGTTGTAGAGAATAAGATGAAAATAATGGAACCTAATAAAAAAACTGTTAAGATATTTATTAACGATTAATACACTGAAATTGAACAAAGGAATCTTATTTCTATCAAAATGTGAAAACTATCATTACGATTTACTTAACCATTGTACCAGTTGTCACTTTTACTTTCCTCGTTACTTATCACACTCCGAAGAGATAAACTTTATTTTACCTAGAAATTTGGGTTTGAGGTTTAGAGTAAAATGAGCCGTTGCATTTTTTTTAAATTATGGCAACATGATTGCAGATCCCTAAATAAAAACATCATTCTAGTCTTTCTGCCAGGGACAGAAAAAGTCATTTCAACTACACTCAAACAGCTGACATCCAACACACAATCAAGTTGCTAGTCCTTCCTAAATTTGTATGAGCGAATGAATTAGACGGCATGTGCACGAACAGCAGCAAGCGTCGAGTCTCGGTGTCAGCGTTGTTTTGTGCGGTGTCAAAATGAATCTTCAGCTTGGCACATTGATATTCAATTTGAAATCTCAAAATATGAATATCATTTCATACTGCGGTGCATGGATTCAACATTTTGAAGTCAGATTCCTAAAATATATGCATCTGTTTAGTACATAAAGTAAAATAATCATCATTTATCGGTGCAAATCAACCGCAATTCAAAATATTCATTTCAGCCCCGGTAGATATTCATTTTTTACGCTCGATTATCAATCGGCTATTGAGGATCGGGCGGTAAATTTGGTATGGAAGTTTGACAGCATGCTGCGAGGTGTTCGTGCCTGCATTGCCGAGCGTCTGATCAAAACAAACACGAATCAATGACGAAGCTGCCTACTGATCATCGATGCAACTGATAGTAAAACGAAGATTTCCGTCCTTGCTTTCTGGAAACTTTAGTGCCACTATTGTTATTTTTGATCATTGTTTTGGGAGGGGCATATTCCTCAGTTACATTTATTTGAGATAGAAATAAACAATTCTGAAATAAAACCTGGAGGTGGAGCAAAGTAGTCGGAGACGCATACTCGCAGATCAGATTAAAACGTTCTTTCGCCCTTTACATTGTAACATCCTATAGAGTTTTCAACCTTTATCTTTAATTGGTGGAATAGTTTTGCTGAATTATTCAAATATTATTAAATGTAAATAACATGCCAAGAAAAGTTTTATTTATATAAAAAAAAGGATTAGTTTGAATTTGATTTGCTCCTGAATTCACAAACTTCTAACATTCAAATTTCTCAACTAGCTTTGCCCTGCGGAGTGTTTGTTACCAACGTCTCGACAAACGAAGCGCGCAAAAGCCGAACGAGCTAAAGTGTACATTGGGTGGATGGCCCGCTCGTTTGGAGTCACCGAATGCGCGCCCGCTGAGCTATAAAAGCTTCTTCCCTAAGGGGGTTCGATATCTATGATCCTGTGAAGGCAAACAATATAGTTCAGCAATCAAGTTATTTTTCAAAAGTGCTTAAAGTAAAGGAGTGATTACTCGCACACGTGGACTAGAGTGTAAAGGGGTAATTGTTAAGGAGCCGCTGCTCGCTCTAGTATCCTTTAGTCGCGTTTGTGAACCATCTAGTTGTGAAGAACAGTTCAAAACGCGTTAATTGCCTTCCAGAAGGCCAAAACGAACCGTCCTTTCCCAAACGGTTCTTGTGCTCTGTGACCGCCTACCATTAATGGTCTTTTGCCCTGAGTGCGATAATTGGTTAACCAAAAGAAAGTTGAGGTGTGCGAGCATACCCAACAGAAGCCCAGTGTTATTTTGTTTCTGAGCCGAAGTCGCTCCAGGGTTCTGTGAAACCATCCCTCCTGGTCAGGCAGCAGGAGAACTCCCCATCAGGCAGGCACGTGCTGGAATCCGCATAGTGGTAAGTAGCCGGTCCATCCGCCAGCCAGCCACGCCTTCAAAGTCAAAAGAGCTGGCTCGGGACGTGTGGACGTCCATGCCACATACACAGGTAGTAACAACATACAATACGAAAAAAATCCATTCCGCTACCAAAGATATAGGTCTGCATATGGGGCCTGTGATTTTCGCTTCTGCTAGAGGGATGGTAATCATCAGTACCTGTGTCGCAAGTAACAAATCAAGACAAAATTTTCAAAACGACTTATCTGCTTTTGTAAACAAAGATTCAAACGACGATTTGACGATTCTGATAGCTCTCCCACGCAAACTAACACCAGATTCGTCAAATCGTCGTTTGAATCTTTGTTTACAAAAGCAGATAAGTCGTTTTGAAAATTTTATCTTGAAATATTCACAAAAACACCTCTTTATAGAGGGATGAAAGCAAATCTGCAAACAGACACATGAAATTATCACTCAGGAAGTGGGGTTGACAGAAGGCCGACCCATTATACCCACCAAGTAGCGGAAGGTTACTTGAGTTACCCTCTCTGCTAATACACACCTGGGTAATCCTCAAGTGGTACAGCAACAGTCCTCAAAAGGACCTATTTGCGTAAAAGAGAGGTCTAAATGGGTCTCAGCCCTCCTAGGATTTTGAAGTTGATTGATAATAATATCAGTTCTGACAACGTGGGACATGATAGCAAGACAAAATTTTCAAAACGACTTATCTGCTTTTGTAAACAAAGATTCAAACGACGATTTGACGAATCTGATAGCTCTCCCACGCAAACCAACACCATCAACAGGTAGCGGAATCCTTGATCTACCTATTGATGGTGTTGGTTTGCGTAGGAGAGCTATCAGATTCGTCAAATCGTCGTTTGAATCTTTGTTTGCAAAAGCAGATAAGTCGTTTTGAAAATTTTGTCTTGATAGTAAATTTTAGATTTGATTTGGAGAACTTAAAACATCCGGTTTGGACATATCCACATCGTATATCATACACATTACCTCTAAGGGCCTGTATGAACACCGTGGGTTGCTATTGGCTTTGAAGAACGTTGAGCTAGGTTTGCCATCGCTCGAAAATGGTTTCATCGTCTTGATAATCCCAGCCGATGCCAGAACGCCAGACTTGTAGCAGAATTTTCAGGTGCATTAATAATTGGGCTATAAGCTCAAGCGGATCAAACACGGACATGAGTACACGCAGCATGTGTCGTTATGGACGGTGTTGGCCCTCCAGTAGCACTCGGCTATATCGATCCCATCCAATCTTGTAGGGAAAGGTGTCTACGTTGGTGGTCCGATAGTTCCGGTGGTGGATCACGTCAGCCCTACATACCCGAAGCACTTTCTTCTTCTTTCTTCAGCAGGTTGGCTGATCGAGTGCCGAGATCGGTCCGACGATTACGGTTGGCAGAAGACTTCCGGTCTGGCACTGGATTTTCCTTCGAACCGACGCTTATTTGCTGGTCCCTTCTCCATCTACGCTGCAGCTCTGACAGTATTTGCGTCACGACTCTGCTTACCGCATTACACTCCTTCGTAACACATTCGCTCTGGGATGTTGTTATCCAGTAGGGCGGCATTCCTCTAAATACTTCCGCAATCCTTGGGCAATCGAATACCACGTGTTTTGGAGTCTCCTCTATGTTGATACACGCCGGGCAGAATGACGATGACGCATAACCACACCGATGCAGATAGTGTCGGAAACAGCCATGTCCGGACAGGAACTGTGTGAGATAAAAGTTCACCTCTCCATGCTCCCTATTCACCCACGTCGACACATTGGGGATGGGCCGGTGGGTCCACCTTCCCTAATCCGCATTGTCCCACACCTGCTGCCACTTCACCATAGAGTCCAGTCTCACCGTCTTCCTCACATTTCTGGTATCTCTCCGTTGGTAACACTCGATATCCTCTGCTAAGGTTATGCAGATTGGAATCATCCCTGTGATAGGGCAAACTGCCTCCGACGAAATAATTCGGTACGCACTCGCCACTCGGACGGCCATTAGACGAAACACGCTGTTCAACTTCCTGCGGTTACGTTTTGTCTTGAACGCAGCTCCCCGGGCTGGAACTCCGTACCTCAGTATCGAGAATGATACTACTTCCAGAAAACATCTACTGCTGCTTTTCGGACCACCCACATTTGGCATGATCCTTGCAAACGCACTGACCACACGCAGGCAAAAACACTTAGGATTTTCATAAGTTACAACTTATGAATGAGTATTTTTTCTGTTCCATTGAAGACTTATACTGTCCATAAAAGTGGCTTTTGAACTCCATAACTATGACTTATGATTCGCATTAGAGTTGATATTGGGGAAAGCATTTTTTGCTGATTTTTAGTTTCAACTTTGGTCGATTAAGACGTTTTGAATGCTTTGATTACTCATCATGGTTGTGTTTATCATTGTATTACTCTAAACACATTTCAGAAAATTGATTTATTTTTCATTTTTGATGATTTGGATTTTTTTTTTTTTCAGGTTGATGATTCATAAGAGAAAAATTGTAAAAAAGGCATCAATTTATTATGATAATATATCTTGAAGATTCTATTTTCGCCCATGGACTCATTTCAAATCCTCTAATGCTTATAATTTTGAATGACCATATTTTGACGGTGTGGATTTGATAAAATATTGAAACTATAACATTTTGTTATAGTAATCAAAATATCTTCTAAACATTCATGGCATGCATTTTAAATAAAATTTTCATTACAAATACTTTCAATTTTTATTTCATTTTTATTAATAGATTCATAAATATGACTGTGGTGAATTATTTACCACTCTTATAACATCAATAGTTCTTTCTCATGATATTCATAAGTCTGGTTATGATAGTTGTTAGTAGTTGAAAATGCATTTCTCCTTCTGAATCATACATTACGCTTAAGGTTTTCACATATAATCTTTGTGGCGCCAAATCATAAGTGGTTTTTATGAACCTCCTAAGTATTTTTGGCTGGGTGCATATTTCCCGCGTTTTCGCAGGAATAGTCGATATGGGTGTTGAAATTCAACCGGTCGTCGATCATCATTCCTAGATGCCTAAAATCCCGCACGAACGGTATGTTGTACCCTCCTACGGTAATCTGCATCCGCTGGATCCTTCGGCAGTTGTTAACCAGCATCACTTCTGTTTTGTGGTGAGCAAGCTGCAACTTGACTCCATTCATCCACTTTTCATCTGCGTCGGTCGTTTTCGCCACCAGCATTCCTATTTCTTCCAGCGACTCTCCGGTTATCGTAAGGACGACATCGTACGCGAATCCGATAATCATCACGCCTTTGGGCAACTTCAGTTTTAGAACTCTGTTGTACATAATGTTCCACAGCGAGTTCAGTGCGTGATCTCTCTTGTTTCGGACAGCAGAACGATCGCACGATCGGCCGAAATATTGTGTTCTGCATTGCGCGGCCGGTGATAAAGTTAATCAGTTTAGTGCGTGTTTTCTCTTGTTTTGGTCAGCAGAACGATCGCGCTATCGGCCAGAATACTGTGTTCTGCATTGCGCGGCTGGTAATAAAGTTAATCAGTTCAGTGCGTGATCTCTCTTGTTTCGGACAGCAGTGTTCTGCATTGCGCGGCTGGTAATAACGTTAATCAGTTCAGTGCGTGATCTCTCTAGTTTCGGACAGCAGAACGATCGCGCAATCAGTCGAAATATTGTGTTTTGCATTGCGCGGCCGGTAATAAGAGTAGCCATCGAACAAGTAAGTGCAGTGCGTGTTTTAGTCGTCGGGAAAGAAATAAAATATCTATCTTGTGTTCGGTGGCTCATGCGCATGTCGCGCGCGCTTGAAAAAAGCGCCGTTATCCAATAGTTTGCTGTAGCCATCCAGCAAGTGAGTACAGAGTGCTGCGCTTCCGTGCGGTCGTCCAAAATGCGAATCTCCTTAGTTTTCATATGCCATCGGGTGTTATTTCCCATCCCATAGATCGCATCGCTTACCAAAGGGAATCCAGATAAATTATCTTTTGTAACTAAAACGATATCCTATTCTAAGACAATCGTGGATATGCAGAGGTATACTCGGTCTCTAGTAGCAACGAGAGTCGGACTAACAATCCTTCCATTCCTATATGACCGTAAGGACGTGGCCGGCGCCGTTATTGACTTTAAATATTTGAGCTCCCTAAACGTGTGCATTGAGAATGGGTAGCTAATCCAAAGTCCCACTCATTGTGTTCTCTGTACAATTTCGCAAGTTCAGTCAATCACGGAGTAGCAACTACGAATCATAATGCTCATGCTCATGCTCTGTTGTACATAATGTTCTACAGCGTTGGGCCTAGTATGGATCCTCGCGGAACACCTGCAGTAACCCTTATCGACTTCTGCCCCGAAATCGTTTCGTAAACCAGAATCCGGTTCTGGAATTAACACTTAAGGATTCTACACATGTAGTCAGGGACCCGCATACCGTGCAGCGCTGCGACGATGGCCTCCCAGCTGGCACTGTTAAAAGTGTTTTTGACGTCAATTGTTATTACAGCGCAGAATCGATTGCCGCGCCTTTTCTTCTTGGACGCTTTCTCTGAAACTTCAATGACCAATGACTGAAAGTTACCATATGCTAGGCATTTCTGCAGCACCATCCTGAACAAATCTGGAAACGCCAGTATCACAGTTTTTAGAGCCACGTTTGGAATTCCATCCGGACCCGGAGCTTGCTTTATCTTCAGATCTTTCGCCGTACGTTGAATCATGCTGCGTACGTTGAATCATGCTGCGGAAAGAGACAGTCAACTACGATCTTCAGCTTGTCCGGATACATTTCCGCTTGCGTCGCTGGACCCCTGATCCTTGTTGTTACGACCCGATAACTTCTTAATGCAGTTGGATTGGCTGACTTTAATCTCCCGTTTGACCTTGTTCTCTGAAAGCATCTTCTGGCTCTGCGACACGTAGCACGAAGACTAAAAAGAGTTTCGATCCACCAGTAATTTAGCCGCCTGCTGTTCCTTGGCTCCAGCCTCCTTGGCATCGTCGCATCGCATGCCTTCGCAAGAGTTTCTGTCAGCACATCTGCATCGAGATTTGAAGCGCCGCTGTCTGCTCGAAGTACTTTGATAAATGTATGTGCGCCTGTGTGTGTGCGCAAAAACTGTCACTCTTTTTTTGTCACTCGTCTTACCGATTTGCTACCAGCAATGTGCACTCGATGGGGAATCCTGTCTTATTGTTTCCCATTGAACACTGGTCAGGTCGCACTATGCGTTCAAAAGTTATGACCAAAATACTATTTATTTATATGCACAAGAAAGGCGCTAGGTGGATTAATCAAGTTTTTTTGTGATGCATGCATACTTGTAATACATGCATGTAATACAGTTTCTGAGCTTCTCTTCTAACAAGAGGCAGTTTTAGAAGAATGAGTTTAGAATGTGATAACATTAATAACCATTGTCTTAATCATATTTATTTAAAAAAATAATTTTAAACACTACTTGTGACTATGTCCTCTCAAAATAATTTGATATGTCGTACAGATGTACTACACCTTGCCCGCTCGTTGCCATTATCTGCAGAATAAAAAAAGCAAAAGGTAAATGATTTATTTCTTTTAGTATGTTCGTCTGGCGATGAATGCCACTTCATACCACATGTTTGTCTGTCGTTCCGAGCAGTCTGCGATTACCGGCATCCGTCGTATCAATGTAATCACTCAAATAGCTCTCTCGGCTGGTTTTTAGGTCAATGAATCGAGCTCGAGTTTCGTTGCCAACGCATAGGATCTGGCCTCGGCTCAAAAAATGCAACCACGAATTCCTTTGGTCTAGTTGTTTCAGGAAAAATAGCTGATTGTGATGTAGAGAAATATGATCCAAGGTCCTTTGATTGAATTGTTGACTACCGCCCAAGTTACTGCTGGGAGGCCGAGCGAAGCCGTCCGTGTGGCTACCTGGCTCATGGTAGAATTTTCGTTCATTTTTCACAATGTTTTGAATAGCGCAGGACTTGTTGTTCAGAATCGGGCTATTTTTCAAGTTCGACATGGAATTTTGCTGCTTAGCTTTATAAATATCTGTTGTATCGTTAGATGAAGAAGTGTTGACTTTTTTGTCTATGCTCAAGATTTTGATAGAGTTATCTGATGACATTGTGAACATAAATCCTTTCATATTAGGATGTTTATTGAGGCTTGACGTTCGATCTGGAATTAGAAATATTAAATGAGAACTTGTTCTAGCTAGCTTATTAGTGAAAAATACCTTGATTTTTCAGTACAAGTATACACTTTTGTTCCAAATAATTGATAACTAAGATTTGCTCGTTTAGCAGAACAATGGCTTTATTATGATAAATCTGCAAATCGCTGATTGACCTCATCTCATCATTTCCATATTCGCCAGTAGTATTGTTGTTTGAGCTAAGTAGATCATCTAGACTACCTTTCTGGAAATTGCTCACTTTATTATTTTTCTTGCTTAAAAATGATGATGGTTCATAAACCATCGAATGTAGATTCATAACGTTCTGTTGAATAAGTTGATACTTTGCATGGTGGAATACCGTGTTGAGACCATATTTATCGTCGCAGTTTATTTCATGGGTTATTCTAGATATCGTCCATGTGGTCAAAATTCCTGCTTCAAAAAGTGTGAGTACCTGAAATTAATACGGTAGATATGCATAATTAATATACATATGAATTGAAAGCTAAACCCAAATGCATAATTTTTTTTTAATTAATGAGATGAGTGTATTGCGCGAAGTTAAATGCTTTTCTTTTTCAATTATATGGAAATGCTAATATCATTTTCCAAACTTAGACGTACATGTTTATGATAGAATATAAGGCGTTCCGTATTCCGTATCCTAACGGAACTATCAAATCTATACTTTCGCCTCTAATTCTATTATGAACATTTACGTCTAAGTTTGGAAGATGATATTAGCATTTCCATAACATATTATTCCTAATATTTCGATATGCGATAAGAGTATACCATTCTTATAGTAAAATTAGGATTTATTTGGTTTTATTATACATAGATGTTCATAACATTTTTGGATCTAAGGCAATTAAAACTGATAAAATATCACAATTTACAAACATACACACCAAAATATCAAATAGTATTTCAGCAAAATGCTTTACTGAAAATCAATCAGCAATTTTGAAGTTTACTGAAAGTCAGTAATTTGATTGATCTTCACTGAAAATCAGCATACTTCTACAGATTGCTGATCATTCAGCATTTCCCATCGACTTTCATGTTTCGAGAAAAGCAACCATTTTTAGTTTTGAGCAGGAGATTTTACAATTCCCTTTTTAAATAAGTGTTATTTTATCAAACATTTGCCGAATCTAACATGAGGCCTGTAAGTATTTCATCTGAATCATCATCATATTCAATTATATATTTACATGAGATTATTACAAAATAATCACGTGGAACATCATAAATATTTTTCAGCCAATCCAAATGAAGAGACGTTTAGCATTTCGGACTATTTTATAGGCTATCACAAAAAAATGGACAATTATCAGATACATCCCCATGTTTATTGTATTGGATTTTATGTTTTTTTTAAATAAAATATAAAAAATAATGGAAAATCAGTTTATTTATAATGTGTACGTGGATCGAAAAAGCTGATGATATCAGCAGTTGGACGTATTTTGCTGAAATATATCAGCATGATGCTGTCAAATCCTACAAGGGCCAAACCTACGGAGTTTTCAGCAAACCTTTCAAATTTGCTGATTATTTAGTAAAAAGTTGTCAAATGAGATGACAATTGATCTTGCTGAAATTTTCAGTAATTTGTTTTTACTGAAGTGATTGCTGATCATTCAGCTCGGCAAAATTCAGCAAAATTATGCTGATTTTCGGCGAAAAAAAATTATAAAGATTAGGATGAATAATACAAAATTAATTGCCCGATAGTCGAGACATGGCTGAAGATAAAAAAAACGATCAGATGAGCTGTTTTAGAGCAAAATTTTTAGATTTTTTATGGCATTTTTGTTTTGGCCCTTATTATCTAGCCATTTCAATGGTTGCCAGTTTCTGAAGGAGAAATTCTTCAAAAATCCTGAAGTAAGAATATTTCACAATTCATGGAGTTCCCAGAATTCCTGAGAATGGAGGATTTCTTCGAAATACCTTGGTAGAAGATTTTCAGAGAATTCTTGAAAGAGGAATACCTGTGTTGAGGGGGAGGGTAGGCTGTAGTGCTTAAGATTTTTTGATGGAATAATTAGCCATAATTCCTGAAGGGGTAAATCCTCGGAACTGCTGAGTAAGGAATATCCCCGAACTCCTGGAGATGGAAGAGCCCGGAATTCTTGGAATAGGAATTTCCCAGAATTATCAAGGAAGAACTTGGTCAGAGCTCAAGAAAAATTACAGTCTGGAGGAGGGCAAAGTCCCTTAAAATCCGTGGTGGAAGCGACCTAGGGTGAAATATGAACAAACTCCATATTTTCTGAAGGGGTAAATCCTCATAACTCCTAGGAAGGAACTCCAGAGAATTACTTGATAAGAAATAATTCTGTATTCTTGTAATTAGCGCTTCCCAGAATTCCTGGAGAAGGAGTTCTACAAAATTCCTGGGAAATATTTTCTCAGAATTCGGAAAAAGGGAAGTCCACAGAATTATTAAAGGAGCAATTCTTAGAGTGGTAATTCTCCAGAATTCTTGGAAAAGTATAAATGAAAAACACTAACCTGACATGTTGGTATACTACTGTGACTGGCTGATTGGTTTGCTGATCGAATCGCTACTACATGACCGTAGTAACAGCTTTCAGCTTCATTGTTTAGCACATTAGAACTAATTAACTGAAATGGTGCCGCTGGTTCCTCATTGTTATTCTCTACAGCCCAAAGGCATAAGGTTCTGGAAGACAAATACATAGTAACAATAATTCTGGTGGCAATGTTCAATGTGGTAGAGCTAACTTACCCGTCTGTGGTGCCTCCTAAAATAACGGGACCAATCCGCTCAGTGCATGCTATGGCGCTCCAACATGAAAGGATCGCCTTGGGTCGAATGCAGTTTCTGGTATCCCACACGCTGATTACATACCTGTGACAGGACTTCTCTATGTCACACTCATGGAAAGTTAGAAGGACATGCTGAGATCCGCTGTCATAGTGCGCATGTGTTACCGTGCTAGTGTCCGACGTATTTTGCAGTTGAAGCTCTACAGTTTTGGTCGTAGGGTTTCCATAGTGTTGAACGTTCTGAACCAAAGTCGCCTCGATAATAGGGAGTGAACGTCTCAAAAAGCTTCGCAAATCATTTAAGTTGAAGCTGGACTTATTGAACAGGTGTGTTTTATAAGTATCTTTTAATTTTCCCGATTCAAGGTTTACAAGGAAATCTGAGAAATCGTCTTTCTGCTGAATAGGGCAACCATCAACAATGAAATCTTCTTGCGCTACACCCAATTTTTCTTCAGTATAACTATCGGGATTTGTGATCATGCCGTTTAGACATGATAATGAAAATTGGGGTGGATGCTGCACCCATGCAGATTTGAGATGAATATCATCTGATTGTGTTTCACTTGAGTGCACATCAGTTTCAGTTTGGGTGTGATTCTGAATATTCTTCGTGTGACCATAGTGTTTGACGAAATATTCATATGGCGCTGGTTTTTCTTCGTATAGTTCATACACCATCGTGTTAAATGATATTTTGTCCAGTATTTCAGCATATCGTTTCTGCAATAACTTGGTGCTACTAGACGTAGAATGGCTCTCAAACAATCCACTGTTCATACCAGAATCTGGTTGATTGTCCTCTTGCTTTGGTACGCTGACGGGGGCGTTACCAGTATCATTGATCGTTAGCAACCGTTTCAGCTTCATTTCGTAGTTGCCAGAGTCTAACTTCTGTTCGATAGGCGTTTGTGATTTCCCGTGCTCTTCATCGGAGCTTGACTCCGAGCTGGTGAACGCGGACGATTCCGATAAACTTGACTTTTGTGAAGATGCAGAAGAAGATGATTTCTTTGACGATCCGGACTCGAAGTCCGACTCGTATGATTCAAATTCCGATTCATATTGATCATCACCATCGTTCTCAGCTTCAATGACTTTGTTAGTGATTTGCTTGTTGGCACTTGACGAACTTTGTTTCTGGCTTTCGAACGGGATGTCGAAAGTTACTGGGGTCTTAGGCTTTTCTCTGCTCACTTCACTGGGAATGTGTGGTATTTGCTTAAGCACGGTAACCTCCTCCGGTTTCATCGTTCTAGTTCTGGTACGATCACGAGGCGGCGGTGCGTTTTTTCCCTCAATTGTTGTTTTACGATGGTTTGGAGGTGAATTAACGGTCACATTGAAGTTTCCGGCTACCGGCTTTTTTGAGTGTATCCCATTCCTGGATGATGAAGAAGGAACTTGTTTTTTGAGTTGGGTTATATTGATTTTGGGATTAGTTATCACACGCTGTTTGATGTCTTCTGATTTATCTTTAAACTCGGTTCTACTTGTGGTTGGTTGTGTTGACTGGGAAGATATCTTTTTTGTGGTACTCAAAGAACTCGTTTTAGATACGGAAATTGTTTGCTTCACTTTCTTTTTTGTGTCTTTGTTATCGTCTGATTTTACAACTGTTGAAGGAAGTCGTTTTGTCACAGTAGGTTTTGCTGATTGGTTAGGTATTTTCTTCATAGTTTTCAACTGCACAACAGTATGAACAGCTGCAAAATAATAGAACAAGATTAAAAAAATATAGTGAAATTGTTTGTAAAATACTACTATATGTACTACTTTAGTTTCTCAATTCGATACTCATGGCTATGTTTACCTCGTGTTAACAAATTTAACCCGACCAGCACAAGTCAGGCAAACATGTTTAAGGGCAACTTGATTGTGACTGATTTTAGTCACATATGAGTTGGAGTAACCTATGTGGAACATATTGCAGAAAATGTCAATAATATAGTTCATTTCATTCATTTATTTAGTCAACATCTATACAGATAACACTGAATCAACAATTTGACGCCACAATACACGGTTCGAGGCCGCATCTCTTTATCCTCGAATACGCCCTACGCTCGCCAAGTCGTTCTGCACATCTTGCTCGCTGCGCTCCACGCCGTCTCGTACCTGCCGGATCGGAAACAAACACCATCTTTGCAGTGTTGCTGTCCGGCATTCTTGCAACATGCTTTGCCCATCGTACCCTTCCGGCTTTAGCTACCTTCTGGATGCTGGGATCGAAGTAGAGTTGGGCGAGCTCGTAGTTCATTCTTCGCCGCCACACATTGTCTTCTTGCAAACCGCCAAAGATGGTCGTAAGCACCCGTTTCTCGAATACTCCGGGTGCTTGCAAGTCCTCTTTGAGCATTGTCCATGTTTCATGCTCGTAGAAGACTACCGGTCTTATCAGCGTCTTGTATATGACACATTTGGTGCGTTGGTGAATCTTTATTGATCGCAGTTTCTTTCGGAGCCCATAGTAGGCCCTACTTCTACAGATGATACGGCTTCGTATTTCACGAATAACATTGTTATCAGCCGTTAGTAAGGATCCAAGTTAGACGAATTTCTCGACCACCTCGAAGGTATCCCCGTCTATCGTAACACTGTTTCCCAGGCGGGCCCTCGGGCGCTCGGTTCCGCCCACAAGCATGTACTTTGTCTTTGACGCATTCACCACCAGTCCAACTTTTGTGCTTCACGTTTCAGGCGGGTGTACAGTTCTGCCACCTTTGCAAATGTTCGGCCGACAATGTCCATGTCATCCGCGAAACAAATAAATTGACTGGATTTGTTGAAAATCGTACCACGGCTGTTACACCCGGCTCTCCGCATGACACCTTCTAGCGCAATTTTGAAAGCACAAGCACGAAAGGCCATCACCTTGTCTTAGTCCCGGCGCGATTCGAACGAACATGAGTGTTCGCCTGAAATCTTCACACAGTTTGGCACACCATCCACCGTTGCTTTGATCAGTCTGGTAAGCTTCCCAGGGAAGCTGTTCTCGTCCATAATTTTCCATAGCTCTACGCGGTCTATACTGTCGTATGCCGCCTTGAAATCAACGAACAGATGGTGCGTTGGGACCTGGTATTCACGGCACTTTTGAAGGATTTGCCGTACAGTAAAGATCTGGTCCGTTGTCGAGCGGCCGTCAACGAAGCCGGCTTGATAACTTCCCACGAACTCATTCACTAATGGTGACAGACGACGGAAGATGATCTGGGATATCACTTTGTAGGCGGCATTACGGATGGTGATCGCTGGAAAGTTCTCACACTCCAGCTTGTCGCCTTTATTGTAGATGGGGCATATAACCCCTTCCTTCCACTCCTCCGGTAGCTGTTCGGTTTCCCAGATTCTGACTATTAATTTGTGCATGCAGGCGGCTAGCTTTTCCGGGCCCATCTTGATGAGCTCAGCTCCGATACCATCCTTACCAGCTGCTTTATTGGTCTTTAGCTGTTGGATGTCATCCTTAACTTCCCTCAAGGTGGGACTGGTTGGCTTCCATCGTCCGCTGAACTGACGTAGTCATCTCCTCCGCTGCCTTGACTTTCACTGCCTGTACTCTCAGCGCCATTCAAATGTTCCTCGTAGTGCTGCTTCCACCTTTCGATCACCACACGTTCGTCCGTCAAGATGCTCCCATCCTTATCCCGGCACATTTCTGCTCGCGGCACGAAGCCTTTGCGGGATGCGTTGAGCTTCTGATAGAACTTGCGTGTATCTTGAGAACGGCTCAGCTGTTCCATCTCCTCGCACTGCTGTCTCCGCTTCCGTCTATAACGTTCCACGTTCTGCCGGGTACCTTGCTGCAGCGCGACCGTCCGTGCTGCGTCCTTCTCCTCTAGAATCTGTCTGCACTCTTCGTCGAACCAATCGTTCCGTCGTTCCGTCGTTCTTTGTCGTTAATGACTGCTTTGACTGTATTCCAGCAGTCCTCAAGAGGGGCCCCATCTCACCCTCTCCCGGCAACGCTACCTCGAGAGACTGCGCGTATGCAGTGGCGACATCAGGTTCCTTCAGTCGTTCTAGATCGTACCGCGGCGGTCGTCGCTACCGAACATTGTTGATGACGGATAGTTTTGGGCGCAGTTTAACCATCACCAGATAGTGGTCAGAGTCGATGTTAGCGCCACGATATGTCCTGACGTCGATAATGTCGGAGAAGTGCCGTCCATCAATCAGAACGGTCGATTTGTGATTCTGTCTGCAGTGGTGATCTCCAGGTGTACCGATATGGGAGGCTGTGTTGGAAGTAGGTGCTGCGAATGGCCATATTCTTGGAGGCGGCGAAATGAATTAGTCGAAGGCCATTTTCGTTCGTTAGCCGGTGAGCGCTTAACTTCTCAATAGTCGGTCTAAACTCCTCCTCTTGGCCAACCTGAGCGTTCAAATCTCCTATGATGATTTTCACGTTGTGGCTTGGGCAGCTGTCGTACTCACGATCCAGCTGCGCGTAGAATGCGTCCTTATCATCGTCAGTGCTTCCGGAGTGTCGGCTATGGACGTTGATTATGCTGAAGTTGAAGAACCGGCCTTTGATCCTCAACCTGCACATTCTTTCATTGATCGGCCACCACCCGATCACGCGCCTTTGCATATCGCCTATCACTATGAAAGCTGTTCCCAGCTCATGTGTGTTGCCGCAGTTCTGGTAACTCTAAACTTTCGCACCATTGAGCGCTACGATGCCGAATCCACGGTCCTTGAGCACATCGGCGAGTATGCGTGTGCTCCCGATGAAGTTGAGAGATTTGCAGTTCCACGAACCGAGTTTCCAATCGCTAGTCCCTTTTCGTCGTAGTGGTCTTCGCCGATGGTTCCGGTCCGTACTCTCTTGTTGATTGTTCGTTGCTTATGTTTTTTTAAAGGCAGGGCCTGACACTAAACCCCCTAAATTTCCGGAGAACCATTCCTTCTTATTCCCGGTAGACCATGGTGCACAGTTTCACTTAGAGTCCCTCGCTGGCACTCGGACGATGATCAGCCGCCCCTAACATGGAGAACAGACGCTGTTGTGAGCCGATCCTGACATGGAGAACAGACGCTCAGTAAGATTTTTTTTGCATTTCGACTTCAAAGTAAAGCCGTTCTTAGTGTCTCGTACTTGACCCGACTTTGTCACACAGCCGCTTTGCAATGTTACTGGCAAAAAAGAACCTAATGTTGTAACTTTAATTTGGTTGAAAAGCTTGACAAAATCATAAAATTAGACCCATTCACAAGTACACGTTTTTCAACTTCTACTAAGAGCCCTTATCTGAGGTGCTTCGCACTTGACGCGAATAATAATAGAATTAAACAAACTTGTCCTTTAGACATCCAAGCTTTAACAATAAAGCTTCAAATGAATACTAAAATTTTTAAATACTATCGTTTGCTGATAAATTCAGCATTTTAAGGCGATAAGTGATTGCGAAAATGGAACAAAATCATCTTAATATCAAACGTACGTGTTGAATAATCATGCAATGTGTACAACAATATCATCTATGGATACATAAGTTACGTATCTACCCACAGTCATCTTTTTTTATCTCATATAAGCTACGGGTGTTTTGTTTTTAGATGCAGTGCGTTTGTTATACATGTGAAAGTACTTGACAGAAACGGAAGCCTAATTTTTCACTGCCATTCATAAAGCATTACTACGCTTTCCGATTCGAATGGAGTAGCTTACACTAGAAAAATGCTCACGCTTCAAGTAGGTATTTTTTCCGTGAGCAGCACTACTGAAGTATTGATGATGATGGTGATGATCGTCACACCACATAACCCCACAAAAATTTGAGCTAAATGAATTTTTCATTTCGGTTTTTGTTTGTAACAGAAGGCTTTAAATTTGTAAGTGGTTCGCCAACAAGCTAGATGATTTATCTTCAATAGCCTATTCAGACTACATACTAGTTTTATCACTTGATAAAGAGTATTTTGGTGTGAAAGTATACATATGTTATTTTCATTAATTTTCAAGATATTCTTTATTTAACAATTTAATCAGATTTGAAAACAAAAACCGCCCGATCACCATTACAGATATAATATGTCGTAACTTTCCATTATTATCCAGCAAAACATATGAAGGAAGCTGTTATTGATTTCACTACAGATTCTCATAAGCATTAGTAGTCGTCCATAAAATTAAAGCAGCTTATGCTACTACTCCGACGATACAAGAAGTTTTACGAAACTCTACCAGATATTACTAATTCGAAGAATTCTAAAAACAGCTGTATATGCGCAACTCTGTACATGAACTTGATTATCAGGAGTTAATTCCAATATTTAGCGCGCGAAACTCAAACTCAACAGAAAAATTTCAAATTACAAATACTCAATCACACCAATATTAAATTCTTCATCCTCACCAAGGTGAACAAAAATAGTTTATTAGTGCATCGATTAAATAAAAAAATACGTTCATTGGTCGAACTTCGTTATGATACAAAACATAAAGAATTAAAAAAGTTAACTAATCAGTTGCTTGAAAGGCGGCCATTACGTGTGAAACACCAATGTCTCAAACTGTAATAATTTGATTGATTGTTTAATATGCGTAAGCAAGCATCGTAGTGGAAATATTGACACACATAGTGTTTTTAACTCGGTTTTATTTTGATTTATTATGACCTCCAGTTGCAACGGAACAAAATAAACCAGGTGGGATTTGAAAAGTTGTGAAAGTTCGTGTTAACCAAAAAATAAAATACGTCAAAAATGCTTACTTGATACTTGATGGGCTACAGCTCTCCGATGAACCTATGTATCAGAATAAAGTATCCTTCTCCACTGGACTCGATCCTGGGCCAATCGCTTCCAGTCGCCCTGAACACTGAGCGCCCTCAGGTCCTCTTCAACTGCTAAAAGCTATTGTGTACGCGGCCGTTCACGAAGCCTGCGGCATCCTACGGGTTCTCTACTAAATATTATCTTTGCTTGACGTTCTTCCGGCATACGAACAACGTGTCCAGCCTACCGTAGTCTGCCGTGTTGTATAAGCTTAATAATATCCGGCCCTTTATACAGCTGGTACAACTCGTAATTTATGCGACGCCGCCAGATACCGTTCTCCTTTAACGTCCATGCTTCATGGCCGTATAAAGCCACCAGGAGAATCAGAGAGAGTAGTATACAGCGCAAATTTTATCTTCGTTTGCAGACTATGGGACTAAGCCCTGTTTGCAGCTGCAATACGCCATTTCATCTCGCGGGTAACATCATTATCGCACGTCACTAATGTTCCAACCCACGTTGATGCTTGTACTTGGCTTGATCATGTACTTCGTTTTGCTGGTATTAATCGTGAGTCCAATCCTCGCTGTCTCCCTCTTAAAAGGCGCAAAAGCTTCTTCCACGGCACGGCGATCAATCCCGATAATATCGATATCGTCCGCAAATCCCAGGAGCATATGGATCTTGTGATAATGTAACCGCTTCTTTGCACACCAGCTCTCCTAATCGCTCCCTCGAGCGCTATATTGAACAGTAGATTCGAGAGTGCATAACCCTGCTTTAATCCATCTAAGGCAGTGGTGCTCAGCATTCCATTAATTTGCTTATCACAAAATGAAAAAGAGCTTTCTCCTAACAAATAAGTACTTGGACGAAAGCTTTCAAATATATCTATCAGCTGAGGGTATTAAAACAAATATTGGTGTCGAAATCAATCCGTACGACTTGATCAAAGTAAAATTACACCTTTGTTTTGCGTTGATTGTTTTGTACCGAGCGAATTTAAAACTAATATCCGTTTTATTACTCTCAGCAGTAGATACATTTAAAATCTTTCAACCAAGTGCTAATTTGTATGGTCAAATTTAATTTTTATTTAGTGAGAAGCAAATTAAGGAAAAAACGCCCAAAGTGCTGAGCACCACTGATCTAAGGTAACAAATGATGTGTACGCCGAATTAAGGAGGGTTATTCCTCGGTAATTGGCGCACTCCAGTCTGTGCCCTTTCTTAAAGAGGGGACTAATGACGCCGTCCAACCAGCTAGCAGGCACCCCCAGAAGTAGTACTGGGAGGTAGTTCCTGGGGGAAACAATGGCGGAGCCCAAGGGAGTTTAGTCGGTTTTACCGGTACGGTCGAGTGTGCTGGGTCAATGTGTAAATGTTTTCCCCCTTGTAAAAAAAACAGCTAGCAGGTAATTCCCCGTCTTACCATATTTTCGACATAATATGGTGCAGAACTTCATAAAGCTGCTCACTGCCATGTTTGAGAAGTTCAGCCGGGAGCTGGTCCTTCCCCGCAGCCTCATTGTTTTTCAGCTTTTCAATAGTGTAGGCGACTCCACAGCTTGTTCATCGTCGCTAATATTTATTCTGTTCACCGATGCACCATCACTTCAACAAAGTCTCGAAGTGTTGCTTCTACCTGGCAGCCACTTCGGTTTTATCGCCTCGCTTATCACTTGTTCTTCATACTCTCTTTTCTTCCTGCGGTGGGTTCGTTTTGCGGCTGCTCTTGCACGTTGATTGTTGAATGCACTTATCCGTTCGTCGAGCTTCTGGCGGTACTCAGCTGATACTCCTTCCGCCGACAATCGCTGGATGTTGTAACGCATCGTTCGCTGTGATTTTTCGTTCGGTATAGTTGACAACCGTGATCGAATTTTACTGACAACGAGGTAGTGATCAGAGTCAATGGTCGGACCTCTGAATGTCCGCACATCGATAACATTCGAGAAATGGCGCCTATCCACTAGACCATTTGCTATCTGGTTGCAAGTTTCACCATTTGGGTGTCTCCAGGTGTGTTTTTGGATGTTCTTTCGTGCAAAGTAGGTGCTACTGATAGCCATCCCTCTGGCAGCAGCGAAATTTACTAGCCGTAGGCCGTTGACATTGGTAGCGGAGTGGAGGCTCTTCCTACCGATTATGGGATGGATAAAGTCCTCTCTACCGATCTGAGCGTTAGCGTCTCCGATAACAATTTTCACGTCATGATTTGGGCACTCTCCATAGGCTTTATCAAGACATTCATAAAACGTGTCCTTCACGTCGACGGATTTATCATTTCTCAGTGCTTAAACGTTGATTAAGCTTTAATTGAAGAATTTGCCCCGTATCCTCAATACACAGATTCGTTCGCTAATGGGTTTTCACCGCATCACTCGCTTCATCTGCTTTACCATCACTACGAAACCAACTCTATGCTCTGCTTTGCAGATGCAGTGTTGGTCGTGGGGTCCACGGCTCGGAATTCACGTTCTCCGGATCTAGGCCATCAGACTAGGCGGTGTTTTGTCATCGGACGACCCGTGGAAGCGTGAGATAGGAACTTGTGGGGACCAGATTTCTTTGATGTCAACCCACAATTTTGCAGCCCCTCAATCGAACATACCGAACCAATTTTTGGAACGAAAGAGCGACGGAGGTGTATTTTACTATGTTTTGCTGAAACACCCATGCAAACTACAAATCAACGCGCCAGCTTATGCAACAACCGATAAGCTAAAAATTTCAGAGATTGATTTTTTTTCACTCAAAGGAACAATCCCTAAGGGTTCCCCGTAGAATTTAACAACATTTTTTCCTCAAACAATTGTTCGACTTGTGCTAAATTTCGATCTCTTTCTGTCTTTAAGACCCCGAAAAATCACATGCGTTTATAATTGTTGAAATAGACGGATAAATAAATGTATAATTTAGTTCTGTGTTTCTAATATATAATATGTATAACTAACTTGTGTTGGTCCTATTATTTTTGGAGTTGTTTGTGCCGTTGTGTATTTGCCAGACGCAAGTAAGAGACGCCCCATGAGCTAGCCAAATTTTTAATTGCATGTTCGTTCATGAACTCGATTAGGTGGTAAATCTTTTCGGTGAAGACTGCCGGATGATAATGGATTTGTTTATAATTTGTTTGGAGTAATACGAAGGGCAGGTATTGACACGCGTGGTACGATTTTCACGAAGTCCGTCCAGTTATTTGATTTCGCCGCCGACATTGATATCATGGCACGTAACTTTGAGAGGATGGAGGAAGCCTACATCAGACTGAAAAGCGAAGCTAAACGGATTGGACTAGTCATCAACACGTCGAAGACGAAGTACGGGAAGAGGCTCAAAAGAGGTCAATGTAAGCAACCCACCACGAGTTTCTATCAGTGGTTACGAAATCGAGGTGGTTGAAGAATTCGTGTACTCGGGCTCACTGGTGACCGCCGATAACGATACCAGCAGAGAAATTTGGAGACGCATCATGGCAGGAAATCGTACGTACTTTGGACTCCGCAAAACGCACCGATCCAATAGAGTTCGCCGCCGTACCAAACTGACTATCCACAAAACGCTTATTAGACCGGTAGTTCTCTACGGACACGAGACCTGGACGATGCTCGTGGAGGACCAACGCACACTGGGAGTTTTCGAAAGGAAAGTTTGCGTACCATCTATGGTGGGGTGCAGATGGCGGATGGTAAATGGAGGAGGCGAATGAACCACGAGTTGCATCAGCTGTTGGGAGAACCAACCACACCGCGAAAATCGGAAGACTGCGGTGGGCCGGGCACGTAGCCAGAATGTCGGACAGTAATCCGGTGAAAGTGGTTCTCGACAACGATCCGACGGGAACAAGAAGGCGAGGTGCACAGCGGGCAAGGTGGATCGATCGGGTGGAGGACGATTTGCGGACCCTCCACAGACTGCGTGGTTGGCGAAGTGTAGCCATGGACCGAGCAGAATGGAGAAGACTTTTATGTATTGCACAGGCCACTCCGGCCTTAGTCTGGTAATAAATAAATAAATCATAGTTTGTTGGAGTACACGCGGTGGCTCAAGGTTATTGAAAGGTAAAATATTGAAATTAAAAAAAAAGATCCATTACAAACCACGAAAGAAAATATGGAAAACTTTAACTTTTTGAGAAGCTAGCATTTGAGGTTTTAGGAAACTGGGTCAGCTAGTATCCTATAAAATATAACCCAATATCCTATCCCAAAGCAATTGTTGAGATGCAGAGGTGTTCTTGGTCACCATAGTAGCAACCAGTGTCGAACTAAGAAACCTAATCTTCATATAGGACCGCAAGGATGTGGCCGGTGGCGCTGTTATTGACTGTAAATATTTGAGCCTCTGAAATGTGTACATTGAGAAAGGAATAGCTAACCCCAAGCTCCTTTTATTTGTTTCGCTGTGGAATTTCGCAAGTTCAAACTAATCATCGAGTAGCAACTACGGATTGTACGATCATAATGGTCATGTTTGATTCCAGCAAAGGGTGCGGTTTCTTCATCAGTGCTGCCACCTGAAAAATCTCGAGAAAAAGTAGAATCATGGAAAGTTGACATGGTACAGGAAATGCCCCTAGAACGTTAAACATATTTTTCAGTCAAACAATTTTTAGTTTGTTTGGTTAGCCATTCAACAATCTGAAGTATTGACTGCTTATTTATTAAAAACATAAAAACCAAAATATCCTGTATATTAGGGTGGCTCAAATTAGTATGGGAAAAACTTTTTTCAATTGTTTTGATGGGCCACCCTCTTATTCAGTTGTATTTGATGCCCTGATGCTCTGGAGAAAATTTCAGCCAAATCGGTCAAAGTTTGGGTGGTGCTAAACTCGTTGAAAGTTTATATGCAAAAATGTATTTTTTTTAAATCTTTATTAAAGTGATTTTTAAATTAAAAATAAAGTTCATCACTACGCAAAAATGTATGCAGAAACATCCAAAAACAGTGAATTGCAGTTGGACGGAACAATTTACAATGAAGAACTATGATACTCATTCAGATTTTGAAGAATTAAATACAGAATGTTATCGCGAGAAGATTGGAGTTTTCCCGGCTAAGTAATTAGCATTTCTCTGAAGTGGGGTTTGAGCAAATTTCGTTTCTTTTACCTTTGAAAAGAAATACAGCCCTACAACACTCCAGTAAAATACTAATATCTTTGCCTAATAAACTCTAATCTTCTCGCGGTTTTCAGCATAACATTCTGTATTTAATTCTACAAGAACTGAATGAGTATCATGGTTCTTGATCGTAAATTGTGCCGTACAACTGCAAATCACTGTTTTTGGATGTTTCTGCATTCATTTTTCCATATAAACTTCGAACGAGTTAAGCAACGCCCAAACGTTGACGGATTTGGCTGAAATTTTGTCCAGAGCATCAGGGCATCAAATAGAACCGAATAAAAGGGCGGCCCATCAAAAAATTTGAAAAAGTCTTTTTTGAGCCACCCTAATGTATATATTGTATGCTTTTAAAATTCTGATACCCAAAAAGGGTGACCTGACTGTATGAGATAACTGGCGAGGCATTATGTTGCTGTGTACCGTTCTCAAAGTTCTATGCAAAGTTATCCTAGCCCGGATTCAAGAGAAGATCGATTCGACTCTCCGGCGGCAGCAGGCCGGATTCCGTGCAGGAAGATCCTGTGTGGACCATATTGTCGCGCTCCGTATCATTCTGGAGCAGGTCAACGAATTCCAAGAGTCCCTTTACTTGGTATTCATTGACTACGAAAAAGCTTTCGACCGTCTCTATCACGAGAATATGTGGGGCGCCCTGAGACGCAAGGGGGTTCCTGAGAAAATCATCGGCCTCATCGAGGCACAGTACGAGGCCTTTACGTGTAGAATGCTGCTCAATGGGGTCTTGTCCGACCTTATCCGGGTCGTAGCTGGTGTGAGGCAAGGGTGAATTCTATCACCGTTACTGTTCCTCATCGTAATCGACGAGATTCTGGTAGGAGCGATTGACCGTGAACCAAACCGCGGGCTGTTATGGCAGCCTATAACCATGGAGCACCTAAGCGACTTCGAATTGGCTGATGACGTTGCACTCCTCGCTCGACGGCGCTCTGATATGCAGAGTAAGCTCAACGACCTTGTCGAGCGCTCCTCTTCGGCAGGCTTAGTAATCAACGTCAACAAAACCAAATCGTTGGATGTAAACACGGTGACCCCTTCCAGTTTCGCAGTAGCCGGGCAACCAGTGGAGAATGTTGAAAGCTTCCAATATCTTGGTAGCCAAGTGGCGTCAGACGGCGGTATCAAGATCGACATAGGTGTACGGATCAAGAAAGCAAGGGCTGCATTTGCGAGTTTAAGAAATATCTGGAAAATAGGCAGATAAGTGAAAGGACCGAAATACGCTAGCGAAACATGGTGTGTATCAGTGGAGAACACTCAACGGCTGCAGGTGTTCATCAACAGATGCCTGCTGTATATAATTCGGGCCAGGTGGCCTCACAAGTGGATCTCAAACAACGAGCTCCATCGTCGTTGTCACCAGAGGCCGATAGCAACAGAAATTCGGGATCGGAAGTGGGGCTGGGTCGGCCACACATCTTTGTTTCTGCTTTATAACAAACATATATTCAATTTCCTATACCACACTGTGTGAAATTTTTGTGATTCTACTTTTTCTCTCTATGACAGTTATCGTTCTTCTTCTCCCCTATTATTAAATTGGAGAGTTTGGTAGAGAATAGGGATCACACATAGGGAAACTGTTCCGTTTTCCATTTCACTGAACGTATATATTTAGCTCAACGCGAAACAAAGAAATGCGGCACCAATTTCGTCGCTTCTTTTGCTAACACGCGTGCTCAGTTCACTCCTGAAAAAATCACAAAAATAAGAAACAAATCAAATGCCTTTTCATTGTTTTGTTTTTCGTGGGATGAATATCGGAGCTATGAGATGAAGTCCAGGAGCAGTAACCCTAGAAAATCCAGGTAATAAAAAAAAATCTTCAGATATTGAAGAAAACTTCTGGATGCTGGAGTAAAATTCAATAATCCCTGTTGAATCTCAAACGTGATAAACCGAAAAGAAATTTGTGATTTATAAAACTAATAATAATAATCAAACTTTCTTTAAGGTCGTCTTTAGTAGAGTTATAAATTGTATGGGAGTTAGGAAACGAGACTGAAACTGAAAGAATGCCATCTTCAACAGACGTTGAAGTTAAAAATTCGAACAGAAATTTATAACAGGAATACTGCTCAGCTGTATTCTTGCACGAAATTTGAAACAGAATTTACTCGAGTTTTATTTCGTTCAAAACGATAAAAGATAACGTCATAATACATCGTATCGGTATCGCCCATTCCTAATTTAAACACGTTATTTCTGGACAAAAGACCTGATTGGATACTCTCGATTAGTTCTGAAGTCGTTAAATATGCGAATGCTTTTTATATTTGCAAATGTATTCATTAAATTCTATCTCATTTATTTGTCAGGCTACGTGTTGATAGTAAAAATGCTGTACATTTGTCTACACAGTCAAATGATCAGGTTTGGAGGGGTAATAAAATTGAGGCGCAATGATCAATCCAGGAGCTTATTTTGATAAGCAGATTGGTGGATTAGGAGAATTTGAATTGATCAACTGATCGTTTTGAGTTTTGAAAATATTGTTTCGGGTTGATTTGTTTTATCGATTAGTGTGAAGGCTTCTTTTGATTTATTATCTCTGTGCGCAAAAGCTATAAATATTATGTAACCTTCTTTTTAGTATGATAGCCATCTTTTCATTATTCCGTATATCATAAAATGAGTCAAGGTCTGCGAATGAGAAAGGAAAGGAGTTTTTCGAACTGCTGAAAGATGGATAATTATGAAATGACAGCTTTGTGAACAAGCATTTAAAAAAAGGAAAATTGACGCACGCATTGGCTAAACCAATTAAACTCACAAGAAAATACAGTGACAGAAAACAGTAATTTGCGGTTGAGAGGTGCATGAATAAAACCCAAAAGATCTAGATTTTTTCACAAAAAACATATATTTTTCTCCCTCAGTTAAAAGTTAACAACTACATATTTACAAGAAAATACGCGGTAAACCAAACCGAACATCGCTTTGAATTGTTCAAACGTTAGTAGAGTTATTTCAGGCTTCATAGTTTTTAACGAAATTTCTGTCGATCTTTTTTTTCCCTCTTTGGCGTTTTTGAACCAGAACCAGACTTTTTTTTGGCGTAAAGCGTAAAGTGTAAAGGCATGTATTTTTTTTTCTAATAGGCCAAGTTACTAATTGAAAAATATGTTTATCGAAAACCTGTTAAATGACAATTAATATATTCAGAAATTATCAATATATTTATATTATAGACTTGTTAGCAATAGGTACTAATATTATTTTTGCTAGACCTCGTTTATTTTTTGCCATTTTGGAAATAATGAGGCGCAGCAAACCAAAACGAAAAGAGAGAATTTGACAGAATGATTGGAATTGATGATATTTTAAATCATTTTCGATTTCGGCGTGTGAAGGAACACTAGTCTCGTTTTATAAATCCTTTTTTGCAATTCCTGATCATAATACCTGGTTCACAGTACGTCAGGGATTGAACTTATCATTTCATTATCAATTAGTATTCAGCAAATAACTCATTCCAGAGCCGTGATTCCGAAAAGTTTTGTATGACGGACTTCTAGCGCTATTTCCCCTTTACAATTTTATCTAAGGATACATTGCTCTATGTCTAATATTTACAGCGTTAAACGCTAGTATCATTTAACATACTAAATGATAATAACACTTATTATCATTTAGTATATTCACTCAAAATGGTTGCATAAAATCCATTATAGCACTCATTTGGGTGCTATATTGAAAATCCAACATCAGAACAGTAGTTACATGATTACATTTTGATGATCAAGCTTGGGTAAGTGATCAAATAGTGTATTCTCTGCGTCACGTAATAAATGAAATAGGTTGATGGCTATGACATCACAATTTTCCAAAGGCAAGTTCATCCATCGCTTCAAGGCTTCTCGACCTATGCAATGTGGCACGATAACATGGGATATGATTGCTCTCTGTAGCAGCATGATTTATTTGGTAAAAATGATTATGAGAAATTGTCTGTGAAATCATGATTTTTTTTCGAGATTTCAATTTTGTATTTTTGATTTCTCGCTTAACTTTTCAAAAGGACCTAAGTAACATTTTTTTCATATATTAATTTGACTACTGCAATAAAAAGCTTTCATGTTGGTGTGTTGATTGCGCTATTCAAATTAATTCATGAAAAAAAAATGTTACTTAGGACCTTTTGAAAAGTTAAGCGAGATTTCTCTGAAATTTTGCATATCTTTATCTTTATCTTTATGGTTGTTGCATCAACAGGCTACATTTGGCCCCAATGATGAAGAGTATTTGAGAAAAAAAAAGTGAACATTAAAAGATGGTGTCAAGGGATAATACAAAGTAGGTATAAAACATTTAAACAAGTATAGTCATTGTCTTTGTTTGTTTATGTCTGTGAAGAACGATGAAAATCTTCGGCTTAACATGCTCCGTGTGGCGTGGAAATCGAAGAGTGATGCGCTGTATGTATAAACATTCTTTGTGATCAAAAAACATAGTTTGCATCATTGGTTTGCCATTTTGACTCTAGCCTAACTTTTGACAAGGGCCTAAGCAAAACCACCTTGAACACTTTCAAAAAAAAATTAACTTGAAAACAAAAGCAAAGTTTTAGGTAATCAATGGGGCTATGTGAAAAAATATACACTGCAAAAAAAATTGTTCAAATATTGAAAATAAAACTTAAAAATCGATTTTCTCAAAAACGAATTTTTCAATATTTTTTTTGTGTTGTAGCAGATAATATATGTATTTTTTTGTACTATGGGTCTTAATGGAGAAAATATGGACAAAAAAGTTATAATTTTTTTAAATGAGTTGGTTTTTCAAAAATGGTGGAAATATTTTTTTTACGTTTTTATCGACCCGATTTTATGGAAGTACGTTATATTTCCAATGGAAAATGTTCACAGTATTTTTTTCTGAGTGCTACCGTATCTGAGGTACAGCAGGTACGATTTTTTTTAAATTTTCAGTCGTTTTCGAATGTTTATCGATTCTATTCAACCTAGAATCAAATTTTACGGAGTCATTGATATTCATTAACAAATGCTAGTACTGGAGCAGTGCTTGGTTATTTTCATGGTATGAGGTTGTGAAAAAAAACCTTTTACGTAGAAAAAAAAAACAAACATTTTGTTTTTCGTAATTCAACCTTTAAGTGAACCATCTTGGGAAAGAATCTTTCAACTATAATAATTTTTGATATATGTTAGAGAACAATTTTTTCTTCTTGCACAGTAGGTCAAGGTGGGAAAAAATTGAAACTAAAAACATATACAAAAAGACGGGTTATCCCCGAAACGTTTATATATCATATGATAATATATGATATTTCAACCAAACTTTCTTCTGTTATAGTTGGCAAGTATAAAAGAAGTAGCATTTTATTCATTGTGACAACGACAAGCAGATAACAAGCTTAAGATAGTTCAGAAGGTAATAATGTATTTCAAGAAGGACACCTGTCGCAAGGATTACTTAACGTGCTTAAAAAACGTTTTGGAATTCTTTCTGATTGCTAAATTAGTTGCTGTAGATTTTGCCAGACAAACTACCCAATCTAGTGGTAATGATTTATTGTATAATGGAGAGGAAAATATTCGAATGATTGATCTTAGTTGAATAAAGTTTTCAAGAAAATTCACTGTTAAGACCCTAAAATTTCAACTTTAGGCTATATTTATTATTTCATGCAAGGCCAACACAATTTGAATACTAATTCATATACTGCAACGAATGCCAAAGGGTTAAAACATGCACACGGGGTTTCATCTACTATTGGCCAAGGATAGTCTAGGACCTAGGCTTCCTTTTCAAGGTATTTTTTTAATTTTCAAATTTATTTCTTATATTTGTCTATCACTTGTGCATACTGATTATTCAATATTAAATAGAAGCCTTTGGCTAAATGATATACCAAACATAGTAAGGTTGTATGGTAAGGTAGTAAGGTTGAAAGACTAGGATTCATTTTTTTTAGGACAAGAATGTGTTCTCTGCCATCTCATATAATGAAAATGGTCAACCACTACTCCATTACTAGCATTTGTCAATAAATATCAACGGTTCAGTAAAATTTGATTCTAGGTTCTATAGAATCGAAAAAAAACTAAAATGACTGTAAATTTAAGAAATCTGTATTTTTTGTTTTATAATTGCTGTATCTCAGAAACTGTAGCACTTAGAAAAAAATTGTTGTATACCTTTTCCGTTGGAAATTTTACGCACTTTCATAAAATCGGGTCGATAAAAACGTAAAAAAATATTTCGACCATTTTAAAAAAACAACTAATTAAAAAAAATTTTAACTTTTTTATCTATCATTTCTCCATTATGAAACATAGCTCATTATTCGTCATTGCAAAAAAAAAAAAAAATATGGTAGGCTCAGGCGTGTATAACACTTTACGGAGCCATGGTTCTTTGTGATATATACAATCAATAGCATTTTATTATACAGTTAATAAGAGAGGGGTAGCGTAAAACTCGGGCTGAAAAATCATCTTTTTGCATTTTATTCTTAATTTTTTTAGGTGTGTTCTGTTCTATGCTCAGTTTTATATAATTGCAGGTAAACACCTCAGGAAAAGGACTCTTTTATACAAATCATATATAGATCTCTGCCGACGCATGGGCAATGACATACAGGGGATGTCCAAAATAACTGGCATAGGCAAATTTTGGGCATAATTAGATGTGTTGTAACTATGTCAATTAATATCCGATTTTGACAATTCAGGGATGCCTGAAATAGAAATTTAATGTAATTTCATGGAACCGACCATGGCCACCGGATACCGGAGTTATTCCGGGTTTTTCGAAGGTAGTTTCAGAACCGTTAATTTGTGGGGGTGTTGTGCTGATAAGTTGTGATTAAAAAGATAATAATATTAGTAACCACAAATAAAGTAGGGCTCTTTCTGATTAGAATCATATGTTGATATTCGAAATCGGACCAGAATCAAGTGAGATATGGCCGTTTGCTTAGAATCGGTGCCGATCGGTAGTTTTAAAAGTTACCAGGCCACAAATTCATTAGAATCAAGCTTTTTGACCGGATCGAACTAGTCATTAACACGTCGAAGACAAAGTACATGATAGGAAGAGGTTCAAGAGAAGACAATGTGAGCCACCCACCACGAATTTGCATCGGTGGTGACGAAATCGAGGTGGTAGAAGAATTTGTGTACTTGGGCTCACTGGTGACTGCCGAAAATGATACCAGCAGATAAATTTGGAGACGCATATTTGCTGAACATCGTACGTACTTTGGACTCCGCAAGACGATCGAATAGAGTTCGCCACCGTACCAAACTGACAATCTATAGAACGCTCATTAGACCGGTAGACCTCTACGGACACGAGACCTGGACGATGCTCATGGAGGACCAATGCGCATTTGGAGTTTTCAAAAGGAAAATCCTGCGTACCATCTATGGTGGGGTGCAGATGGCGGACGGTATGTGGAGGAGGCGAATGAACCACGAGTTGCATCAGCTGCTGGGAGAACCATCCATCGTTCACACCGCGAAAATCGGACGACTGCGGTGGACCGAGCACGTAGCCAGAATGTCGGACAGTAACCCGGTGAAAATGGTTCTCGACAACGATCCGACGGGCACAAGAAGGCGAGGTGCGCAGCGGGCAAGGTGGATCGATCAGGTGGAAGATGACTTGCGGACCCTCCGTAGACTGCGTGGTTGGCGAAGTGTAGCCATGGACCGAGCCGAATGGAGAAGACTCTTATATACCGCACAGGCCACTTCGGCCTTAGTCTGAATAAATAATAAAATAAGCTTTTTGACCGATATTCCTTTATGATTACATCCCAGAAGTCTTCTGATACGTCAAGAATGAAAAACCAACCAAACAGACGGATTCTGATGTCGTTGGAGTGCCGCCGGAGAACCCGTAGAGGGGACATTTCAGTTTTGGCACCAAAGCTAGTCATTCGACGGTTCGTTTTTCAGCGATACCTGTAGAAGGATGCATTTTAGTTTTTGCGCCAAAGCTAGTCATTCGACAGTTATTATTTCATGGTTTTCAATCAGGAAGCAAGGTAATTGCTCCAGGGGAACCAAGTAATTGCTCCAGGGGAACCTGTAGAAGGAGCATTTCAGTTTTAGCGCCAAAAGAAGTATGACTAGTTTTACTGCTTAAACTAAAATATCATCTTATACAGTTTCCTCTGGGACAATCCATAAGTCATGAAACCGGTCAGAGTCGTCAATGGTCCATTTAATATTCATACCTCACTTCCTGATCAAAAACCATGAAACCAAAGTCCCAGTCTACAAGTTCATGTTCCAGTCTACAAGTTCACCTGGAACAACCTATAGGTTCCCGGAAGTTGTCAGAATCGCTAATAATCCATTTTATTGTTAATTCTTCGCTTCATGATCGTCGAATGACTCCTTTTGGTGCTAAAACTGAAATGTTCCCTTCTACATGCTCTCTTCGAGCAATCCGTAGATCCCGGAAGCGGTCGGAATTGTCAATGATTATTATTTGGCCATGTAACGAATGAAATTGTTTTGTAGCCCATACCGTAATTCTTGATACCGGCGCCCTCTCAAGGCTGGCGCTCTTGGCGGGGGTCAACCAGGCCAACCACACGCTACGGTGCTGGTTACATTCATTTCATTCATTAATTTATTCTACATCTAAACAGGACCAGCTCGTGGTTCATTCTCCGCCGCCACACACCGTCTTCTTGCACGCCGCCAAAGATGGTTCTAAGCACCCATCTCTCGAATACTCCGAGTGCTTGCAAGTCCTCCTCGAGCATTGTCCATGTTTCGTATCCGTAGAGGACTACCGGTCTTATTGGCGTCTTGTACATAACACATTTGGTGCGGTGGAGAATCTTTTTTGACCGCAGTTTCTTCTGGTGCTGGTTACAACACATCTTATTATGCCCAAAATTTGCCTATCCCAGTTATTTTGGACATCCCCTGTACGGCTTTACTTTGAATCCCAAAAAAGATGCTCGACGAATTGAGATGATGTCTGTCTTCTTTTTTTCTTCCTAAGCAATGGAAGGGGAATCTGCTCAACAGACATCCTGTGTTGGACGTCCAGGAAGTGCGGGGTTAGGGACCACCTCCATCAGCAAACGAGGGAGGCAGGACTACATCCCCGTCCCGCTAAACCGTTTCCATTGCCGCCAAGCCCATCGTCCCTTCAATACAACCAGAAAGTAATGCTTCAATGGGGTGTCCTTGAAGCGCTGAACATCGTGACTCGCTTTTTTAGAAGAACACCATGGTATCTTGCCAGCGCATTGCCGGCTTTCAAGGTGGCCTCACCACGCCCTATGTCCTCGGAAAGTAGGAAAGGGTCGACCTCGCGCCTGCCTCCCTCTGCACGGCTAGATGATGTCTGTGTGTGTGTGTGCGAAATGTGCGAAATTCTTTATACAAATGAAATATTTAATAATTGGATATATATTTCACCTAAAGCTAGACATATTTGGCCATGATCATTTATCGATTAGTTTCAAACGAATTAATGATTGCAAAAGTGGTAATAAGCTAATAAACACCTCAATTACAAGCACCGCAAATTGGATGATCATTTTCTATGCTTCTGCATGTAGACAGCGTGGATGAAAACAAGAGACATTGGATCGAAATGAATGGATAACGCTTCGTAGGACATTGTGAATCAATCCGATCTCAAGGGCGATCATATGACGAGCCTATTGGCTTATTATGTAAATATCCGAAACTGATTTTTAATAGTTTTGTGCAGTATTTGCCACCTTAAAAAATATAGTTGAATTTAGTTGACTTTTCCTAAGAAAAATATTTAGTGTCATAAATTCACTTGTCATCCTGTACTATCCCATTTAATTCCACCACTTGATTGCAACTTTACAGATAATTCACAGTATTTCAACCTCATCAATAAGGGCGTCTTCAGTGCCTCGTTCTTGACTGGACTCGCAATCAGGGTCTCCATTGGCGGGCATAGAAACGCTCCTAATTAATAACTGAGGAAATCTTAAAAGAAAACTATTTTGAAAAGCAGGCCAAGTTTCAGTGGGAATGTAGAGTCATAGAAGAAAAAGAAACATAATAATAAAAAGAAATACGCGCACAAATAGTATGGGATTTAAAGGGATTTAACAAATTCGTTTTTTGTAATAAAGAGGCGAAAATAAATGGGATAGTTCCTACTAACCAGCTTCTAACTATCAAAAAATTAGCAAAAAATAAAAAAATGAGCTTTTTTGAACAAAATTGAACTTTTTTGAACGAAAACAAACGTTACACATCCGTTTAAAGTTTGTGTAATTCCGCTAAAAACCAACTTTTGTCGAGGTCGCTTCCCGAGCAAAAGCCACAAACAGAATAACAAAACATGATATGGATTTGATTGACATAAGAGATAAAAGAACAGGCAACAATATCAAAAATTTGCACCGAAATATCATTTGAATAGCAAGATATGCTATTGATAAGAACAAACTAATGGCACATGATATTGATCACTTATTACAAATAGCATAATTTGATCTCCTCATGATATTTAAGTGCAAAACATTGATATTGATCTTTTATCTCTTATATCAATCATGTCCATATCACATTTTGCTATCTTATCAACATTTGATATTATTTAGCTATTTTCGTCTACTCGGGTTGTAATTCATTCTCACATATAACTGTAAATTTGTTTTATCATATATAAAGCTATAGCTTTTAGGTGCGAAAAAGCCAAAGGTAAATGAAGACCTCCTATAATGGTCCTGTTAAATGCGCTGCTATAGAGCAATAGCATGCCGAGTTTGACTGGGTTCGATTCCCGGCCTGGTCTAGGAAATTTTCGGGTTGAAAACTGTCTAGACTACCCTATGTCTAGACTATCATCGTGTTAGCGTCATGATGTACAAGTTAAATAGAATGCGGCACGCATTCATAAAAAAATATAATTTATTCCGAAATTGAATTACACTTCACACTACAGACTAACGATTACAGACTAACTTGATTTTCCCTAGCTGCACTGATTTTATTAACTATTTCTGATATGTCAGCAATAAGCTCTCCACGTGGTTATTGTCCTCCTCAATCGGATGATCGGTTCGATCGATGATGTGTGTCAGCAGTTTGTGCGTTGGCCAAAGTGCACTTCATCGCTGCGTATGCTCGTTCGTCCTATGTACCATGTTGTTGCCTGGTCGCTGTTGCTACCCGCGTGTTGGCATCGGTGTAGTTGCAGAGTTCTGATGCTTAACTCCTCCTAACGTACAAATGCAAAGCCAGTAACAGTAATGTCAATTTAGAGATAGATACGAAGGCCTCTATGATTCTAAGCACATGATTGCTCGTTATCGCGAACCAACATCGCTATCTCTAAGAATCTGTCGAATGTTGTTATATTGCTTAAAAAAGTAATTTATTAGAAGATTATTAGAAGAATTATTTCATCCCAAGCCTATTTAATTCAAAAATGCAATTAATTTAGAATTGATTGGGAACTGCATTATTTATGCAGTTCTATACATTACTAAGCTATCAATATATTGTATATGGATCTACCCATGTATTCTCGATTTTAACAAACATAGCCTGGCCTATTAAAATATTCAGTTATTATTGTGCTCATCTTTCGAAATGATTTAGTTCGTGAATAAGTACCGTCAGTTCAATTCAGAAAACATCCTTCCTCCTATTCTTTCGCCTCGTCAATCAACAGGTATGTAACAATCTATTCAAGCAATAGAGGTAATAAACCATAGACGAAGATTGTCGCTGAGGTTCTCATTGTTCTTGTTCTCGCCAGCAAAAGATTTCGCCAGTGACGGCAGCGACAATCTTCCTCTATAGTTTATTACCTCTATTATTCAAGCTTAACAGGAACAAAAAAAAAACAACTTCAAGTTGACACAACCTGGGTAGGTACTTCCCCGCTGGCGCTAATCGTTTTCTCCCAGAGACATTTGCGTTGATGAGTTTTAGCACTGCATAAGAACGAGATAAGCGCGGCAGGCGTGTTGCGGTGGTCTGAATTTCCGCGCACCTTGTTCGACTTGATCGGACGGACTCTGTGCGCAACACGATCAACGATCTGACCGTCTAGCAATGTGACTTTCGAGCAATGTGCAATAAGTTCACCGAAAAGCCGAAATTAAGCCATGTCGCTCGCGGTTGATGACGGTATTGTGGTGATTTTTGTGGCAGCCGAATTTTTACGTTGATCGATGAAAAAACCCTGAAAATCGCCAGCGGCAACGCGCGCTGGTGATTCAACAGCAGTCTTCACAGGTCTCCAGTTCAGTCAGTATCGTTTCGTCCACAGCTCGGGTAGCACGCATTCGTTTTGCGTATGTGAGGTGCATTTGGAACTATCGGCGCAAAATACTAGTTCGATCGTTTTCCGCCTATCTCCGGGGGTGACTTGAATTGGTGGATGTGCTGAAACCGTTGCAAAGGTTGGGAAAGTGCAATTTGTCAGTTAGGACCAGACCAGAGTGTGATCGAAGGTGGAACGGGCAATTCTTGTGAAACTCACGTTGCAGGATTTCATCCAAGCGTTGTTGTACGGTGATTGATCTGCGTAACGGCGGCTGTCTTACGAATTACGAGAGAAAGAGTGAAATTAGGAATTTCAAGGACGGATGAAGAAAGAAGCAAAACTGGAGCAAATGTGGCAAACTTTGTCGTGCGGTAGAATGCAAAGTCCAAGCGTGGTCACCGTTGACCAGTAATCGAGAATTCGCGATCACGGAAGGCGGTAGCCAAGTGCAACCAGTGCAACAAGATCAGTTACAGTTTAATTAAATCATTTCCACGTTATGAATTGCTAATGAAAACGAAATGCCTAGTCATGCTTACAGTCATGTTTATAAAGTGAAATTCGTTTGCATGTGAACCTAATGATATCAAATGATAGTTTCCTCGCACATAGTCAGCGGGCTTGTGATTTATTTTATTATTTTTTCATATTGTTTAATTTGATATGTCTTAGTATCTCATAGTTAGGCCACCGAATATAAACCTTAGAATGCAAGAAAAACCAATAGAATAAATACTGTATTATTGTTAGAATTTAAATAATTATTTATCAGAGAATCGTTATCAACTGCTGCAATAACTCGTTTTCCATCCAAATGTGAATAAAACAAATAATCAATTTACTCAATATATGCGTGAACATGTTATTATGTATAGTTAATCAAATTATAGCCGATGGGCTATACGGTGTGGAAGCAATTTTGATTTTATTAACATAGAGCTTCTTGAGAGTAATTTATCATTTTTAGTTTTAATAAATATTTCCAATTTTGGCGTATACTTCTATGATGAATGAAAAAAAATGTTAAGGTTCATTTGATTTAAAAGCTGGGCAAAAATCTTGAAATGCTTTTGTTCAGTTGTTTTCATGTTTGAAAAGCTTTTTATGTGTACAATAATAATTCATATTAATGAGTATTTATTTTCGCAAACTACCCTAATAAAAAATTCCAAAACAATTACAATAGAAATTATTGTAACATTACGCTGAAATTAATAGTAATTACGGTAAACTCTATTGTGGCTCACAATTGAATAACATTGAAGAATATTGTTTTCCACCATAACGCCTATTGTAAATGGTAGTTTTATAATAGAAAATAGGGGTTGTTATGTATCTTTACAATAAAAAAATCGATTATTTCTCGAACAAATTTTTGCCATTACAATTGAATTTATTGTGATTATATTGTCAACTTTTTACTGGCAATAGAATCTATTGAACGTCTATTGGAACAACAATATGGCATTTTAATTGGTATGATATAAAAACAATAGAATTTAATGTTCATAAATAAAATGTATTGTATTTTTATAATATTTTATTGCAACTCTATTGTATTTTTATCCGGGTAGTAGCCTAGAAGTTTGGATTCTGCCTGGAGTGTTTAACTACTCATTTGCAAAAAGCTACAGGTTGGATTCGGCTCATTAAATCAAAATGTTATTGGGCTGGGGTTGATAAAATGTATGTGTTCAACTGTATAGAGAAGTGGTACCTGTGGGCTGTTGGATCACTCCGAAAACAAACTTTTGATGGGGCTCGGAGACCGAAATGTTATATACCGATCGATTCAGCATGACGAATTGAGCTGATGTCTGTATGTGGGTATATGTGTGCGTATGTGTGCACATTTTGTAAATACAGTTTTTGGAACATAACATTGACCAAATTATTCACAAAAAGTTGCATTCGACAGGTAACTTGTTTGTTATCGAAGAATGGTTCGATCGGCTATTTATGTATTTTGAAATTATTGAAAAATCATTGTTTTCCCCAAGACAGTAAAAAAATGTAAATTTGTGGGAAAATGGGATTTATACCCTTAAAGCACAGACAAACAGACATAACACTCGACAAATTTCCATCGTTCAGTGATTTACTGGTCAATTCAAATAATCATTAGTTGGCCAATTGATCACTCGTGGCGCGCACATCGGATTTGCTCTAGTTTGACGTTTGCTTACTACCGCCATCTGGTTCGTGATTTGCCCAACCAACTGAAATCAACAGATGTCGTTAGTGTTTAAACGACGATGAATTTGATAAGTGAATGTTCAATGTGTTATGTCTGTTTGTCTGTGCTTAAAGTGTTTTTTTCGATCTTTCTAATTATATCCTAGCAACTCACATGTTCCAAGTAGGTTACGGCAACTCATATATGACCAGTTTCAGTCGCAATTAAGTTGCTGCAACAATTTTTGTCTCACTTGTGCTGCTCGGGTATTTGTTTTGCTCATTCAATTCATTGCATTTTGAGTAGAGATGGTCGGGTTTCACATTTTGTAAACCCGAACCCGACCCGAACCCGATTTAGAAATTCCTTTCAAACCCGGACAAATCCGGAATGAAAAATCTTATCAAACCCGAACCCGAACCGTACCCGACAATTTTTGCCGTCTTAAACTCGAGCTGGACCCGAACTAAATTTTTGGCGGGCAACTCAAACTAGATATTTATATTTCTCTTTACACTCAAGAGGGTATAGGCCCAAACAACGAACAAGCCTTAAATTTACCAGAAGCGAATAAAAAAAAATCAATATTTTATTTCTTAAACTAGTACCCGACTCAGACCCGACATTTTATCATCTCACAAACCCGTACCCTACCCGAACCCGACATTGTTCTAATTTTCTAAACCCGAACCCGACCCGAACCCGTCGGGTTCGGGTTCGGGTCGGGTTCCGGGTTTGAAAACACGAAACCCGACAATCTCTAATTTTGAGAGATGTAAGAAATTTGAAGCAAAATGATTGAAGTTAAAGCATATAAGCAAGGCACGTTCCGTATTTGATACAAAATTTGACTCAATATTCATAATTAAAATTATAAAAATATGATAATTGATTTTATTATTAATTGAAGTCAAAAATTTGCTCAAGTGTTCGTGATATTCATCAAATCATGGCCCAGAGAATCGCTCATGATTCAAATCGCGATTTACATCATTGCATGATTTTTCACGTTCGTTGTTGAATACATTGAACTAACTTTTTTCGCTTAAAACAATAGTTAATAGATCCATATGTAAGCAAAATATATGCCTCGATTGCGTGTTGACGCTTTATAGAGCGAAATCATTTTTCGGTGAGTGAACGAAGCGATGTGATTCTGCCCGAAAAACTCAAGCACGATGCTCTCCCTACAGAATCGCAAGCAAGTTATCTCGTGTATGAGGTTTGCGTATGATTCTAACGATACAGTCAAGAGACTACGAAGCTTCCTTTCAAAACACTCGGAAGCTTTTGTTCAAGAGACTCGAAATTCTTCTTCTAATAAACTTGGAAGCCTGCTTTCAAGGAGTTAAGAAATGTCCTTTCAAAATGCTCATGCCCAGTTTTAAGAAGCTCGGAAGCTTTTTTGAAGAAGCTCGGAAAACGCCTTTCAAGAGGCACAGAAGTTTACTTTCAAGAGGCTCGAACCCTCCAAAAGTCTTCAAAGTACTACAGGAAGCTGGATGTATAAACTATATTTAAATTGGAAAGTATCACGGAATAACTAAATCTAACACAAATTTTTGGAGAGCCATGAGTCATGTTTATTTTCATTCCCAGCGCAAAAACTATAGGGGGTACCTCAATGAATGTAAAATTTTAAAAGGTACCTCTCAAGAAAAAGGTTGGGAACCGCTGGCGCTGTTTTAAATTTGGTATTTTTTTCGCTTAATTTTTTCACAAAATCCAAAATCCAAAGTAGCCCCTGAAGTCAAAGCCCCGCACGACGGTATCCTAATTTCCATGGATATTATTGCAACGAAATACTATCGCTCTGATCTAATATCACGAAAACTTGAGCAAATTTTTGACTTCAATTAATAATAAAATCAATTATCATATTTTTATGATTGCAATTATGAATATTGAGTCGAATTTTGTATCAAATACGGAACGTGCCTTGCTAATATGCTTTAACTTCTATCATTTTACTTTAAATTTCTTACATCTCTCAAAATTAGAGATTGTCGGGTTTCGTGTTTTTAAACCCGAAACCCGACCCGAACCCGAACCCGACGGATTCTCTGGGCCATGATTTGGATTTAAATCACCGATGACATTTGAGAATTTGAGATTTTACCAGGAGGCTTCCGTGCCTCTTAACAGGAGGTTTCCGAACTTCATGGAAGGAGGCGTACAAGCCTCTTGAAAAAATGTTTCTGTTTCTCCCAAAAGGAATCTTACGAGCTGCTTAAAAGAAAGCTTTCAAGCCTCTTGTAACGAAGCTACTGAGCCTTTAAAATAAAAAAGCCTTCATACCTCTCAAATGGACGCTTCCAAACCCTTAGATTCTAGATTTATGTCACTTGACGTTTTGCCTTTTTGAAATTTTGTCACACAGTCCTCTATACACTATGCTGGTGTAGTGTGCAGGATTCAACGGGCTTTGATATATTGATCATCATGCATATTATATATATACAGAAATCTCCCGATTTTATCACCCCCTGGTGAATTTTGGGGTGATAAAATAGGAAATGTGACAAAATCGAAAAAAAAAAATATTTTCAATTTTTTAATTCATTTCACAAATATGAATCAGTTTATGCCTTGGAAAGGTAAAATGCGTGATTGGCACCCGTTATTTCTTGTCGAAAAGGCTTAAAAATCCTTGACAGGTACTCAGAAATGATTTATAATAAACCACAGGCGGTGAAAGTTTTTTCATGAAAATCAATGTTGTTTGCGGTATTATTTACAAAAATAAAAAGAACGACTAAAATTTTCAAAATTTTTTGGGGTGACAAAATCGGGTCGAAAACGTGACAAAATCGGGGAGTGACAAAATCGGGTCGACACTGTATTTTTAAACTTTATTAATGTGAAATGATATGGAAATGCTAATATCATCTTCCAAACTTGGACGTACATGTTCATGATAGAATTAGAGGCGAAAGTATAGAATTGATAGTTCCGTTAGGAAAATCTTGATGCGAAAAATCTTGATTTATGAATACATTATTCTTCATTTTGTTCTGAAAGTCAATATTAACTTTCGGATTTCGAATTGAGTAATGGATGACTTGATAACAATAACAGTTTTGCGAAGTCATACCAGTAACATTCCAGATACAACATCGGACAAAACATGTGCAACTGATATTTGATTACATTAAAAATGTGTACAAAACATTGATTTTAGAATCATCTTCATCAGATGCCGGATTAGGTATCTAGTGTCATATAACACGCCTACATGTACATTAATTTGTCAAATTACAACTCACGGCCAGTGTTGTCTTACACTCAGTGCAAAAAATTCTAAACGATTTTATAGTCTTAACTAAGTAAGTTCAACAAATAGAGGGATATTTGAATTTTGTAAATGTCATGGCAAACTGTCAAAATAATGCACGCCAAAGCCGAGGAGCGCGCGCACTGAAAATACACTGGAGTGTATTTTCAGCGTGCGCGCTCCTGTGGCTCTGGTGTGCATTTTTTGAAAGTTTGGCATGACATTTAGAAAATTCAAATATCCCTCTATTAGTTAAACTTACTTAGTTAAGACTATAAAACAGTTTAGATGGAGTATATCAGTTAAAAAAAAATATAACAAAATGTGTTATAAATTTGGCTGGTTAGTTGCTAAAATAACAAAAAATATGTAATATGTACATTATGTGGAAGATGTTGATTTGATAAATGTATTGGAGGTAAACACTTTCTCTTCGATGGGACTCGAACCCACGACCCTCAGTAAAAATAAAAATATATCAAAAATTCCTCTAGCCGTAACACAATTAAATCAGAGGTTGATACCTTCATATCAACATTGATATAATTATCCTGTAAAAAACTACTTTCAAGATAAATGCCCACATCACGTACAAAAAAAAAGGTACGCTCCAACGCCGGATTTCCATCCATAATGTAGGCGATTAGCTTTGTTATAGCTATTAATATCGAACATAGATTCAAGTTATACCGGAGGTGATTACCTATTAGAGTGGGGCGTCATGGTCATTTTTTCAAATCAATGGTTTTTCGAAGCCATTCTGGGTCCTGAACAACTGGGCAGAATTTGGGACCGATTGGTTGCTTCCTCGCTTTCCGCATCGCGTTTGAAGTTTGTATGGAAATTAGTATGGGAGAACGTATACTTTTGCATTTCTACTACTAGAGGTTTCAGTTCATCGTAAACCAAGTGGCACATTGCGTTAAAGTATAACCCAAAGGATGCCGAAAAACTTTGCTGAAGAAGGCACGTTGCTGTAACGTCCACGAAAAAAGTTATAACGCTTCGAACATTGAGTGTTCAAACCATATGCAAAAAATCGTTTATTCTGCCAGCACTGCCGTACTACGTAGACCAATAATTTAACTGAGTGTTATTTCGAAATAATTGATCTTATAGGGCTTTATAGCTAATGGGAGCTATCCGGAGTTATTTCACGAAGAAAAAAATCCGACAAGAAGGAAGATAGGTTTTGCCCTTCGATAACCATAGGTTATCCGGTAGTGCTGGCAGAAACATTGATTTCTTGCATATGGTTTAAACAATCAATTTTCGAAACGTAATAACATTTTTTGTAGACCTTCCAGCTACGTACCTTCTTCGGCAAAGTCTTTCGGCATCTTCCAGACTATATGCTAACGTAATGAGTCACGTGATTGATGATAAATTGAAGCCGCTAAGAGCAAAAATGTAAAAAAGTACGTTTTCCCATACTAATCTCCATGTAAATTTAAAACGCGATGCGGCATGCGAGGTTGCAACCAATCGAGCCCATATTTTGCACAGTTGATTGGGGTCCCAAAACGTTTCAGAAAAACCTTGATCTCACTTGATCGGACGAAGTTTGCGTTTTTCCATACAACTGCGCCCCACTCTATTACCTATGCTGTTTTCCAATATCTACAAAAAATGTAGGCAATTATTTTGAGTAAATATACATAACTAATGTTGTTATAATTTTGATATGAAATGAACCTGGCCGAGGAGCCATTTTTATCGAATTATCTAATTATAACACACGTTGTTTTAAATAACAACCATTGATAGAATTGAGTTATAATTTTGTTATGCATTGCTGATCGGGAACACTGCTCACGGACATGTTTTTGCTGACAAGCGGTATTTTTCGTTGGTCAAATCAGAGCTACGAATTTTTCAATTTACTTCAATAGTAATTCATTCCGTCTTCGGCCAGTGAACCACATTAGAAGTTTACCGCATTTGAAGATTAATTTTAAATGTTGCCCTTCAGTTCAAAATTTAGCTACCCACTGTCGTTCTCCTATGTCGTGAGTTTGAAATTCGACCGGGAATTATTGCTTATTTGCAAAACGGATCACAATAAAACTGTACTCCCCAAAACGTGCAAAGGGTCGATTTGAATCGCCTTAATGCTTGATTTGTTGCCAAGTTATGATTCAGTTATTTTCTTCATGGAGGCCACGCCGCTATGAGGCTCTCTGCTATGATCCACTCTAATCCACTGGGTTCCACTCTAATGTTACAGATTTATTTCCTCCCTCCCTTCGTCATGTGTGGCCGACTCAGCCCGTGTTCCGTTCCCGGAATTCACGACGATGGAGCCCCTTGTTTGAAATCCAGTTGTGAGCATAACAGGTACAAATTATGTAGCGCAGGCAACTGTTGATAAATACCTGCAGTCGTTGAGTGTTTTCCACTGATACAAACATTGTTTCACTATGATATTACAGGATTGGACAAAATCGCGATTTTGTGCCAAATTCCGTTCAACAGGAAAGATTTAATAAATCAGAGAAGTGAGAAATCTAGTTCTATTACTACCACTTATTCCAAGTAATTTTGAAGGACACAGGGTAACTATATCCGAGAAAGAAGCCCTTTAATTCAACACCATTGAAAGCGAGGCAATATCTCGTAAGCAGAGTCCACTTGGAAAACTTCCAGTTCGGAAATTGCAAGCAGTAGTTTCTTAAATAAATAAAAAAAATATCATACATTTCCGAACAAATATTTGTTTAGTATTACGTATATTTGGACGAAGATTCAGAGTATATGGAAACCTCATTTTGACCAAAAAAGTCACATATGCGGTTTCTCAAACAAAACTTGAAGCCATCTTTTAGTGAATTAACGACCCAAAACATACCTCGAAAATCGTTAAACAGTGGTTTCAGAGTAAAAAACCTATCGTCATTTCAATCACCTGATCTCGACAACAACGATAACCTGTGGGAGATTGTGAATCAAAGCACATACAAAAGTTAGAAACAAGGGGTGGCGTATGTATTTAATGGATCATGCCAAGGATCCAAATAGATTGGGAAGCGATTTCAGAAATTATCATTAGCCCATATTATACCAGAAATCTATGAACAGGACAGCTCTTATGAACGATCAGCGAGTTTTGGCTAACCTCCGGGCGGTAATGAGTTAACAACCTTAGTGAGTCCATACCACAAATGTGCAATGCAGTTATCGAAAACAAGTGATTCGCTAGGAAATGTCGGAACAAAGCTGCATTTGTTGTTATCAGGAGGAAATCGCGTTTTTTTATAGATTCAAAGGTTTAATTTTACTTCATACTTGGATTATGTGTATTTTGAATAACTAACCTTAATTATGTTATATTTATGTATTCACGTATTTTTCACTGATTCGATTATAGAATTCTTCCACCCAGATAAATAACTGTATTAAGATATTTCAAAAGTTGAACATGTTAAACGTTCTTTTCATTCAAGTGAGTTGAATAAAGATGTTTAGACGTTCAATTTGCGTTCAATTCAAGCGACTTGCTCAATTCACTTGAACTGTCTGGGAAACGTGTTGTCCATTATTGTTTAAACAAAGGTTCATTAAAAAATCTAACTGAAAATTGAGTAGCATCTGCATTATGAAGCGTTGCGGACACAAATCTCTGCATTAGTACACGGAAAGTGTTGCAAGTCTTCACAATAATTACAAAAGAGTTCGTGTAGAATCACTCCAGTTGCATAGACGATCGCTCAATTATGGTTTGGTTTTCGTCAATTCAATTATTTGTTATGCGACACAATCGATTGATTTGATACAGAATATAGTAAATATGTACTTCCGGACAATTTGACGCGTTGGTGAAGGGGACGTTTTTTTGTATCTACTGTTTAACGTTGCTTTGGATGGTATAATATGGGGAGGAGTTGACATGACGGAATGATGTACAAAAAATGCGTTCAGCTGTTTGGTTTCGTCGAGGAAGCTATACTATAGCTATTTCTCATTTCCCGATTTAAACTAAGAAACTACAGTTCAATAATTACCGAGTAATCCTGCACTCAGAGCAAGCTAACTATCGAAGGATATCGAATCGTTTTTGATAGATGTCGTTTTTGTCTTATTGGAAAGTAATTGTAAATATTCTCATGACTGACTGATGTTAATCTTTTGAACTGCCACTTTTAAGTTCGATGTAAGCTTAATTCAGTAAATGAGACACATCCTAAGACAACTATGGTATATAAGACTATCACATTTTAAAAGGAGAATAAATCATGAACGGTATTACGAGATGAACTTATATGTCACACCGTTGTATTCAGAGACTATATTGTTCTTGCGCCAAGTGGTGCCCCACCAAATAACAAAAGCTGGCGCCGTCAGTAGTGTCAATAATAATCCCACGAGGATACAATATCGTCGGTATCAGGCAGAATCAATTAGTTGGAAGGACGTGGTTGGCGATATGCACCTGCAATGTCGGAAAAATGGAGAATACTTGAAATGCACAATGAAAAATAAGAAGAATCGTATAATTTGCCGGTTTGGCAAGTTTCAGGTTTCGCCAACTATACTTATTTGCTAGCAATAAAACATTTTTGCTGAGTAATCGGTTTTGTACATTTTGAGAGATCTTCGGCAGAATTAGACAATCAAAATAAAAAAGTGTAACACCGGTATGTTTTTGCGTCATGCTCTATTTCTCACCCAACGTTGGATAAGTAGTACTACTGATCAAATTATCACAGCTCGCAAACGTATCCAATAAATATGTCACGAAAACTGCAGTCAATCAATTGCGTAGATGTAGAACATTAACTTGTTGGGAAGAGGAACGCTAGAAGACGGGCCAATTCAGCAGCAAGAGATGCGTCTAGTATTGCCAAGTCTCAAACTCAGCTACAGAGATTTTCAGGTATTGATGTCTCTAACAGTCACTTTCCAATAGCAACATTCACATGCCCACCGCATCTTATTATTATTATTGTCTTTATTACCGAGACTTTCGGTTCTTGGCCGGCTGATCTCGTAACCACTTCATCTGATTATTTGTGCAAAAACTGAATTAATAACGAACATGCCCAAAATTTGTTAAGAGGGTTTCGTTAGTCCGGTCCAGTTTGGGTTGGGTTGGATAGCTGTTGACCATGAAAGTGAAAGGAATCAGCATTTTGTTTTGACTGGAAACCGAATTCACAGTCTGTTCTTTCGGTTTTCATGCTCCATTTATATCCACTATAGCACAGTACTGTATATGCATTCATACAGACATAACACTCGGTGGTGAGCTGAGAATCAGTTTCCATTTACCTTGTTTTGTATTTTCCATCCACTTGTGCCTATGTGCATGGATGTTCTTGAGCAGGTGAACTTTTCATGTTAATAAACTAGCGCGAGGATGTTCTGCAGAACGTCTGTGTTGTCTGCAACTCACAAAGTTAAAAGACCGGCCGCTCGTCGACACTTGTAGAACATATAATTCCTAAGGTGGCTTTAGCACAGGTTGGCCATAATCAGTTAACAAGTTTTTATACATACAAGAAAAAAATGCAGGAATTCAAAATGCATGCATTGAACTGGGGCTATATTGATGCATTTTGTACCAGTTTTCCAATGCATTCCTATTAATATTTGACAGCTGTTGCACCCCTCAATTAGCATAAAAACCCGAACAATCTTTAAAAGCCTCTAACCTTGAACTTCATTGCCATTCGTAGCATGGAAACTGGTTGCTCGGCTCTTGTGACATAATCGGACGACTGCTGCCAGACCGAAATGAAAATGAAAAAATAAAATAAAAATATATCGGTGCCAGCTACGTTTTACAACACTTTCGCTGGTCTCGTGCTTCATTTCGCATCACCGTTTCTCCCGTCACGTCACCACAGTCCAATGATTCAGCGACTTCGCATTATCGTACACGGGAACGTGAGTTATATCACTTGATTGACGCATTACATGTTCATCGGAGATAAAGTAGATTAATGAATATTTAAAATGGTTAATAATAGTTACGGAAATAATTTAAATTTACATTTAGTTTTGGATAAGATATCATTTTTTAAAGCTCGAATACACTGCTGTTCTACGCATAATTGTCCCATGTTACCCTTGATGAAAAAAAAACAAACTCGAGTCAATTTGTCCTACTAGTTTCAAAATCGATTAGATCTGAAAATTTTACCAACATTGTTTGAGATGTAATGAAGGTAGGCAACACTTTTTAGAACATAATATAGATCACTACCCTTCGGTAGACGACAACTTCCTTTTTTCAGTGGGACAATTAATTCGAGTTTGGATTTTTTCATCAAAGGTAACATGGGACAATTATGCGTAGAATGGCATCACAACACCTCTATCAACATATTTTAAACAAAATCTCGTTAGATGATTTATAGAAAATATTTTAAAGTTCACTCCCTATAGCTTTTTATGGATCTTCTTTCGCTTTCGATGACGTGTTCCGTACACGTATTCGGCCGGTTTGGTGGTTACGAATTCGATTAACTGGATGCATTTCATGCGAGAAACAGGTTCTCTAATTTATAACCGAGACATTCGACTGAAGGTTTTAGAAACGTGAATTTGACGAAAGTATCTGGATGTTTGTTCAAAAGTTGAATGTGCGCTGAGGCGAGGAGGTACGGATCGACCTAATGCAGAGTAATGTTCCAGACAGTTTGATGAACTTGAACGACCGACTAGAAGAGGAACCTGTTGCGGTGTAGACAATAAAATGGGGTTTTCCAAGTCGACGCGTATCGATGTTCAGTCAATGGGAAACCCACGTTGGTAGAAGCTCTAATTGGTTCACCTAAAGCAGGAACTTCTGTGTGTGTTTTGTGTCCACAAATTTCCCTGAGTTTTTGTACTTCCCATTTGCCAGATTAAATTTAACCTGCTTTATTATGGTCAAGGCTTGAATAGTTAATATTGTAAAATAATTTAACATTATGAATTTAATATCTTTGTATAATAGTAAGAAGCATTTACATAGATCAGGATTATGTATATAAGTACAAAATTCGTTATCAATATATTTTTCGAAGAGTTTTTATCATTATGATATCATAGGCGGATATACTTGAGGACATTAAGCGTGGGAATGATTTATTACCATATTTCTCTAATTCACAAGCCTAAAAAGGTGATAATTAATCAGATAAACAGCGAACGATGAATAATGAGATCCATTCGAAAAATATCATGACCTGAAAGTGAAAAAACCCAATAAACCGTGTATGCTAAAAGTGTTGTGACTGAAAAAGCAATTAGTCGAAGTGATTTTATTTCCCGTCCGTCGAAGTGGGAAACAGAAGCTGGTGACCATGAATATTTCTCGAAGATATAATCTTTATTATTGGTTGGTGATTATTTATCTTGTATCAACTCGGGTACAGTCGCAGGATCTCGTGAAAGACAAAAAGTCGTCGGATAAAAAATGTAAGTGACATTGAATTCATAACCGTTGTCAAGACCAAGACAATATTGGCTTAAAAATTATTAAATAAAACAAAGTTTCATTATTAATTAAAATTATTATTTTTTAAGTAATGTAATTAAGTAATTTAAGTAATCCAGAAAACTCGTACAGTACTGCAATTTCTCAATTTCAATTAAACATGTCACGTCGTTGTTTACATATCTGCCCCTTTCAATTTCTATAGAAACGTGAAGGATGAAATGCATGGGGTACAACATTCTCAACAGATTTTATTCCGTGACAGGGCATGGAGGTGTGAAATATCTGCTTTATTTTTTGGTTTATTACCGCTTTCAACTTGGTGGATTAAAGAAATGTGATTAATGTAACGAACAGTAATTGTTCTTTGCATATAGCTATTAAAATAATTCAGAAACTTTAATTTTAAAACAAAGCACAACATCTTTTCATGACTGCTTTACATGCGAAATTGATCCCAGAACCCACGATACTTTCAAGTCGGCTGAGATATGAAAAGGCGCTTTGTTTTCTGTCTTATGACGATCACGACTTTTTGCACTACTGCTCAAAATTATATGTCATGTTTGGCAATTGAGTCTTCTAGAACTTCTATACTGCTTGCCCGGCTACCGCAAAGTTGGATGAGTTGTTGTTGTTGGCATTCAATGATTTGATCTCGCTGCAGTTGATGTAAGGCTCGCCTCAGAGAAGCGATTTGCTAGGGTATTGAGCTAACTCTGCATATTGGTCGATTACGCTGAGGAACAGTAGGAACTCTTTAACTGTTGTAAAAGAGCTTGGACAAATTGTATGTTTTTGCCTTTCTCGTATACTAAGTATACGTAAAGGCTATATGATCATTCCAAAGCCGAACTTTTGATAGAAGGCTCGGAGACCCATAGTGTTATATACCTATTGACTCAGCACGACGAATTTTGGTGATGTCTGTATGTGTGTTATGGTGGCTCAAAAAACACTTTTTCATTTTTTTTTGATGGGCCGCCCTCTTATTCGGTTCTATTTAATGCCCTGATGCTCTGGACATAATTTCAGCCAAATCGGTCAACGTTTGTCAACGCGCTAAACTAGCTGGAAGTTTATATAGAAAAATGTATGCAGAAACATGAAAAAACAGTGATTTCCAGTTGGACGGCATAATTTACGGTGAAGAGCTATGATACTCATTCAGTTCTTGCAGAATTAAAATACAGAATGCTATGCTGAAAACCGCGAGAAGATTATAGTTTATTAGACAAAAATATTAGCATTTTACTGGAGTGTTGTAGGGGTGAATTTATTTCTTTTTAAAGGTAACAGACACAGAATTTGCTCGAACCCCACTTCAGAAAAATACTGATAACTTCGCCGAGTAAACGCTTATCTTCTCGCGGTTTCAGCATAACAATCTGTATTAAATTCTTCAAGATCTGAATGAGTATCATAGTTCTTTATCGTAAATTATGCCGTCCAACTGCAAATCACTGTTTTTCGATGTTTCTGCATAAATATTTTTATATAAACGTCCAAAGAGTTTAGCACCGCCCAAACGTTGACCGATTTGGATGATATTTGTTTGGTCCATTAGTACTCAGCCTACGCGGAATCCTACCTAATTTTTCGCTATTGAAAATTGCGTTCCGGAGTTATTGTAAAAACATTGTTGTTTTCTCCATTTTTCCCATTTTTCACAAAATCGAAAAAACGTTATTTTTTTAAAAACCTGCTTCAATGCATTCAACACATTCTTTGAGATCAAAAAACATAATTTGCATCATTGGTTTGTCATTTTTACTCTCGCCAAACTTTTGACAAAGGCATAAGCAAAAACACCTAACACAAAAAATATAAGTTGAAAACGGCTTGTCCGATCGTTTTGATGTTTCGGCATTGTTTTAGGTAATCATTGGGGCTAAGTGAAAAAAAATATGCACTGTGAAAAAGAAGTTCAATCATTGAAAATAAAACTAAAAAAACGATTTTCTCAAAAACTAATTTTTTAATATTTTTTTATTTTTTAATATGTTGTAGCAGATGATATATGTACTTTTTTGCACTATAGACCATAATGGAGAAATGATGGACAAAAAAGTTATATTTTTTTAAATAAGTTGTTTTTTCCAAAATGGTCGAAATATTTCTTTTACATTTTTATCGACTCAATTTTATGAAAGTACGTGAAATTTGCAATGTAAAAGGTATTTTTTTCTAAGTGCTACCGTTTCTGAGCTATAGCGGTTATAAGATAAAATATACCGATTTTTAAAATTCTCAGTCGTTTTCGAATGTTTTTCGATTCTTTTCAACCTCGTAAATCAAATTTGTATGAGCCGTTGATATTTATTGACAAATGCTGGTAATGAAGTAGTGGTTCGTCATTTCCATGGTATGAGATGGTGGAGAAAAAAATCTTTACTTTCAGAGAATTCTCGCTTAACTTTTCAAAAGGACCTAAGTAACATTTTTTTCATGAATTAATTCAAGTACTGCAATCAAAATCTTTCATGTTGTTCTGTTGATTGCGCTATTCAAATTAATTCATGAAAAAAAAGTTACTTAGGTCCTTTCGAAAAGTTAAGCGAGAAATGTGAATTGATAGAAATAATTGAATCTATCTCGCTAAAGTGCATTTTTGAGTTCTCTTATGTGTTTTTCTTGTTATATCTGATAATAAGCGAGAAAGGCACCATCTTCGCTAGGTGGAATATTCTGGGTTTTGAACTATGCATTCGCATATAAAACATTTCAACAGCACCAGTTAGGTACAATGACGGCTACGAAATGGTGAGTTGACATCCTGGAAGGAACATAACATAACTAAACTTCTTGAGATGGAGTTGTTCCCGAAACTTAACTAACCGTTCGAGAAACCTATTGGGAAATATCGAGAATTGATTGACTGGCGACGACTTTTGGCATGAAACAATGGAAACGAATTGGAACATGGCATGTTTTAACGTTAGTTTAGCAAGGTCTATGATGCGCAGTGCATGAAGCTCGAAATTCTGCCACTAACTGTTATCAAAACACACCAGCTGCCTTTGGCTTAGCGCATCATGGAGTGAGAACCAATTAATGATAGGACAATTATTGCTAGATCGAGAAATTCGCACGATCGACCTTGTTACAGGATAAAAAGAACTTTTAAGTGAAACTAAATGCCGTCGTGCAGTTTTTCGAAACTTCGGCGTGAAATCAGGATATACATGGGCAATAGAGTGGGGCGCACTTGTATGGAAAAACGCAAACTTCATCCAATCAAGTGAGATCAAGCTTTTTCTGAATCGTTTTGGGACCCCGATCAACTGTGCAAAATATGGTCTCGATTGGTTGTGTCCGCGCTTTCCACAAAACGCGATTTAAATTTATATGGAGATTGGTTTGCAAAGTTGTACTTTTTTACATTTTTGTTTATGGCGGCTACATTTTACCGTCAATAATGTGACTCATTACGTTAGCAACGCGATGCGGAAAGCAAGGAAGCAATCAATCGGGCTTAAAGTTTGCACAGTTGTTTGAGACCCCGAACCGAATGGTATCGAAGAACCATTGATTTGAAAAAATGGCCATGATGCTCAACTCTAATGGGCAACTTCAATGCAAAGATCAGCTCCGATAACAACTGACGGGGATCATTTTACAGAGCATTTTTCTCAAAGCTATGTGCAATGTTATTCTAAATCGGATACATGAGAAGATAGAGACGACTCTTTGACGACAGAAAACAGTAAATAGCGCATATGCTTAACATTTTAGCTTTGAAGAATGTAGGGCATGGAAAGTTCGTGTTGCATAACGCATCGCTGGTAGTGACTCTTTCGGAAAGCACTTTCCTTCGTCCTATTTTTTTGCACTTGCACCTCACGATGATCGAACTCACGGAAAGTAGATGATATGACTGATATGAGATTTTCGTACTCCCATTCAACGGTTTGTAGAAGAGTTCAGTATTGATTAATTCGGATAACCATTTCATAAGCAAACAACCTAAGACGCGTCTTTTCCCAGCCCGGCAGAATTGAATTGATAAAACCCACTACCTTTCCAGGATTTGAAGTCCAAATTTCTCTTGGTTGCATGAAGCAACTATTTAGAAATTTAGATCTACACTTGAACAATGCATCAAAGCAGATGTTTCGAGATTTCTCGTTCCATGTTACAGAAACGACAATTATTTCCTGGTCAATTAGTTCCAAATGATATCTACACGAGCAATGACTGGTTATTAAGCCAGTAAAGATTCAAAGAGGTCTCTTTTTGAGCTACAAGAGCTTTTCGGTTACTGAAACATTGGGAATTATAAAACTCTTTGTTTGAACACACTTTTTGGCAACCAACCAGTTGGTCATCAACTTTTGGGCTGCGTGCCATACAAGAAACCATATCGTATGTACGATCTCCGAGGGAGTGATCCACGAAGAGAACATCCCAGTAACATTCGAGTTTTATAATGGTTTTATAGAAGTCTTGTGCAGCAAATAATGGTTTTCATGACCGTTATAAAACCAAAAATGTTAGTTGGGATGTTTGCGTATCTTACGGAAGATCACTTTTGCAGAATATTGTATTCGAAGCATTTATATCGCCATTGCGAAATATTTAGTACCAGACTAGTGGAGTACCAGTCGTTCTTGACTCGTATTCACAATAATGGTAGAGATCGGAGTTCAAATTAAATTAAATTAAATTAAACAACTTAACATTTACTGATGATATTGAACGATGATCCGTGTTCGTAAGTCCAAACCCGACAAAAACTGTTTGTGATGGCGTTCAGGGCTCAACATTGTGTATGGCGCTTTAGTATGTAGTAAGTTTAAGTAAGTTCAACTTTGTTACTGCTCCACTGCGAGGCAGCTCAAGCGCCGCTACAACAGTCGATTCATGAGAATAATATTTATGAGTCCTGGAAACGTTAGTCAGGAAGATTGCTAGCTAAACCGTATGAGTCAGTGGACGTTGTATTGTATATGTTTTAGCCTCAAAGCATTAGCATTAGCATTAGCATTGTTACGGTGTAATTCGTAGATTGGACACTAGTGATACTCATGTTTTACTTTTGAGATCCTTATCTAGAATGCTATCAGAAATCAAGGGAGTGGTCCTTGATTCCAGTCTCAAATAAAAATAACAAAAGCATGAGGATTACTACTCCTGGTCACGCCCATCTTCACCGTAACTAAGGAAAGGAAGGAAGTGTTGATGTAGTACTTACTTAACGAGAGGCCACCGACTTAGCGACACCCTCATAAGTACCACGGAGTTGGATAATGAGGAAGGTAATCGTTGGGTCAGGATTTGCCTGGAGCTGGCAATGTAACCGTGGTAGATCTTACCCCGTAATATGTATATGTATATGTTTTAGCCTCAAATGTCACGAACGTATAAACGCTTTTCGTGAAAAGCTAAATTTATGTTTCTTATGTAAATTTTGCATGGGCAGCTCACAACGCGCATTCTCGTTTACTATGCCGGACAATGTTTGCCTAATAAATATTATTAGGGACAAAAAGATTTTACGACATAACTTCTTATATGATTACTACCATTTGATACTTAACATATTATTTCTCAAATTATTTATTTTTCCCCATTCCAGTGCGGGTTTGCGTTGTCGAAGGAAGTGGCTTATATAAGAAGGGCGCCCAAAACTGCCCAATCCTTGAAGCAAAGTCCAACCTCGAATGTGTTTACGGACTAGACCGGCTTGACTGCCTGCGGAAAATCCAAAAAGGAAAGGCACATTTCACCGTTTTTTCACCGGAGGACTTGTTGGCCGCAAGATGGGCGGGCGCTGAAATACTGGTCACCAGTGAGCTTCGCTTCCATAATGGTGAGTAAGATTGTCGAGAAAACTTCATTCCATTGGGCGACGTCTAATCGAACTGATTATTTGATTTCAGAATTTTTCGAATATGAAGTAGTAGCAGTTGTGGACAATGAGGCTCACATCAACACAGCAAGAGAACTAAAAGGAAGCAAGTTCTGCCACCCCGGCCACGGAATACAGAACCACTGGACCGAAGTGCTGGCTGATGTATGATCACATACTCTATGGAAACATCTATGCAACATATTAACGCATTATTTATTCATTTCAGTATTTTGAAACCAAGTTGGTGCCTCGTGAGTGTGAGGAAGATTTATCTCCCACGGAATCTAGGATAAAGGCTGCGGCTAACTTCTTCGGGCCTAGCTGCAAGGCCGGTCCTTGGGTATCCGATCCAGTAGAAGATAGAGCTTTGAGTATGTTGAATACGTAACTAATAAGTATTTAAAACCGTATAAACAAGTTGAATGTTGCAGAAAATAAATATCCATCTTTGTGTCAGTTATGCTACAATCCTTATCAATGTGGCATTGGCGATAAACATTGGGGTCGTCGTGGACCATTGTATTGCTTGACTAGTGGGGCTGGAGAAGTCGCGTGGGTTCGACTAGATGACGTGAAAAGTCACTTTGGTGTAGGTCAAATAATGCTTCATCAGCGAACTATCCATTATTCTGGCAATCATTTTAGTTTGGAGGACTTCCTGCAGAAGCAGATCCTGCTGGGTTTAGCTTCCTTTGTCCAGACGGACATCTGCAACCTTTAGATACCCGAAGGCCATGCGTCTGGCTAGCTAAACCATGGCCAGCTGTAGCAGCGCAAAGGTAAAATTTCAAAATTGATTATCAAGAACCAAAGAACCAATAAAACATGCAAATGTCGTCCTATTTAGCAATGTTGCCATGAGAGTGCAGGATATCGTAGCAGGTCTCAGTCATGATGATACAAGCAGCTGGCAGAATGCTTTGCTTATGATATTGGAAACATATCACGTGAACGTCACTACATTGGATAATACCATTCCGGTGGATGATTACCTGGATCAGGCGGTCGGTTTTCAAGATGCGTACAGTTTTCCATCGTGTAATCCTCCTAGGTAAGATAAGGCCATGTCAATGCAATGATTTAAAATTGTTCAACCTACATTTTGATACTTTATATCTCAACTGTTACAGATCAATCCTGTTTTGCACCACGTCCTTGATAGAGCTAGCAAAATGCTCTTGGATGCAAGAGGTGGCTTCAGTGTATGGCGTAGAACCCAACATACAGTGTATGCGAGCGGATACACTGGATAAGTGCCTCAAAAATGTACAATATAAGGTTGCAGATGTGGTTGTTGTTGATCAAGATACGCGGCTGAGAGCGGAACGCGATTACAAACTCAAACCCATCCTTTACGAATACTCATCTACATTGGAAGATAAGTACGTTGTGGTTGCAGTAATTCGAGCTGGATCGAAAATCAAGACTGGATTCGGTATGTCACTATTTATTACCCTCGTTGCGTTCACTAGGTTGAGGCTAATTTAATCGTTTTAGATTTACGTGGAAAGAAAGCTTGTTTCCCTAGCTACCAAGGAGCGGCGTATTTGTCGGTGTTTGAGTCACTGATGAATCATACAAATCTCATCGACGAATGTACCGATGTATCGGAATATTTTTCACCAAAGTCGTGCAACTGGGTTGCAGATTCAACATGCACGCACAATTTCAATGGAGACGAAGGAGCATTGCGGTGTCTGCTGGAAGGAAATGGAGATGTAGCGTTTTTGAGCTATGAAACTTTCAAGAAATTTAAAGGTGAGTTAAACACAGAATGAGTTAGATTTTAACCCCGGTGAGAGTGTGTTAGAGGCATCGCAGTACATGTCTATGGGTAGAAATATACCAATCTAGCTTGAAACATGTTTATTCGCTGAAACAATTTTATTCGCTTAAAAAGACATCATGCTATGCACTAGCCTAATGTTAGCGTTGTAGTCGAAATTGATAATCTATATATGTGAAAACCAATCTATGTATGTGTGTATGTTCGATAACCACTTCTGAACTACTTGACCGATTTCAAGCAAATTCGGTACACTGATTCTCTATATTCAGGAGAAGATAACAAAGGGGAGGTGGGTCATTGGGAAAGGGGGAGGGTTGTTGGGAGGGATTTTGTCTAGAAAACGAACAATTCTGTGTAATTCTCAATCCCCAGGACTGATTTAAATAAAATTTTGTACACATATTCACTCTGAGGAGCCGATCATATGGGAGGGTGATTTGGGAAAGGGGGGGGGGTCTGGAGGAAGATGTGTTGTTCAGAAAACGGGCAATTCAGTGTAACTTCTGAGCCCCTGGACGCTCCGCTAGCAATGATGGTTCGCTGTAGTTGCATGTCCGAAAGATTGTGAAACTATTGAGAACTTGAGCTACAGGTCCTAAGCCCTGGTAAAGGAGGAAGGTTGCGATGGCTGTTATTCATGGCCATCGTGTAAAGCAAAAATGGATAAACCCCAATGCCAAGGTGACATGCGACCCGTGCCGAGGGCAGAATGGTTGAGGGGGTTCTAAACATGCCTGGGGTGCACCAGGGCGAACACCCCAGTAAGCAGCCCTTACTGCACTACGGCGGGGCACTGGTGCAGCGGACATTTATTTCCCTAGCTACTCGTGGGACCAAAAATGAGTACAAATTCTACAAACAACCCTCAAGGTGACGACTGCCTCTCTCAGTCGTGTGAGAGCGAAGTGGAGAATACTCTGAGTCAGCTTGGCCTTACCGAAGACCAGCTACTCAGTAGTTCACAGGAGAAGATGGAAATATCCTGCCCCTCAACGCCTATCTCCCGGAGCAGCACATGTTTCGACAAAGCTGATCCAGATCTACAACCCCCCTCATCGACCGACTCCAACCTGTTGGACATGGAAGATAACGAAGATGATGGTATAAGGATCATCATCAACCCCAAAAATCTTTAGCAAGTAGCAAAGGATCCGAAGATAACAAAGGGTTCTACGGAAGCCAAGGGTGCTCCGAGAAAGAAAATCCCCACACTCACACGATCGCAGAGGAAGCAGCTTAGAACTCTCCGGGAGAAGGGAAAAGACCGGAATGAGGCCTTGTCCATAATCCTGAATAAGGAGAGCGAGCCCACTTCCTCAAAACGCTCGAAAACGACCTAGACAAATCCGCCACAGAGGACCCCAAACAAAAAGGGTGAAGCACCATCTGGATCCGAGAGAGCGCGCCCAACAGTCCTCAAACCGCGCGCCTCAGAAAAACGTGTCTGGACAACAAAACCCACCCATGAGGAAAACAGCTGGTATCAGCTACAGTGATATGGCCAAAAGCGTGAAGGTCAGGATAATACCCAAAGACTTTCCCACCGTCCAACTCACTACAGCCCAGCTAGACCTTCTACAAGAAGCACTCCTGCTCAGAGTAGTTCAACAGCGAAACGAGCCAATAAAACCCAAATTCAACAACCTCATCTACAAGTCCGGTTACATGGTTCTAATCTGTAAGGATCAAGAGACTGCTGAGTGGTTAAAGAGAATATCCCCATCCATGAAACCCTGGGAAGGTGCAGAGCTGATGGCAATGGACGAAGTGGCGATTCCACGTCCAGAGATGGTCCGAGCATTCTTCCCACAAAGCTCCAGCTATGATGACGACCGAATAAAGGCTCTCATAGAAAGCCAAAATGACATCACAACAACTAATTGGCGTATTGTGAAACGATCCATTCTGAAAGATATTCATGTTGAATGGATCTTCACAGTAGAGGGTGCGTCGATGGAAAAGTTGAAGAAGTCCAAATACACCCTCAACTACCGATTTGGTGAAATCCAACTAAGGAAGATTACAGATCAACCGACTGCCGCTACCGCCAATCCGACTGGAAGGCCGACCCAAGAGCAATCTGAGGAGGCCTCCTGTTCGAGCGAGGTTCGGCTAACTGGAAGGCCGACCCAAGAGAAATCTGAGGAAGCCTCCGGTTCGGGCGAGGTTAGTAAATCTCGCCCCAAAAGCACCATAAAGGCTAGTCTGTCCGCCTCTAAAGGAAAAGCTCGAAGCTTACATGCGACCCCCTGCTCTAGTGGTACCAAACCAAAGGTATCTAAACAGGGCAAAGGGGTGCAAAAAGCGACAGTTTGACCACAGAGGCGAAACTGGCGGGCCAGGTTGCTACAGGGAAGAGAGAAAACCCAGACTGTAATACCAAACGACATCCTGATGATCCGCAACATCCAAAGCCGGACAGTCGTCGTCCGGAAAAAGCGGGAACCCCGGAAATGGCGACTAAAGTTCTGCAAGTGAACCTCCACCATGCTGAGAGCGCCACGGGTGTGCTCTGTCGGAGGTTCACCAAAGAGAATTTAACCGTGGCCCTCATTCAAGAGCCATGGGTCAATAAATCCAGAATACAAGGTATTCCACAACACTCATGTAAGTTGGTATATGATGACAGCCAGCTTTCTCCTAGAGCGGCTATTTTATTACATAACAACTGTAAATACTTTCCAATCTCAGAATTCATAAAAGGGACATCGTAGCGGTCAGGATGGAGGTACCTTCCGCCAGAGGGAGTAGAGATCTTGGTGGTCTCGGCATACTTCCCAGGTGACGTGGACGAAATTCCTCCTCCAGAAATAGCTGCGCTCGTAGCCTACAGCCACCGACACAACATCCCCTTCGTCATAGGGTGCGACGCAAATGCACATCACACCGTATGGGGAAGTACCAATATAAACACCAGAGGTGAGTACCTGTTACAGTTTCTCTCTTCCAAGAACATTGACATTTGTAATGTTGGTGACAAGCCCACGTTTGAAAACTCCATTCGTCAGGAAGTTTTGGACTTGACTCTATGTAGTCGGTCTATCTCTGATAAAATAAAAAACTGGCATGTTTCTGAAGAAATATCAATGTCAGACCATAAACACATCATCTTCGAATGGGAAGGGGTCTAACGATGGAAAAAACGTTTAAAGATCCTAAGAAAACTGATTGGGAATCCTACTCAGCTATCCTACGATCCGAAGAGTACATCATAGAAAGTCACATCAAGTCCATAACACAATTGGAAGATGCGTCCAAATCCATTAAAAACAAAATCCTTAACGCCTACCAAGAGAGCTGTCCAACTAAATCAACTAGTTCGAGTAGAGACGTTCCATGGTGGAATAAAACTCTTGAGAAGCTTAGGAAAACTGCGCGTAGGGAGTTCAATCGTGCTAAGCGAACCGGCGATTGGAGCCTATACAGAAAGGCCCTGACGAACTACAACAAAGAAATAAGGTCAGCCAAACGGAAATCGTGGATTCTAATGTGTGAAAGCATAGAGAATACACCCGTAGTGGCCAGACTCCAAAAACTCTTTCAAAAGACCACTCCAATGGTGTGGGTAGCCTCCGAAAGACGGATGGTTCGCTCACTGTAGAGCCTAGCGATACACTGAGCGAATTGTTAAAGATCCACTTCCTGATTCAATCCCTGAGTCGAGCATCGGCGACCAAGGCACTGGAATTGCTGTCTCAGATCCACAAGAGATCCAATCATGGGTTTCTGGGTCTAAAAGACGCAATAAAGGTTGCAAAGGAAGCTTTCACTCGGGCCAGGGGTTGAGAGGGCTGTGAGATCTTTCGAGCCATTTAAGTCTCCTGGCATGGATGGAATATTTCCAGCGTTGATCCAAAAGAGGAGAAAACACTGGTTCCACCCTTGGTTGAGATTTTTAAGGCGAGTCTGATTTTGGGGCACATACCTAACGATTGGCGTCAAATCCGGGCTGTCTTCATTCCGAAGGCAGGCAAGAGAGATAAAACCAACCCCAAAGCATTCAGGCCGATAAGTTTATCATCTGTAATGCTCAAAATTATGGAAAAGGTACTATGCGAGTACATAAATCACAAATTTATGAAAGCAATGCCTTTGTCAAAAACCAATTCGCTTATCAAAGTGGAAAATCTACGATCTCGGCACTACATACGGTAGTTCAAAAATCGAAAAAACACTTAATGCAAAAGAAATTGCTCTTGTAGCATTTCTTGATATTGAGGGCGCATTCGATAACGCTTCTTATTCGTCTATAGGGTCAGCAATGTTGAGGAGAAAATTCGACCCATGCATTGTTACCTGGGTACATGCTATGCTAGCTAATCGGAAAATCTCCTCTGAGCTTAGCGGTTCATACATCACTGTTAAAGCAACAAGGGGGTGTCCGCAAGGCGGAGTGCTTTCTCCTTTGTTGTGGTCACTGGTGGTGGATGAGCTTCTAGACAGCTTAGAGAGAAGAGGCTTCGAAGTGGTTGGATATGCTGATGACGTTGTCATTATTGTACGAGGCAAATTCGAAAGTGTTATCGTGGAAAGAATGCAATCTGCCCTAAATCATACTTTTTCCTGGTGTCAAAAGTATCAACTAGGCATAAATCCTACAAAAACTTCCATTATCCCTTTCACCAAACGGAGAAAGGTACAACTGAAACCCCTTTTCTTGAATCAAACACAATTAGTTTATTCAAGTGAAGTAAAATATCTAGGTGTCATACTCGACGCAAAGCTTAATTGGAACTCTCATCTCCAATCAGTTGTGCAGAAAGGTCTCAATACACTTTGGGTTTGTTCAAAAACCCTTGGTAAAAGATGGGGCCTAAAACCAAGTATGATCATGTGGATATATAAAACCATTGTCCGTCCCAGGACAACTTACGCTTCCCTTGTCTGGTGGCCTAAAACTAATGAGGCTGCTGCAAGGGCTAAGCTCAACAAAATCCAACGCACCGCTTGCATAGCCATCACTGGTGCAGTTCGTAGTACACCCACTTTGGCCCTAGACGCAATGCTTCACCTGCCCCGGTTAGATCAATTCATAAAGCTGGAAGCGGAAAAAAGTGCTCTAAGGTTAAAGAGAACAAAAACACTGCTGTCGGGAGACCTTACGGGTCACCTCAGCATATTAAATGAATTTGCCATAAATCCCGCAATAGGAATTTGTAGTGACTGGATGGAAACGGTAGTCAATTATGACTTACCTTACGATGTGTTCATTCCTTCCCGCCAGGAGTGGGAAGGAGGTGGACCAACGTTCCAACAGGCTCTATAAATTTCTTCACAGATGGTTCGAAAATGAATAATCTGACAGGATCCGGAATCTATGGCCCTACAACAAAAATTTCTGTCCACTTAGGACAGTGGCCCAATATTTCAGGCGGAAATATATGCAATATTAGAATGCGTGTTATTATGCCTGAGGAGAAAGTATAGATTTGCAAAAATATGTATTTTCTCTGACAGCCAAGCGGCACTTAAGTCGCTTAATAACTACACTTGTAACTCAAAGCTAGTGTGGGAATGCATTCTGGCTTTGAAAAACTTATCCATACGCAATCGAGTCTACCTATATTGGATCCCAGGACATACGGGTCTAGAGGGAAACGAGATTGCTGATGAGCTAGCCAGGAATGGATCTAATGAAAGGTTCATTGGCCCTGAGCCCTTCTGCGGGATCTCAGACTGCTCTGTAAAAATGGAACTGAACAAATATATAGTCAGTCAAATCACATCAAACTGGAATGCACTTCCCCATACGAGCCAATCCAAAAGGCTCGTAACGATTAACCCCAAGAAAACCCAACAACTATTAGGTCTCAACAAAAGGGATCTCAACATCTACACCGGTCTAATAACTGGACACTGCCCTGCAGATACCATCTACAAAAGATCAGAGCAATCCAAACCTCAAATTGCCGCTTCTGTGACAAGGAGAGAGAAACATCAGAACACATCCTCTGCTATTGCAGTGCACTCACCCAACGTAGGTTCAAAGTTCTCAGCAAGCCCTTTTTAGGGCCTGCTGACATATGGATCTTATCCCCCAAGGACGTGGTTGGCTTCATAAAGCTAGTCTCGCCAGAATGGGGGAGTCACATACTGTAACTCAGGATCTCTATTCATCAATAATAGATGGTCTTGAGTTCAGTCGATACCAAGGTATCTCAGTGACAAACATGTTACTGAGATAACTTGCGTATTTCACAGTAAAAGGGTATATCACAATAGTCCTAAAATCTGGACGCAGTGATCTTCACCCGACAAACGAGGAAAAAAAAAAAAGAGCCCCTGGACCGAATTCAACCAAATTTGGTACAAACATTCTCTATCCTAAGGAGAAGATAACAAAGGGGGATTGGTCATTGGGAAAAATGGGAGGGGGTAGGGGTTGTGTTTAGAAAACGAGCAAGTCAGTCTAATTCCCAACCCCAGGACCGTTTCAACCAAATTTGGTGTAACCATTCTTTGTTCTAATAATAAGATAACAAAGGAAGTGGGGGCCCTCCTTAGCCGTGTTGTAAGACGCGCGGCTCCAAAGCAAGACCATGCTGAGGGTGGCTGGGTTCGATTCCCGGTGCCGGTCTAGGCAGTTTTCGGGTTGGAAATTGTCTCTACTTCCCTGGGCATAAAAGTATCATCGTGCTAGCATCATGATATACGAATGCAAAAAATGGTAACTTGGCTTAGAAACCTCGAAGTTAATAACTGTGGAAGTGCTTAATGAACACTAAGCTGCGAGGCGGCTCTGTCCCAGTGTGGGGATGTAATGCCAATAAGAAGAAGAAGAAAGGAAGTAGGAGGGTCATTGGGGAAAGAGGAAGGTTGATGGAGAAGGGTTTGTCTTTAGAAAACGAGCAATTCAGTGTAACTCCCTACCCCCAGGATCAATTCGAACCAGATTTGGTTCACATAATCTCTATTTTTGAAAGATGTTTATTAAAAAGGTAGAAGGGCCATAGACATATAAAAAAAATGATCGATACATGGATTCAATCCGATGCGCGGTAGACCTATCTCTGTGGATTTTGTACTACAGCCTTGGACATTAAAGTTGCATAATTTACTTTTCTGTCTCGAGCAAAGCCGGGTACATAAAACTAGTAATGATAAGAAAAAGAAACTCGCTCGCATAGTGCCCAACGGGACACATAGAGCTAACAATAAATAGTTTTAAATAAAATATGGGTTCTTTGGGAAACTCTACCTTAATTGGGTAAAAGAATTGATTAAGACAATAAAACATGATATGAATTTTAACGAAAAAGGTCAATTGCGTTCGTTGAAGGGGGATTTAAGGATGAACTTTTCGGGATCCAATTGTATTCCACCTCACGTTTTAAAGGGCACCACTTTCAATAATGGAGCAACGATCAGCTGTCATCTTTTCATTCTCCGCTTGCTGCGACGCAGATTACAGTTATTCGTTGCTTCTTTTTCGAGATTGGTGCCTCATAAAATGTGAGGTGAAAATTATCTGGATTCCGGACAGTTTCACCTTAAGGAGCATGAAGTTATTTTGCAGATACCCTGGACACCGTAGATATTAATTTGCGCCACAGAGCGTTGGCTATATATCAGAGCCCACATACAGGGTTGGTTAAGATTTATCTATAAAAACTTGCGTAATTGGAAGCGCGAAATCTCGAACTCTTTCAACGCCATTGTTGTTGTTATAGCAATTCGGATTATCTTCCAAGAAAAATAAATTACTGAACATTTAGTTTAGTAGAGCACATGGGGCAAATATCTCGAGGTAGAAATTTATAAGGCTCTTTTCGTGGAATGTTAGGGGCAAGCCAGAGTAAATGCGTCATGTGATGCGACGCGACGCGACAGTGCAATTTGACAGCCTGTTGATAATGATTGTTATTCTTTTACGTGAGTCGCGTCGCATCGCTCGTCGCGTTTACTCTGGCTTCATCCTTACTTTGTTATAAGACGATTTCAGTACTATTTCATTTAGTTTCATCAAGTGGGGGAAATAAATTGAATAGTACTAAACGCGTCCTATGACAGGATCTTAAGATGATCCGAGTTGTAATCGCATAAAAGGGTATAAAGGGGCCCTACTTAGTCAAGTTAGATGCGCGGCTTCAAAGCAAGACGATGCTGAATGTGGTTGGGTTCGATTCTCGCTCCGATCTGTGAAATTTTTGGATTTGAAAAAAAATTGACTTCCTTGGGCATAAAAATATCATCGTGTTAGCCTAATGATATACGAATTCAAAAATAGTAATTCGGCCTTCTTCTTCTTCTTATTGGTATTACATCCCCACAATAGGACAGAGCCGCCTCGCAGCTTAGTGTTTATTAAGCACTTCCACAGTTATTAACTGCGAGGTTTCTATGCCAAGTTACCATTTTTGGATTTGTATATCATGAGGCTAGCACGATGATACTTTATGCCCAGGCAAGTCAAGACAATTTTCAATCCGAAAATTGCCTAGACCGGCACCGGGAATCGAAACCAGCCACCCTCAGCATAGTCTTGCTTTGTAGCCGCGCATCTTAATCACGCTTAGTACACGACAAAAATAGAAGAGATTTGGTATGTGAGCTTTATCATAAATAGATTCACACTTAAAATAAATTTTGGCCGAATTAGATTCCCGGTTCGGTCTAGTATGTTTTTGATGTGGAAATCATCGTGTAAGACTCAGTTAATAACTGTGACTTCTGCTGCGAGGCGGCGATACGGCTTGCTGACGTTTAATCATCTTTTCCTTTCAAGCGCATAAGAAGGATAGGATTTGTTTTTATCGGGAAACCCTTGGAAAGCTACGCTTTTTGTGCGTTTGATTAAACGTCAGGAAGTCTTATGTCCTTGTGGGGGATGTAGTGTCAACAATTAAAAACCCAGATCAATCCACCTAGCGTTGGTGGTGCCTTTCTCGCGCATTAAAAAAAATAAGAAAAACACATAAGAGAGGTCGAAATAGCACTTAAGGGGGATAGATTTTACTTTTTCCATCAATTCATATGCATTTGCGGTCATTTGAATGCATTGCTGCAATCTTTGAAAAAAATTTTTTTTTCGTTTTTAATTTTTTTTCCCAAGGGGGGACCCTTGGCAGAAAAACAATGTTTTTTCAATAACTTTGGAACAAAATTACCCGTTGGGGCAATTTTCAATAGGAAACAACTAGACCGCAATCCGCGTCGACTGCAGCTTGTTGCGAGCAAATCGAATAATGCTAAGTACCAAAAGGTGTGTCTCACATTTTTGTACACACACACACACACACACACACACACACACACATACACACATACAGACATCACCTCAATTCGTCGAGCTGAGTCGATTGGTATATAACACTATGGGTCTCCGAGCCTTCTATCAAAAGTTCGGTTTTGGAGCGATCCTATAGCCTTTACGTATACTTTGTATACGAGAAAGGCAAAAAGAGGATTATATAAAAATTAATTAGATGACATCAAAACAAATACGTCGGAATTCATAGTATATGGAGTGTATGGGTGCATTTTGGACCGTTCTCCCCTATAATCATATATGATAACTTTTTCTTTTGCGTTTCTAGGAAATGAATTCCAATGGGCGCACAAGCACACTCCTGCGGACTTCAGCCTGTTTTGCCCATTCAACAAACCTATAAAATCGAAAGCAGTTTGCTACTTGAATTGGGTATCCCGTGGTCACATCATGATTAGCGATTCGGCATCCGTGCTGCGTGAAAAGGAAATATACAATTCGCTGAGGGAAATTGACCGACTTTTGGGCAAAAAGCATCGAGTTACATCCGTCCCCTTCACACTGTACGGCGAGTTTGATCACAGAAGTAATGTTATTTATAGGTAAATGTATTCATTCCGTAATTTGGTAACCAGTGCGTTGAATAAAATTTTTGTGTTTTCAGGGACGGAACCGAATCCCTTCGAGGCCAGATGGAGATGTACCGAGACAGGAACGCCGGGCTCCTTGATGCGATATACTCAAGGATAGCGTATAAAAACTGCACTCACAATCATGCCAATCGCACAGTGATGGGGTCGTCGCAAGTCCTAGTGCTCAATGCCATATTGATTTTTATTTATTCCTCGTTTTACCTGATGTGATCTCTTCAGTGACTGAATAACTTTTCATTGTTAGTGGAAAACCAATTTGTGATATTATTTATATTTAAAACACCACAATAAAAGCATTTTACGACCGTCTACGTTCATTCACTAACCGTGTGTTCCTTGTTATTATTCTAGTAATCCATATTTTTTGTGCTGATTCTTGTATGTTGAATAATCCACATGCTTTACTAGTCAATTGTAACTACTGAAAATTCTGAATATCTTACTTACAGTTATTTTTTAATCCACGAGAATGCTATAAGAACTTCACAAGAATTGTAAGAATTTCACTTTGAATTTTCAAACCTTTTCAATCTGTTTGTTTTCGTCCTTGTTGGCTTGGTAACCGATGTGCAACGTGTTTGTATGCAGGGTTGCCTACTTCGTTGGCGCTGTTGTCGATTGGTCGATATTATAGCCCTATGCAAGATCGCATGAAACATCATGTAGGGTGTTTGAATTAAATTTGTGTAAAAAATCGAAATTATGAGAAAATTATGAGGCTCTTTTAGTAGAATGTCCTCACTTGTCATAAAACGAGTTTAGTACTTCTCAGTATCGTATGGCCATGAAATGTTATTTTTTTAAGGAAAACTATGTCAACGGTCGCGGATCATTTCAACGCAAATGATGAAGCAATAATAAAGACAAACTTACCTTTGTCTTGAATCGTAAAGTTGGTTCATAGTATGTAGGGGAACTGTTTCGTTTTCCATCTCACTGTACATATATTCATCCCATCGCGAAACAAAGAAATACGGCACCAATTTCGTCGCTTCTTTATGCTAACATGCATGCTCACCAGAGTGATTCAAATTTTGACTTTTTTGCTCCCCGATGCTTAAACGATTGCATTTGCCATTTTAAAAATCATCCTAAATTTTTAGCTAATTTGGATGTAATTTGAGTGAGCACGAGCTGTTTGAAGTTTGTATGGACATTACTATGAAAACCGACCGTTATGTGAGAGAACGTTCCGTGAGATGGCCCATGAACTATTTTATTATAATCAACACGGAGACTGTATAGAATACTTCCTATGCTGAAAGCCAGTTGTTGTTGGGAAGCGATTTTTTGTTTGGAAGCAAAGTTCCGAAGAAAACTAAAATGCTCATTATTGATATTGATGTTATTCTTTTACGTGTTAAATTGAATTTTCCACGATTCAGTATTTCCTTAATAACTTTTCTTGCAAACAACAAATCGTTTCGCAACAAAGACGATCTGTTTCTTTGTAAAATTTTCTATGTTGCCAATATACTAATATATTATTAGAGCTTAATGGGAAGCGTTGAGGAACCCCTACAGGGAAGTAAGAAGTGTTTTGGGGGATCGCGATGTGGTATATATGCAGGCTATCTATGACTTTCTTTGCTCGTCTGACATCCAAGTCTAATATTTCTTTTTTTTCTTTCCAAGTTTTTTTTCTTGTCTTTGTCTTATTGTTCCGTGTACCATGAAGCTCTGGCCATCCGGAAGATGCTCCCTGACGAACCACAACTCGAGCACGATGCAATACCCCAAACCCAAATCCCAACAATGTCCATCCTGAAATTACACAATCTAACCTTGAGTCACCACGAGTATCTTGGTCAATGTCCCTTTCCCCTTACTAACTGTTAATAATAATGATATAGTTTGTAAATATCATAAAGAGTTTCGGCTCCGTTAAGTGTTATACACGCCTGAGCCTGTCAAATAAATGCAATAGATAAAAAAAAGCGTTGAGGAACGGTTTTCCACAAAAGTTACTGTTTTCATAGTATTTTTTATACAAACTTCAAACTGCGCGTGCTCACTCAAATTACATTCAAATTAGCTAAAAAGAAGGAGGATTATTAAGAAGGCAAATGCAATCGATTATGCATCGTGGAGCAAAAAAGTCAAAATTTGAATCACTTTAATGCTCACTGCTGTAAAAAATCACAAAAGTTAGAAACAAATCAAATTCCTTTTCATTTCTCATGGGATGAATATCGGAGCCATAAGATGAAGTCCAGGAGCAGTAACCCTACACACCTAAAAATTATCATGTAATTTTAGGTGCTGCGACAACGACATATGCGAGCGTCACTTTTGACGTAAAATTAGATGATGCTTTAATTTTACATTACAACTTTATTGACAAAAAATTGAAGGATTAGAATGAGAATCGAACATAAGCCCGCTGAGTGAGAGCCCAACACGTTACCACTCAGCTATCTCCGTCTCTTGAAAGAGGGGCGATCGAAGTAAACCATGTTCCACGATTTGCTAGAGCGTTAGGTGCGTCGCATCGGGTGCTGTGTTTGGATTCCATGACATGTAATTTTAAGGTGGTTATACAACAAAGCCACAAATCGGCCATCTTGAAAACCACGTGCTTTTTCTAGTGATTTTTCAAGAGCACGAATTGAAAGAACCACAACGGCCATGAGGATGAAACATCCGTAGAACGTTTGCTTGCTTATGCTAAACAATCGACTTTAATTTCAGCATTGTACGAACATTATTTCGCTAGATTTGAACTTTTGACAATAGGAGTAGAAAACCGTGTGGTGAATTTGAAATTCACCACATGGCCCGATTGTATAATCACCTTAAATCATCTAACATTGAAAAATATGCGATTCAGTTTATGTCATGTGGTTTTGCGTCATTTTATTCACATACGTCACCTGTAATATTCATAATTTTTTGGTGTGTAGTATGCATAAAATTTTCCTTGAGCTAGTACTAATCTGAAAGTATATGATAGTATATGGCTGACTTAAAGTAAGCCGGTACGAACATACAATATTGACGGGGCCCTCCTTAGCCGTGTGGTAAGACGCGCGACAAAGCAAGACCATGCTGAGGGTGGCTGGGTTCGATTCCCGGTGCCGGTCTAGGCAATTTTCGGATTGGAAATTGTCTCGACTTCCCTGGGCATAAACGTATAATTGTGTTAGCCTCATGATATACGAATGCAAAAATGGTAACTTGGCTTAGAAACCTCGCAGTTAATAACTGTGGAAGTGCTTAATGAACACTAAGCTGTGAGGCGGCTCAGTCCCAGTATGGGGATGTAATGCCAATAAGAAGAAGAAGAAGATACACAATAAAGAGTAAGCACAATCATGGAGACGCATGGTTACACACCATGGAAAAGCCTTCAATAATTAACTGGTCGGGGCTCTGCTAAACCGCACCAAGCGTCAATAAAAAATTACCCATTTTATTGCACAAGTTTTCGAGTAGCAGATCCAGTGGATCACCAGTGTATCGGATATCGTTCCACCCTATAACTGAGAATATCGAACATTAAATATTATAGGAATAAATTAATACGAATTCATTTCTGTTTCCGTTGTACGAACAAAATAGAAGAAGCAAAAAGAGAATAAGAAGGAAATAGAAGAAGAAGAACAACAAGAAGAAAAAGGGGATGAACAAATAGAAGAAGAAAAGAATCTTTAATTCACTGATAAGCTGCAATTTTCAATTACTTATAGAAAACATTATTCAGGATGATGCAATGTTACCAAAGTGCAAAGGGGCTGTCCCGATACCACATGGACAGATTTTGGTCAGGTTTAAATACCCTTTCTCCCAGCGTGGACATTTGTTCATATAAATTTTCAAAAATGTGTATGGACCTTGAACGTATAGGCCACTCCGGCCTTAGTCTGGTAATAAATAACCTATGTTGAACATGTGTTCTACTAGGGTAGTGTGCTGATAATTTTGGCGAATATTTGCCGTATTTTACCTTTTAGCGCTAGTGCTCATTCCGATTCGCCACTAGATGATAGCATCACCTTGTTTACGCAGTGTAAAGGTAGCCTCACACCCCGGAAAAAAAATCCGCCGGATTTTGGTCCCCGTGCATTTTAAATGGGTCCGGGATTTGGATTTTCTGTGCCCAAATCCCGAAACATCGCATGTGTAAAAACTCATGGGGAAAAATCCGCGTACTAAATTCCCGATGTGTTTGGCTACGCCATCGCTTGGTGAGATTGAGTTTGTATGTTTAAAAGTCTGCGATGTCGGTGCCGAGGAGCTTTACACACGTTTTCAACAAAACTTCGTATGTCTGCTATCTGTAGTTTTACGCTAGTCAACCATCTCCAGATCTCAAGCTCCGTCATTACAGTTGCTTGCCGTTACTACCGTGCACGTATTACAGTTGTTTGCCGTTAAATTTCATCTAATTATTCAAGGAGGCTAACTTGCCTCTAGCAGGTGATTATATTTCCAACTACTTCACTATCTCGATTGTGCATCTACGCTATAGTTATTCGACCTCAGATCTGACTGACCCGATCATGTCAACTGAAGGTAGGATCAAGGCGCTGAGGTCCCAGTATGCTTAGTATGTTCTTTTTCTTAGTATGCAACCTTTTTCAATGTGTCACTGGATGAAAAGGAAAGGGGAGGTCGCCGGCATCAGCTGTGCCGGAATTGCTTGAGAAAGGGGCATCAATCAAAAGGAATGCTCATCGTCCATCAGTTTCCGCAAGTGTCGTGGGCGTCACCACATCCAGTATTGCTTAAGTGATGCATAACAATCAGCAACTAAAACCAATATCCACTATTCCAACGAACGACTGATCGACTACCTTTACCTCAGCCTCCATCCCAGAATCTATCAGCTGTGCTTCCGTAGGGCATGAGAAGAAAACGGTTATACTCGCCACCGCCGACGACAGTGGAGTGGGACATCCTGGGCGTGCTCTTCTTGATTGAGGAGGCGGATGCTGCTTTATAGCAGAAAGATTCACACAGCGACTCAAAGTAACCCGAAAAAGAATTTGTCTCTGCCAATTAGCGGAACTGGTCAAGCGTCTACTCAAGCTAAGCAAAAGTTTGCTGCGACCATCCGTTCGCGAGAACACCGCCAACGTTGAGTTCTTTATGCTTCCGACAGTTATCATCGATCTATCTGCAACCTTATTCGACACTTCGACATGGGAAGTACCACCTGGTATTCAGTTCGCAGATCCATAGTTCGATAGTACCAACCAGGTTGATCTCATCGTTGGTGTCGAAATATTGTTTGAATTGTTCCGCATTTCTGGACGATTATTACTCGGGGATAATTTCCCAATATTAATCAACTCCGTTTTCCCTCCCCTCGGATATGTGATTTTGATGCGATGAGTTGGCTTACGCCATTAGCACTGAGATGGCAACCACACACTTATCCTGTCGTGGTGGTATCACATGTTGACTATTTTAGTTTTGTGCCGCGTCATAAATCTGGCATTGACGCACCGAGTTTACGCATGTGCATGTGATCCAACGGACATTGTGCCTTGGAGCCTTGAATGGTAGTGCAGGCAGGCAGAGGCCTTTTTCATCAGTGATAATGATGTGAGATCTCTTCATTTCGACTATACTTTTCTGACGCGTTCCCTGTGACGATGAGTCGTAGCCACGCTTACATTTAGCTAGCTACCCATTTATTGATAAACGATGTGTTCAAGACATTCGTAGGGAATCGACTTGATAAAACATTATTAATAACTACAGCGCCACTAGCGTTCTAGTACTTATTCTTCTACTGTGTCTATGTTTCACTTCGAATAGCCATAAGAAAAATACCACACATTATAATGATGGTATATGAAAAAAGATATTTTAGTTACCAGATAAAGATTGTCGCTTCGGTTCCCTTTGTTCTGCTGTCCGAAACATGTGTGGTACCTAACTGTCAAATCGTATGTATTTTTCCTTCATTGACATTTAGATCCCCTATCCTCGCCAGCAAAAGATGTTCCGGGCAACGACGACAGCGACAATCTTTATCTGGTAACTAAAGTATCTTTTTATATGAACTATCTGATGACGGCTTCATTATTAATAGTTATTTCTAATAGATAAGGAATAGGCATGATGAAGCTTTACTTTGCCACCGAAAAATGAATTTTATAGCTGATCTATACCTAATTAGAACTTTATAGGGTAGTGTCAGGGAAGACCTCCACCGGCGCGGCGTTTCAACTACTCCTCTCGTTGCCAATCTTGCAACCGTCGCAGTAGGTACCGTTTTGACTCAAATCCCGAATAAGACTAATATTCCAAACACTGGCGTTTTTGTACCTTTTAACTTAATTTTCCACTGGTTTTGTGTAGGGAGGATCAAGATTACAAACGATTCAATATCATATGGAAAGATTTACGCGAATAAAGCTAAAATGGCCATTTAAAAGCGAGTGTTTGGAGTTTGAGTCAAATGGTACTACCCCATTTAATTTACAATTAAGGCAAATACACGTTTTACGATTTTGAAAATTAATTGTTCTAGATTTGAAGTGAATCGGGTATTCTAATAATATAAATTCTTTTGCAGCAGATACCTATGTAAGATAGTAAAATTAATTACATCATTCCATGTTCAATCTGGTTCGTTCTATTCCTTCTAATGCATATGATTTTTGAACCGCGTTGCTTACGTTTCCAAACAAAACTTAGCAATTGATGGTAATAAAAAACAACACCATAAATCAAATATTCAAATTAGTGTCCATATGTTTTATCCTTTCTGTTGCTCTTTTGCTCTGGTTACATGTTCGTGCTCATAATCACACGCTAACGTGGCACCAGTCGATCATCGCCGAATACCGGCAGATGCCGATTTTCTCACCATTATGCAAGGATATACGTAAAATAGTAAGCATTTTTCTTTGCCAAGCACTTAACGCCCGGGTTGGTACCGAAACAGTATAATTAAATAAATGCGCCTAATACAGAGCAGTGTTTCCCACTTTAGTAAAACTCGTATAACATGATAAAAATTGCATTACTGTGCATTCATTCAATGAGTATTTTTTTTCGCATGTGAATTCATAAGTTATTTGCATCTTTCATGGTTGGCAAACTTCTGGCATTACAGTGGCATTAACATAAATATTGACTGTATGATTATTACTGAACATGACTAGACTAGGACTAGAAAGGTGAGCCAACTAACAAAATGGTATCTGATATCTGAACATTTAGAGAATTACGTTTCGTGCATAGATTACTGGTTTTTATCTTCCTGCATCTTCTTTGGTCCAACTGAAGCTTCTTTCAATTTTGAGTTAAATACTCCATCTCAGACCTTACAAATAAACGCAATACAAAAAAAAAAAACTCCATCTCAGAGTTGGGAAACCAGCCCCACTTCATACTATGCTTACTTACTACATTTGTTTGTAAAGAGTTCCTTCGCCAGGAGTTCCGATAAATAAATTTTATTTACGTAGATTTTATGTATGCTAATCGTTTTGTTATAATATGAATTTAGTTCCTATTGGGTGATCTTCATTGCTTCGGTATTTCATTGTGCAGTGAACAGTGTAACAAAGTGGGTGACATCTAGAATTATGCTGTGGAGTGTAATCGTTTGAGAACCTTTTCCTAAACAGTATTGTAACATGTAAAAGTCTAGGAATGCATAGAACATAGTTCTGTTTTTGGCATAATATAGACAATAGAGGAACTACTGCACAAATAAATGTGATGTATGTGCTTTGTAAGAAAACAATAATTGTTTTATGTTTTCTATAGAGAATTTTTCACCTGTTACCTGTCACACAATTAATGTTATGATCGTTGTTGACTCAGCCAAAGGGTTGCCGGGTCGTACTAATGAAGGGGGTGCTGTAATGCGTTTGACCTATGTGATATGGCTAATTATTTATTCAACTGCAGAAATATCTTCATCAACTTTTATTGAAATAAAGATACAACACGTGTATACATAATTGATCAGCCCCGAGTATTGTAGCGTGAGATTCCCGTCGATTGTGGCCAGAGTAATTAATCTTCGTATTAGCTACATGTCCTTACTGTGACGAGTTTTGTGAAACATTTTTTAAACAGAGCACTTGTGCTAACGCGTAAACTTCTTCCTGAAGAGCAAAAACTTGAGATCGCAAGATGGCATTTTCTCGCTCCAGCAATGTGGCTTTTAGTGCAATCTGGAACGACATATCTGTTTGAAATCAAGATCCTAAACGTTAGGCAAACCTTACTCACTCGGTCCTCCCGTAACTTTCGCGCGTCGCGAGACTTTTTCGCTGCTTCGTTGTTCCGTTTCCGTTTCTCGTAGTACTTTTCGTCCTTCCGTTCATTTGGAATAGGATTTTTCTCGGATCGTTGTTTTCTTTTAAAACATTTCAGTGGCATCAGTAGGGGGTAAGGTCCATTCGGTAAGAGAGATTGTCGATGCAGCATTAAAGACGGTGGTGGTATCAGGGGAAGCTGAACGTCCGTATTGGCCTGTCGCTTTAAACAATGAGATTCTAAAGAGAAGATGACAGAATTCAATGTTATTTGTGAATTAAGGTTTTTATTTAGCTTTATCTTTTTAGGTATTTTGATCGGGGTGAGAATGGCTCAACACATCCACCAGCAGTCTGGAGGTCGGATAACAAAATCGTTCGAAAAGGTCTCTTATAATTAAGTTTTCTTGCTCTTCAAAACATTCAATCTGATGTATAAGTATTCTACGTGACGTAACAGTGACCCAATTTCACCCCCGACAAAAATGTGAAAGGTTTTCGTTTCTTTTATGTACACTGAGTACAGCACGATTTATTGATTGATAAATGTTAAAACAGTCATTCTCATTATATTTGATGAACAAAATTTATTCAAAAACGTAATATGTACATACAATGATGGGGCTCCATGTAAATTGATACCAGTAAGCTTTAAATGCAAAATTTGGGTCAATAACAAATAAGGCAGATGTTTGGCAGGGCAGGGTTGAAGGGCAAAATCTCAAAAGTCTATTCCAGCGCTGGCGTAGAAGAGCTTTTAGGTTTATCAGAAATCTTTCTAGTATCGTATCTATTGTGTTCATTGAGAATGTGAACTTCTTTGGACAATTGAAACTATTTTAGATGTTGGGATCACTTCAAATCAAACACATGAGCTGGGAACAGCTTTCATAGTGATGGGTGATATGCAAAGGCGCGTGATCGGGTGGTGGCCGATCAATGAAAGAATGTGCAGGTTGAGGATCAAAGGCCGGTTCTTCAACTTCAGCATAATCAACGTCCATAGCCCACACTCAGGAAGCACTGATGATGATAAGGACGCATTCTACGCGCAGCTGGAACGTGAGTACGACAGCTGCCCAAGCCACGACGTCAAAATCATCATAGGAGATTTGAACGCTCAGGTTGGCCAAGAGGAGGAGTTTAGACCGACTATTGGAAAGTTCAGCGCTCACCGGCTGACGAACGAAAACGGCCTACGACTAATTGATTTCGCCGCCTCCAAGAATATGGTCATTCGTAGCACCTACTTCCAACACAGCCTCCCGTATCGCTACACCTGGAGATCACCACTGCAAACAGAATCACAAATCGACCACGTTCTGATTGATGGACGGCACTTCTCCGACATTATCGACGTCAGGACATATCGTGGCGCTAACATCGACTCTGACCACTATCTGGTGATGGTTAAACTGCGCCCAAAACTATCCGTCATCAACAATGTTCGGTACCGACGACCGCCGCGGTACGACCTAGAGCGACTGAAGCAACCTGATGTCGCCACTGCATCTCGAGGCAGCGTTGCCGGAAGAGGGTGAGCTCGATGGGGCCCCTCTTGAGGACTGCTGGAGTACAGTCAAAGCAGCCATTAACGACGCAGCGGAGAACAACGTCGGGTATATGGGTCGAAGTCGACGGAACGATTGGTTCGACGAAGAGTGCAGACAGATTCTGGAGGAGAAGGACGCAGCGCGGGCGGTCGCGCTGCAGCAAGGTACCCGGCAGAACGTGGAACGTTATAGACGGAAGCGGAGACAGCAGACCCGCCTTTTTCAGGAGAAGAAACGCCGCCTGGAAGAAGCGGAGTGCGAGGAGATGGAACAGCTGTGCCGTTCTCAAGATACACGCAAGTTCTATCAGAAGCTCAACGCATCCCGCAAAGGCTTCGTGCCGCGAGCCGAAATGTGCCGGGATAAGGATGGGAGCATCTTGACGGACGAACGTGTGGTGATCGAAAGGTGGAAGCAGCACTACGAGGAACATCTGAATGGCGCTGAAAGTACAGGCAGTGAAAGTCAAGGCAGCGGAGGAGATGACTACGTCAGTTCAGCGGACGATGGAAGTCAACCAGCCCCCACCTTGAGGGATGTTAAAGATGCCATTCAACAGCTAAAGACCAATAAAGCAGCTGGTAAGGATGGTATCGGAGCTGAGCTCATCAAGATGGGCCCGGAAAAGCTGGCCACTTACCTGCACAAACTGATAGTCAGAATCTGGGAAACCGAACAGCTACCGGAGGAGTGGAAGGTAGGGGTTATATGCCCCATCTACAAGAAAGGCGACAAACTGGAGTGTGAGAACTTTCGAGCGATCACCATCCTTAATGCCGCCTACAAAGTGATATCCCAGATCATCTTCCGTCGTCTGTCACCATTAGTAAACGAGTTCGTGGGAAGTTATCAAGCCGGCTTCGTTGACGGCCGCTCGGCAACGGACCAGATCTTTACTGTACGGAAAATCCTTCAAAAATGCCGTGAATACCAGGTCCCAACGCACCATCTGTTCGTTGATTTCAAGGCGGCATACGACAGTATAGACCGCGTAGAGCTATGGAAAATTATGGACGAGAACAGCTTCCCTGGGAAGCTTACCAGACTGATCAAAGCAACGGTGGATGGTGTGCAAAACTGTGTGAAGATTTCGGGGGAACACTCCAGTTCGTTCGAATCGCGCCGGGGACTAAGACAAGGTGATGGACTTTCGTGCCTGTTGTTCAACATTGTGCTAGAAGATGTCATGCGGAGAGCCGGGTGTAACAGCCGGGGTACGATTTTCAACAGGTCCAGTCAATTTATTTTCTTCGCGGATGACATGGACATTGTCGGCCGAACATTTGCAAAGGTGGCAGAACTGTACACCCGCCTGAAACGTGAAGCAACAAAAGTTGGACTGGTGGTGAATGCGTCAAAGACAAAGTACATGCTTGTGGGCGGAACCGAGCGCGACAGGGCCCGCCTGGGAAGCAGTGTTACGATAGACGGGGATACCTTCGAGGTAGTCGAGGAATTCGTCTACCTCGGATCCTTGCTAACGGCTGACAACAACGTTAATCGTGAAATACGAAGGCGCATCATCTGTGGAAGTCGGGCCTACTACGGGCTCCAGAAGAAACTGCGGTCGAAAAAGATTCGCCATCGCACCAAATGTGTCATGTACAAGACGCTAATAAGACCGGTTGTCCTCTACAGACATGAAACATGGACAATGCTCGAGGAGGACTTGCAAGCACTCGGAGTATTCGAGAGACGGGTGCTTAGGACCATCTTTGACGGTGTGCAAGAAGACGGTGTGTGGCGGCGAAGAATGAACCATGAGCTCGCCCAACTCTACGGCGAACCCAGTATCCAGAAGGTAGCTAAAGCCGGAAGGGTACGATGGGCAGGACATGTTGCAAGAATGCCGGACAGCAACCCTGCAAAGATGGTGTTCGCTTCCGATCCGGCAGGTACGAGACGGCGTGGAGCGCAGCGAGCGAGATGGGCAGACCAGGTGCAGAACGACTTGGCGAGCGTGGGGCGTATCCGAGGATGGAGAGATGCGGCCTCGAACCGTGCATTGTGGCGTCAAATTGTCGATTCAGTGTTATCTGTTTAAATGTTAACTAAATAAATGAAATGAATCAAATCGGAAAACAATCTGACAATCTCTTCTATTTTTGTTGAAGCTCTCACATCTTTAGTTAACCATTAAATCGAAAAGCTAGAAAACCATCCTCTTCTTATTTCGTGACACTTTGAAACGGCTGAAAATCTAATCGTAAGCCAAAGCAAACCCATCATGCGGTCCTAAAATTTATTTTTTTAATGCACAGAAATATTAGAAAAACAATAAAATGCATTCAACCCATATTGGTTTATTGATAAAGAGATTAAGAATTCTTTATGTAGATCACATAGTCGTCGACAATTAGTTATATGTATATGTCTATTAGACAAATCGTGCTGGCTCAATCACAGAATTATTGAAAATCAGAAAAAACAAGACGATGAGCGACAAAAACATAGAACAGAAATTTCATTAGCAATGCCTTCTATCGACAAAGTAAAATATACCTTGCCAATTGGAGCCATGCCCCCTAGACCGGGACACTAGTTACGTCTTTGCTGATATGCAGTTCGATTTAAGAGCTCTGAACAAATTTGAAGGGTTTGATTGTTAAATTGATTAATTTTAATAGCACACATTATTTGTCGAATCGTTCTATACAGGTATTGACTTTCAGAGTTCGAAATCGGATATACCATACTGGGGACTATACTGTGTCAAAAATCATTCAAAATTCAGGAGTTTCATCAAAAGCTTAAAGGCTCCCCGATATCTTCTCCGCGACGGCGACAACTAGTCACCACGTTTCTATCGTTGGTTCGCTGCAGGCAAAGTTCCATTTACGCTTCCATACCAACGGCGACAGAATCGCAGCCGCCAAGCGATAGAATCGCGTCGCAATAGTCTCGTCGCGTGCGTTTGGGGGAACCTAAAACGCTATAATTTTGGGAATAAGAAATCCATTTTTTCTTAAATTAAAACCTAGTTATAATCCATTCTATTTCTTAAATTTGTTTCCAAATTATTCATAATAAAAGAAGTGTGCGCTTGTCTGGAAATTGTCAACGACGGCGTTTGTCACAACTTTGGTCGGCAACGGCGGTGTTATCGACGTGGCGATTTTTTATTGCGATCGTTTCTTGAAATTTTTTTTCTCCGTCGTTGAACTTAATATTTTATAATATAAAAAACACCTGAATAGAGACGAAACAAAAATTTCTGTATTTTTTTAGGAACAGAGAGAATATTTTGAATTTTACCGGAAAAATCAAATGAACTTCTACAGGAAATTCTTCTAAGCTTGCTGGAAGTAACTAAAATCAATAGGAGTATTCACGGTCAAAATAGGCAGTTACCCCATTCCGTTATGAAGCTGATGAGGCAGCTCCATTGCGGTAAACATTGAAGCAATAAACAAAACATTGCTCAAAACCATCAAATCGACAGGAAATATGCCCCCACGGACCAAATGGGTGGCATCACGCCACCCCGATATATGCAAGCGCATAGTCAGCAACAAATGTGCGCCCAGCAACATTGAGTTCGAAAAGAGTCAACTTCGATCGTACCGCCACTTGGGTGGTATCAGTTATCGTTAACCAACAACTAAGTAACAATGTGGCCGTTCTCAGACAGCAACCCAGAAGTGGAAGTGGAGAACAACATCTCCACGCACGAGGCGACCGGGTACGCGGTCGACGTACTCTTTGTAATAGCAATTGTATTAGCCTTCATTGTGTGGAAATGGAGGCGTAATGCGAGACGGCTCAAATCACTGGAGACGTCGACGAGGCTAAACAACCTCAGCGTTTGAACGGGCACCACCCGATGCCCGCTGAATCAGCGATTCCGGTGCAGCCCGCACCAGGAGGGACAAGCATGGATTGGTGCACACGGCACCACAACTCTAAAATTTCTTACCTAAACTCTGTACATGTTGAAAAATAAAATTCAGTTCAAGTCGAAAACTTAACGAGTTCGGTCGTTATTTTATATCACTTCCCTGTATGAGGAAGTTTACAACTTACACTTGCCCAAAATATTCATTCGTATTTTTTTTTTATTTTCTTGAGAACTACGTTGAGTTTCCATAGGAAATTTTTCGAAATTTCCACGAGAAATTCTTTAAAATTTCCAGAGAAAATTGTTTGGAATTTCCAAAGAAAATGTTTGGAATTCCTAAAGGGAAATTGATTCGAATTTCCGCGGAAAATTCTTCGGAATTTCCACAAAACATTGAAACACATGACGATTTTCGCGAATAAGCCGAATTAGTTATGTGACCGAATAGGTCATGTGGCTGAAAATCCCTTTTGGTCGAAGATCGTTTGACAGAAAGGGCGAATACGGCCGAAAATTTCCTTTCGTCGAGTCGAGTCAAGTACAAGACACTGAAGACGATCACACAGTTGTGGTCGAAATACGTATCTGCAAAGATAACGAAAATTAACTGGTGGAATTAAATGGAGAGTACTTAATTCGTCTTAGACGGTTGAAGAACAAGTAATTAGTAACATAATAAGCGCAAAGGATCATTTGATAATTTCACGAATATTTAGAGAAAACATTTCCCTAGCCCTACTTCCTGTTTATTTAACATTTATTGGATCCCAGCTGGCTGGTAAATGCTGGATAAAGCGTAACATTGGTACGCCAGGAGGAGATTGGCCGGCTGAAGAACAACAAAGCCCCTGGGGTTGACCAACTACCAGGAAAGCTATTTAAACACGGTGGTGAGGCATTGGCTAGAATGCTGCACTGGGTCATTACCAAGATTTGGGAGAAGGAAGTTTTGCCGCAGGAGTGGATGGAAGGTGTCGTGTGTCCCATCTACAAAAAGGGCGATAAGCTGGATTGAAGCAACTACCGCGCAATCACATCCTACAAGGTACTCTCCCAAATTTTATGCCGTCAACTAGCACCAATTGCAAGGGAGTTCGTGGGGCAGTGCCAGGCGGGTTTTATGTGCGAACGCTCCACCACGGACCATGTGTTTGCTATTCGCCAAGTACTGCAGAAATGCCGCGAATACAACGCGCCCACACATCATCTATTCATCGATTTCAAAGCCGCATATGATACAATCGATCGGGACCAGCTATGGCAGCTAATGCACGAACACGAATTTCCGGATAAACTGACACGGTTGATGAAAGCGACGATGGATCGGGTGATGTGCGTAGTTCGAGTTTCAGGGGCATTCTCGAGTCCCTTCGAAACCCGCAGAGGGTTACGGCAAGGTGATGGTCTTTCGTGTCTGCTATTCAACATCGCTTTGGAAGGGGTAATACGAAGAGCAGGGATTAATACGAGTGGTACCAGTCCGTCCAGCTATTTGGCTTCGCCGACGACATAGATATTATGGCACGTAACTTTGAGAAGATGGAGGAAGCTTACATCAGACTGAAGAGGGAAGCTAAGCGGATTGGACTAGTCATCAACACGTCGAAGACGAAGTACATGATAGGAAGAGGTTCAAGAGAAGACAATGTGAGCCACCCATCGCGAGATGGTAGAAGAATTTGTGTACTTGGGCTCACTGGTGACTGCCGAAAATGATACCAGCAGAGAATTTCGGAGACGCATAGTGGCTGGAAATCGTACGTACTTTGGACTCCGCAAAACGCTCCGATCGAATAGAGTTCGCCGCCGTACCAAACTGACAATCTACAAAACGCTCATTAGACCGGTAGTTCTCTACGGACACGAGACCCGGACGATGCTCGTGGAGGACCAACGCGCACTTGGAGTTTTCGAAAGGAAAGTGATGCGTACGTACGGAAAATCGGACGACTGCGGTGGGCCGGACACGTAGCTAGAATGTCGGACAGTAACCCGGTGAAAATGGTTCTCGGCAACGATCCGACGGGCAGCCGAGTGGAGAAGACTCTTATATACCTCACAGGCCACTTCGGCCTTAGTCTGAATAAATAAATAATAATAATGGTACGCAGCGTATCTGAAGGAATAAAATAGACCCCATCTCGCGGTCCTTGGCCTCTTACCCAGCAACTCCTACCCCTACCTCCTCATGGCACTGGTCGGGATACGAGCAACCTCAGTGAGCAACCTCAGCAAACCCCGGGGTATTTGCTCCTCTCCGGAGGTGCAAATCTTACTGAGCATTTATTCTCCATTTCAGGAACGGCTCACAACAGCGTCTGTTCTCCATGTTAGTGGCGGATGATCATCGCCCGAGTACCAGCGAGGGACTGTAATTGAAACTGTGCACCACGATCCACCGGAAATAAGGCCCTGCAAGCCAGCCTTTAAAAAAAACTCACGCAACGAACGAGCAACAAGAGAGTACGGGCTGGAACCATCGGCGAACCACTGCGACGAAAAGGGACGTGGAACTGCAAATTTCTCAACTTCATCGGGAGCACACGCATACTCGAATTTTTATGTAATAGCGCTCAGGGACCGTGGATTCGGCATCGTAGCGCTGCAGGAGGTTTGTTGGAAGGGATCAATGGTGCGAACGTTTAGAGGTAATCATACTATCTATACTAGAGCTGGCAACTCACACGAGCTGGAAACAGTTTTCATAGTGATGGGCGATATGTGAAGGCGCGTGATCGGGTGGTGGCCGATCAATGAGAGAATGTGCAGGTTGAGGATCAAAGGCCGGTACTTCAACTTCAGCATAATCAACGTCCATAGCCCACACTCCGGAAGCACAAAAATGCCGTAAAACCTAGGTCCCAACGCACCATCTGTTCATTGATTTCAAGGCGGCATACGATAGTATAGACCGCGTAGAGCTATAGAAAATTATGGACGAGAACAGCTTCCCTGGGATGCTAACCAGACTGTTTAAAGCAACGGTGGATGGTGTGTAAAACTGCGTGAAGATCTCGGACGATCACTCCAGTTCGTTCGAATCGCGCCGGGAACTGAGACAAGGTGATGGACGTCTCACATTTTGGCGAGGCAATGCCTACAATGCCTACATGCCTACATGCGCTACAATGTACTACGCGTCTCCACGCACTTTCCATACCAGAGCTATCAGCGTTTTTAATCATAAGATTTTGGGCAAAAAAATATCATCACTTTTTGAAATTGTTAATAATATCAATATAGTTGAGATTTTCTTCAATGTTAAGAAGGGATCAGCTAGCTATAATCCTAAACTGTTGCATGGGGCAAAGATACCCGCGAAAAACGTTACAGCTAAGATATCAAAACAGTCTTTGCTTAGCAAAACTTGGGCTTAGCGGCAGTTCATGCCTTGTTATCTTTAGCTAAAAGATTTTTAGCCGATTGACTTCCGACTGGAAGTCATTCGGCGGAAAGCCATTTGTTCGAATTTCACTAGGCCATATAACACGATAAGCCGAAAACGATCTACCCGAATCCCATTTGGTCGAAACAGTTATTAGGTCGAAAATGGTTCGGCCAAAAATGTAGCTTTGCCAAACATGTAACTTGATCGGAAAGTCGAATAAATAGGTTATTTGACCGAACGGGTCATACAACCGAATCTGTCATTTGCTGAAAATGGCCAACAATATTGACTCGTTCGGTCAAATAATCCTTGCTGCCAAACGACCATTTCAGACATACGGTTGAAGCCCAAACTATTTTTTTGGGAAAAATCTCGCTTAACTTTTAAAAAGGACCTAAGTAACTTTTTTGACCCTTCCTTCGGAAGTGTCTATAATTTCACTTTGTATGCGTTACGCAGGTGTGTTACGTATTAATCTATCAAGAAATCTCGTTAATTATTAAATAAAATGTATGGTATTTGAAACAAATTCACTTTGACATTGAAAATATAATTATGACAAATGATATGATATGGAATTATGCCTATTTTTCTGATTTGTTTCAAAGAAATAAATGATTTTTATTGAGGAACATATAGAAGCATGTACAAAAAATCTTCTCAGAAAAGCAAAACGTAAAATTGAAAGGGATTTCAAAAATTTCTTCAGTAGAAGCTAGATAGCAAATGTGAGCATGTTTTGAGACACTAATAGATCACTTGTATGCATGTATGTGTGCGTATGTGTGCAAATTCTGAAATTTACTACCATAAAAATCTCGCTCATTTTTAAGGTATTGAACAAGTTTAGTTTTACCAAATTAGGCATCCATAAGGTGAAATATATGTTATTATTGAACGCTATTGAGTTTCGCTCAGATCAATGACTGATTAAGTTAGTTCTGGATTAATTAATATCGAGGTCTCTGAAAATTACGCGTACAATATATGCAACCAGCGTTACGATAGTTGCTAACCATGTCACAATAGTTATTCAATCCGACGAGCGCCTTATAGATAGGCAGCATGAAGTACAGTACGTTATCATTCGTTAAGTTATCACTCAACCCAAGACACCGCCTTTGGGTAGGCAATTATTTTGTCACTTTCACGGTAAATCGCCGTGGGGAGCTGAGTAGTTTTATCTCGTCTTAAATACTAGTCTGGAAAAAAAATCTTTTTAACTAAGGAAGGGTCAAAATCTCACTGTAGGTGGATTAATCTGGGTTTTTATTAATTAATTTGAATACTGCAGTCAAAAGCTTTCATGTTGGTCTGTTGATTCCAATATTCAAATTAATTCAATTAATCTAATGTTCAAATTAATTTATGATACTTAGGTCCTATTGAAAAGTTAAGCGAGAAATTATCAGTTTGGTCAATACTAGAGTAACATTTGAAAAGAGCGTAACAGTCAACATTTTTTATTTCATATTCTTCGTCTGCATAACACTGACCCCACATAGGGGAACTGTACCGATCTCCATCTCACTGTACATATATCAATCTCATCGCTAAACAAAGAAATACGACACCAAATTCGTCGCTTCTTTTGTCAACATGCGTGCTCACTGCTGAAAAAATCACAAAATAATAAACAAACCAAATTAATTTCCATTGCTTTGTTTTTGATGGGATGGAAATAGGAGCTATGAGATGAAGTGGCGAACCGTTCCCCTATATGCGTCACTTTGTAACAATAATCAGTCACTCCATTTTGCATGTTGGTCAAATGGAAATGACTCATATTAGTGTGCGACTCATAATTGAAGGATTAATGTACATAGACAAAGAATTGGAAAGAACATTTCCAACCGCATGCCAATTTCGAATACTAAATAATCGAAACAAAACTTGCATAATGCCCATAAAACCTCTACTGACACTTAATATTCGAGAAAGGCAAAAAGATTGTATTTGGTCAACGTTAAAAAAAAATCATGTTCATGACCTTTTTTATATCTTTATTAAAGAGATTTTCAGCCCTAGGCTGGCTCATCTCTAGCATGTTTATGACATCTATACTGCCCATAAATACATAGTAGTCCTATGTGGACAGGAAATCAAATAAACTAAGTATTTCCTCTTCTTCAAAGGATCTACCATCCAGCTGAAACTTGGCCTGCTTTTCAACTTAGTAGTCTGACACCCAAAACAAAAATCTATGACATCGATTGCACTAAGCAGATTGTAGCAAAACTCCCATGAAAACCAATCAGATAATGCTATATTTGTTAAGCAAGCTCATTGCATTTGGTCGATTAATCTGGTTTTGCTCAACACATCTAAACTTATCTCGATTATACCTCCAGGAAAAAGTATATAAATCGGCTCTCTGACTAAATTTTTCTGTGAGCGAGTTAAGGTTGGCATACAGCGATTCATTTCTCGCTTGGAGTATAACAATAGATTCAATATAGGTAGAAACACATAACCACTTTCTACTTTCTCGTGACCGGAGATCTAATGCAAGGGCTTGTGATGTTGATTTAATTCAATATGTGTACATATTCCCACAAATGTGGCAAACTGTGCATTGGATATAATGCAAGATTGCATTACAATCTTGCACTCTATGGTTGGGTGTAGCATTCCTTCAGTTATTAATTGAAATCTTTTCTATGCCCGTCATGAGTAGATATGCATCTCCTGCGGTAGGGTAAGACGGTATAACATGCCCTCCTAAGGCAAAACTATGATAGCTTTTTACTTTTCATCGCAGTTTATGCAAACTTAGTGTTATTTGGTAGTCCAAAAAGTCACAAATGCATTGCCTGTGAGTAGTCATATAAAAATATTAATGAGAACACGTAATAAAGTTTTTTTGGAAAGTTGTGAAAAAATGGATTTCAAAAAGTGCCTGGGCAAAACGCCCCACCGTAACCAAAGACGTTTCATAGCTCTTCAATAGTATTTTATCTATCCCATAATAAAAAGGTTACAAATCCTAATGTGCTTGACATTAAAAAACCAACATAAGTCCATTTGAGCAGGTTTGAATTACATTTCAAAAGGTTTCCATATCATTTGGAAGCAAATGCTGCAAGCTCACCGCGCTTGTGTCCAGTTGGTAAGGGCATATTGTCCTGGCTTGTCTGAGGCGTTTTGGCCAGAGAAACATATTTTCGAAAAACAGTTTTGAAGATGGAAGCAATTTTATATCACATAACCACTGAGAAAAGTTATTTTATTGTCCAACTGAGTGTTCCAGTTCAAGTTTTGTGGACAGTGTGCTAGCGTCGCTCCCCAATGTTGAGCAAACACAAATTGACATCACATAGGATGATGATCTTACAAATATTTAAAGGTACCAACTGATGTTTACCCTTAGTTAGTTATAGTTTTTTAGAAATCAAACAGGGGCGTTTTGGCTAGGTGGGGCCAAAAGCGGTTATACCGTCTTACCCTAAGTACAATGGTTACACTATGCTCAGGGAGTCGAGAATGTTTCTCACCAGAAAACGACCGAGAATCGAATTCGCCATCTCAGAATTAGCAATCCTATGCCTTCGCAAGGCTATCATGACTGGAGACCTAAAAAAATCATGCATTTATGTGTGTGAAGATCTTCAAGACACACAAACTGCTCTGTAAATCTCAGTTGTGATTATGATAAATGAGTCATCTCTTAAGATTAAGCCAAGGGGCCATCCAGAAACCACGTGGTCATATTTTTTAAGATTTTCACCCCCCTCCCCCCATGTGGTCTATCGTGGTCATTTGGCAAACACCCCTCCCCCCTTTGACCACGTGGTTTTTTTCAAGTACAAAAAATTAAAAAAAAAACTCAATTAACTGAAACATATGGTTAATCCAATCAATTTTTAAGATAGACGATTTCAACTGATTCAAAATCAAACTAAACCCAGCATGGAAATTATAAATTTTCATGAATTCGAACATTTTGATGATGATATCATGTTGTAATGTGTATCAGGTATTAGGATATCTATAACTCGCAATGTAATTTGTAATGGTTTAGAAATTTTCCAAAATATCCCCATATTTTATTTTTTTGGTGATTTTTTTAAAATAGGTAATTATGAAGTTCATCACTGAATATCCCTATAGATTCCTAAGCGTATTTGGGACCTTCAGTAGCTCTGGAGGTACTGGAAATTCTTAAGATATATTAACCTCAGCGAAGCATCTGAACTGAACTCTTACAACAAAAAGTTTATCAGAGATGCTAGTAAAACCTCCTACTGTTGTTTTTTTAGAGTAGCATTCATGAGAAATTCCAGTATTGTTTCCAGAATCATCAAATTAGTTTACCTTCCAATATCAATAGGTTTTTTTTAATGGCATACAAGTTTTATTCAGAATCTCAAAACTCTCTTCATTATGTCAAGATTCTATGATTCTAATTAGAACCGTAACACAATGTGCTTTATATTCCTTTGCCTGAATTATACAGTTTTGGCTTAAAATGCAAGTTTTCATTTCAAATCAACAGTCTTTAATATCGTTGGGTTCCTTATGGTATTCTAGAATTTATTGTTATATTTTGGTATTTAACCCTTTCAGGATTTTTTTTTACATGGATAAAAGAAAAGATAAAAGAAGAATTTTCCATAAAATGTTCCACGGAAAAAATACAAACATTCCATAAATAAATCAATATTAGAAATAAATAATTACAAAATTTTCCACAAAATAAATATTTTTTTTATTAAATTTATTAAATTTTATTAAACCTTTCCACGAAGAAATCATTAAAGAGCATTGAAAACAAAAGGAAATTTTCCATTAAAGAATATAAAAAATCAATAAAATTGAGCATTTTTCCATAGATTACCCCTTCTTTAAAAGCGTTTGAAGTTCATGGAGAATTTTATAAATTTAATTGTTTTTTATTTTTTTAAATTTTCTTATTTTTTATTGCTCTTTATTGATGTGAAAGAAACCCAGCATTGCTCAAGTGTTGCCATTGTCACAATGAACTATTTGCAGCACCGCACTCTAGATCAATTTCGTTTGTTTTGTTTTCCTCAACAGCTGACCCAAAATTGTATTACTTTTTACTTTTTTACATTTCCCCGTTAAATTCACCAACGTTTTGTATATACAAACCTTGCGGATCCCAAAACGAATCGATTACTGGAAAATCTTACAAATCGGTCAACCCGTTCGCGAGTTAAATCGTAAGGAAGGAAATCTAATTTTTATTATATAGAGATATGGTGGAAAACAAATTTTGTTGAAAAAATGTTTATTTTGTGAAGATTTTTGTAATTGTTTATTGCTAGAATTGATTTATTCATGAAATTTTTGTATTTTCTCGTGGAACATTTTGATTTCTTTATAGAAAATTCTTATTTCATGATTGCAATTTTTGCTTTTACAAGTGCTAATTTATTATTGTTTTGTGGAAAATTTTCAACTTTTTTTATTTATGGAATTTTATATTTATTTAATACTCATAGCCTGATTTCATATTGGCAATTTCCTATTTTATTATGGAAAATTTCAATTTTTTTTTTCTTTATTAAAGAGATTTTCAGTCCAGAGCTGGCTCATCTCTCAAAATTTATAATTCTTCATTGAAATTTTATTTTGATATCGACTCGTGGAAGCCAATGATGACATACCAAAAATATTTTATCGGTCACTCTGATGGTTCTTTCGAATAAATTTCCAATCTCGAATATGCTTCAGCCAATGGTCCTTTCATAAGCGACTCATAGAGGAATGAATGTATTATAGACCAATTACTATTTTGGAGTTCGGATCATTCCATTTATCCAATTGACCAACTTATGAATGATGTATGATATAATATCCCAGAAGGTCCATTGGGTTGATATGACTTCAATTATAATTTATACAAACTACTACAGACACTTTAGGTTATACAAAACGTCCAGGAAGTCGTAATGTTTGAACTACTTAATCATTCAAGTCCGTGAACCCAGTGCTTATAAGGCCCTACAAAAAAGTTTGCGAACAAGCCTCATTGTCATTGTGCAACTTGATGTTGACTCAAGATAATTTTGGGTACCTTGTCTCTTGGATCTCATGTTAATGGAAACTAGGATCATATGCTTATTGCATCAGATTGGGTATATACCGATGATGAGGACATTGCAAATGTCTTGATTGATCTGGTAGATATCGTGGACTGAACTTGAGAACGTTTTGGAGTACCTTGAGCATCTCGTATGCCTGAATATTCATCACTGGCTTAACGTTCAGGATGACCCATCTTATCTCAGTGCTCAGAATGATTCACAGACAATCTAAAACGCTGGGCATATATGACCCATCCGTCCTGGAAGGGTTGAGATTTGGTTTGGAATTCAATTTCAATCGTTATTATAACACTATTTTTTAACCTACATTGTTTTAGGAATTAGAGTGTTTTTTTCTGGAACATTGCCATTTTCCGACAGAATTCACATGGAATTTTTATCGGAGTTTTAAGGAAAATTTTTCGGAACTTACACTGGAGATGTTTTGTTTTTTTTTCATTAACAATTTGTAGCAAAATTTTTCAGAGAGAATTGTTCATTCTGAATGCCAGCACTTTATCAGGATTGTATGAAGTAATGTCAAAGTTTTTACAGGAAATTTCTTTAGTGGATTTTTCCTGAATATCCACAAGACATTCTTTTGAAGTTTTTTTCTTAAGATTTTTTCTTGGATTATTGTAAAAACATGAACATTTTTCAAAATTGTAAATCCGCTGATGCAAAAGTGTCGGCGGCATGATGCCAAAAATCATCTGCGGCGATTTTTTTTTGTGGAAATTGAGACTGAATCGCAACTTATTTTTTCGTTTATTTTTTATGGAAATAGGATCTACGGCTAAGATGGTCAAATAACGCAGATATGCATCGGCGTAACAACTGACGTTACCGGTTTTTCTCGATGCACACCTACGTCTTTTTAACGCTGAGTTGAAAAGACGCTACGTGGCATCGGCCCTAAGATGCGCTTTGCGTTTAATGATTAAATCATTAAATTTTAATGATTTGTATTTTTTACACCGCTATTGTTATTCACCAAAAGTTTTTCGTGTAAAAAAACCCTCCCCCCTATGGCTTATCGTGGTCATTTTCCAAACCCCCCCTCCCCCCATATATGACCACGTGGTTTCTGGACGGCCCCCAAGGACAAAACTATCTTGGTGAAATAAAGAGAGGGAAGGGATTCAGTTCATGCATCGGTGTTGCCATTGTGGGAGGGTTTGGTATAAGCCGACTCTTTCAGCAGATATGAAAAACAAGCACATTGTCTTAAATCAGCTACAAAGCTAAAAAGTTAAGTTTATTAAATGAAATCAGCTACAAACATTTAAAACTTACAAATTCGGTGGCAGATGTTTTTCATGTTTTTCAGATGACTAACAATTCAAGACAAAATTTTGAAAACGACTTATCTGCTTTTGTAAACAAAGATTCAAACGATGATTTGACGAATCTGATAGCACTCCAAGGCAAACCAACACCACGAACAGGTAGCGGAATCCTTCACCTACCTATTGATGATGTTGGTTTGCGTGGGAGAGCTATCAGATTCGTCAAATCGTCGTTTGAACCTTTGTTTAGAAAAGCAGATAAGTCGTTTTGAAGATTTTCTCTTGAATTGATCTCTACTTTCTGCTCGTCTGTTTTACTTAGGGTTGTCAAAGTTTAATACGGTTATCGGTGTTCAAATTTTGGATGCGCATTATGCGCAACAATCGATCTTTAGTGGGTTATTATCATTTTCTACGTTATTTAAAAATATTAAAAAAAAAACCTGTTTAAAAGTTTGGGTATTTCGTTCTAGTATACGAATTTGCTGTTAGTTCGCAGAAGTCTCGAGATTAAAATGACTGGTGAATATGTGGAAAAAATTGGGATTTGAAAATTACTAAATGTATTTTTGGAAATCGATGCTAAATATTTAATAGTTAAATTGTTCAATTTATCGCATTTATAAATAATGATTTTCAAATATTAAAATATTACGAAATTTATCGGTGCTTGAAAGATAATGGTTTTTCAAAGCGAGAATGATAATATTGATTTACAAAGTTTAGTTGTTGAAAAGTCGATTTAATTTACCGATTACTGTAGAATGAATGTAGTGTTTATTCAGCACTCCCACAGTTAGTAATTGTGAGGTTACTGAAGCCAAGTCACCATATCTGCATTCATATATCATGGGGCTAACACAATGAAACTTTTATGCCCAGGAAAGTCGAGAAAATTTCCAACCCGAAAATTTCTTAGAACGATCCGGGATTCGAACCCAGACACCTTCAGCAATAGCCGCGCATCTTACCGCTAGGCTGAGGAAGGCCTCTATATGGAAAGTCTATCCCAATTGACCTTTCCCGCGGAAATTGTCATTGTACCAGCCGATTCTTTGGCTTATTTAAGGTAAACTTTCCCAAAGAATCCATATTTTTTAAAGCCTCTAACTATTTAAAAAATCAAAAACGTGGAAGTGCTACACGTATAAACCGGTTTGAAAAATTTACCCAATGTTTTTTCAAAGTCGGGCAAATGTTGGGCTAATCTTGAAAAACAGCACTTTTTCGATTTTTTTTGTTTTAAGTTTTGAAAATACTTAAAGGCCACAAAAATGTTGGTTCTTTGGGAAAGTTGACCTTAAATAAAATCCAATAGAGTTTGTTGAAGATCTAGTTTCAAAACATTTTGTTTTTGGTAAACCATTTAATCACTTGAAGTCGAGTCAAGTATGAGACACTGAAGACGACCTTACTGTTGAGGTCGAAATACGTATCTGTCAAGGTACAATCAATTGGTGGAATAAAATTGGGAAGGTACAAACTCGTCTTATGACAAGTGAAGACATTCCATCAAAAAGCTCAAAATACTTTTCTTAACAAACCATTTAATGTTTTGAGTATTTTTGAACGGTGTTGTCGAACAAACGAAAAATTTCTCAGCTCTATTTGTCAAATTCTCTGGTTTTCTTTATACTTGGAAAAACACTTCCCTCAATGATAATTTCGTTGCAATTCTGACTATACCTGTTTGTGGTGTAAAATAATTGCACTTTTTCATGAACTGTAAAGCTGATTGTTCTGGAGTCTGTGCACTGGTATCCATTCTATAATTCAATACGGTGGTTTTGCCTAACAGTTCAATACCTCCATGACACAAAACTACAGGATTGTAACAGATAATTCTATGTACATCACATCAACGCAGGAGTTTGACGAGAACTGTTGGTTAACAGTTTCCCACATGTGGGTAACCACTCGGTCTGAAGACGGTGAGTAAATTATTTATACTGTTTCACTCACTGGTTGGTTGCCTATATTACGGGGTGGTTCACTGTTAGCTAACACTGATGTGATATGCAAGGAACATACAACGGTATTACCTACCTCGTTGCATGGCACATGGTAGCTTTGCTTTGACGCTCGGTGATTGGTTTGTTACGGAAGCTATCATAAAGGTGCCACCCCCAGAAGCCACACCTTTCGGATATCGAGTGACCAAAGGCGTGATGTGACATCAATTAGGGACCGGTATGGATATGATTTCTGTATACGCACGCATTCGGTAACCCTATCGTTTATTTTATGCTCTGAGTTCTACAATTGGTTCATACATAATATATTTATTAGGTTGGTTTTAATTTTCGAGCCATTGTGGACTGGGTTCATAATTGTTTCAATGTTACTAATATAATCAATATGATCACTCAAAATTGGTCGGTTCATAGTAGTTTGTATATCATTATAGTACTTGTGACAGTTTTAGCAGTTCCATTTTTCATTTGATATAAGTTTTGGTAACGGTTTCAACACTTAAAGCTCGACATTATGAAATAATTATAACTATTAAAACAATTTTTGGAAAGGTTTTTTAGTTCATAAACTTTAGTATAAAATTAGAACACTTATAAGTTGGTCAACATCAAAGTAAGCCGTTAGTATTTTGAACAACAATCGACACAGCTTTTCTTTGGTAATTTTGATTTTATACTGCGTTGAGAGTAACGACACTGCAATATTTTTGCATTGCACATAGAAGTTAAATACAGTAATCTCTTCCTTACTTGATGTTAGTCCTGACTACTCTGATCGGTTTCATCATACTAATTCAAAATGTTCAGCTCATTAACTCGAAATCCTTACTTACACGATGATTGCTTCAATTTCGTAGAAGCAAGAGTTCTCTGTATAATGTGTTTTTTTAGTTGTCAAAGTGTCTTTTATGCCGCTCCTCCTTTCAAGTAAATCATTCATTAATGTTTTGGTTTGCGTATTTCTTCTAACACAGCATTCTAATTTATCATCTTCTTGGTTGGTATATTTCTTCTTACTCAACATTCTAATTCTTCGAAAGATGTGCAATACTGCGCATTCCAAATATTATACTTATTGGTATGTATTTATTTCTATTGTCAATGACTAGTACGGCCACTCCACATACATATGTGTTATGTTTATTTAGGAATAAATGTTCCCATATTGCACGTTTAGTTGATTACTTTGCACATAATTTTTAGCTTCTCATGAGGTGGTTCTACTAGAAACACCTGTTCTCCATTGTCATCCAAATAATCGATATAGTTAATTTCGCTTTTTGTTACAAATCCCAGGGAGCTAACGACGCGCTGAGAGAATGCTCCGGTGGCATCGGTTTTTAAAACCTTCGAGTATTTTGAAATTAGTCGAATGATCTCTATTCGGTTTAGAATTTCCATTGTACAACCTACCTGAAATCCACGATCCAGTGCCAGTTCTTCACTTTTTTCTAGGAGTTTCTTAGCTAATCCTTTACCACGGAATCTGAAATGGTAATTATGTAATATATAAAGGAAATATATTATAGGGTATGATATTCCATGCAGCATATTTTAGTGTGGTAGAATTGCAATCCTGCGACTCGCCTCTTAGCAGTTCTACTTTGAAGTTTCGGCGTAGGGTTACTGCTGCTGGACTTCATCTCATAGCTCCGATATTCATCCCACGAAAAACAAAGCAATGAAAATGTATCTGATTTGTTTCTTATTTTTAACTAGCTGTATGTACCCGGCCTTGCTCGGAGTTGCCAGTTTAATTCGCAGTTTTTTTCACCATCGGAATTGGAATAGGTCAAAAGGATAATTGTGTTTTCTTATTGATATTTCATCATTTGATTAAAAGAAGGTAGATTACATTTGAAAACATTGACTGATTTTGAAAATGGGATCAAACCCAAAATCGCTTTATTCCGGGCAAACGTCTATTTCTAAAGAAGGAAAAACATACACCGATGCCTTATTCCGGAAAAACGTCTATTTTTAAAGAAATGATCACATTTACCGTCCAGAAGGAAACACTTTAATCATTGCTTTTCTCTGGGCAAACCATGATTTCGATGAAGTGTTGAGTTGATCGATCCCTGTCATCTTCGCCTTCTTAAGAAAAAGAATGTTTGTTCCAAATTTGGTTGAAATCGGGCAAGGGGTACAGAAGTTATGCTGGAACATTGGATCATTGCATACCTTGCTTTTATTTATTAATCTTGAATCATTATCATATAATTATCATACCTTTTAAAATTTGGAATAAAGGTTACTCGATTATGGATCACTATGCAATTTGATCATTCATAATCATCAATCATTAATCATATCGATCGTTAATCATTAACCATACACATAGTGTGTCAACATTTAATCACGATCGGTAATCGTTAATCATAATCCAACGGTTTTTTTCATCTATTAATCATAATCGTTAATCATTGTCAAAAATTAATTTAATCGTTAATCATAATCATTAATCATTGTCAAAAACGAATAAATCATTAATCATAATCTTTAATCATAGAGTTGAATGATTTAATCATTTAATCTGCTTAGAATTGGTCCTGGGGGTCAGGAGTTACACTGAATTGCCCGTTTTCTAAAGACAACCGCTTTCCCTTTACCCTTCCTCTTTTCTCAACGGCCATTTCACCCCCTTTGTTATCTTCTCCTAGGGATAGAAAATGTGTACCAAATTTGGTTGAAATCGGTACAGGGGTTCAGAAGTTACACTAAATTGCCCGTTTTCTGAACAATACCCTCCCTTCAGACCCCTACCCCCTTATCCAAATTTCCCTCCCGTACGATCGGCTCCTCATAGTGAATATGTGTACAAAATTTGATTGAAATCGGTCCTGGGGTTGGGAGTTACACTGAGTTGCTCGTTTTCCAAAGACAACACCTCCCCTATACCCTCCCCTTTTTCCAATGACCATCCCATCCCCTTTGTTATCTTTTCCTTATGATGTAGAATGTGTGTACCAAATTTGGTTGAAATCGGTACAGGGGTTCATGATTTACTTTGAATTGCCCGTTTTCTAAACAAAACCCCTCCCTCCAGACCCCTCCCCCTTTCCCAAATCCCCTTCCATATGATTGCCTGCTCGTAGTGAATATGTGTACAAAATTTGGTTGAAATCGGTCCTGGGAGTTGAAAGTTACACAGAATTGTTCGTTTTCTGAACAAAACCCCTCCCCCTTTTCTTCATGACCATCCCACCCCTTTGTTAACTTCCTCTGAGGATAGAGAATGTCTGTACCAAATTTGGTTGAAATCGGCCAAGTGGTTCAGAAGTAGTTAGCGAACATACATACATAGATTGGTTTTTATATATATAGATTCTTGTTCAACCATTCTGAGAAAATCAAGATGTGTATCCGGCAATATGTGCATTCCGCTATTAGATACATTAATTAGTTTAAAAGAAAATCGCATACATCATTTGAAATTGATGAAATAGTGTTCGTTTATGTACGCCCAAATCGCAAAGAATTACCATGGAAAGAAGTACCAAGCGTTCGATTATATCGTTAGGGTATGGGATAATGCGTTAATACTGGTGGAGACGCGTGGTACAGACGCGTAATAGATTAGCATTTCAGCCTCGCAAATTGTTAGATATTTTGGAATGTCTGCATGTAGGATATTTTCAGAGGTGCTTGACCACAGGGTCAAAATAACCCGCGTTCAAAAATAAGTTGCAAATCAAATGACTTACTTGGAATCAACAGAGAGTATTCGTATCTCGAAGATCTTTTCCACATCAAATTGCTTAAACAGGTTGATCTTCAAATTTTGCTCATACAGCAGTTTGAATATTTTCTTGAAACTCTCATCCTGAATATCGTTCAATTTGTCCCTGGAATGCTCGATATCGCTGTTACCGTAGAGTATACCATTCAATGCTACACCGGCGATCTGGAATGACAATAGTTTGAACATAATTTAAGCTTAATGCTGTTATCGTAAACCATACGTACGTCTCCATCGTTTGAAATGGCCATAATGCTAACGTTGTCCTTGAGGGTGGACAGGCTATGCTGTTCTAGGAGCGGATGGCCCTGTCCCGGACGGGTAAGGTGTACCGCTTTGTTCAGCGGTTCATCGGCAAAGAATGTCTGCCGCAGATGTTCGATCACGTCGTCATAGTATTTGCTAGATATTGTCTCGAAACGGATGTTGTTGAGTTTGCTGTCCAACATGATAGTTCTGCGGAAAAGCTTGAAGAATAAAGAAGTTCACAATGAAATCAAAAACGAGATGTTTAATTGTAAATTCTTACTACGGCAACGCTCTTTATGAACATTGTTTTAATGTGTTGTGCCCACTGGATGAAAGTGCATTGAATGCTTGGACTGGAAATCCAAAGTTGTCTTCAAACGAAATGTTATCAATGTCGGCAGCTCTAAGATATCTTCACAGTGGCAAGATTATATTCTGGCTATAATTACCACCGCATTTATCATTTATCAATGCATTGGACATGAAATTCATAGATAGCGAACAAACAGAGTAGAGGTTCATTCGAAGAAAATGTGCAATGCATGAGCATTACTTACGCTTGTTCTTGTGCATCCACTTTGAACTGGATTTTGTCAGTGATAAGGCATTAGTGTAGAGTTCAAATGGTAAAAATAACCCATTTATACGCACAAAATAACGTTTAGCTGTGCTAATTATCAATCAATCGTATCACACATTTCTCGACTCCGTAATATAGGATATTCTATGCGTATAAATAATTATGAATTTTGTTTTTTTTTGTTATTTTTAATAATACAGTATGATAAGATAGTCGAGAAGCGGCTTGGTGCCCCGACGACCAAATAGGTATCAGTGACATATTAGTGCTGTCCAATGAGCAGCTCGAAATAGCTCGAAGTTGTTCCCGTCCTGCTCGTTCTTTTTAGTCAACAAATGGGCATGAGTAGGACAGGGAGAAACTTCGAGCTACTTCAAGCTCTCATTGGACAGCACTATTATGTTTGATTGTGTTTGGTTCGCTATCATACTTACATAAATATTGTTTTTGTTTTATCATAATTTTGTAAAGCGTTAATGTTTTAAGTAGGGGCAGCAGGGACTATGTCCAAGGGCTTGACGATCCCTCCTCAGGCCATCCGCGAGTTGTGGCGCCTGCCTAGGATGTGGTGGGGTTTGACAGTGGGCCCTGTTAAACCTCTATAAAAAGCTGCATGTATCCGCAAGTAGGCTCCGCCAAAGCGACCGTGTGCCGCTCAAAGCGCACAAGCCCAAGTCCTGGTGTTAGGTGGGACGCTAAACAGCCCTGACACGATGGTCCTCCGGCGAGACAGGAGGTTTGCGCAGGCCCAATAAGCCGCCTGGAAAACCAATAATTACGAACAATATAAGAGATAATGCGACTCGATATAATCGGCAAAGACCTAGGCGACGAATAAAGGATCACGATTGGAAGCTTGGAACATGGAACTGCAAGTCGCTAGGTTTCGTAGGTTGCGACAGGATGATCTACGATGAATTACATCCCCGCAACTTCGACGTCGTGGCGCTGCAGGAGATTTGCTGGACAGGACAGAAAGTGTGGAAAAGCGGGCATCGGGCGGCTACCTTCTACCAAAGCTGTGGCACCACCAACGAGCTGGGAACCGGCTTCATAGTGCTGGGTAAGATGCGCCAACGCGTGATTGGATGGCAGCCAATCAATGCAAGGATGTGCAAGCTGAGGATTAAAGGCCGTTTCTTCAACTATAGCATCATCAACATGCACTGCCCACACGAAGGGAGACCCGACGACGAGAAAGAAGCGTTCTACGCACAGCTGGAGCAGACATACGATGGATGCCCACTGCGGAACGTCAATGACATGAAAGCGCAGGTAGGAAGGGAGGAAATGTATAGAGCGGTCATCGGACCGGATAGTCTGCACACCGTATCGAATGACAACGGCCAACGATGCATAAACTTCGCAGCATCCCGCGGAACGGTAGTCTGAAGCACCTTCTTTCCCCGCAAAAATATCCACAAGGCCACATGGAGATCACCTAACCAAGAAACGGAAAACAAAATCGATCACGTTCTAATCGACGGTAAATTCTTCTCCGACATCACGAACGTCCACACTAACCGCAGTGCGAATATTGAATCCGACCACTACCTCGTTGCAGTATGCCTGCGCTCAAAACTCTCGACGAAGAGACCGTGAAGAACAAAAGTTCTATGAGAAGTTGAACCGTTCACGTAAGGGCCACGTGCCACAGCCTGATATGTGTAAGGACATAAACGGGAACCTTCTTACGAACAAGCGTGAGGTGATCCAAAGGTGGCGGCAGCACTACGAAGAGCACCTGAATGGCGATGTGGCAGACAAAGATGGCGGTATGGTGATGGACCTGGGGGAACGCGCGCAGGACATAATTCTACCGGCTCCGGATCTCCAAGAAATCCAGGAGGAGATTGGCCGGCTGAAGAGCAACAAAGCCCCTGGGGTTGACCAACTACCAGGAGAGCTATTTAAACACGGTGGTGAGGCACTGGCTAGAGCGCTGCACTGGGTTATTACCAAGATTTGAGAGGAGGAAGTTTTGCCGCAGGAGTTGATGGAAGGTGTCGTGTTTCCCATCTACAAAAAGGGCGATAAGCTGGATTGTAGCAACTACCGCGCAATCACATTGCTGAACGCCGCCTACAAGGTACTCTCCCAAATTTTATGCCGTCGACTAGCACCAATTGCAAGGGAGTTCGTGGGGCAGTACCAGGCGGGTTTTATGGGCGAACGCTCCCCCACGGACCAGGTGTTCGCCATTCGCCAAGTACTGCAGAAGTGCCGCGAATACAACGTGCCCACACATCATCTATTCATCGACTTCAAAGCCGCATATGATACAATCGATCGGGACCAGCTATGGCAGCTAATGCACGAACACGGATTTCCGGATAAACTGACACGGTTGATCAAAGCGACGATGGATCGGGTGATGTGCGTAGTTCGAGTTTCAGGGGCATTCTCGAGTCCCTTCGAAACCCGCAGAGGGTTACGGCAAGGTGATGGTCTTTCGTGTCTGCTATTCAACATCGCTTTGGAAGGGGTAATACGAAGAGCAGAGATTAACACGAGTGGAACAATTTTCAATAAGTCCGTCCAGCTATTTGGCTTTGCCGACGACATAGATATTATTGCACGTAACTTTGAGAAGATGGAGGAAGCCTATATCAGACTGAAGAGGGAAGTCAAGCGAATCGGACTAGTCATCAACACGTCGAAGACGAAGTACATGATAGGAAGAGGTTCAAGAGAAGATAATGTGAGCCACCCACCGCGAGTTGGCATCGGTGGTGACGAAATCGAGGTGGTAGAAGAATTTGTGTACTTGGGCTCACTGGTGACTGCCGAAAATGATACCAGCAGAGAAATTCGGAGACGTATAGTGGCTGGAAATCGTACATACTTTGGACTCCGCAAGACGCTCCGATCGAATAGAATTCGCCGCTGTACAAAACTGACAATCTACAAAACGCTTATTAGACCGGTAGTCCTCTACGGACACGAGACCTGGACGATGCTCGTGGAGGACCAACGCGCACTTGAAGTTTTCGAAAGGAAAGTGCTGCGTACCATCTATGGTGGGGTGCAGATGGCGGACGGTACGTGGAGGAGGCGAATGAACCACGAGTTGCATCAGCTGTTGGGAGAACCATCCATCGTTCACACCGCGAAAATCGGACGACTGCGGTGGGCCGGGCACGTAGCCAGAATGTCGGACAATAACCCGGTGAAAATGGTTCTCGACAACGATCCGACGGGTACAAGAAGGGGGGTGCGCAGCGGGCAAGGTGGATCGATCAGGTGGAAGATGACTTGCGGACCCTCCGTAGACTGTGTGGTTGGCGACGTGTAGCCATGGACCGAGCCGAATGGAGAAGACTCTTATATACCGCGTTGTGTACGTTGCATTAGTCTGAATAAATAAATAATAATTGTATGAGAGCCCCTCCCCCTTTCCAGAAGGGAGAGGGGTTTCGAACTACCACAGAAATATATTTTCCCTTCCAAAATCTCCACATGCCACATTTGGTTCCATTTGCTTGATTAATTCTCGAATTATGAAGAAACTGGTGTTTCATTTGTATTGGTCCCCCCTTTCCAAAGAGGGGAGGGGTCTCGAACCATCTCAAGAACCTTCCCCGGTCCCGAAAACCTTTGCATACAAATTTACGAGTCTATAAGAATCAGACAGACAGACAGAAATTCATTTTTATGTATATAGAAGATTTGTATAACAAGCATACATGTAGTGTAGTGTTCTTTCATGAGTTATCAATGTTGGACTACAAATTTCATTTGATCTGTATCGTTCATTAATAATATCGAAAGCAAATAAAAAGTTAGGAAGTAAGCTGACCAATTCAGGGCACCAGGAGTGGGTGGGACAGGTAGGACATGTCCTACGCATGAATTTTCCTGGGTGGGACAGTCAAAGCATTGTCCTACCCATGATTATGGTATGAACATATGAAGTCATTCGATGGTAAGAATTTGTATGTTAGTAGAAGGTTATTTTAAAGCTAATCAGAGTCCAAACAATAATCATAGATGTTTTTGGGATCCTAAAACAATAGACTGATTGTTCTTTGGGACCTCAGACACTTTATTAACCCGTAAAGCGCTCAAGGTGGTCTAAACTTTACTTCTCAGACTCTAAACGTTTTACAGAGGTAAAATAGAAGTTGTTGAAATCTAAGAAATCAGACGGCGGTACCAAGATCGACATAGGCGCACGGATCAAGAAAGCAAGGGCTGCCTTTGCGAGTTTAAGAAATATTTGGAAAAACAGGCAGATAAGTGAACGCACCAAAATACGAATTTTCAACTCTAACGTGAAATCTGTGCTGTTATACGCTAGCGAAACATGGTGTGTATCAGTGGAGAACACTCAAGGGCTGCAGGTGTTCATTAACAGATGCCTGCAGGCCTGGTGGCCTAACAACTGGATCTCAAACAACGAGCTCCATCGTCGTTGTCACCAGAGGCCGATAGCAACAGAAATTCGGGATCGGAAGTGGGCCTGCGTCGGCCACACTCTACGTAGGGGCGGAAACGAAATCGGTAAACAAGCATTAGACTGGAATCCAGCGGGACATCGCAGCAGAGGCAGACCCTGAGGCTCATGGCGGCGAAGCCTCAATAAAGAAATAAAATAAGTCGACCGAAATCTAACCTGGCAACAGGTTAAAGCGAATAAATAAATAAAGTATCCCGATAGTTACCGTTTGCTGGGCTTAGAAACGCTGGAGCAGCGTAGAAAATTTCAACAATCACTACTAGTGGTCAAACTGTTGAATGGTGAGACTGATGGTCCTGAATTGCTTTCCATGTTGAACTTCCGTGTGTCAATTAGAGCCCTGCGGAATTAAACATTGCTGCAGCAACGATTTCACAGAACAGTATTTGGGAACAACGAGCCGATTGCAGTCTGGCATGTTTTAAGGTTTTATACAAAAATTTTTCATGTTGATATATAAATGTTGAAGTTTTTCATATACCCAGTTCTAATACAGTTTCTAGTAGGTTCTTATACAGAATTACATATAAGAAAATTTAAGAAACGCTGCTTTAGGAATCTGCTTTCCGTATACGCCAAAGTTTTTTTTTTTAAATTTGTATGAATTGATCCATTTGCTCAATCGATTCTTCAATCAACTAAGGTCAACTTTGCCAAAGAACACATAATAGGTCCCATATATTTTGTCGCATCTAAGTATTTTTGAAATTTTAAACATAAAATTTAAAATGTACTGTTTTTTAGGTTGGGCATAACCTTAAACCTAAACCAACGTAAGGCTAATACTTCATGCTAGTTTATAGGTACATGCAGAACTTTTTCAGTTTTTGTTATCGATTTTTAGGATAGTTCGAAGCTTCCAAAAGTATAGTTTCTTTGGGAAAGATCACCTAGAATAGTTTAAACAATTGACTGAATCAATAAAACGACTTACAATTTTTGACAGGAATGGTCAACTGCTGGTTGCCTGTACTAACGCCAGAATCACTATTTTGTTTACCATCCTACCATAACTGCCCATGATTTTATAGCTGACGTATAAACCATTCAGAATTCCAGCGAATATGACTTACTGCGCGTTTACAAAGGTAATTCAACCGCTGTAACATCGATACGTTACATGATTCAAATCTCTTTTAAGTATCTACGGGTTGAAATGTGTTAAATTTGTGAGTGCAATGGTTGATACATCAACTATGGAATTATATGCAGATAAGCTGTTCTATATTTTCCCTTTTCTATGGGCTTACCTGCTGTTATTTCGTAATGGGTCGAACTTTATGATGAGAAAATGTATCTTAGATTAAACAGGACAAATCTAACGATCTGGGTGCACTAGAAGAATTATCTCGAAAACCATCGGAAACTTCTAAACTAGGAGATCAAAATGATCAACCCAAATGATTGAAGCTTACAAAACTGGGCTTGATTCGTATATTGATGCATGCAGCTTCTGGACGCGGTGCTAATTGTATCTAATTCAAAGTTTTTGAATCTGCGCGCGCTCTCTTGATCGAACCAATTTCTGTGCGCACTACTACTGGTAAACATAACAAAGATTTTTAACCCTCATATCGAAGCTTAATTTTGAAGGTTTGACTGTGAATTGTTTCATGGGCCACATTCTTTGTTCATATGTCACAGCCTTACTTGACTTTACTCACGATGTCTTCGTCCAAAGAACTTTATTTTTTAAATCTTTGAAATGCCTTACTACGTGAAGGTAGGGGTTTTTTTCTTGAGCAAGGGTAAACGGAAATCTGCAACCAGACACCTGAGGAGGTACTCAGGTAGTGTGGGGATGGGTATGTCATGTAACTCTTACCCGACCCACTAAAACCAAAACCCTTTCGCCAGTCCGTACCCCCGGCCCGCAATTAAGCAATACATCAGGGGTGAAGGTAGGGGTAGCGAGGGTAAAGTGAACAGGCGGGGTAAAGTGGGTAACTGCTTGTTTATCCCCTATTTATGGATTTATCGTATAATTTTCCATGCTACACCATAAATTAAGCATTTCATGCTCTCCGAGCTATTTCAAATCATGAAATATCTATTTAACGACTAGATTTTAGCAAAATTCTGCGCACTTTCGCAAAATGCTTGTTTGATGTAATTTCGGCACTGTTGCATTTAAGCCATGAAAACTCGGAGTTAGTAGTTCTAAACCAAAATATCGTTCACATCGTTCATTTTGCTTGTTATGAAGCGGAACTGGGTGATGTAAGATAGTTTTTTAACTTTTTTCTTAGTTTAGGTGTTCTTTGAAAAACATGTAGCTATGGGGGTAAATTGGTCATGTCGCCTGGGGGTAAAGTGAGCAATGTTCTGACAGAAAAATGTTGATAACTAGCTCAAATTTCAACCTTAATCGGTTCGGTTGATAGTGGGATAATAAATCAGGGGTGAAGAAAAGAGAGACCTGGTCATTTACGCTCCACATACACATTTTCGTACAATTTCTACATTCCTGAGCGAATATTTCCATACAACGCACCTCGTTCATGGAAACATCCATATCTCAGATGATTGCCATCCGATCTGTGATATCTATAAATCAATCAACTCAATAAAAGCTCTAGTTTCTGTAAAAGAGTATAACAAGGGCTAACATTTTATCTATTTTAATAATATAGGCGCACAAAATCTAGCATTTTTGACATGCCCTCAAATAATCTGGAATTTCTTTTGCGGCCAGAACATGATTTTTAACCCATTTTTCAAAACTAGATGAATTTCCTGCCGAACCATTCCAAAACCAAAGGAACCTGATATTTCACTGAGCAATGGTGAATCGAATATTCAAAAAAAAAATCCCGCCCTATCATTTTGACCAAGCCCGGTACGTCTGCTTGTCTGTGATAAAACGAAGGGCTTATACCTGTCAGGTAACATTTTGAATATTATTGATATTTTGTATTTGGTTTAAAATATTTTGATCGACTTATTTGCTTTATTTACAATATTGTTCACTTTACCCCACTGCCTGACCATTTTACCCCGCCCAAAACAAAATTGAACTATTTTGGACTAATTTTATATGATCAAAATAACATATTTAAACATTTTTTCAATTTTTTTTAACAACAGGCTTCGTTAACCAATAAGATAAGCTTCGACACACCTGCTTTCAACAATGCAATTTCTTGATAGCCACTTGATAATCTGCAGCAGTTCTTATGGTGTCCAATTTACCCCCACCACCCCTACAGTTTTTCTTTTTCTGCAAAGTCAATTTACAAAATGATCTATCTGTTCATTTTCCATACATTTTTGGAGAGGTAAAATCGGGTTTTATTCTAGATTTGTGTGGAGTTTGTAAAAATACTGAAAAAATATTCATGATTCCTCGATAGGACATTTTCGTTTATCCGTAACATGGAAGTTAAGATTTTATACCTTCACATAATGGGTATTTCAGAGAAACAATTTTTTTCTTTTGTTATAAATCATATTTTCTCTTAACGACAATGTGAACTGAATAGTTTTATTAACTATCTTCCAAGATGCGTAATCCAAGAAGTGCTGCGTACAATACTCGGAGGGAAACTAGAAAATGGTGCGTGGCGCAGACGCATGAATCATGAGCAGTATCAAGTATACAAAGAAGAAAATATTGTGAATCGTATAAAATACGACAGACTTCAGTGGGCTGGTCACTTAATGCGAATGTCGGAAGAAGGAATAGCGAAAACAATATTCAACAGAGAACCAGATAGGGACCGGTGACTTTGTGGAAGGCTACGAACACGCTGGCTTCATGCGGTGGAATCGGGCCTGGGGACCCTGAACGTTCGGGGAAACTGGAGAAACATCACCCAAGACCGACGATTATGGAGCTCTACAATACGCCAGGCATAGGTGTATCGACGCTGTAGCCAACCAGGTATCCAGGTAGGTATGCGTAATCCAAGTACATACCACATTTTTCGTTCTCAAGCAGAGTTCAAAAGTCAAAAAACGTTTTTATTTTCACTGGTGGGGCTGGTGCATAGTAAAAAAAAAATGAAAATAAGCTTGGTCGTTTTACAAAGTTGTCTCAAATGACATTACTTCACAAACTAGTTTTTCATCCATCAATTCGATTCTCTAGCTCAGTATGGTGTCGGCGTGTGAATTCGTTGAATTATTATCAATCATCCATGAAACAAAAATCGCTTCGAAGTGCCACTAGGGATTTTCCCATGATCCTTTTTAATGATTATTGTCGTGCAGTACGGTGCAGGAATTTCCTTATTGGTTCTGTGAAAGCATTCGCCTTTCCTTTACCACTAGTGACGTAGAAAGGCTATAAATTCAATAAGATTCACGAATGATGTTATCTCGTTGAACTGCAGATTTAAAAAAAAAAATAAAAAAAAGCTCTAAAAGTGTGTTATCAAGCATATCATTTAACCCTCTACAACTTTCATTTAGCTAGTTCTTTAGATACAAACTCATTCTAATTAAAATAGTAAAAGCATCATCTCAGATGTTCGGAAAAGTTCATACCACCACTACATGTATTGATCTAGAGTTCACCCATCTCCGGTGAGCAAACGAGAAAAAAGGCTCGACAAGATGATAAAAGGACAAGCCTTCAAACCAAGTGGTATCTCGTGATGTTTCAGCGTCCCCATCCTCATACTCAGTAGAAGGCGACAAAGCACGTACAGCATCAGTGAAAGTGAGCTGGCTAGTCGTCGTTGCCGTCGTCGTCAGGCGGGCGCGCTGTTATGCTCTAGGCGACATCGAACAATGACGGAAAGGAAAATTGATAAGACTCGGAGTGGGAGTGGGGTGCATTGTAATTTCGTGTTCATGGAACCGTTCCCGCGGCGGGTGTCCTTGAATTTTACTCTTGGGATGGGATGCAAAGAACTTTATCAGAGACCGACTTGGGAAGCCCGATTACAACGACGACACATTATATAAAACTCCCAGGATGGTGGGAATTTAAAATCAATTCTGCAATTTTGTTGAGTAATCAAGATAATAGCTCCTACCTTGTAAGATTCTAATGCTACTGATTTCAGGATATATTCAGCACACCAACTCGGATTGAAATCTTCAATGAATTATGCAGATTTTTCACTAAAGAAAGCTCACTGAACCCAGAGGAAATCTTGGGATGCTGTCACCAGATGAGTTTACAACATACTGATAAGGTATGCTACTATTCTCCTGCTGATATCAGGGAGTAGTACATCCTGATACACTTCCGGCAATAAGGTTTTTTGATATGATGATACAATAGTTGCCTTTCAAACTGAGTAAGAAATAAATGAAATTTTGTAAACTTTGCAAGGAACTCCCGGAAACCCTTTGTTCTTTCTACGCATAAAAACATTTATGAACGTTCCTTTTGCTTATATTTAGAAATGGAAATATTAGCGAAATACTTGCTTTGTTGGAGTGTTAGAAAGTCGCACGCAGAAGTTTTGAGAAAAGGGATGTTTTTGGCTAGTAAATGAGAAATCGTAATGCTTATACTTTCGTCCATGCTAAGGGCTAAATTTCATACTTGTTCCTCTTGAATATAGCGAAAAACAGTTTTTATTCACGGTCTTATCAATTTGTTTTGTATCTGACCAATAATTTCAAACTATGGTGTATCCCTTTGATATTTCACATTTTATGTCCTGTGAGATACGAGAGAATACGCTTGGTACTGTACATACCCATTATACAACAAGTGTTTGTACGCATGTCACGCAATGTGATACTACTGTGGAAGTAGGATTCTGATGTTCATAGCGAGAAACGGCGAACACATTTTTGTCACTCCTCACGGTGCATATAAGAGGCCAAACCATATCAAACATTCAACAGGTTGGACAACATTTGAATGTAGGTTCATATTTTCAATCTTGTGACACAGATAAGGCATTGGCTATATAAAGTTTGCTAGACGCTATGGGGCCTTCCTTACCTTAGTGTGGCAGTCATGTAGGAAGCTATATAGAAAAATCATACCTTCGGTTATATCCAGGAAATTCGCCAGTTGAAAGTTCTTAGGAACTCCTAAATCTCGCTTAACTTTTCAAAAGGACCTAAGTAACATTTTTTCATGAATAAATTTGAATAGCGCAATCAACAGAACAACATGAAAGCTTTTGATTGCAGTACTCAGATTAATTCATGAAAAAAATGTTACTTAGGTCCTTTTGAAAAGTTAAGCGAGAAATCAGTGATGCTTAGCATTTTGGGAGTTTTTTTTCTTAATTTGTTTTTCATACAATAAAAATGAGCTTTGCCCATACGCGAGGAGAAGTGGAATCACTGAAATTTAACACGGCAAGGTATAGCCAATGGAATTGAAAATAATTTTAAAAATTACAAACAGAGATTTTTTTGAAAAGGATTTATTAGGCGGGATTAGAAATTCAATAAACATTAAAAGTACTACCATCCCCGGAAACATTTCAAGAAAAAACTTCATTGTCATTTACAATCAAATTAATATATGTATAATGTAGATAATCAAATTTCTAACCTCATGCTATAAATTATTTGTAAATAAATATCATTTTGAAATTTTGAAAATTATTTTGAGAGCTGCATCCCATACCTCGCTGTGAATTTTTTTCATGATTCTACTTTTGAGGCATTCCACGGGGGCATGTCAGTCGATCCTGAGCGACCATTTCGAAAATATTTGAAACTCTGCACAGTTTTTCAATTTCATCTAAATCGTCATTTTTCGATATCAAATCTTCATATTGAGTCACGACTAACTTTTCAAAAGGGTGTATGTGAAAATGGTTCAAAAATATTTAAAAAGCTGCACAGCAAAAACGGAATGTTCGATTGTTATGATTTTTTCAGCAAAGTTAGACAACTAAATGGTGATTCTTAAGAAAATGCGCACAGTAAAAAAAAATTGTTTTGCCTTTAAAAATATCACTTTTGTCACAAAAACCCAACTATCTCAAAACCCTATCTTTTTTCGAACGTAATTTTTTCAGGAAAAACGGTCCATTATATTAGCTATCTACCATAAAAATTTGGTGATGGTAAACTAATAAACAAAAAAGTTATGACATTTCAAACATTTCACAATTTTCACAAAAAAAATTTTTTTTCTGTGTAAGTTATTTCGAGAATTGCAGTTTGATGCAGATTTTATTGTTAAGGGACGTGATTTAAACAAGTTGTTTTCATGATATTTTGATTTAATTATTCATAGCATCTATAAGAAACTTAGACACGATCCAGTGTTGTGATCAAAAGTATTGATAGTGTCATAATTTTCATTGCACGTGACTGGCGAAAATTCTTTTAATAGTGTTGAAACCTGTTGATAATAACGTTGATAGAAACATATCAGAAATGTTATTTTTAAGACAAAAGCTGCAAAATCAAAGATTTATATACACGTGTACGTCTATAGTTTATCTGCAAAAATATACCTCTTAGAGAATAGACTTTATGATCGGGAGGAAACGGGTATCTTCAACAACAACAAATGCATGATAGGTACATACCATGACAATGCTCACGAAAAAGCAAAAAATTACTACTACTAAGGTTGTTAAAGATCTTATAGTAATTTTTTCTTCAGTCAAACAAATGACACCAAACTAGTCAGTAAAAACTTAAAAGTGATTTTGTTTATTGAAATATTACGAACAACATGAGTAGCCGCTTTCTCAACTGTTGTAGGCCGTTTGATGGAAAAAAGTGTTCAAAAGAGTTACGAAATCTCACCGAAAGCACCATAGATAAACTGAAAGCGACTTGTTATGCTCCAATGTCCACATTGAATACAAATTTACGCATTTGCACGTCCTGCCGTCTAAACGTTGACAAAAGAGCAATCTGTATATCATCGGTTGAGCAGAGCGCAGGAAGTTCGAAAACGACAGCAACTGAGGAATTGCCAGATGTATCGACAACAACTGAGGAATTACCAGAAGTATTAAGTGCTGAGAGCCTTGCCACCGTACCATCAGCGAAATCTGTTTCAACAAATCAATCGGAAGATGAGTGTATCCAAAAGGTCAACATCGAACGCTTTAACGAGGGCATAGCTGGGATAAAAGTGACTCCGATTAAATGGAGTAAGATGGACTACGTTTATTACCCGGAGAAAAATACCGTGAAATAAACGAAGCTGTACGAAGAAACCTCTTCAAATTAGGACCTGATGATGTGGAAAATACAGACTACGATGAGGTAATTATAAATATGAAGGAAAGGTTCTCGAATGCAGCCACGACAAGGAAAGAAAAATTATTGATTTTGTCGATGCTGCCAAGTTCGTGGTCTATTCAGGATGCCATTGATGAGTTCAAAACCAATAGAAATACAGTAAAAGAGGCAAAACAATTGAAGAATAACTGTCTTTCAACCAAAAATACTAGGTCTAGTACTGCATTAACAGATGAGACAAAAGAAATAGTAGTTCAATATTTTGAAGATGATGAAGTAAGTCGAGCTATGCCTGGTCAAAAGATTATGCATCAGTAAAAAGATGGAAAGCGTCAAGCAATCCAAAACGATTAATGATGACGACTTTGAAAGAAGCGTACACACGCTTCAAGGAAATTCACGATAATATTAAAATAGGTTTTTCCTCATTTGCAAGCCTTCGGCCAAGGCAATGTAAGCTTCTTTCCAATTCAGGAACACATAATGTGTGTGTGCACAACCCATGAGAATATTAATCTTATTTTACATAGTTTGAAAAGAATCAATTTAACAAAGGATATTAAAATGTTAACTGGTAGTCTTTTGTGTGAAAATACAACATCAAATTGCTATCTACGATCTTGTTCGGATTGTCCAGATTCTTCATCATTGGAAAATACTTTATTCGCTGAGTTTGAAGAAAAATATATTGATCAGTTATCATTTGAGCAATGGGTGACCACGGATAGGTGTGACATAGAAACTATTGTAAAACCTGTAGATGAGTTTGTGTCATATTTTTGCTTGAAATTAGAAAGTTTAATCCCTCACGATTTCATTAAAACAGAACAATCCAGCTTTTTACAAAAAAAAGGAAAAATACATTACAAAATGGTGAATTTTTAGTCATTTGTGATTTTTCTGAAAATTACAGCTTTGTATTGCAAGATGAAGTGCAGTCCCATCACTGGAACGTACAACAAGCTACAATTCATCCATTCGTTATTTATTTTAATGGAAGTACGCAAATTGAACACTTAAGTTTTATTATAATTTCCGAAGATTTAAGACACGATTCAGTAACCGTAAACCTGTACAAAAATACAATGATTGTCTTTATACGCGTTGATAAGCATAAAGAAGTCAAAAAGACATATTTCATGTCTGATGGAGCAGCGTCGCAGTACAAAAATCGTAAGAATTTTTCGAGCCTATGTCAATTTAAATCAATGTACGGAATTGATGCAGAATGGCATTTTTTTGCTACATCACATGGCAAAGGTCCTTGTGATGCTATTGGAGGAACAATAAAGCGCATGGCCACAAGAGCAAGTTTAGCCAAAGAACGTGAGCATCCAATTAAAACTGCGAAAGAACTTTTGATTGGGCAAATCGTAGAAAAGAAAAGATTTAACCAAATTATCATTTTGTTTTACTACTACTGAAGAGTACGAAATAAAGGCTTCAGAGCTCAGCGAGCAATTTAATAACGCGAAAACGATCCAAGGAACCCAAAAATTTCACTGTTTCATTCCATTGTCGGAAAATAAAATTAAAGCAAAACTATACTCAAACTGTGCTGATAATAATTCAAAAGTGTTCGATATTTTAAAAAATTTGAATAAAAATCATGATATCATAACCCATACCAAAATTCAAACCCAAAACTCTTAGAGTTTCTATAACAACATTGTGTAACTGCCACATTTAATTTAATACTTAGGATAATATTAATTCATTTTTATTTATTTATACATATAATATTTATACATATAATATACATAATATCGATGAATACATAAATATGGAATATCATACAAACAACTTGTTTAACTCACGCAAGGCCCTTAAAAATAAAATCAGCATCAAACTGCGATTCTTGAAAAAAAAAATACACGGAAATTTTTTTTTTTACTATATGTGAAAATTGTGAAATGTTTGAAATGTCATAACTTTTTTGTTTACCATCACCAAATTTTTATGGTAGATAGCTAATATAATGGACCGTTTTCCCTAAAAAAAATACGTTCGAAAAAAGATAGGGTTTTGAGATATTTGAGTTTTTGTGACAAAAATGATATTTTTAAAGGCAAAATTTTTTTTTGTTTTACTGTGCACATTTTCTTAAGAATCACCATTTAGTTGTCTAACTTTGCTGAAAAAATCATAATAATTGAACATTCCGTTTTTGCTGTGCAGCTTTTTAAATATTTTTAAACCATTTTCACATACACCCTTTTGAAAAGTTAGTCGTGACTCAATATGAAGATTTGATATCGAAAAATGACGATTTAGATGAAATTGAAAAACTGTGCAAAGTTTCAACTCAATAGAAAATCATGAATTAAAAATTTTCTTAAATTTTGATGCTGTTGCTTGGAATCGCTCTTTTTCTTTTGATGACAGAATTCATTCTTCTCTTAGCGTATGCTAGTTAGTACTTGGACCAAAGCTTTTAAATATATCTATCAGCTGAGTGTAACAAAACGGATATTTGATTTAAATTCACTCCGCTCAAAAAGATTAGAGTAGAGTGGGGCAAGAGTGCGCGTGGGGTAAGAGTACGTTTTCGATTTTTTGAAGTAATAAAAAAAGATAAAGTAGCAGCACTGCATCAGTTTGACAGGTATTCTGGCCAACTATTATCATGTGTAATTGTAAACGATTTGAACAAACAACAAGGGAGATATGGAGTTAGATAACTTTTTGGTCATTTTGCTAAAAATAATTGGATATCCGCAACTAGTATTTCATTACCATATATATGTTCCATCAGGTGAACATTATACCATTTCGATAACCTATTGTATAAAGTACTTTATGGTACAGAACATCAATCCGGTTGGTTTTCCAAGAAGTCAAAACCATTACTTGAATAACTTTTGGGACTGTGGGGTAAAAGTACGCAGGAACCGGTGGGGCAAGAGTACGCATATGAATCTTCAAGTTATGATGTCAAACCCGTATCTCCGTCCGAAATAAGACTTCTTTCAAAGCGTAAAGATCCACAACTAAGAAAAAAGGGACAGAATTCGAAATTATCACAAGTTTTCAGGATAAGTTGAAGTAATTCGGTGTTAGAAAGGACTTAGCGAACAAAGCACTGAAGCGAAATAATGAAATTGTATTAGGACTTGTTGTACACCTAAGCATAGCACGAAAACACAATTTCATCTAAATGATAATTTCATTTAATCAAAAGAAACAATCATAAATTACGCAACGTTGTGAGATGTGTGACGATCCATATAATTTTTAGAGGATTCATACAAATAGTGTAAGATAGGGGGGGGGTGTGATGAAATAGCTAAATTTTACGTTACGTGATTGGTAGACTTTCTTTAAGGAAAATGCCTTTGTATACGCCACGCGAAACCTGATATATATTTTTACCTCTGTAGTTTTTTGTATATATAAAAAATAATAGTTTTTCGTATGAAAGTGCACATTTTTAGGACCCCTCCTCCTTTAAGAGTTACGTAATCTTTAAACATTCCCTAACATATGCTCATTAAACATCAATTAAATGTTATTAACTCTTATTTGTGTTAATATATACTTAAAGCACATGATTGGATAAATGCGTACTCTTACCCCACCCGATGCGCACTTTTACCCCACCGGTGGGGTAAGAGTGCGTTTTTCACTTGTCTTGCAATAAGGGTTCTACTAAAACGAATCTCAATAATTTCAATATTTTTTCCACTGGGTAACATAAAGGGAGAGTATATGAATCATCGACACTGATTTGATATGCAGAAGCTTGCTTCATAAGGGCCACATGATCGATTGAAAACTAAGTGCGTACTCTTGCCCCACTCTACTCTAAAGCAAAAAAAGGTGTGGCCCGCGGGCCGCAATGTAATTTCGCTTTGATCAAGTTTTACGGAGTAATTTCAACACCAATAACCGTTTTAATACCCTCAGCTGATAGATATATTTTAAAGCTTTCTTCCAAGTACTAACTTGTATTGTCAAAGCTCATTTTTATTATGTAGCAAAATAAGGAAAAAAGGTCCAAAATGCTAAGCATCACTGACTTTTTGTCACCCCCGATGACGGTAGTATTGAAAATTCTCAGGAGCGTAATGTCTTTTATAGATTTTATGCAGTTTCTGTTTACTGTTTACGATTCTGTTTACGTTTGTCTATCTCGCTGGATTTGTCTATCCAAACTGGGTTCTTAGAGTAGAAGCTTTAGTACACATCAAATAGTGGCGGAAACCCGGACAAAACTTCAATATTTTTGTTTTTTTGTGAATCTCGTATTTTTTCAATTGTACACATATATATTAAATCAGATCAAAATTTGATTATAGCTTGAAAATTTAATTTTTGGTGACTTGTTGAAGTTGATGCTGTAAAGCGTCTCTCTGTATGTATGGAAAAAGGAAATTGACTACACTTTTTTTCGGGAAAAATTCTGAACTATCTTGCATCATGTATTAAAATCTATTGTTGTTTTTTGTTCTTTCCGGTGGTTAGTATGGTGAATTGCGACTAGCTGCGCCAAAGCTGGAAATTGACTTTGTTAATGTTAGGATGAAGACGCTGTTACTGTTTTAGATCCTAAAGCATGGGCTTCCAGAAGTGTTTGACTTGCATAACCTCAAAATGAGTTCAGCGATCCAAAATTACTCTTTGGTGAAAAATTTGAGCAACATATTAGGTTTTGTCCGGCATTTGTATGGGGGCCCACCACTGTGCACTGTAGCCATTAATAATGTTTTGTCCAGAGAAAAGATATTTTAGTTACTAGATAAAGATTGTCGCTTCGGTTCCCTTTGTTCTGCTGTCCGGAACATGTTGGGTACCAAGCTGTCAAATCGTATGTATTTTTCTTCTTTGACATTTAGCTCCTCTATCCTCGCCAGCAAAAGATGTTCCGGACAGCGACGACAGCGACAATCTTTATCTGGTAACTAAAATATCTTTTGTCCAGAGTGTATGTAATTAAGAGTGGCGACATGTGCCGCATTTGACAGGTCTTCTGCTCGTTTGGAACGCGATTTTGTATGGGAATGACAAATAAATTTTGTTCCAATTCTGAGAGTGTTAACACTCTTAATTACATAAACTCTGGTTTTGTGAAATAATGCATCCTTATGCTGAAATGGCTGTTTACTATGTACCATGTTGTATGTAGTAAATGTTTCATTTTACCAATAACACCGGTTTGAGAACCAGTAATTTGGCTGCTAAGCCGATGCAAATGCAAACTAGATATTGGTCACGCGAATAGGAGCGACACTAGCAATATAATATTTTGAATCAATTGTTACTAGAGAACTTGGAAGTTTTCTTTTGTTTTTGGGTACTATTTCATTCACATTTGCAAGCATGACGAGTGTTCAGCAAATGTCGTCGGCAAGCTGAACTGTACCGGATGATCTTGTGTGGAATTGCGTGGCAGAATATGTGGGGCGCCCTGAGACACAAAGAGGTTTCTGAGAAAATCATCGTCGTAATCGGCGAGATTCTGGTACGTGTGATTGACTGTGAACCAAACCGCTGCAGCCTATAACCATGAAGCACCTAAACAACTTTGAATTTGCGAATGATGTTGCACTCCTTGCTCAACGGCGCTCTGATATGGTCAACGACCTTGCCGAGCACTTCTTCTCGGCAGGTTTAATCAACGTAAACGTCAACGAAGCCAAATCGTTGGAGGCGAAAACGGCGACCCCTTCCATATTCACAGGGATTCCACCAGAAAAGGCAGCGACAGTTAATTAGAGCTAGGCATATGTCTGCCGAAGCTTGGGCAGCAGAAATACACATATTCATTGAATTCATATCCTCTTCGATTGCGTGGACGTGCCCTTAATTTTCCGACCGCATATTTCGGTCGGTTTTGCTGAATTTTGGAATTAATTGCATATTATTCGGCAACTCGGCCGTACGAAAACCATTTTTTTGTTAAATATCTTGGCTGTGCATATGCACAGCATATGTTTCGAAATGGACAAATTGATATGAAATTTTGCGAAAAAGAATCCACGTGTCTGTAATCAAGTGTCGGTCTTCCACCGTCATTAGTCGTCTGAGTACAGGCGACCGCTTACGAAAGGCAATCAAACTCATCAAATGCTTTAGCCAAGCAAGCAGGCACAGCAGAGTGCGATTGATTCGCATTCTATACCGTCCCGCCCAGCCAGTTGCTGGGGGGCATGGAGTGCGATCCTCTCGTTTAATAAACAATGTGCACTCGTTTGACTGTGGATATACAACAGTAAAGCACATGTGGAGATTGGACAAATCAAGCATCCGAAAGATATTCAATTTGCAAAAAAGAGAGCTAACCGCGGTGGAGGTTGGTACTCGGATTCTGATGGCTTTTCCGCAAACGTGACCTTTAAGTGGTCTTGTTGTGTAGGGGTCATCACGCCTATCTAGAGAGTAGGAGGTTGAGGGTTCGAGCCCCTCCAAGACACGTGGATTCTTTTTCGCAAAATTTCATTTGTTTTTGGTACGATTCTTGATTGATTGATTGGTCACTACGGACGTCGAAGTTTGAGATTGTGAATAATCGAAAATTAGAGCATTCACTGAACCGATTGGACAATTGCGAAACTGTTGGTTCCTCCAGGTAGGCTGCCACGGTATATGTCCCGTCGAGGCTAGAGATTTTGTATACTACATGCTGGTTTGTTCACCTCTCTATCCCTCACGTATAGCCGAGAATCATCTTGCGGAGTGGCTGCGCGGGCATCGCTGGAGCTGACTGATTGGCTGACTTAGCTCAGTGTTTTGCTGTGAAGGTCAGTTAAGCTAGAATAGTGTGTGTCCGCCGAAGCGAAGGAACTCTACGGTATATTACATCACATCTCTTTCTACCCCATATTTGCAACCACCCTATTGAGGAACGATTGCACCATCGAAGAACGGGCCAAGATGCCATCGCTTAAGCTGTTGATGGTCAAATTGAGGCTGCTTTCAACGATGTATATCGATTAAGTAGGGGGATTCAGGAGACTTCATCCCTCACACAGATTCTTCTTCGGCTGGAGAAAATTGACGATCTTTGGGAAAGGTACGGAGCTACTGTGGTGGAAATTCAATCCCACGAAGATTTCGACGAGGAGGATGTGGACGACGAGGGTAAAAGTGATTCTCTTAATAAAAATAGGCAGGAATTTAGTGGAATCGCTACTGTGAGGTTAAGGCAGTTTTAACAGATCAGGTTAGGGAAAGACAGGAACCAGCTACATTGTACCAACCTTTACTTGGTGATCCTCCAGCACCAGCTGCACTCAAACGTGTACGCCTTCCGCAGATTCTGCCATCTTTCAATGGGGAGATAGACGAATGGTTAAGTTTTAGGGATCTGTTCACTTCCTTAATCCATTGAAAGACAGATTTACCCGACGTAGAAAAGTTGCACTATTTAAAAGGCTGTCTGCAAGGAGAACCTAAAACCTTGATCGATTCTCTTCAGATCACTGCGGCCAAACGCAAACGCATGGAGAATGCTGACCAAACGCTGTAACAACAGCAAATTGTTGAAGAAGTGACAAATCCAGTCTCTTTTGAAGCTACCAGTTCTTGTCAAGGAATCTGCCTCGGAACTACACCTTTTAGTTGGAGGTTTTGAAAAAATCGTGCAAACTTTGGACCAAATCGTTCAACCGGGCGACTACAAAGACTTGTTGCTGGTGAATCTGCTGTCGTCGCGTCTAGATCCTTGTCCTTGTCGTAGTTGGGAAGAGTTCTCTACAACCAAAAAACAAGATACATTGAAGGAGCTTACCGAATTCCTTCAACGACGCGTCCACGTTCTAGAACCTTTACCTTTCAAGGCTGCAGATTGCACGAAATCAATCCATCAACCAGCATCCAGGCAGAAGGTCTCCGCTTCAGTACGATGCAAATGTCCGGGGGACACTGCCAACTGGCACTGGGACTGGCACCAGTGCGGCACTTTCCAACGAATGTCGGTGGCGGATAAGGATTCGTTACTACGGTCGCATTATTTGTGCAAGAACTGTTTCAGGCAAGGACATCAAGCCAAGCATTGTCAGTCCAAGTATTCCTGCAGAAATTGTAAGGGTAGACATCACACACAGGTCTGTTTTAAATCGGAAAGGGATTCCAACCCAAGGCCATCATCTAAGCAACGTTGTACCAACGTGTCCAAAGGAACCCCAGAACCTACTCCATCGACATCTGGCTCCACTTCACCCCAAGTAGCTAACCTGGCGGCTACGGACAGCTTGGTGGCAGGCACAGTTCAGCAATGCTCGTCGAAGCAATTGTCGTTGTTCAGGATGACGACGGCAAAAGGATTCCTGCTCGTGCTCTCCTCGATTTGGGATCAGGGAGTAATTTCATTACCGAGCATCTCAGCCAGCGGCTGAGAGTAATTTCGGAGTAAGGTTAATATTTCGGTTCACGGCATTGGTCTGGTAGCAACCAAAGTGAACCAACGGATTGTGGCTACGATTCACTCTCGGCTTTCGGAGTTATATCTTCTGGTGCTTCCGAAGGTAACAGGCAATCTTTCCACTGCTAACGTCAACATCGCTGGTTGGACAATATCTAAAGGAGTCGAGCTCGCCGATCCATCGTTTTGTGTGTCATCAGGGGTGGAATTGAAGCATTTTTTGACTATTTCGACTCTGGCAGAAAAATCGAGCTTGGAGCGAAACATCCAGCATTACATGACTCCGTATTTGGCTGGATTGTCAATGGAGGATTCTCCAAAGATATTCAAGGATTGCAAAGCAGCTGGAACATCGCAACTAAAGATCGATTAGAACATCTACTAACTCGATTCTGGGCCATGGAGGAAGCAGACTCGAAAACAGTTCAACGCAGATCCGATGGCCACTATTCCGTAGCACTTCCCAAGGACGATGCCATTTCCAGGTTGGGAGAATCCAAGGAGATCGAATTTCGGCGGTTTCTGGGCACCGAACGAAGACTTATCAAGGATACTAAACTTCGGAAGCAGTACGTAAAGTTTATGGAGGAGTACCTGCAGTTAGGTCATATGCGAAGGGTTGAAGAGGATCCAAAACCCACTAAACGATGTTTTCTTCCCCATCATCCGGTGGTCAAAGCTCTTAACATTTCAAAATTTAGGGTCACAATACTCACAATAAGTGAAGAAATGTGAATAAAAATGAGAAAAAAATCGATTTTGGCAACACAAATGGTCCAAACGTGTTGCCAAAATTGAATGGGATCTGTATCACTACTCTTCTATCATATTTGATTATACTTATAGATTCAAAGGCCTTAGCTCCAGCAAATTCATTGATGACCAAGAACATATACCGTGAATGCATTTTATTCTTTTTATCACTAGAAGCATGTAGCATATTTAAAACAGGCTGGATGATATTTGGTTACGTGTGTAGAGCAAAAGGCCATTCTTACATTCTAACTATAGTAGCACTATGCACCATATTTGAAACAGGCTGACTGATCTTCGGTTACGTGTGAAGATTCATAGGCCTTAACTCCAGGTTTGGATGACCAATAACATATACATTAGGGTGGTTCGAAAAATAGATTTTGCTCCACAGTGTTCATCTGATTCTTTATCATGTTCTGAGTGTCGTCTGAAAATTTGAGCTCATTTGGATTAAAACTGATTTACCACAAGCCGTTTCAAGTTTCCATGCAAATTAGTATGAAGAAATTTATTTTTTCATTATACTGTTAATAACGCTTCCCCATTAAGCGCAGGTTAAAAGAAAACCTACATAGCTAAAAGGAATACTTAAAAGCTTTCACTCAGTGAAAACCGCATCTTAATTAATCGTTCCAATAATTAGTAATCGAATTTAATCTATACCGTGATTTTCTGGAGCTAATTGCGTAACTTCTCAACAGGCAACATTGCTGCTCGTGGTGCGAAAGATAGCGCACACAAATTCAGGCTACTATGTTGCACTGCAAATTTTCAGTGATGCCCTCAAAGAAGTTTAACGATCATGACTAAAGATTCGCAACCTGTATTGAAATCGATTACTAATTATTGGGGCGATTAATCAACATGCGATTTTCGTTAGGTGAAAGCTGTTGAGTATTCCTTTTAGCTTTGTAGGGTTTCTTTTAACCTGCGCTTAATGAGGAAACGTTATTATCAATATAATGGAAAAATAAATTTTTCATACTAATTTGCATGCAAACTTGAAATGGCTTGTGCTAAATCAGTTTTAATCCAAATAAACTCAAATTTTCAGAGGACACTCAGAACATGATAAAGCATCAGATGAGCACTGTAGAGCAAAATCGATTTTTTGAACCACCCTAATATACATACTGTGAACGTATTTCATTATTTGTATCACCAAGAGCATGTACCATATTTGAAACAGAATGGCTGACCTTTGGTTACGTGTGTAGACTCAAAAGCCTTAACTCCAAGGATTTCTTGGATGGCTAAAACATATACTGTGAACGCATTTTATTCATTTTATGACTAAGAGCATGTAACATATTTGAAACGGATTGGCTGACCTTTGGTTACGCTTGTAGATCAAAAGGCCTTAGCTCCAGGGCTTACTTGAATGACCTAAACATATTCTGTAAATTCATTCTATCATTTACATCACTAGAGCAAGTTGAATGAAAATATTTTTTTTGAATGTAACATTCATGTTTGCCAAAAATACTACGCCTCAAAAAACATCAGATCTTACATGGAGCAATATTTTATTTTTATATACATAAAAATGAATTTCTGTCTGTCTGAACCTTATAGACTCGGAAACTACTGAACCGATTGGCGTTAAAATTCGTATGCAGAGGTTTTTGGGGCCGGGGAAGGTTCTTAAGATGGTTACAGACCCCTCCCCGCTTTGAAAAAGGGGGCTCCCATACAAATGAAACACCAATTTCTTCATAACTCGAGATAAAATTAAGCAAATGGAACCAAATCTGGCATGTGGAGGTTTTGAGAAGGAAGATATGCTTCTGTGGTGGTTCGAAACTCTCCTGCCGCCTTCTGCAAAGTGGGGCTCCCATACAAATGAAACAGAAATTTCAGCATAACCCGAGAACTAATAAGAGAATAAACCAATTTTAGGCGAAACGAAGTTCGTCGGGTCTGCTAGTACTCAAATATAACTGCTCACTAGCGCCACCTTTGGAAAAAGTAATCATTATACTGAGTACCGCTGTATAGTCCTGGATATCCTGAACAACTTTGTCGAATACAACTTGAGTGTAGATACAAAGGATCTCAAGCTAGAGCCATATTTCACACATATAAGAATATTGCAGGCACACTAACGCCACCTATTCGTAAGATTCCTAATTTCTTCTTCTATCAAACCCACTCAAAGAATATTTACAATGTACTATATTCCACATATATGAGAATCTTGAGTAGTCTAATATATTGGGTTCATACATACCACCACATAGCAGCCAAATTCTAAACTAATCAATGCCCCATATCAAAGCACACACCTTCCTGCATAACCTTTTTGAATAGGTGTAGTTTAAAATAAAAGATATTTTAGTTACCAGATAAAGATTGTCGCTTCGGTTTCCTTTGTTCTGCTGTCCGAAACATGTGTCGTACCTAACTGTCAAATCGTATGTATTTTTCCTTCATTGACATTTAGATCCCCTATCCTCGCCAGCAGAAGATGTTCCGGACAGTGACGACAGCGAAAATCTTTATCTGTAACTAAAATATGTTTTTTTCAAAATGGGTAGGATTTTCAGATATAAGCAAAATAAGCATAAAAAATCACTGTGTTCGTACCCTTTTTTACGAAAACCCCTCCCCGCGAGGTTCCCGCCCACCTATGATCAAACTTAGGTAACATTTTAAAAGGTGATTTAAGGTGATCGGAACAGCCCAAAAATCCAGAATTGACCAAACAACCAAAAAATTATAGCAATTTCAATTTGGGGTCTATATGACCCCAGAGCGCAGACAACGTAAGTTTTTTTGAGCACAGAAGGTTAAGCTTATGCAACTCGACAGACTACGGTGGGTTCAGAGTGTATGTAATTAAGAGTGGCGACATGTACTGCATTTGACAGGTCTCCTGCTGGTTTGGAACGCGATTTTGTATGGGAATGACAGATAAATTTTGTTCCAATTCTGACAGTGTCGCCACTCTTAATTACATACACTCTAAGTCAGAGGATCCCAAACTGTGGTTCGCGACCCCTGGGGGTGTCATGGGCTGTTCAGTGGTGTGTCGCGAAAGACAAATCTTAATTCATAATTTTGTTACTATTTTGTCCCACAAATCTATTCCATATTTTGAATTAGGATCTAACTAATGATTGGATGATTAAAGAATAACAAACCTGACGAAGTCAACGGCCTTTTTGTTATACGATATTTGAGCAAGTAGAAAGAAGTCCTATACAATCCAAATGTAAGCTCCGAACCCAATCCAAAACCAATCCTAAGAGTGAAATCAGTAGTGATTCAGTTTCATTCCAAATTTTCGACCACTATTCTAGTTTGAATCTGGAGCAAAATAGAACAAACTCGCTGGTTTCCCCAGCAGTGTTCCATTCATGTTTTTCAAATTTTCAATTAAATGAAATCATTATGTTGCTGCCAAGAAACATGCCGGAAAGTGGAATTGATTCGTAGATAAAATGACGTATTCATATACCAAAACAATTGAAAAAAAAATTAACCCCGTGATTCAATCGTGGTTCAAAATAGAACGGAGCGTTATACCTGTTTTATTTTTTTTGACAGTTGACTGGTATAAAAACTGAATCTAGAACAGTTGCTGGAAAAAATAATGTTGAATCACTGCTGATTTTACTCTAAGACAATTCGAATCCGATCTAAATCAAATCCAAATCTATTTTAAATCCAATCCATATCTAATTCAAATCCAATCCAAATCCAATCTGAATCCAGTCCTAATCAAATCGAAATCCAATTCAAAATCAATCTGAATAAATTTCAAATCCAATCCAAATGCAACACAAATTTAATTCAAATTCCATCCAAATCCAGTCCACATCCAATCCAAAAAATTGACGAATTTTTGACCAATAAAATAATGAATATAAATGCAAATACAATGAAGCTATTTATTATAATTTGTCCAATCTAACGCGAACTCATTTTTATCTAATTTTACAAAATCAATGCATTTGGTACTTGGTGGGTCGCGAGCAATATAGGATTCTGCTAGGTGGGTCGCATATCCAAAAGTTTGGGAACCTCTGCTCTAAGTGGGTTGTGTAGAGATGTAATGTTTCGTTTCATAATCTAGACTATAAAATCAAAATGTATAATTGATATACATGCGATTATTACAAGTTTTTATATGAAACGCTTCGTTCTATACAATCATGTGATGATGTTATCGTCAGATATGAAGTTATATCACGTGCTTTCTTTTGCTTGTTCTGATTTCATCTATCATGCTCATTACATCTCTACAGGTTGGACACGTTGTTCGTACTCCGGAAGAGCGTCAAGTAAAGATAATATTCAATAGACAACCCGGCATCATGTAAGTTTACTACAAAAGTTTAATATTATATTCGCTGGGGTTCTGCTCGAAGCAAAAACATAGAGTTTATTTGATATGAATAGGTAGTGACATTGCGATAAAGCGAACGAAAATCTTTAAATGTTTATTTACTTTATTATTTATTTCCACTGTAGGCTATAATTAATTGCTTTCACATGTATATATCATCACAATCATTGTTTACGTACACATTTTAAGTAGAACCATGATTTTAGTCCTGCTTCGTTGCACGAAGGCATCACTCGAATAGTGTGTGCACGATTTAAATTCTGTCTAACCGAAGACTACTCTTACAACTGCCAATTTTCTCTCAACAGTCCTTCCTTTTTTCAAATTTCTAAGCTACTGATACGTTAGTACAGCACGTGTTTGATTTGTGCAGTTCACAAAAAGGATACACATAAATTATTATGTTGTTAAATTACGTTTCATTATTACGTACTACAGCTATTTAAAGCGCTTTGTAAATTATGAGATGTATAAAGTAGCTGCATTGCAATATATAGATTTGATTGCGTTGTTACAAATAGCGATGGCAGTCCAATCGTTTTGTTTATTGAATTCCTTTTCCGTATTTTCCACGTGCTACATAAATCTGATTAATAAAAGATGCATACGGGATTTGTGTTCCTAATGTTTCTGGTCGATAATGATTTCATCACCGGAGCGAATGTTATAGCTGTAAAGCCGCTTGTGGGGATACTTCATCTCTTCCAGACCTTGGAGGTCACGCAAATCCTGATCGACGTAGAATAAACGCATTTTCGATGCTGGAAGCCCCACGATTCTTTCCAAACGCGACTTGAGATCCACGACAGTTCTAGAACGAGAGATGAAATAAGAAATTATTCATTAAGGTTCGTTCATAAATTACATAATGAAAATTGACCATTTTCGACCCACTCGTTACGTTTCTGAAATTTGTATATGCCGTAACATTCAGACAGATACCCTCACACCGCTAATGTGGTATGTAATTTGTGAATGGACCCTTACTAGCGAAAGTCTATTTTTTGGAGACTAGATTTTTTAGGCGGCTGAACAAGAAATGTCACGTCAGCTATTCCTAAGATGGCAGGCCAATTACGTGGCAAGATATCGTAGCCCTGGTGTCTTACCGAAAAACCCACAATTTACCCCGAAAAATGTAATCGAAAATAGAGTATTGAATAATCCACACGGCAATGTTTAACGGAAACTTATGGGAAACGCGAGAGCTGCAAATGGTGATGGTGGAGATCGCAGCACTTCAAGATGTCCGATGGCGAGAAACAGGAGAATGGGAATTCTGCGCATTGAACTCAATTGCGGGTACCTCATTCAAGTATCACTTACATCTACTATACTGTCTATGATCGCACATTGGTTCCATAACAAAACATCAAATGGAGAAAATGTGGAACAAACATCAAGCCTTCTTATCCCATCTTAAAAATGAGCACAGACCGAGTCCAATTATCAAGGAAAAAGGGATATGTGGTCATTTTCCATCTGGTACAAACTGGCTTGTATTTTTTTCGATTTTTCCCGAACAAACATTCATTTTTAACAGTTGCATTAGATAATACTATGATGAATATGACCGTTACAGATTCTAGCTCGAAAACTAAAAAAAAATCATACGGGGCTGATATGCGATGTTAGACAGTAGGGTAAACTGGGGTAAAATGCATCCTCGGACGAAACGACCTATTGGCATTTTTGGCGGTGTTTCAGATATATTATCAGGAATGTTTACTGCTGGATTGGTAGTTCGAATTCCTACATGCGACTACATGCGCTGTAGTTAATACTCTTGAAAAACTGACGAAAATGTCTCCAAAAACACCAAAGGATCTTTTTGCCCCGGGGGTGAATATTACTCCAGTTTCCCCTATAGTGGTGGCGAGAAGGAGGAGTTTGGAGTTGGTTTCGTAGTGCTTGGCAAGCGGTAGCGTTGAATTATTAGATGGAGGCTGGTAGGTGATCGCATCTGTGTTTTTTAACGACAAACTCGATGACGTGAAGGACGAATGCTATGAGTGTCTAGATTGTTACCGGCGGGTAACAAATAATAAATAATTTAGAATTATGATTGCGGGAAAATAGGGTAAATAATTGTAAAGTTTATTCGCGAGTTTTAACGGTCATTTTATATTGACGCGCATGGGGCAGGCGATATGTGCGTGAGGCGCACCAGGTGCGATGAAATCATTTGGGTGCTGAGTGGGTGACGAGATCCACTGAACTGGATATAAGAGGAGGAGAAAAGAAGCGATTATCGGTTTTGGGCGGGAAGGTGTTGGTGAACGCTTGGTATGGCAGTTGATGTAAACCTGCGAATTGTAAAGCATCAAAGGAGGATTGGCTTTTTTCTGTCCGCAAAGGAGCACATTTTTTATGACGATTGAGTGAAGCGATAGTGAGGGTTTTTTGTCACCCAAGTTCGAACCAGAAGATTTCGGGACTGTTTTGGCCAACCGAGCCCCGAGTGGACCGTTGAAGACGAAGCCCCGGGACATCTGCAGTGCAAGTGTTTTTGATAGTGGCCCGTGTATTCGGAGTTAGCCACTCCGTGGTCATCCCCGTACCTCCGGATGATATATTCAACAGCGTCGGTTTATCAAACGGAGCCACCGAAGATTCCCCGCCGGAATCACTCCCGGGACCGCCATTCTCTGAATTCCAAGTTTTTAAGCCCGTTGCCGGCGAGCCCCGGCTGGTCTACGTGATTGTCAAGCCATCTCATCATCGACGCGGCCGCCATTTGGATTTCAACAAGAGAAACAAGCGTCAGTGAAGATCGACCTTCCACCCTTGAGGCCGCTGGTTTGCTTTCCAGTGCCCCACCCTTCGTTGATTACCGTCGTTGATACCGCTGTCGATGCTCGTGGCCCTCAGCATCATTCGACGATCGCCGATACGGGATTATACCAAACCAACCATCGTCCGGTGGATTTCCACCGGATCCGACAAAGCTACCGCTAGTCCACGTGATTTCTAGTTGTTCCACCATACGACGATCGCTAGGACGCAATCGCATCCGGGCCGTATTCTTCTCAGCCGCACACTTTATTGGATTACTGCCGACACCAACGAAGCCCCCGCTACGATTGCCTCAATAAAACCAAGTCCGACCGTGAGTAATTTGCGTAAGTTAGGTTCCCGTGATCCGAAAGCTCCCCCGCGTCCGTACGCCCTGAGACCCGGAATCCAAAAGAGGTCTTGAGCACCCACCCCACGGACTGCCGTTGGCTTTAGACCAGCAGTCTGGGGTCTGCTGCCGGTTTCCCTCCGAACCCGAGCTTTTAGGTTCCGGGGTCAAAAAGTAGGTCTTATAAGATAAGAGAATACCCTACGGAGAATACCCAAAACACGACGTGAAATTCATCATCCGTGACGCAAATGCACAGATCGGAAGGGAAGTGTTCTTCCGCACAGTTATTGCAAAGGAGAGCATCTACGCAACTACCAATGACAACGGACTGAGGCTAGTCAATTTTGCCGCCACCAGAAGAATAGCTATCTGTAGCACCTATTTTGCACGCACACTCGAAGACAGCCAAATGGCGATGCGTGTTTTCAAATCGATAATTTTTTGATTACCGTTTGGCATTTCTCAGATGTCATATATGTGAGAACCTTCCGAGGCTCAAATATCGACTCTGATTACTATTTGGTGGTATGTAAGATTCGCGCAAGGCTGTATAGCCTTGGGGAGACCCCATGGGGAAGTTCACTTCTACCTGACACAATTCCTGTCAAACCATGGCTGCTTCCGACAGTACATCCACAGGTTTGAACACGCGCGAATCCCCAACTTACCTGACTGCCTAGGTGTTGACGAAATTGCAGAGCACATACTGTTCGTATATCTTCGTTTCGACGTCGAAAGGAGAGCTATGCACTCTAACTTTCACCTACTCAATGACTGGGTAAAATTGTATTACCATATCTTTTCTTCCCACGGAAACGTTACTCAATTTCCGTCAAAAGCAGGATTAAATATAGTTTTGAGTTGTCCTGCTTTTGACGGAAATTGAGTAAATTTTTCGTGCGATAGAAAGAGAGAGCAATACGATTTTACTCAGTCACTGAGTAGGTGAAAGTGAACGTGTGCTAGACGTTTGCGGTCGGGACACAGCCCGGATACCCTTATGGCCTTATCCAGAGGTGGTGTCAAACAGTGGAGAAGTGGAACACGTTCCGAGAAACAGTTGATCAGCATGATTAACTGGTGAATGATTAAATAGAGCGGAAAGGGTTCGTTCACAAATTACGTAACGCTATATTTGGCGATGTTGGATCTCATCCTCCCTCTCATTAGGGATCATCCATAAATTACGTAACGCTTATAGGGGGAGGGGGTTTCCCGGAGTGTGACAATCCATACAAAATTTTTAAATGATTCGACACTTCGAGGCATAGCAGTGAGGTGTCAGAGTGACCACTAAGTAAGCCTTACATGGTGTGTCAGGGATGAGCACCCAAGAAAACCTCACATGAGGTGAGCGTCTTTTTTTTTCTTCCTATGCAATGGAGCTCAACAGACATCCTAGGTTGTCCAGGAAGTGCGGGGTTAGGGGCCACCTCCAACAGCAAACGAGAGAGGCAGGACTGCATCCCCGACCCGCTAAACCATTTTCATTGCCGCCAAGCCCATCGTCTCTTCGGTACAACTAGAAAGTAATGCTTCAAAAGGGGGCCGGTGCACAACGCACCCTCGAGGTTAGCTGCGTGTCCTTGCAGCATCGAACATCGTGACTCGCTTTTTTAGAAGAACACCATGGTATCGTGCCAGCGCATTGCCGGCTTTCCAGGTGGCCTTACCACGCCCTATGTCTTCGGAAGGTTGGAAGGGTCGACTTCGCGCCTGCTTCCCTCTGCATGACTGGTATCAAGAATGATGATGCCGCGTGCACCCCAAATTGACCTCTCTGCGATAGGGCCTATTCGCCAGCACACAGAGGGACTTGCCGACGCGGTGCCTACGCCTGCTCCAGCCTTGACGAGGACCCCTTTCCGTCCTCGGGCTCGGAATCCGCCCGGTTGACCGACGCCGCGAAAGCGACGATATCATGTTGTTCTTCGCGCGATCATTTGTTCGATAAAAGGATCTAGTTCGACCACAGGGCACCGGTATGACCCATGAAGCCGACTCCGAACCTTTGGACCACCTCTTATTTGCGCCTGAACTAGCTATTCCTCGAGTCCACGCGCCACCTTCTGTGTAGCCCCGAGACGATTTGGACGATAGCCGATAAAACGGCGTTCCAGCCAACTTCATTTTTACACATCCTTCGGACTAGGTTGTCCGGGGTAGTGTCCAGACCACATGTGGCAAGCATGTGGTCACGCATTGTGCGAAAACGCGGACATACGAACAACACGTGTTCCGCCGTTTCCTCTAAACCTGCGCACACCGAACCGGTTTAGATACTGTCTGAAGCAATCATGGCCTGTAAGGACCTGGGTCAGGTGGAAAGTGATTTCCCTATGGCGCCTCTTGACCCACGTACCTATCTCCGGTACGGTACGCGCTCGCAACTCTTAGGCACATGAGCCTATACGTACTTTCTAACTTCGTTCTGTAGCAGTTAATACGCAGGGCCGTGCCCCAAGCTGGCCCCCATACCTCAGTATGGACAGAGCGACACTAGCCAGAAGCTTGCGCTTGCTGGCATAAACCGCAGAGCTATTGGACATCATCCGGGACAATGCCACTATAGCTGTGGAGGCACGCTTGCAGGCGTAATTGACGTGGCTACCAAAGGTGAGCTTATCGTCGATCATTACCCCCAAGAGTTTGATGGAGCGTTCAGAGGTGACCGCGCAGTTGCCTGCCCTTATCACCGCTTGTTGCTCCGACTTTCGGTTGTTAACAATAACCACCTCAGTCTTGTGGTGAGCCAGTTCTAACTTCCTGGAACTCATCCACTCCTCCACAATTGCGATCGAGTGGGCTGCAGTCAACTCCACCTCTTCGATCGCTTCGCCGTAGACCTCTAGCGTAATATCGTCAGCGAAGCCGACGATTACCACGCCCACCGGGAACTTCAACCTCAAGACATCGTCGTACATGACGTTCCATAACACCGGACCCAGTACGGAACCTTGTGGAACCCATGAGGTTATGTCAACGCACTTCCGAACCGCCTCCGTGTCGTATACCAGTACTCGATTCTGGAAGTAGCTTCCGAGAATCTTGTACTCGGGAATTCCAAGACGCAGTAGCTCATCTGCAAAAGCTGCCCAACTTTCACTATTGAATACATTCCTCACGTCGAGAGTCAATACTGCACAATAGCGAACTCCCGTCCTCTTACGCTGGATAGCTATCTCCGCGGATTTGGTAACCGACAAGATAGCGTCTACGGTCGACTTACCCTTTCGGAAGCCAAACTGGTTACTCGACAGACCATCCGCACCCTCCGTGCGTATCAACAACCTGTTGAGGATGATCTTCTCGAGCACCTTCCCCGCCGTATCAAGCAGGCATATTGGTCTATATGCCGACGGATCCCCCGGTTGTTTTCCCGCCTTTGGCAATATGACCAAGCTCTGCCTTTTCCATGCTTCAGGGAAGACTCCCTCGTCCAGGCATCTCTGCATGACAGATCTGAACATCTCGGGAGCCTCAGCAATGGCCGGGTTCAGAATACCATGCGGTCATGGCACCTTACCTACACTAAAGGACTGTGCAATCCCCGCAAGTCACCCTGGCCGCTGGCAGCTCCACATAGTGAGGCCAGGGACTTGAGTCGATGACGCCCTGCGATGATCCTCTCCAGCATCTCTGGAGACCGCTCTGTAGGGGCCATCACCCCACGTCTCTTGCCCATTACGACCCCCCAAGCAGCACGCGCAACATCTTTCAAATATGTGTTTGTTCCTTATAAATTGCATTGAGGACACTGGCAATACATCGAGTCATATTAAAGCCACTTCCCAGTTTCAGAAGAACACAATGTTTCATTTCCGTTTAAGTGGCGTCGCAATTTTCTACCCATCTGACTTCTTGGGTGGTTTAAAATTCGATGTGTTTCATATCAGAAACAACACAGATAAGTTGCAGAATTAATAACACTTCGGTTCATTGCTGTTACGACAGTGTTTCTGATATGTTGCAAAACACTTTGAGCTCAGCTGAGCAGTATTTTATTTTTGACAGTCCCCTGTATGTTCCGTATAAGGTACAATGAAGTTACAAATGACTTTGTTGTTTATGTAGTGCACTTGTAGCAGAATCTCCAAATAGAATTGTTGGTGTGGTGGCTATAGTAGAAGTTTGCAAATCTCAAGGTCCATGGTTCGATTCCCGGTTGGTTTTTGTGTTTTTATTTTCATTGTAGCACCAACATGTTGCAAATAGGCTCCACCTCTTGCGCTTTTTGTGTCACAAAGGAGTTCCACAGATGGTACGCAGCACTTTCCTTTCAAAAACACTCAGTGCGCGTTGGTCCTCCACGAGCATCGTCCAGGTCTCGTGTCCGTAGAGAACTACCAGTCTAATAAGCGTTTTGTAGATAGTCAGTTTGGTACGGCAGCGAACTCTATTCGATCGGAGCGTTTTGCGGAGTCCAAAGTACGTACGATTTCCTGTCATGATGCGTCTCCGAATTTCTCTGCTGGTATCGTTATCGGTGGTCACCAGTGATCCCAAGTACACGAATTCTTCAACCACCTCGATTTCGTCACCTCCGATAGAAACTCGTGGTGGGTGGCTTACATTGACCTCTCTTGATCCTCTTCCTATCATGTACTTCGTCTTCGATGTGTTGATGACTAGTCTAATCCGTTTAGCTTCGCTTTTCAGTCTGATGTAGGCTTCCTCCATCCTCTCAAAGTTACGTGCCATGATATCAATGTCGTCGGCGAAACCAAATAACTGGACGGACTTCGTGAATATCGCACCACTCGTGTCAATCCCTGCCCTTCGTATTACTCCCTCTAAAGCGATGTTGAATAGCAGACACGAAAGACCATCCCCTTGTCGTAACCCTCTGCGCGTTTCGAAGATACTCGAAACTCGAACTACGCACATCATCCATCGTCGCCTTGATCAACCGTATCAGTTTATCCGGAAATCCGTTTTCGTGCATTAGCTGCCATAGCTGGTCCCGATCGATTGTATCATATGCGGCTTTGAAGTCGATAAATAGATGATGTGTGGGCACGTTGTATTCGCGGCATTCCTGCAATACGTGACGTACGGCAAACACCTGGTCTGTGGTAGAGCTTTCACCCATAAATCCCGCCTGGTACTGCCCCACGGACTCTCTTGCAATTGGTGTTAGTCGGCGCGATAAAATTTGGGAGAGTACCTTGTAGGCGGCGTTCAGCAATGTGATTGCGCGGTAGTTGCTACAATCCAGCTTATCGACCTTTTTTGTAAATGGGACACACGACACCTTCCATCCACTCCTGCGGCAGAACATCATCCTCCCAAACTTTGGTAATTACCCAGTGAGCGCTCTAGCCAGTACCTCACCACCGTGTTTAAACAGCTCTCGTGCTAGTTGGTCAACTTCAGGGGCTTTGTTGTTTTTCAGCCGGCCGATCTCTCCCTAGATTTCCTGGAGATTCGGAGCCGGAAGTCGTATGCCCTGCACGCATACTCTCAGGTTCATTACCATGCCGCCACCGTTGTCTGCTACATCACCATTCAGGTGCTCTTCGTAGTGCTGCCAAAGGTGGGATCAGCTCACGCTCGTTCGTAAGAAGGTATCCGTTTATGTCCTAACACATATCGGGTTGTGGCACGTGGCCTTACGTGAACGGTTCAACTTCTCATAAAACTTTCATGCGTTATTAGCGCGGTACGGAGCCGTCTCTTCACAATCTCGATCTTCCTGCAGGCGCTTTTTCCGCCGAAAAATCGAGTTTTGTCTGCTCCGCGCCTGTTTGTATCGTGCCTCGTTCGCCCTCGTGCGGTGTTGTAGCAATCTTGCCCTTGCTGCATTCTTCTTCTCGACTGACTGCTCACATTCGCCGTCATACCAGTCGTTGCTCTGATCCGGGGGCACCGTGTCTAGTGCAGCGGCTGCGGTGCTTCCAATGACGCATCGAATATCTCTCCAGCCATCTTCAAGAGACGCTGCGCCTAGCTGATCTTACGTTGGGAGTGCCACTTCTAGCTGTTGCGCGTAGTCTTGTGCTAGTCTACCGTCTTGTAGCCGCCCACTGCTTTGCCGCGGCGGACGACTCCGACGAGTGTTGTACACCGTCGAGTGTTTTGAGTGCAGACATACTGCAATGTGGTAGTGGTCGGATTCAATATTCGCACTACGGTAAGTGCGTACGTTCGTGATGTCGGAGAAGAATTTACCGTCGATTAGAACGTGTTCGATTTGGTTTTCCGATTTTTGATTAGGTGATTTCCATGTGGCCTTGTGGATATTTTTGCGGGGGAAGAAAGTGCTTCGGACTACCATTCCGCGAGAAGCTGCAAAGTTTATGCATCGTTGGCCGTTGTCGTTCGATACGGTATGCAGACTATATGGTCCGATGACCGGTCTATAAATTTCCTCCCTTCCTACCTGAGCGTTCATATCGCCGATGACGATTTTGACGTCCCGCAGTGGGCATCCATCGTATGGCTGCTCGAGCTGTGCTTAGAACGCTTCTTTCTCGTCGTCGGGTCTCCCTTTGTGTGGGCAGTACACGTTGATGATGCTATAGTTGATGAAACGGCCTTTTATCCTCAGATTATACATCCTTGCATTGATTGGCTGCCTCCCAATCACGCTTTGGCGCATCTTGCCCAGGAAACAAAAGGTTGTTGAATTCTACGGGCCCCAATCCCCAGGATTGTGTCTTTGGATGAGAAAAATAATCTCTGAAATTTTCAGCTCAATCGCTTGTTGCATAAACTGGCGCAATTGATTTGAAGTTCATATGGTGGATTCAGCCAAAATCTCCTCCCTTATTGGCATTACATCCCCACACTGGGACAGAGCCGCCTCGCAGCTTAGTGTTCATTAAGCACTTCCACAGTTATTAACTGCGAGGTTTCTAAGCCAGGTTACCATTTTTGCATTCGTATATCATGAGGCTAACACGATGATACTTTTATGCCCAGGGAAGCCAAGCCAATTTCCAATCCGAAAATTGCCTAGACCGGCACCGGGAATCGAACCCAGCCACCCTCAGCATGGTCTTGCTTTGTAGCCGCGCGTCTTACCGCACGGCTAAGGAGGGCCCCCAAAATGCATAGGAAAATACACCTCTGCCACTCTTTCGTTCAGGAAACTGGTTCGGTGTGCTCGATTGAGCTCAGAATTGCAATAAAGATAGTTCATATATAATTAAATAAAAAGTTCTATAGTTTTCGCCCGATCTATTAGGAGTTAGCTTGTGCACTTTGGAATTGAAAGGTGCCTGCGATATGTGGTTTCGCGCGCGCTTAGGGGTGTCATACGAAAGGCTGAAACACATAAGGCTATACTCATAAGGCTGAACTCAAAAAGCTGAAATCCCGAATGGCTGAAAGTCTCTAAAGGCTGAAAGTATCAGAAGGCTGAAATGTATCGAAAGGATGAAATTAATCACAACCATAGGATATGTTGAATCAACTATGTTGAGTGGTTGGATAGTGAATAATGTTTGAAGAATAGAGAATGATTGACTTAAAACATAAAGACTTAATTGACTTAAAGAATGATGAATAAAGAAAAGAGAATGATAAATAAAGAATACAGAATGATGAATAAAGAATAAAGAAGAATAAATAATAAAGAATAAATAATAAAGAATAAAGAGTTGAGAATAGAGAATAAAGAATAAAAAACAAAGAATAAAGAATAAACAAATAAAGAATAAATACTAAAAAACAAATAAAAAAAATAAAGAATAAAGAATATAGAATAAAGAATGAAGAGTAAAAAATAAAGAATAAAGAATTAAAAATTGCACAAAGAAGAAGGAAGAAGAGAGAAAGAAGATGGGAGAAGGAAAAAAGATGAACGATGGAAGACAGAACATAGAAAAGGAAGAAGGAAAAAGTAAGACAAAGATGGAAGAAGGAATAATGATGAAGCAAGAAGAAACAAGGAAGAAAGAAGACAGAAGGAAAAAAGAAGAAGAAAATGGAAGAAGGGAGAGATAAGACTGAAGAAAAGAGAAGGAAAAAAAAGATGAATGATTAAAGAAAAAACATAGAAGAAAGAAGAAGGAAAAAGTAAGATAAAGATGGAAGAAGGCATAATTATGAAGCAAGAAGAAAGGAAGAGGAAGAATGAATGGAAGGGAGGAAGAATGAATGCAAAGGAAGAATGAATGCAAGGAAGAATGAAGACAAGAAGAAAGGATAAAGATGGAAGAATGAAGAACGAACAAGAACGAAGAAGAAAGAAAAAGGAGAAAGAAGGAAAAATGGAAAAAGGAAGGAAAATTATGGAAAAAGAAAACAGAACAAAAGAAGAAAGAAAGATGAGAAAGAAGAAAAAAAAGGACGATAGAAAGAAAAGGAAAAAAATAAAAGAACGAAGAAGGTAGAATAAAGAAAGAATAGAGAAAAAGGAAAACGGAAGAAGAAACTAGGAAAAGGAAGAAGGTAGAGGAAAGAAGACAGAAAAGGAGGAAAATCAAGGAAATAAAAAAAGGAGTTAAGAGGAAAAAACAAGGAAAAGGAAGAACTAAGAAAGCCTAAGGAATGAATGCAGAAGGGAGAAGAAGAACAAAGAAAAATGAAGGAGTAAGAGTAAGAAGAAGAAAAAAGGAACAAGGAAGGCAGAGGAAGGTGTTCGCCATTCGCCAAGTACTGCAGAAGTATGCAGTATGCAGACTATATGGTTCGATGACCGGTCTGTACATTTCCTCCCTTCTTACCTGAGCGATCTTGTCGCCGATGATGATTTTGAAGTCTCGTAGTGGGCATCCATCATATGTCTGCTCCAGATGAGCATAGAACGCTTCTTTCTTTCCGTCAGGTCTCCCTTTGTGTGGGCAGCATACGTTGATGATGCTATAGTTGATGAAACGGCCTTTTATCCTCAGATTATACATCCTTGCATTGATTGGCTGCCTCCCAATCACGCGTTGGCGCATCTTGCCCAGGAAACAAAAGGTTGTTGAATTCTACGGGCCCCAATTCCCAGGATTGTATCTTTGGATGAGAAAAATAATCTCCGAAAAATTTTCAGCTCAATCGCTTGTTGCATAAACTGGCGCAATTGATTTGAAGTTCATATGGTGGATTCAGCCAAAATCTCCTCCCTTATTGGCATTACATCCCCACACTGGGACAGAGCCGCCTCGCAGCTTAGTGTTCATTAAGCACTTCCACAGTTATTAACTGCGAGGTTTCTAAGCCAGGTTACCATTTTTGCATTCGTATATCATGAGGCTAACACGATGATACTTTTATGCCCAGGGAAGCCGAGCCAATTTCCAATCCGAAAATTGCCTAGACCGGCACCGGGAATCGAACCCAGCCACCCTCAGCATGGTCTTGCTTTGTAGCCGCGCGTCTTACCGCACGGCTAAGGAGGCCCCAAAATGCATAGGAAAATACACCTCTGCCACTCTTTCGTTCAGGAAACTGGTTCGGTGTGCTCGATTGAGCTCAGAATTGCAATAAAGATAGTTCATATATAATTAAATAAAAAGTTCTATAGTTTTCGCCCGATCTATTAGGAGTTAGCTTGTGCACTTTGGAATTGAAAGGTGCCTGCGATATGTGGTTTCGCGCGCGCTTAGGGGTGTCATACGAAAGGCTGAAACACATAAGGCTATACTCATAAGGCTGAACTCAAAAAGCTGAAATCCCGAAAGGCTGAAAGTCTCAAAAGGCTGAAAGTATCGGAAGGCTGAAATGTATCGAAAGGATGAAATTAATGCCAACCATACGATATGTTGTACCAACTATGTTGAGTGGTTGGATAGTGAATAATGTTTGAAGAATAGAGAATGATTGACTAAACTTAAAGAATGATGAATAAAGAATAAAGAATGATGAATAAATAATACAGAATGATGAATAAAGCATAAAGAAGAATAAATGAGAATAAATAATAAGGAATAAAAAATAAAGAATAAAGAATTGAGAATAAAGAATAAAAAACAAAGAATAAAGAATAAATAGTAAAGAATAAATAAAAACAATAAAGAATAAAGAATAAAGAATAAAAAATAAAAAGTAAAGGTTAAAGAATAAAGAATGAAAAATTGCACAAATAATAAGGAAGGAAGAAGACAGAAAGAAGATGGGAGAAGGAAAAAAGATGAACGATGGAAGACAGAACATAGAATAAGGAAGAAAGAAAAAGTAAGATAAAGATGGAAGAAGGAATAATGATGAAGCAAGAAGAAACAAGAAAGAAGGAAGACAGAAGGAAAAAAAAGAAGAAGAAAATGGAAGAAGGGAGAGAGAAGACGGAAGAAGGGAGAAGGAAAAAAAGATGAAAGATTAAAGAAAAAACATAAATAAAAGAAGAAGGAAAAAGTATGATAAAGATGGATGAAGGCATAATTATGAAGCAAGAAGAAAGGAAGAGGAAGAATGAATGGAAGGGAGGAAGAATGAATGCAAAGGAAGAATGAATGCAAGGAAGAATGAAGACAACAAGAAAGGATTAAGATGGAAGAATGAAGAACGAACAAGAACGAAGAAGCAAGGAAAAGGAGAAGGAAGAAAAAATGGAAAAAGGAAGGAAAATAATGGAAAAAGAAAACAGAACAAAAGAAGACAGAAAGATGAAGACACAAGGGACGAGGAAGAAAGAAGAAAAAAAAGGACGATAGAAAGAAAAGGAAAAAAATAAAATATCGAAGAAAGTAGAATAGAGAAAAAGGAAAACGGAAGAAGAAACTAGGAAAAGGAAGAAGGTAGAGGAAAGAAGACAGAAAAGGAGGAAAATCAAGGAAATAAAAAAGAAGAAAAAACAAGGAAAAGGAAGAACTAAGAAAGCCTAAGGAATGAATGCAGAAGGAAGAAGAAGAACAAAGAAAAATGAAGGAAGAAGAAACCAGAAGAAAAAGAGTAAGAAGAAGAAAAAAGGAACAAGGAAGGCAGAGGAAGGTGTTCGCCATTCGCCAAGTACTGCAGAAATGCCGCGAATACAACGTGCCCACACATCATCTATTCATCGACTTCAAAGCCGCATATGATACAATCGATCGGGACCAGCTATGGCAGCTAATGCATGAACACGGATTTCCGGATAAACTGACACGGTTGATCAAAGCGACGATGGATCGGGTGATGTGCGTAGTTCGAGTTTCAGGGGCATTCTCGAGTCCCTTCGAAACCCGCAGAGGGTTACGGCAAGGTGATGGTCTTTCGTGTCTGCTATTCAACATTGCTTTGGAAGGGAAGAAGAGCAGGGATTAACACGAGTGGTACAATTTTCAATAAGTCCGTCCAGCTATTTGGCTTTGCCGACGACATAGATATTATGGCACGTAACTTTGAGAAGATGGAGGAAGCCTACATCAGACTGAAAAGGGAAGCCAAGCGAATCGGACTAGTCATCAACACGTCGAAGACGAAGTACATGATAGGAAGAGGTTCAAGAGAAGACAATGTGAGCCACCCACCGCGAGTTGGCATCGGTGGTGACAAAATCGAGGTGGTAGAAGAATTTGTGTACTTGGGCTCACTGGTGACTGCCGAAAATGATACCAGCAGAGAAATTCGGAGACGTATAGTGGCTGGAAATCGTACATACTTTGGACTCCGCAAGACGCTCCGATCGAATAGAGTTCGCCGCCGTACCAAACTGACAATCTACAAAACGCTCATTAGACCGGTAGTCCTCTACGGACACGAGACCTGGACGATGCTCGTGGAGGACCAACGCGCACTCGGAGTTTTCGAAAGGAAAGTGCTGCGTACCATCTATGGTGGGGTGCAGATGGCGGACGGTACGTGGAGGTGGCGAATGAACCACGAGTTGCATCAGCTGTTGGGAGAACCATCCATCGTTCACACCGCGAAAATCGGACGACTGTGGTGGGCCGGGCACGTAGCCAGAATGTCGGACAATAACCCGGTGAAAATGGTTTTCGACAACGATCCGACGGGTACAAGAAGGCGAGGTGCGCAGAGGGCAAGGTGGATCGATCAGGTGGAAGATGACTTGCGGACCCTCCGTAGACTGCGTGGTTGGCGACGTGTAGCCATGGACCGAGCCGAATGGAGAAGACTCTTATATACCGCACAGGTCACTTCGGCCTTAGTCTGAATAAATAAATAATAATAAAGGCAGAGGAAGGACGAAGGAAATAGGAAAAAGGAAGAAGCAATTAAGAAGGAAGAACTATGGAGGAAGAACTAAGAAGAAAGGTAGAAAAAGAAGCAAGAAAGAAACAGGAAGGAACTAGGAAGGGTTGAAGAAGAAAGAAGTAAAAAAATTTAAAAAAAAAGTGGAATAAAAAAGAAGGAAAAAGTAAAAATGGAGAAGAAAGAGAAGAGAATGGAGAAGAATGAAGAAGAATAAAGAAGGGAAAAGAAGCAGGAAGAAGAGAGAAGAATAAACAATAATAAAAGAAAGTAATCTTGGCAAGAATCAGAAACCAAATCCAAGAACCAAGAACAACAAAGTCTTGTTCCTTTCAATGTTACCTCAACATTTTTAGCTGTATAGACTAAAATATAAGAATTCCATATAAAAATTGAAACACAACAAGAAGTCGCAAGAAGGTTGCGGATCATTTCAGTTTGTGCCTCTATTAGCGTTAAATGTGAATTCTTCCACTAAAATTGGTTTCTCACGATTTTTCAGCCTTTCGAGTTTCAGCCATTTGTTATTTCAGCCTTATGTGAGATTTTATCTTTTTCAGCCTTTCGTGTTCAGCCTTATGTGATTCAGCCTGTCGTGGAAGACCCATGTAGAGGAATGCGCGCCACATCACATATCTAAGCCACCTTTGATAACATGCGTACGTTTTTCATGGCAATCAATAAATTCCAAAGTGCACAACCTAACTCCTAATAGATTTTGTTCGTATATTTAATTTTTTTTAATTTTTCCTTCATGATATCACGATTTTTGTAAGTACGATATGGAAGCTCTTTCAATTATCTTTAGATACAATGCTATATATAAACCTTGGTGTCCCCTTTCAAAACTGGCATGAAGTGAAGCAAGATTTTGAAGAGAAAATCCTCGTTTTTTACCTTTTCTCAACTTTGATAACTAATATCTCAAAAACTATAACTCATAGGGACATGAAATTGTGGGGTTTTCTTATCTTGTGTATCTACTTTCGAAAAAAATAGTGAAAAAATGATTGGCGAAAGTCGATTTTCCGATTAATGTCCGATTAATTCCCATAGTGAAGTGGCGGGTGTGTAGGGAGCTTGGTAGGAAGACTGGCGATTGGCTGGCGACTGGCACAAAAACAAATGACCTGGAGTTTGACGTTACAATAGATTGTGCTTCGCATAATACGGACGGAGTATACGAACTTAGTCCTTTAATCCTTGTTGAAGAGATTTTTAGCCCGAGGCTATCTCGTCTCTTAGACTCAAAATTAATTTATTGTATAAATGTACGGTTTCAAGGGAAAGCCACTAAATTTTGGGTCATTTTGTTCTAGTTGAACTTCCACAGTAATAAATTTAGAGCTTCCGATGTAAACCTATATACATAAAAATGAATTTCTGTCTGTCTGAACCTTATAGACTCCGAATCTACTGAACCGATGGGCGTAAAATGTGGTATGCAGAGGTTTTTGGGGCCGGGGAAGGTTCTTAAAATGGTTCGAGACCCCTCCCGCCTTTGGAAAGGGGGGCTCCCATACAAATGAACCAGACATTTCTGCATAACTCGAGAGCTAAACAGAGAATGAATCAACTTTAGGCGAAACGAAGTTCGTCGGGTCTGCTAGTTAATGCATAAATGTGTTCACTAAAGTTGCTTTCTACCTGGATAGATTGCATTTTTTAATACATACCTCATTTTGCACTTTTTTTTAATGCCACCTGCTTTATCAATTTTATGTGGATTTTTACGTGGAATAATTTGACTGTTTTATTGAATTCGAAGGCAAAAAGAGCAGAACAGACCGTATAAAAGGCAACCCCAGTGTATACTGTGTGACAAGATTCTATTATCAACGTCGAAATAACATTGGTCTGAATGAGAAGTACCGTTTTATCTCAAACAAATGTGGACTTAAAGGGAGAAATAAAACGTTTAATTAAATCGGGCCAATAGTCTTGAGTAGGAATATAGTTTTTTTTCTGGGAATTTGGTTTATTCGGGCGTTAGTAATAAAATCGTGTGACAATAATATGATATGCCTAGAAAATTTCTCATCGAATAAAATAGGAAATAAAAATAAGGATGACATACTTCATTTTTCGGAAAAATGTCATGATAGGATTCCGAATAATGTCGTATCGCCAAAAAATGATATTCACCTGTAAACATCCACGGAACGCTCCTCGCTGGTATCTCCATAAGTAAATGTGATTTTTACGCGTCGCTCGGGCCTCAAGTCAATGTTGACTAGTGGATCCAATTTACCGTGCACAGCAACCAATTCAAAGTATCTACAAAACAAACGAAATTAATTACCTACTGTTGGAACTTATTCCCCTAGAGCAGTTATACCTGTCAGGTCGGTCACTCTCCGGTTTATCGAGGTAATACCGAATGAATGATCGTTCCGCATCCTCGCGCTCCACCGAGCCGATCACGTCCCCTCCATTCAGGATGTTGATCTTGGGCAGTCTGGCAATCAACAGCTGCCGTCGTTCGTGCTCCGTTGAATCACATTTATCCCACAATGGCCAGCACTATGGAGCATCATTAGCAATGAATAATAAATTGGCGGGATTTATAAATTTGATTAAACACAATACTTACCTGCACGCGAAGGTTTTTCAAGGCAGGAAACCGCGCTAATCGATCGATGTCGTCCCATGAATCAATTTTAGCGTTGCTCAAATTCAGCAGTGTTAAATTCCTGCAAGCGAAGAAATAATTAAGCAAACCTTGAACGGAATGAACAGTAAAATCTATGACACGAACTTGAAATGCTCATGGCTTTCCGTTTTCGTTGGTGAGGAAGACGATGAACTGCTTTGCTCTTCTTCGCTGTGGGCATCAGGTGGGCAAAGTGACCTGTTAAAGCATATTGAATTTCAGTTTTAGTTGACGGATACCTTTGACAAAGCTGCATGTGGACACTAACTAAATTAAGGATATGGAAAACACAATGTTGAGATTTTGGGAAGTTCATGTCACTCAATTCTATTTACGTTGTCGGTATCATATCGACATTGTTGAAAAAAATACACATTGATAAAACCGACAATATGAACAAATATCCAATAAATCTAAAAAAAAGGCCAGTGGTTTGATAAAGGAAATAAAAATACATCAGATAGAAAAAGTTACAACAGAAACAACGTTTACATGGGGAACAGCAGATCTCATGGATCAAGATCTCAATGCATCAAGGACTTATTTACCAAGCACATGGCATCGCTATCTATCATTGTTCCCCCAATGACGCCTTAAAACTGCTGGTGGACCGTCTAAGCAGTCGAAAGCTCCGTAGAGTAAAATAACAAGAAATAATTGAAAGGAGTATTGCCATAGATCCTAAATATATCAGGAAATAGCTGATTCGATAAAAGGTGAAATTGAGTTATGAGGGAAAAATGCAGCGTGCAGCATACATGATTTGCAGGAAGGATGAATTAAATGTGAAGCAGTGAAATCAACTGTTTTGATAGCTGCACAACAAAATTTTTAACGGGGCATTTTTAACCCCTCACAACTGCGCGTAGTGTACATATTCGTTTATCTTTGTAATATCTAATGAAAAACATTTGCCAAGACGGCAGTATAATCCCGGAAAAATTATAGCGAATGTTTATCAAAGAGTTGAGTGTCATAACTTTCCTTCATAGAATTAATTTTATACAGAGAATCACTTACCTAATAGGGCAGTCTGCTAATACTAAGGCTTCCAAATTTGGAAACAGCCGACCGACTCGCTCGATTTCGCTCCACTGGCTGATATGATTACCGGTAAGATGCAGTTTGTGGACGCCTGCATGTGCCTCCGTTTTCCTATAGATAGAACTTTCAGATGCACTTCGTTTCTGTCCACGACTAGATTGGGTTTGTTCCTCTTCTTGGCATTGTTGGCAGGTTGTGTCATCACAGCAGGACTCATCGGTAGCCGTTTCGGTTTCGTATCCATCATCCACGACGGTATCGATCAGAACGTGCGTATACTCGTTCAGGCTCAAGTGAAGTTCTTCCAAAACTGGAAGCAGCCGTAGAAGGGTTTCCACTCCATACCATTCGAGTTTTGTGTTGTTTAGCACCAGACTGCGTAGTCGATCCATCGTACAAGGAGGAGGCAGATCGATGGGTCCCCCCAACCGGTTCAGGCTCAGATTGACAAACTCTACTCGAGGCATGTGGCATAGTATTCCGAAAACCTGTAATTCACGAAGGGTATTTGTAGGGGTCGAAACAATACTTGTTGTCATTGATCCATACCTCTTCCCAGTTTTCCAGCTTATTCTGAGCTAAGTCCAACTCCTTGACGGTACAACATTTTCGGCGTAAATCCTCTGGTTCTCCCGCTTTATCGATGTTACAGTCATTCAAAATGAGTAATTCAGGAATACTAAGAAACAAAAATTATCGAAAAAATTATTATAACTTCAAGCGGTAATTGTGTTATTCTTACTAAATTGTGTTCCTAGAATAATGATCTTAATCATAAAAAGCGGCGTCAGTGCCTTTCAGGCAAGTACATACACTTGATTCTGTTTTTACACGGATTTTTTTTACACGGCCGTGTAAAAAAAATCCCATACAAAATTTTTGCAAAGTTGCTCCATTTTACATGATTTGTCGAGAAATCATAAAACTTTTTTTACACGGATTTTCAAATTTTGAACTGAAAACTTTTTTTACACGGAACGCATCCCCCGTGTAAAAAAAGAATCGGGTGTATTGCAAAATGGCCCATTAGGGTGGACCACACTAATATAAATAAAATCAAAATATTTTTTTCAAAACCTATGCCATCTCAAAATAAAGTTTTTTTGCTCCCAGAAGCTGTAAAAATTTCAGCCAGATCTGTCAACTCTAAGTGGATGCTCGACAAGCATAAAGTTTATATGGTAAAAATCGACTAAATATGGAAAAATGCATACTTTCCACTTTTTTGCCTCTAGGTCGCTGTAGTCATTCAATCCCGTTCATTAGTGACATTTACAATATTTACATTATTGCGAAGAGGCTCCCGAAAACCTTATTAGGCTTAGGCTTATTTTTCATACATGAGTAGTCCAGTAGTAGTGTTAATTTGTATTCATTGCATTTATTAAAATGTAACACCGGTTCTTCTATGTCGTCTGCTATGTTCTATATCTAGTGTTAGTATTTTATCATTAAATTGCGGGGGTAAGGGTAGCATACTTAGCAGGTTTTGTAGCTGTTTTCCTTCTGACAGTGGGCTTTGTTGAATAGCTGGGCTATAAAAACTTCATGAATCCACAAGCAGGTCCTTCTAAAGTATGCTGCTCAAAGCCCACCAGCCCAGTGTCAGTGTAGGTGGGATTCTAACACGATGGCCCTTCGGCAAGACAGACGTTCCTAAAGTCTATTCACCAAAGTATTTGTATTGAAGTATTGTTTCTTGCCGGTAGTCACTATTGTTTACATTAAGCCCCACCTGTGTATGCTATCATAATGAAATGGATGGTGGATCGATCCATAAACAATCTTCTAAATTTGAAATCCAGAGCGTATTTAGTGAGTCGTGGGTTCGAGTCCTATCGAAGAAAATTGTTTTTTTCCTGTTCGGGTGTGCCACTGCGACCAATTATTAGATCTATTGTAGCGTTACCCGTATCCTTAGTGTTTAAGTGCATGTCGAATTACTCCAGTGCTATTGAGAAGCAATGCAGTATCGGTTTCGATACAGTTGTTGTTTTGTTTTCTCAAGAACACCATGACAAGGTCCCGCTAATTAGACCCTTCATAGAGAGCAATCCCATTGAAGGCGCGCCACTTATCAATATGAAATCAATCCTTTCTTGGGAAAACAGAACAGTAATACTGTTTTTGGCCATGCCTCGCAGTCCTAGCCACATCCTTGTCTTGCTTCTAGAATATCACCAGTAAAACTCTTAAAACCCGGGATTTAGCTCTGTCTACAAGACCATTTCAAGCAAGAGAATTTGTTCAGTAATAAGAGCTTTCCATGTGCTCCTCTCACTACCATTGTTCACCAGTTTAAGAAACGTTAGTACTCGATTTTTCCAGCAGTCAGTTCAGCCTAGGACCGGGTACCGAAGTTTTTAACTAATTGCTTGAAAAGTTGTTTCCGCTGCATACAGTTTAGTCTCAAACAAGAGGAATTCGAGTCTGCAAGCTAACATTAATTATGTTTTATTTTTGAGACTGCTGTTGGTAGCGGGGACTTAATACGATGAATCCTTAATTACCACAACTTATTGCCATAGCTAGAAAATCTAGAAAATGTTTGGTAGATCTTACACCGTAACACAGTACGTCAAAGTGATCTACCGTCAACCGTGTTACGGGAAAAGATTAGGTCTCGCATAAAATTTGTTACCTCCAATACATTTTTCATATCAAAATCATCCACATAATGTACATATTTACATCTGAGTTTTTCAGAACATTGTGAATAGAAATGTGATCACCCATAGCAGATTCATTGTTGATTGAATAAGGAATAATACAGTATCAAGGTTTGTAAATTTTCTTTTATGATTTTATTTTAATTTATTTCACTTTTTTGAACTAATCTCGTTTCAGAGAGCGAGTAATGGCACTTTAGCCTAGGCATAACTCCCACACAAACGTTCAAACATGTCTGTCAAGCATTGACTTAGCCCCACAAAAATTAATATTTTGATGCAGTGCTTGACCGTATGTAGAGTTGTTGGTTAACCCGGTTCGTAAAATGACTCTACATATGTTCAAACATGGCGTCAGGTTTTCTAATTTTCTGGAGGTGAAGTCAATGTTTGTCAAACATGCTTAACCGTGTGTATGCGGAATAAGAGCCAGGACATTTGGGAGAAATACCTGTGTCCCATCCCTGGAAGTTGGATCATCAAGGAGAGACACTAATCCTTTTAGCAATGTCTCTCCCAACGTCATCTATTCATATAACCCCTAAATATGGAACGGTTGGTACGGCTGTCCCCGTTTCTTCCTTTCGTAAATTCAAAACTCTTCGTTGATTATGTTATTCATTATAACATAATGAATAATCTGATTGCCGGTGAATTATGAATTATCTCCCGATTTCAAGCCTACACGGTGGGCCTGGCCGATTTAATATTTGTTTCATATTTGAGATATGCTGCAAATATTAATGCTGACAAGAAAATGCTCGGGAATACAACCGACATTTCCAGGATGCTTTACAACACTGGTTGTGCATGTGCTAAGACAAGACAAGATATTGTAAATAGAAATGTGAACAAAGTTCCCAAGGGCGACATCAAGATCTGCATGTGCTTGCAATAAGGCTCCAACCACGCGGAGTAGAAGTCCGGGGAGCACTACTTGCGCATCTGACCATCACCTTCTAATTGGCGAGATCCGTCTACATATTGCTCAGTTGCAACGTTAATTAGCAAATTGGTATGAAAAAATCCAGATTAATCCACCGAGCGGTGATGGTGCCTTTCTCGACCTTCGTAAAATGTGTGTGTTTGAAAATAGATGTGAAAACCGAAAATTGTATTTTGTCCCATTCCCGGATGTCGCAACTGCATCGCGAGTGAGAAGAAATGTGAGAAAATGCGATTGTCGCGAGACCTAATTTCGGTTTTCAACTTGATCAACAATATGCTAATAAGAATTTCGACATTTTTTTTCCTTTTCCAATTTGACGTACATACTCTTGTTTTATTTTACCCAGTCATAAAGTAAAGTTTATTTTACCCAGTCACTCTTGGATGTTTGTTAAACTGCTCTGACTACACAATAAGAAAACGAGAATGTCATTCCAAACAACCGAGCGGAGGGCAATATTTATTATGATATAGGGGAACTGTTCCTATTCCATCTCACTGAACATATATATTCAATTCGTCGAACTTAGTCGATTGGTTTCGGCTAAGGAGTTGGTTGAAGTGACATTTTTTGCGTCGTTTTGTGCGCACACACACATATATACACACACAGACATCACCTCAATTCGTCGAACTGAGTCGATTGGTTTATAACACTATGGGTCTCCGGGCCTTCTATAAAAAGTTTGTTTTTGAAGCGATCATATAGCCTTAAGTATACGAGGAAGGCAAAACATTGGAACATGTTTTTCACAAATGTCCAAAGTGTGTTTTTACTTGTTAATTAATATTGTTTTTATCTCAAGTGAAATTTATCCATTCACCCAAAAAAATCTGCACGTTGTTTCCACCTTAAAAAGTACGTAGATTTTTTCCACCTGAAATTCACGTAACTTTTACCTGATTTTTCGATAGAATTTTCATTCTACGTGAAAATCAGGTAAGTTTTACCTGAGTTTTGAATATAATTCACCGGACACGTAAGTTTCACCTGAATTTTCTGAAGCATTTGCAGCTACGTGTGCACGTAAAATGTACCTGAAAATTCAGGTGGAAACAACGTTTAGATTACTTGGAGTGTTCTACTTAAAGAAACCATAAAAAACTCAACGACTTTTACTCGCGAACAAAATGCTGCCGTACTTTTTGTCTTTGCTCTATCCATACTCGAGAACAAAGCAAGCGCCATAAAAATGCAAGCACGCGCGGAAACAGAAAAAAAAAGTTCGCGCTAGTGTGGCATATTTGGTAGGCCTAATTACACTTTTTTTTCTACTCGTGATGGAAGTAATTGAATCTCAGCTCTCTGGTGGAGAAATGGGACAAAGCCGCAACAGCTGACGACATTCAGCTCCTCTATGATATCTTACGACGCCTGAGTGCAGCAAAGATGGACTCGAGGATGCCAGTGTTCAGATACTCATCGATTCAACTGATCAGCTGAAGTACATTGAACAAATTTTCCAAATTTTGATCCCCGACCAACCATTACAATCTATTAATGAGTCCCCAAATATGTGAGGCGTTACCTGTGTTACCCCCAAGTCCCAATTCTGTGAGAAATTGAAGCAGTCATCCGAGACATCCATAGTTCAAAAATGGATTCATCGACTTGGTCATCCGAGCTGATGTTAAAGCGCCAGACCTCTTGAAGTAGTGTTTTCCGATACATTGGAAATTGGGTAATCAGTCCAAGCGGATATATATAACACGGACATGAGTACAGGTAGAATTAGTTTTGTATGGCGGTGTTGATCCTGCGGCAGTGCTCATACACTTCATTCCCATCAAACATTGAAGATAAATTTGTCTACGTTGGTGTTCCAGTGGTTCCTTGATCTTTTCCAGTAGTTCCAGTGAATGATCAAGGTTCTATTCTTCAGTGTGATTCTCCTCTAAGGCTTCAACGACGCGTTTGAAGTTGCTAAACAACTACGGGTTAAAATTCCGCCAGCTGCGTGCACCTCCTTACTTGTTGTGCAATTTCGTTTCTTTTTCTATTATCGCACTCACCAGCATGTCACCAACGTAGTGGCGTTCCTAGTCTTGCTTATGGACGTTCGTTGCCAGAAAAATAGAACAAATCTGACATGCTGATTCTTCATTCCAATTAGGATTCTTGGCCAAATATCTTGATAGCAGGTGAAATGCAGACCTTTTTGGGATTATACAACAAAGTCAGAAATCAGTCATCTTGGAAACCACGTATTTTGTATTTTGTCAAGAGCACGAGTTAAGAGAACCATAACGCGCATAGAAGTGAGATAAAAACAGATCATTTGCTTACTTGTTATGAAGAATCGACTTTATTTTATGGAACGTACACACGGTCAAGCAGTTTGACCAACATTGACTCCACCTCTCGTTTATTCAAACATCCATCAAGTTTTACCAACAGCGGCACAAACAATCAATTTATTCGACCAACAATATCACACACGAACGACCGAAGCACCAACTCGAGCACCAACCATCAACAAATGTATGGGGGTTTGTGCAACTTCACTACAAATGCTCAAACATGTTCGGCGAACCTTGACTCCACCCCCGACCACTCAAACCAAAATCAAACCGTTTTAATTTTTTCCAACCGAGCCGCCAACTGTCAAATGGTTGTTCGAACAACTTCACACACGTTCAAACAAAGCAGCAACCGAAGCGTTTTCTTGGGGGCGGAGTCAATGTTCGTCAAACTGCTTGACTGGTGTGTACGTTGCATTAAGCACTGTACAAACATTATTACATTAGATTTGGGATTTTAAAAATAGGAGAAGTAAAGTATGTGGTGAATTTAAAATTCACCACGGGATTCATCGTATAATCACCTTGAAGTGACGACGAGGAAAAATTTATGGTGAAACGCGTGTGAAGTGTAGTAAGATTTAGGGTTCACATCGGTGTTGAATTCGGGTTTGGAAAGTTTTGCGGGCGTCCCGCTGGTGGTTCAATTTATCAGGTTTAATCGAGAAGGGTTTGTATGGAAGAATCCCCTGGCAAGCGTATTTTTTCTAAAGTAATAGCATTAACGAAGATAAAAAGAAAGACCTGTTTATGAACTTTGCGGGAATGACAGTATTTGAGGAATTAAAGTTGCTCTGTTACATCTTTTCTATTCAACAGAAGAAAACTAAACTTTAAACTTAGCTTAGTTAGTTAGAAGTCAGTAACTTTGCTTACTCCATGCAAGGTGTGCTTGTTGGAGTTTAGCACCGATTTCACGCTGGACGTTTGTTGAATAATTATCTCAACGCTTAACTCCTCCACCCCACAGTAAACATAGAGTTGTAACGTAGTATCTCCCTCAAGTTGCAGTTCACCCGCAAGTTCCTCGTCAAGCAAGGTGAGTTTGAACTCGTCTTCTAGAAAGGCATATGTTTTAATCAACCGCACTACGGGTTCTTCTTCTTCTAATTGGCATCACATGCCCATCTAGGACATTGCCACCATTGGTGTAGGGTACATAGCTACCTCTTGCTATTGGTCGTAAAATTGGTGGCCTCGTTCAGTAGAACGTTCAGGATGATTCTTCTGATGAATCGAAAACTGTTACAATGGATCCTGGGCTTTGGAAGACTCCCCATTATGTTGGGATATGGATACTCGGAAGTAGTGCGTAACGGTGTAAATTCGGCCATATCGCCAGGCTCAGTACAACACTGAAGCTGACATGGCTTAGATAGCGGCATGGGGTACCTCCTGCAGGCAGGTGAGTGTTTTAAAAAAAAAGGTCTTGGAAGGCGGTAGGTGTCGCCACTCTACTTGAATGATGGTACTGAATGAGGTACTGTCCCATGGAAACCCGACACGAAGGTTCGACCCTTGGGGTCGGTTGATACTGTTCCGGTAACGTAGCCTGGTGGGACCAAAAGCTGACTGCAGCATTCCGGCGCACAATACTGGTGGATCTACGATGTACTCTACATGTACTCCGTGCGCAGGGATCAGGAGGTTATGGTAATGACGAGAGAGTGCAGCAATTCCTTGCAGTCACTGAATTCCAAAGTTGCATCTTATCATCATGCAAGTTCGGGTCGACAGCTCATCATGGGTCGCACTAATAGATGTCATCCAGTTTTACGATTTGTTCATGAAACCGTTCTGCTATGAGCGAGCGTCTAAAGTATGCTCTCAATAAACCGTCTAAGACGAATTAAGTACTGTCCATTTAATTCCACCAGTTAATTTTCGTTATCTTTGCAGATACGTATTTCGACCACAACTGTGTGGTCGTCTTCAGTGTCTTGTACTTGACTCGACGTCGAGTCAAGTACAAGACACTGAAGACGACCACACAGTTGTGGTCGAAATACGTATCTGCAAAGATAACGAAAATTAACTGGTGGAATTAAATGGACAGTACTTAATTCGTCTTAGACGGTTTAATACATTCCACTAAACGAGCTTAATATATTTTTCTGAAGATGCTCTCAATAGTTAGTATTGAAGAAACCTATGAGATCCGTTTCTAGAAGGAAATACAACCCACTGCTGCGAAGGGGCAGCGGTTGATGCTGATACTATGGCTGCTGCTGGTGCGATTAAGATGACTGTCTCGACGGACCACCCCTTGATTGAAGAAAAGCTGCAGTAGAACTAGACTCCTGGCCACCTTTCGCTTTGGCTATCCAGGGAAAACTCTATATCGGGTGCGCGACTCCTACACATTGTTAGCAAGGTTTGCAGAAATCGCTCTCAATAGATAACAAACAACGATAAAAGAACGGCAAAAACTGTTCCGAATCATAACAAGCCATGACAACAAATTTATCAAACTTGTATACAAGTGCGAAAAACAAAATCGGATAGGCAGCCCCCACAGAGAAGTGAATATTTTCGCTCATTTTGTGTTGGGGACCGCACAGCTGGGTAGAACAAGTTGAAATGTATAATCAGAACCAGTGCTCCCCGTGTTTGGAGCTTTTTAAAAGAAATTTATCACAAAGTATGACAGCTTGCGAGACTTTTTTATTTTCTTTTGTATTCAACCCCTGACTGTTAGTGATGCCATTTTGAACACATGTCGCATTGCACTATTTTAGCGGATACAATATCCAAAGGATAGTAACCCTAAAGTGTGCGAACACCAGTCCGCGAACCATCCGGAACGATATCGGATATCATAGTCGTAGAAGAATACCGCCATCGCAATTCGCGGAAGAATATCATATCTGCCAAGAACATGAAGAAGCGACTGGCTGAGTTACAAAGGGTCTAGCAGAATGTCATAATGGATGAGAGAAAATTTAATCATTTCGGGACCGATTGACTGGTTAGGGAATGGCGCAAACCGGCTGCAGAATTAGAACCAATAAAATTGCCAACGACTGCGAAGCAAAGCGGTGGTCATGTTATGGTTTGGGGTAGCCCTGCCGTCCTGTTTAGTCACGCTTAGTCGACAACTAAGAAGCTTTCCCCTAAAGCAAAAATTTGTGTTGGTCTATTTTAGCTCATTAAAACTCAGATTCGCCTATATGGGTCTCAGTATGATAGTTACTGTCAACTGTGTGTACAAAAAATAGTCAACGAATCGGTTTTAATTGTTTAATTTTAATTTTTAATCGGTTTTTGTTGCGCAATTACGGCTTCGCACTGCCGGCGCCCACACGAGTCGCAGTTGAGCGCTGATAGTTACTATCAACTCCCTCAAAGCTAACATGTTGTGCATCCGCGAGTACGGCTTCGCACTGCCGGCGCCCATATGGATCTTGATTCTGCATTGAAAGTATTCTATTGTTCACCTAAAATCGCATTCCAACATCCCCTGAAAACATATTTTATTTTGGGATACTTGGGTCATTTTGGGGTCCTTTTAGTGCAAACGGCATCAAAAATCTAATGACCTAACCCTTATTAATATATGAATCATTTGTTTGAGAAACTGCATAAGTCCATTTTACACTATTTCGAGAAAACAACAAAAAACTGTTTTTGAACAAATTGGCACCGAATCTTTCGATTTCTTCGATACAGATCAATAGTTTTTGGCAAAACTCAACACCCTAGGGCACTTTCAGTGCAAAAAATGTAAGCAGTACTCCACAATTGCTCTTCAAAGTACGTGGACATATGTAGTTTCTCAAACAAACGAAAAAATTTCATACATTCCTGAACAAAAATTTTTTTTTCGTATTTTTTGCCACAATACGTATTTTTGGACGAGGATTCAGAATATATAAAAATCTCATTTTGGCCAAAAATGTTACATATGCAGTTTCTCAAACAAACGGTTCATATAGTTCTATAGACGATTGCACGAGCCAAATACTCCATTTGAAACATTTAAACATTGCTCTCATGAAACTTCACTTGCTATTTGAATACGGGTAAAAAAATGCTCTCATATGTTGTCATATAACATCATGTTGCAATGGTTCATGGATTGTTTTTTTTTTGAGTATTTTGAAGGATAATATGAAAGCAAGCGCCGTTGAATAGGGTCATAGATCCAATCTTTACTTTGTCTAAAACAATGGTCCAAAATATTCTTCCAATCTCGTCAAATAGTGGTTGCTGTACAATGCCGAATCAACGCTCCTGCATCCTCCCTCAACCCCATTAAAAACCTGTGGGGTGGGGCTCAAAACAAATTTGACGTTTAATTAATTCATTAGGATAACGGTACTAATACGCTAAGAGAAGAATGAATCCTGTCATCAAAAGAAAAAGTAGAATCATGAAAAGAATTTCACAGCGAGGTATGGAATGCAACTTTCAAAATAATTTTCAAAATTTCAAAATAAAATTTATTTATAAATAATTTATAGCATGAGGTTAGAATTTTTATTATCTACATTATACATATATTAATTTGATTGCTAATGACAATGAAGTTTTTTCTTGAAATGATTCCGGAGATGGTACTACTTTTAATCTTAATTGAATTTCTAATCCCGCCTAATAAATCATTTTCAAAAAAATGTCTGTTTGTAATTTTTTAAATTATTTTCAATTCCATTGGCTATACCTTGCCGTGTTAAATTTCAGTGATTCTACTTTTCCACTGATGACAGCGTTCATCCACTTCTCCTCGCGTATAGTGGAGGTATTAGTAGATCCACAAAAGAAAATATTTTTTAAAAATTGATAATTATGGGAAATTTACAGCTTTAATATTTTAGTCAATGGAAAAACTAATAAATTTGCTAACAAAAATGAGATAGATGCCATTTAACATCAACAATTACCAAATATTGCTTGCACCACTATGCGTACACCCTAAATATGTTTTATTAATGATTTTATATCCGGACCAAAACTATACGGACAATTTTTCGAAACAGTGTAAATCTTAATCGTCCTCCACACTTCAGCCTTTTTGTTACGAGACCGAATGACCTTCATAAATATTTTTTGAGCTGATATTGGACTTATTTTATTACACGAAATCATCAAAACAACTAAGTCGAAACATCAAAAGCCAATTTCTGATACTTCCTGGCCAACTACAGTAGACCCTGCATTAGTCGAAATTGATGGGACCATCGAGATCTGGACCATGTACTATATGGAGACCAAATCACAAAGTAATCTTTAGCCAGGTAAGTTTTGCATTCATATGACGATATTAAGACCAAAAACATCAGCGCAGAGAGGGTCGACTGTAATATCCAGATCGTAGCGGTATCGATTGGGCTTACATACGAACACCCTCCGCATTAGAAACAGTGAGAGCAAAACAAAACGCGAAAACTATGATATAATAGTCGGCTATCATTAACTGCTGCAGTACCGATCAAACGAGATCCGCGAACGAGGTAATTGTGTTAGTGGATCTGGTCGGCTATGTACGCCTAATACTAGAATAGATATCTAAGCCACGATCTAAGCCAAACCCCATCAAAGGGTCACATTCTTTACTCATCGTCGCTAATGATATTGCGTTTTTTTTTGTTGAGGCATGTAACGTTGAATAGGTGTAGTGGAACACATAGAGCCGTTCTTTTTCGTGATATTGCAAGGCCATTCTATCGGGGTATGAAATGAAACACTCATATTGTTTAGTAGGTGACGGTGCTTAATGTTCCGCAGGAAATAGTATGTAGTCATTATGATGGCTTACCTCAATCTGGGCGGCAGTTTAGGCACAAATATCGATATGAGTGCCTCGTCCAGTTTGTCTCTTTGGCCTCCGAGACCGTATTTTTCTTCCAAGGCTTCCAGTAGTGTTGGCATTTTGGCTGTAAAAAAAGAATGACAGAAAGCGTTTGAAAATAAATTAACGCTGTCGCGCATCGAATGGTCCACTCATATATGAGCGTTGAGACAAGATACCTTGAAATAAAAAAAATGAAGGTTTTACCGGCTTAAATCTTTTTTTGCCCATTAACAATTCCGTGGTATGTTTATGCTAGATGTTACTAGAGGTTTCTATTTGAAGATGATAATATCATATTACTTAGAAGGGTTTCTGTTTCAATATTATACAGAAATTCACCACCAACGAATTTGCTCCTATGGGTGTTGGTACACCACGAATGAATGAAGAATTCGCAATGTGGATTATTTTTTGCCCAAAAACATTCTTACAGGAGACTGGAGCAGTAAATATTGCTTGTACATATTCGATATTTTTTCTGTTTTGGAAAAAAACATACCGTTTTATTATATACAATTTTACTCAACAGCCCTCGATTTTGCTAATTAAAACCAAACATAACAACAAAATTGCATTTTTTAAGTGATGTGGTGAAGCACAACAATGTATCGATCAACTGATAAATATTTAATACTAATCAACGTCGGCAAATCCGATCTGCCAAAGTTTTTATAATCGAAGAAATCAAGCTGAAAGGAACTTACTTTAACCAGTGCGGCGTCGTTCGTTCCTTTTGCCTATTCCAAACGTTCAAGGTTCGCGCGCATTTTGTACACAGTGGAAGCTCACCATCGCAGTTAAATAGAAATTAAGCGGCAAAAACGATCGTACCGCGCGCCAATTCACATCTGATGGATACCGGCATTGGCTTGCGTTTTTTTTGGGCACCTCCATACTGGGGTTTTTCGCATGCCAGATTACGGTTCAGCGCTGCATTTACTAGGCAAGTTAGTAAATGCTTTTCGAGGTGAGGCTAGTTTTGCAATTACCGACAACCGACTACCTCCGACAAATAGTTAAAATATGCCCTGACGTTGAATCAATCGTAAACTGCGTTTCCATTGATGCTGTGAGGCAATTAATTGGCATTTAAAATTTGTTCTATAATGATGATTCTTTAGTAGAAGCCCAGGTAGAAGCTCCTATGTTTGAAATGATTATTCCTACCTAGCCAACATATCGTACTTTCGAACTTTAACCTTTCGGGACTTGCATATTCCTGATTCATGTAAGATATCTCACTTGTGTTGAGTAGAAAAAACGTGTATCTTTCGATAGTGTTTTGCCTTTTACAAAGGTGCGAGTCCCCGAAAGATGAAGAAATCCCAGAATCTACCACTAAAAAGTGACGGTGTATTGAAAAAGGAAATACAAAAACGAAAAGCACATTCTTTTTTACTTCTTTTAATTTACATTTCACACATTATACTGGGACATTGACGCCTCGCAGCTAATTGTGCATTAAGCACTTCAACAATGTGATCGGGGCTGGCCCAATTTTCGAATAGCGCAGTTGTCGGTTTTGGCCTCAAACGCCGATGTTGTTCCAGCCGTATTGTAGTGAATTACCAGGATCCCCCACTTGGGTTTCAGAAATATCTTCCGGCTCCTTGATTATGAATTGATTATTTATAGAAAATGAGATTTCTGTTCATTTCCATTTCTAACAGAATGCTAGAATAGATGATTGAAGAAGGTATGCTAGAAGATGAAAAAAGTATGGACTCCGTTTCCGCGATTGCTAGAACATGAGAAAAATAGGGAAAGATACAAAGTAGGAAGGTGTAACGAGCCTGGGATTGAGCTTGCGACCTCCTGTGTATGAAGCAGAATATAATATTGGTGGTCATATGGCTACCGCTTCTGCTTCATACACAGGAGGTCGCAGGTTCAATCCCAGCCCTCTTAAATGGAAATTAAGGCGTTATTCCTAAGCAGGGATTGAATCCAAAAGAGAATGAGAAAGTATCTCATTTCTCATTTCTGTATACATATACGATATGTAGCATTCCGCGAGAGACTTCTTTCTGCTGTCATGATAAAGAACTGATTCGGGAGGCTATACCTTATGATAAATTTCTTTTAAAAAGCTCCAAACGCGGGGAGCACTGGTTCTGATGATGCATTTCAACTTGTTCTACACAGCTGTGAGGTCCTTAACACAAAATGAGCGAGAACAAAGTGAAAATCATCACTTTTCTGTGGGGGCTGCCTATCCGATTCAGTCCGATTCTGTTTTCGCACTTGTATACAAGTTTGATAAATTTGTTATCATGGCTTGTTATGATTTGGAACAGTTTTTGAATTTATTTTATGGTTAGTCGTTATCTATTGAGAGCGATTTATGCAAACTCTGTTCCTAAGTACTTAGCACTAAGCACATAAATTTAACTTGATCTTGGGATTGATGACTGTACATTTCATAGTTGCTACTCTGTGATTGACCAGAAAAATCAGTATCAACTTTTCTCTAGACTGTAGACTTTTCAATGATCAATAACGGCGCCGGTTACGTGCCTTCGGTTTATCGGGAACGGGGAGGAAATGATGATGCAATCACTCGCCTACTGCAAGCCGAGAGCACGCCTGCATTTGCCACGAGTGGCAGTATGCAATTTGGTAAAATCTCAAATTCTCAAATCTTATCGGCGATTCAAATCATACGTGAGTCAATTCCCATCAAAGAATTGCTCATGATTCGAATCGAGATTTGCATAATTACATGATTTTTACGTGTTCTTCATGGTTGAATGCATTGACTTAAGGTCACTCCTCACGGAATCCAGGTTTCAAAGTGCTCGCGTTTTCCGGGGCACACCACTCGATAAGGAAGTAGCGTACAACTGTCATTTTTATTATTTCACGCATGCTGCGACGCAGCAAAGCTAAAATAATAAAAATGACAGTTGTGCGTTGCTTCCTTGTCGACTGGTGTGCCCTGCGAAATGCGAGTGCTTTGAAGTTTGAATTCCGTCAGGAGTGTCCTTAACTTGTTTCGCTTTAAACAATGGCTAATAAATCAATATGTAAACAAAACATATCCTCAATTGCGTTTGAATACTTTTTGAATCGAAATCATTTTATGGCGAATGAGCGAAGCTATGCGGTTCTGTCCGAAAAACTCAAGCGCGATGCTCTCCCTACAGAATGAATCTCCCACATTGAGCGTGCTTACAGTAGTGGTACACTAGGAGTTAACTTACTGAAATCCGTATGGCGAAAAGCATTTAAGGTGCGATTTCTCAAAATTAAGCACCTACATCGAAAATAGCGAGCAAGTAACGCAGCTTAACCGCAACCATTATGCGACCTCCCAGCGGTTGCCGTGGCAGGCAGTAGCAAAAGCGACCATGCTATCCTGGTGAACCCGTACCTCATCACCAAGACCGGTGAAATAATCGCCGGGGTGAGGTCGCTGGGGCGGAAGTTTCCCTCCAGTGCAAGCAACTGGACGAGGTCGAAAAGACCTTTGTACGTCTAAAAGGTGGTCCCTTTTGCACGCCGATAGCCTACTTTAGGTTACCGTTCGCGGAAGCCACAAAAAGTTCTGGAGCGAGGGAAGTTGAAGATCGGCTGGTCAGACGACTGTAAGTGCCCAGACGGTACCAACCTGTGGCGTCGTTGTGGTGAGGGAGAACACAAGGCGCAGGAATGCGATAAGCCACCAAAGTGCTTTATCTGCGCCAGAAAAATGCAAGACCTTTGACCACGTTACGGGTAGACCTTCTTGTCCCATGGGAGATACAAACAAGAAAAAGCCGTGCAAGTAACACAGCTGAATCTTTACCACTGTGCAACTGCTCAGCAACTGCTGTGGCAATTGGTCTCGGAGTCGTGGACCCATGTCGCCCTCCTGTACGAACCGTACCACGCCCTTGTCGATAACGGCAATTGGATGGCGGACGGGTTTGGGATGGCGGCTATTTGCACGACGGGTCGGGTTTTGCCTGGTCCAAGAGGTGGTACACTACTCCGCTGAGGGTGTTAGCCAAGATCAATGGTTTGTTCTACTGTAGCTGTTATGCCCCACCAAGGTGGCCATTAGAACAGTTCAACCAGATGATCGACAGATTATCGTCCGACCTAGTGGGTCGGAAACCATTCGACTTAGCGAGAGACTTTAACCCTTGGGCAGTGGAGTGGGGCAGCCGCTGCACCAATCGCAGGGGTCATGCGTTACATGAGCGGTTTGCGAAGCTCGACGCAGTGCAAGTCATTCCGTAGGAATGGGGTCTAGTCGTGTATTGACGTAACGTTTGTCAGTCCTGGTATGGCAATAGACATGGGCTGGAAGGTGGATGAGGGCTACACCCATAGTAACCATTTTGTAATTCGCTTTGAGATCAATTATGGTGTGCGGCATCCGAGGGTGTGGGATCCCTATCAGGCCCATGGGTGGAAGACCAATCACTTCGACAGCGAAGTTTTCACCGCGGCCCTGTGGCTGAGAGCAAACACTGACAGTCTAAGCGGGGATACGCTGCTGGTAGCTGTCCTACCACGCGCGTGTGACGCCACCACGTCGAGAAAAAAAAGAATATTGGTGGAGTGCCGAGATGGCAGCTTTTTTATCAGCCTGCCGAAACCGATGTCGGCCAGAGAAGCGTTCCTATTACCGCAGGGGCTCCGCAAGGTTCAATACTAGGCCCGGTATCATGGAACTTTATGTACAACTAGTCGACCCGGCAGACGTTGTCCTGCATAGTAGGCGAAAATACGTGTTCTGAGCTGCCCATGCAAAATTTCCATACTATTCATAATTTTAGTTTTTCGCGATTTACTCAACTTACTAATGATTTTCGACTGAGGAAATATCATATAAACCCGTCGGAAACTATAACGAATGTAACTGCTGAAGGAATGAATCAAATCCATTCAGCCGTTTTTGAGTTATGCGGATACGAACACAGACCATTTCATTTTTATTATATAGAAGATGTACGACGAGGTTCTGAAACCAAAGCTCCCTCTTGGTGCCAAGATTCTTGGCTTCGCCAATGACGTAACATTGAAGGTCTACAGAGGGTCAATCCCTGAGGTACAACTGATCGCATCACACGCGATCAGCACGGTGGCGGATTGGATGAGCGATAGAGGCTTTGAGCTCGGTCAACATAAGACGGAGGTGGTTATCGCCACTTACCGTTATTCGCTTCAGAGAAATTTTCGAATGTTTTCTCTAGCGAGAATTAGACCGTGGAGAAAATTGAACTAGCAGCAAGACACACTCCGCTTCAGGGTCAAACTTTTAGTATTATCAATGTCGATGAAATGGTCAGCCCTCTTCAGACACTTTCCTCTCCGCCTTTCTCAAAAGACGCATTGAAGTGATATAATTGGAGATAATCCAGCACCTCCGTTCATTTCCACATCATGCATCCCGCAAGGCAGCCATTTGGCCCTTTGATTTTTATCAACTCCTTGACTATCCTACGCTGATCACATCTAGATTTATCTACAAATCGGCTCAATCGAAGATTATACTTTGTTTCAGTGACAGATACTAGTTTTGCATTAATTGGGTAACATCCAACTACAGGGTACTTTAATCGAACGCATAAGCGAAATGAGAGACCTAGGAGTGATTGTGGATTCTCAAATAACGTTTAAACAACATATTTCCTATATTGTGGACAAGGCTTCCCGTACGTTGGGGTGCATATTCAGGATGCCCAAAAACTTTACAGATGTTTACGGTAATGGCTGTATTTTGGACCGGGCTCTTATTTTGGACCACCTAGCTGAATTTTGTATTTATATCACACAAAACTAAATAAAACATGCAATATTTAAATGTTATTGCAAAAAGAAACTATCCATAAGGTATTTCCTACATTTGTTTCTTATAAAATATTGCAATTATTAAGAATATTTTCACGTATTTACCCATGCCGGCTGGATTAGACCAAAACTAAGACGACATTGTAAAATTGAAGTCAACTTTCAAAAGCTGTAAGTTTATTTGTACATAGATTTAAAACACGTGAATGATGTTGTTGACTTATTAAATCTTAATTGAAGCAGTTTCATATCTCGAGCGAAACATTGTAAGTTTAAAAACAGTATTCTGAAGCATGTCCAAAATAGGTTCATTTTTTATTGAACCGAACATATTTTCGACATATCTTCTTTTAAGTTCTAGATCTCTTAAACTTTTATTTTTAACCATTTGTTTCTCTAGTATCGAACCATTAATAAATTACTGTTCTTACTGCATTTATAAATTACCGTTCATTGATATAAGCCCTAGAAAAATGTCTATTAACCCAACATGTAACTGTTTTTATTATGTCCATACGAAAATACTGCCTATGATCACATATCAGTCCCACCTTTGCTGTAATTCCTATCCATATGGGACAAATATGCGATTATGAGCAGAATAGTTGAGAAAGCTCTACGACAAGAACCAATCTTTGCTAGAGCTCTCCGTCCGTGCTGTTTGCCAATGCAACAGAGTTTCGCGTTCTACGATTATGTTTCGTTTTGAAAAATGCAAATATGCAAGGAGCAGAACAAGGAAGAACCGGGCAACCCACTACTATCAATGGCGCAAATGGAACAGATCTAACAAACTACATAAAAAATATGCAGGGTATGTATGCAGGTGCATACATCTTGGCAATGGGCCACAATGGGTTTTGCTTTGATGATGCTGTACCGAGTGGTACTGAAATTGATATTAGTTTCAATACCCTAAGCTTGTAGATATTGTTCTAAGCTTTGAATGCCTATAAAAATGTATTGCTTAATAAGGACTTTCAGGATGAAAACGCCGAAAATGCTAGAGATCACTAATTTAATCCAATAGTAACATAACTTTGCAAGCAATACAAAATTACTCGAGTGGTCCAAAATATGTTCAATAGGTGGTCCAAAATAAAAACAGGTGGTCCAAAATTTAATCTTACATATCTTCAGAATTTACGATAGTTTGGTTCTTTCGATGGGATTTGCAACACTTTTACCTACAAATCCTACCTAGCATTCACCACTTTTTAGTTGCATAGGGAATTGATCGATATTACGAAATCTAACTATTATTCGACAAAATTGTTCGGCCATCTCCTAAAGTGGTCCAAAATACCTCCCTTACCCTACTGCCTAAAATCGTTGTACTCAGGCTACAGTCATGCTATTCTTTAGCCCATCGCCAAATCGTAGCCAGGATGTCCCGGGCACAATTTTTTTTTCATACTACTTTTCAATGATGACAGCGGTCTATGTCTATTGATGATGATGACACCGCGCTTGACACAGGCTCGGTTGTACTGCTCGCTATCCCGATCGATCTTAACCATCCAACAAGTTCTTCATAGCAGCGGTCTCCCAACCAAAACCTTCTCGTTTTTATTTTCTCCCCCGTTTTCTCTCCATTCCTCCTTTCCATCCCCCTCTCACCTTTCAACTTTCTCTATCTCTTTTAATCTGGTTGTTGGTCAGAGATACCAACCTCTAGGAACTGGTTTAGGTGAGTAGTAAGATAGGAACGAGGTATATATTATAGGACAAACGAATGAAAATTTAAATTTTTGAGCTCAATTACTAGCTAGAATATTCACTTTATTTTTATCAGAGGTCTATTTTTACTGTTGCAAATCCCCTATATTGTACCCGTAGATGACGGTAACAAATCTTAGAATCGGCCTACAAATTATAATTTTAAAAATTAAGATACAATATTTTTTTCTAACTGGGTCGAAAAAATGTTATGGAGAAAATCATTTTCTCGTGCTGAGTCCGCTACCACAAAAACATTGGGAGAACGGTCCAAAATGCACAACTTAAGCTTTTTCGATGTTTTCACCTATATAAACAAGAGTATCGAACTATTTCAACGTGTAGATGCAAAATTTACAAAACAAGCTACATTTTACAATGACCTTTTATTCGAAACAACAAGGTTTTCATAACTTTTTAACGCATTTAAAATCGAGCCTGGGGCAAAACGCCCACATGGTGGAGTAAAATGGCCCAATTGCATGTAAAATAATGGTGAACGCATGGTTGCTTGTTTTGTCCTAATGAATTGAACGACAATCTTACGGGTGAGGTGAATAATTCGCATTTTCAATTCGAATATTCAATGTCCTACAAAAGATTATATGAGTGATTTTGTCAGTCAGGCCACTGTTCTCCCCTAACATAATCGTCTTCAGTTCTAGACCAACATTTGAAAAGGGCGTAACAGCCAAAATGTATTCCTTCTGATTCCTAGTCTACATATATAGCTATATATGTAGACAAAGAATCAGGAAGAATAAATTTTGGCTGTTACGCCCTTTTCAAATGTTGGTCTAGAGTTAGCCTTGAGAGCAAAGACAAAGATTTGTCAATCCTGTTGATGTGGGTAACATTCTTGATCTCTTGCGCATAGTGAATCCAACGTCCTCGTAAAAAAAATGTATTCGTGCATTGCCTGTATTAAACAGCTTTAAATTGATTACTGGTCAAGTTTAAAAACAGATCAATTTCTAAAGAATGTAGACTCATTTAGGAATAAGAACAAGAAAACATTAAATTCGCAGTCGCAGGGAACAATTTTACTACAATCCTTCCTTATTTTCTATCTGTATTGAAACAGTATTTGTTTATTTAAAGAGTGTTCACGATAAAATTGGATTTGTCAGCATTTTATGTACACAACTTGCGTGCACGTATTTTAGATGTTTGCTGATTGCTGTCTGGTGTATTCTGTACTTTTATGCCTAATCCAGGTCGATCCTTGACTTTTTGTACTTAGCTTTGCCACATCACATCACCACAGATTTGCGTTGAAAGCATCCCCACCGTTCAGTAATTTCAACAAAGTGGCCGTACACTAATTACGTAAGCACTTATGGAGGAGGGCGATTGTTAGGTGATTGGTGATTGTTAGATTTTCTAACAATCCTGTATAAAAACCCACCAAAATCTGTAGGGTAAAAGATCCAATATTGGAGGAACTAAGCACGTTCCACCACTATTTGTTGTGCCACACCATGTCTATACTTCATATAACTTACCTCAAATGTGCATATGAATGTTTATTTGTTATATTTTATCCTTTTATCCATGGGTTGAACATATTTTTGGAAAAACTGTTTGTACTTGTTTAGTACGTTTCTAGTTGTTTTTCATATCATCGTCCAGTGGATTGTTAGTTTGGTAGTTGTTTCATAATTATAAATCTTAGGTTCATGCACTGATATACAAATTGAACCATGACTTGCTTCTAGTCCTAATAGTTGAGTTATAACTTGTTCGCTTTACGACACGCTACGCTATTAGTGAAACCGATTGTGTGGGGCAACAGCAGCATGAAATTATTGAAACTTGATCTTCTTCTACAGGAAACGCACAGAATTACTATATTTGTCAGTTTGAACTTAACTGACCTTCGGTAGTGACGGGCTATGAGCTATAGTACTACAACACAGCGGAACCCAGACGTCTGACCGAGAGTTAGGTTAAAGCTTACAAAGCGACATCGCTTGCATTGCGTTTCGACTGAAAAGACACCACGCTGCAACCCGTTGGTTGCAAAATCGCGAGCTGTTGTGATTATCGATCCGTTTACATTTTATTCCATATGACGACTCGACGACGGGACGAGACACAACAAAGGGGTCTTGTCTGTCCAGCTAAGCAACGAACGTAGAGCGATGTAGTGCCAAACGACATCGCTGTTCCGCTTCTGCGCAGTCTATATCGCAAGCTCGGTTTTTATGGATATTACGAGTGATTATAAATTACATGTCGAAAGATAAAGGAAACGAAGCGAACAGCCACTAGTACCAGTGGCAAGCAATTCTGAATCATAGCAACTACCGTACTTATTTGTGTGACGGTGGCTGTAGTAGAAATCAGCTGTTGGCTTTCGTTGTCTAAGTGCACGTGCCAGCTTCTAGCATGTGAGTCGAAATGGACAATGCTGGGTATGACTAGTTCAACCGTAGGGTTGTCCTTTGTTTTGATTCTATGTTTAAAAGAATGACCGTATTAACTTTTCCAACAATGAAAAACCATTTTCCAAGTAACATTTTTGTCTTTATAAAAGTCTCGAGGACTATGAGTTGCTTCATTAAATTACTTTCATGGCCGTATAAAACTTTTATGTTATTTTCATTTTGTATGATTTATGTATAGACCGACATTATCAGATTCATTATTACAGAATTACACAATTACATTATCTAAATATCCTATTTAAATAATTATCAAAATATACTATTTAAACCAAGTTTACATTCAGTGCTTAATACCCTTCTGGTTAAAGATTTGACGTGGCACCCCTCAAAACAAGACAAAGTTTTTGATCATATTTCTATGGTCTTGTGACCAATTTGCGATCTTCAATCGATAGATAATTATAAGATTTCTAACTTGAGATATGTGACACAGGAACAGGAGTGGGAACAGGAGACTAAATCTATAATCTCTTGATACCATTTTAAAGAACACGGTGAAACAATCTTTATGAATTTACTAAACTTTAGCTTTAGCTTAGCTTAGACTGACTGTACATATCAATGATTGCTGACTGTACATATCAATGGCTTACATTGGTCAATAGTTTGGGGTCACCTTGGCATTAGAATTTACTTGTCATAAGACGAGTTTGTACAATCCCATTTAATTCCACCACTTAATTGTACCTTGACAGATACGTATTTCGACCTCAACAGTAAGGTCGTCTTCAGTGTCTCGTACTTGACTCGTATCTGTCAAGGTGCAATTAAGTGGTCGAATTAAATGGGATTGTACAAACTCGTCTTATGACAAGTGAAGACATTCCACTAAAAAGCTCAACATTAGAATTTAGTCATAACTTATATTTTATTTGACCAATTTAAGCTTATGCCGGTGCATATGAAGCATAATAAGTCTAACTTTACTGAATGGCTTGTCGGGAATCGAACCCAGCCACCTTCTGCATGGTTTTGCTTTGTAGCAGCGCATCTTACCACACGGCTAAGGAAAGCCCACCGTCGCAAACCGTTTGTAATGTTTTTGACGGTTGAATATGAATCTAGAACAGCTACAGGGTACATGAATGTTTCAGATTCATTTTCAAAATGATGCCCCGAACAATTTGAATTAGCAGAATTAGCTCCAGCGATGCCAGATTTGAAGACATGTCTTCAATTTGAAGACATTAGATATCTCTGTGAAGACATTTACTGCAACTAACCGCAAGTTGAGCACATCTATAAAAACGTGCAACTGAGAAAACTGCTTGCAATTTTTTTGTAATTCTTCTTGTAATTTTGATCATTTTGATCAGCTCTTAACGTCACACATCAAAGATTGTTTGAATCTTTAATAGATCATAGAGGCTAGAAAGTGAAAAACTCCCTTACCGTGTTGAAAATCGCAGTGTGACTGACTGATTGTTTACAATCAGTATTGTGAAGCAATTGATTTAGCCATGCCTCGTATGAGCCTAAGACAATATTTTAGGACTGTTAGTTACAATAGAACAACGTTATAAGTTTTTTTTAATGTAGTCTACATTATGTTTGACGGAATAAATAAATAAATAAATTGAACATTTTGAAACGCACATCGCAGATTTTCGTTTTAGGCATGATATAATGTCGGTAATGTAGTATCGATATCAAAACTCAACAAGTAGGGTAATTCGCCAAATGTTGAACGGCTAATTTCTTCGCCTATTGTTGAACGCACGTGCATTTCTTATGGGAGTTCAACAATAGGCGACAATTTCTTTCCGCAACAATATGAAAAAAAAATCGTACGGCCAAGTTGCCGAAAAATATGCAATTAATTGTAATATGAAAGTGTTTCATTGCCCGTCTAAAAATGAAGGAAAACATAACTAGATCAACATTTGAAAAGGGTGTAACAGCCAAAATTGATTACTTCTGATTCTTTGGCTATATATGCAGACGAAGAATCAGAAAGAATACATTTTGGCTGTTACGCCTTTTTCAAATGTTGGTCTAGATATATGCTACACCCCTTTGAACGAAAATTTTTCCACAAAGTTTTACTACTAATAAAGTTATTCAAACTAATTATTGCAAAACTAAATTAAGGTTAAACCATGGAGGTTTCCGAGATTAAAAAAAAAGTATTCTATTCCAAAAAGGTTACTGACAGTCCGAAAGGATTTTTGATCCAAGAAGTTTTCTAAGTATTTTTAATCTGTTACGCCCTTTTCAAATGTTGGCCTAGGAATGTCTAGAGGCTCAAGAATCAAGAATATTTAGAGGCTTTCCAAGAAATTAAGTGTTTTGATGATTTTATGGTTTTCCTTAAGGTTATTAAACATTTTCAGGAAGTACGCAGTGCTTTATTTTAAAAATATTTCTGGAATCTCAAAAGAATGCTTGAAATTCTATTTAAATTTCTGTAGAAAATAAAGATTGATGAAATTGGCATGATAAATTACAAGTTTATAAAAAGTCTTACTTATTTTGAGGATTCTGAAAGTAAATGATCATTTTTGCCTTTCGCGTATACTAAGTATACGTAAAGGCTATAGCGTAACTCCAAAACCGAACTTTTGATAGAAGTCTCGGTGACCCATAGTGTTATATACCAATCGACTCAGCTCGACGAATTGAGGTGATGTCTGTATGTATGTATGTGTGTGTGAGTGTGTACAAAAAAAATTGAGATACACAATTTAAAATAAAACATATTCGAAAGAACTTTTGCTATATGTAGCGTGCAGTTTCAACACGTTATATTGGAATTTGGTGATGCAAAAGTGAAATGATGGATAGCATACTGCGTGCAACGTATATTACAATTCCTCTATGCATCAATCTTCATTCATCTTCAAATTCAACTTAACTTCCAACCACAACATATACTTGAATTCCAAATGTTTACACAATTTTCTTCCAAATGATTTGTTTTTGTATCTGAGCACATGTATTGAACAAATATGAATAATTTGTATGACATTTTACGAAGGGAGTACACTTTCACTCGATGAGACTGACTTGCGTTTACTTTTCCATATGAGACAATGTGACTTGGTATTTTTTCTACTTTTCTAGAACAAACTTCCCGCATAGAATTAGAATAACATAACGTATGTGAAATAAAAAAACATGTGAAATAAAGTGTAATTACTCAAAATTGCCAAAAATTCAGATGTGCTTGACTTGCGGTCAGCGGCAGTTTATTTCATGAAGACATGTTGAAGACTTTTCAAAATATTGGAAGACTTATCTACCTCTTTAAAGAAACTTGAAGACAATTAATAAGCCAGCGAATAGAAAATATTATTTTATTACTTAATTATAAAATCTGCTATTTCTATATGTAATTTATATGAATATTACAAATGTTATAATAGTCTTTGTCTCGGGCTTAGAATCATACATAGAAGTATATTTACACTAGCCGTTTGATAACTGCAACGTATTTTAGAACTCTTACAGACTTAACTTTGAGTTGAGTTCTGGTTAAAGAAATTCAGGAAAATTGCACAAAAAATGGGTGGAGTTGAAGGCACAGTAGAAAATTCAGAGGAAACTTGTTACGCACTTTCGTTATTTTTTTCCTTGAATTCCTTTGGTAAATCTTTTAGAAATATCTTCCATGAATTTCTCCAAGAAATCGTTCTGGTGTTCTCTCTGAAATTCCTCCTGAAGGTCCTCTAGAAACTTGCCCAGAAGTTTCAGGGAATTCTCCGAAAAATCCTCCCGGAATTCCTTTGGAATTTTTCCTAGGAACTCCTCCGTAAGTTCGTCCAGTAATTTCTGCGTGAGTACACCAAAGAACTCCCTCGGAAGATCCTCCAGAACTCCTCCAGTAGTTCCTTCACGAATTCCTCGAAGAGCTGCTGAATCCAGCAGTTCTTCCAGAAATTCTTCCGAAAGTTCCCCCAGCAATTCCTCCGGAAGCTCCTCCAAGGATCCCTCCTGAAGTTTCTCCATGAACTCCTTCGGAAGTTTCTCCAGGAATTCCCCTGGAAGATTCTCCAAGAATGTTACCGATAGATTCTCCAAGAAAGACTCCGGAAGTATACTATGGAATTTCTCTGGTATTTCCTCTAGGATTTCATTCGGAAATTTGTGTAGCAATACCTCAAGAAGCTTCTCCAAGTATTCATCTAGAACTACCTCCAAAATTCCATTGGAAGATGCTTCAGAAATTCCTTCAGGAATATTCTTCAAAAATTCATTAGGAAAATCCTTCAGGAACTCGTCCAGAAAATCTCTCCGGAATTCATCCCGGAGTATCTACAGGAATTCCTCCTTAAGCTCCTCCAAGAATTCCTCCTGATATTCCTCCGGAAGTTCCTTCAGAAATTTCTATGGAGCTCCTTCAGTAAATCCTTTGGATGTTGCAACAGGAATTCCTCCAGAAATTCCATCAGAAGTCTTCCAAGAGTAACTAGAAGCGACATCCATCATCAGGAATTCATCTGGAAGTTGCTCCAGAAATTTTTCCAGAAGTTCCTACTGAAAATTCTTTGGAAGTTTCGTAAAGTATTTCACGGTAAATTTTGAATCCATACAGAGTATTGTTTTGAAAAGAAATGCGGAAAAATTCCACGTGGAAATTTATTAAACAAATCCGGTGGAATTTTTTTTAACGACTCATAGAACATCCGTGGGAAACTCGTTATATACTATCTCGTGAAAATGTTTAAGAATATTCTCTTGATTTCTAACATCTAACGTTAAAAATATTATTCCACATTAGTGAAACTAAGACATGATTGAATTCACGAACTGGTGATTTGGATTTTGAAATTTCTCGCTGATAATCATTATTTTAATATTGACGACATTTGAAAATATCACCTGGCATCCCTGTTTAGCTCTAATGTATGATATGTAAGTTTTAGCAGTTCAAATAATGTTACAAAATTTCAATAACTCTTCAGCCCTAAATAATCTATTGGTCATTATGTTTTGCATTTCAGATAAAAATGTTTTGTCATTGTGAATACAAATGCATCTCAAGAAGTGTCTCGTATTAATAAGTACATTGGTCAAAATAATCGATTTCTTTTTATATTGCAGTCTTGTGGGGGGTCTCCAGTCTCCAGTGCGAGCAAAGGCGTAGGATTGCCAATCCGGAGATGGCTAGTTCGGTTCTCGGTCCGGTCTAGGATATTTCGGGTTGGAAACTTTCTCGACACCCTGGGCATAGTGTATCCGTTGTACTTGCCACACAAGAAACATACTCATGCAATGCCGGGCATAGAAAAGCTTTCAATTAATAACTGAGGAAATTCTTAAAGAATACTAAGTTGAAAAGCAGACCAAGTACCAGTTGGAATGTAGAAGAAGAAAAAGAAGACATGTGTCCAATTATGAGGCCTACAACGTGATGTAGACCTATGATTGTCATAATCAACCCTTATTTTTGTATAAGTGTTTGTCCAAGTTAAATTGCTTGGTATACACTTAAAATAAATCGCCGACTTCGGTAAAATTTTACCGAAATCTCAACCGCTGAACTGTTCGGTAACCCGAGCAACACACATGTTGTAAATCAGTCTATTGTACTTATATACGACTAAATTTGGTTATATATGAGTTATTTCAACCAAATCAACGTGAGTTGTGCTGCTAGGGAAATTATTTTACTGATTTTCGGTGATTTTGACAGTTGAGCAATGGAAAGAAATACAAAAAATCGGTTCAGATTTCGGTAAAATTTACCGAATACTGTAAAATGAGCTAAGTGTGTATTTCTCGTACTTCTAGGCTGGAATCGCACACTTGCCATTTGACTTCAAAAACTTTGTGCCGAACAAATGGTTCGGCATGAGGAATTCATACTTATAAAAACAGCAAACTAAATTCAAGCATATATAGTTCCAAAAGCTTACTTTAGTTTGAGGGATATAGGAATGTAGAATATTTGCATTTGTATAAGTTTACTGGTGTCTGTGGAGCATCATCAAATTTTGCTTCCGTAATCAAATTTGTGTCAACATAGTTGAACTAGTCAGCTTTACCATACAACTTATGTTTTCGCATTTTTCTGAAAGATGATTCCTTCTCGCTGAAATCTCTGAAAAAGCCGGATGGGTTATCTTTATGTCAGAAACATAAAGTAACATAACATTTTCAAAGTCCCAAGAAAAAGTTTGCTTGTCCCGTTACAGATCGAAACATCCCTAACCTCGACCAAACCGCGAGTCTTTCGGTTCCCCAATACTAACATTAGTGTATAAGAATCATGAAAAACTGTATGATTTCGGCTCCGTAGCGCTTCATGGCAAATGAGCCTCCCAAATATTGGCAAATATGTTGTTAAGTTTTTCCGGACATCTATTAGACTGATTAGAAATCGACATGGATTTCAGGTTGACTTAAAAAATATTTGTCATCATGACAGATATACTTAAGATTCTCCATTCTGTGTTTATAAAATTATCATAAAGCTATCATAGACCACCCTCATGCAAGACAATACTGTGCATACTGATCTAGCGACTTCGTGAAGCTTACTCGAGGCGAGAACAAACCGGCACATTCATCAATACCTTTGTCTGTGTCGCTATAGCTTGCCCAGCCACCAAGTCAGCACAGAGATTGGCAAGAAGGTGGCTATAACGTAACGTCGTAACAAAGAAACATTTTCCATAGGAACATTTATTTAATGGATGCATGTGCTCCACCGCGACCGCAGTTACTGAATTTTCAGTTTGCTCGGTAGCCCGTACTTGGTCGCGTAGGTGATACACACAAACAATATTCCATGCACCACCCACCCCTTGTCCAAATGGATGTACGCTGCACTGTGGTCACATATGAAGGCCAAAAGCGTGTTAAGAAGTAGTTAAACAGAGCTTTAAATTGGTATAGTATATTTGTGCATTGGATTCATTTTAGTCTGCCAAACATGTGCATTAAAAAATTAAAGGAGTATGAAATTGACCGCTGAAAATCTCAAAATTAAATAATAATTCATGTTTACGTTATCACGTTTTCGACGTTGATTATGAACTGGTAATGTTTTCTGCACTATTGAAGCGGCAGTTTGGATTTATTTTTCCAAATGCTTGGCCGATCGCTGGACTTTGTTCCTGGTACCCGGAAGCACATTAGCGTACATGATCAATAATATACCTTTGCATCTGAAAACTGGATTGCAGTAGCTGATTTTTCGAATGAGATGAATTTGACTACACACTTATTTTTCACAGAGATTACAGCAATTGTTGAGATTTAACATAAATTCGCACACCTGAACGCAAGGATTTTGTTAATCTGCCGGAAGAAAAATTCTCACTAATATCAGTGATAGAAAAAAAATCCACGTTTTATGTAGTAACAAGTAGTAGCATTTTTGATCAATAAATGAAATATTGATCATAAACCATAACTTCCATCACAGCCATTTTTTGATAAAATCATTATATTCTACAGAAATCTAGGCAATTTGAAATGTCTGCCTGTGTTGGAATTGTAGTAAACCGATCGTACAGTTGTTGAAAATTGGATAAATGTATTATCGAAGTCGATAATTTATTCTAAGTATTAGACATAAGGGCTGGCGCGTTAGTGTAAAAACTTGGAGCATGTTTATCTTGTGCATAATTAAACATTTTTATTGTTTTATAATTGAATCATTTGTTTGAGAAACTACATAAGTCCATTTTACACAATTTCGAGAAAAAACCAAAAAACTGTTTTTGAACAAATTGGCACCGCATCTTTCGATTTCTTCGATACAGATCAATAGTTTTTGGCAAAACTCAACACCCTGGGACACTTCTGGTGCAAAAACTGTAAGCAGTACTTCACAATTGTTTTTCAAAGTGCGTGGACATATGTAGTTTCTCAAACAAACGAAAGTTCATACATTACAGAACAAAAAATGAATTTCTGTCTGTCTGAACCTTATAGAAACCGAAACTACTAAACCGATCAGCGTGAAGATTTGGATCTTAAGAGGGAAGGAAGGATCTTAAGATTGTTCGAGACCCCTCCCTCCTTTGAAAAGGGGGGCTCCCATACAAATGAAACAAAGATTTCTGCATAACTCGAGAATAAATTAATTTTAGGCGAAACGAAGTTCGTCGGGTCTGCTAGTACATAATAAATGAACACTAAAGAATGTATTCGTATCCATACATTCTATCAAAAAATCGTTTTTGGAAGGCGCACGATTTCGTACAATACAGGTCTCCAATTTCTAGAAATGACGATTTAATTTTTTTATTATGTTTTTATGAATATTAATGTAATGTTCTTCAGAAACATAGACATTGACTCGGATGTAAATTAAAATCGGGCGCGTCGATCTAACGTGAGGAATTCACGAAATAACAGAACGATATGTTCCAATATCCAACGCTTGGCAGTTGAAGGGGTTGCTGAAGAGAACCGCCAGAAGCTGGACGAGCACATACGAGATGCCAACGGATTTGGCGACGTAAACATATTAAGGGAGAATATCCACGAAACTGTAGCTACATCATTGATTTCCAAGAAGTGTACGATTCAATGGAATAAGCTGTGGCAGATAATGTCGGAACATGCTTTTCCAGTGAAACTGATTAGGCTGATATGTGCAACGCTTGATAGCTCGAAATCAAGTATTCGGATTAGAGATTAACCGGTCAATGGTCGAACATAAATATATAGGGGAAATGACGGATTTGGCAGGTTTTGTTCTATTATTGTCAGGGGGTTTTTGTTGACCAAATTTCATGAAATTTGGCCACAATATTCTTTGATATGCAAAATGTGAGCATAATTAGGAAAAAAACATTCTGTCAAGTTCCATCTGAAACTGACTGGCAAAAGAAAGATGATGCGATTTGATCGCATACCGTGGCGTGCGGAAAGGGTGTCGATCGACGAGTACTAACTCTAAGTATTTTTAAATGACATATGCGTTCACCATTATTTCACATATAATTAAATCATTTTGATCATTGTAAAATGTAGCATGTTTTGTTAATTTTGCATCTGCACGGTTAGAAAAGAGTGCCTAATATTAGGTACTTTTAACTCAAATCGGCGGTTTAGTGTTGGAACCCAAAATTAAGTAATTTTTTCTTGAAATTAAGTAAAATTCACTTAATATTAAGAAAAATATACTTAATTTTAAATAGAAACTAGACAAAAATTAGGTCAATTTTGCTCAACTTTTGTAAACATGATTTTATTTAACGTTGGGTTCCCACACTTTACTGCCCTTGTTGAGTGGTTTTGCTCTTCATTTTATGACAACAAAGGGAAGAGGGAGATGTAAGAGAAAAAAGTATTTAAAATTAGGTACTTTGTTCTAGTCGTGTGCACATTGATATTCTTCTTTTTAGTGGTATTTGGTTCGGTATTCTTGTTTTTAGTGGTGAAAACATCGAACAAGTTTAAGGGGTGCATTTTGGACTGTTCTTCTCTGTCAAACTTAGACGTACATTTCCATGATAGATTTGGAAGCGTAAGTATAGATTTGATAGTTCCGTTAGGATACTGCAGTCATGAACATTTTGTATGGGAGTGAATTTTAGAGGTGGATTTTCTGAGATTAAAGAATTGTTATCATTTAGTATAAGATTCTACAATTAGCGCAAATTCTGCAACTAGAGGAGTTTGAACAACGAACAGAATTGTAGAGGTAACATCGGCCATACAACACATTGTGATATTGAGTCTCTTGAATGAGTTTATGAGATTATTGATGAACTGGGAATGAAATATAAGACTTTTTATAACAAGATATATTTTACCAAGTAATGAAGCTTGCATACTAAATTGGTTTTTAAAATTGATTCAGTATCAAATTGACTTCCAAATAAATTTCCCACTTTATTACTCGAACGAAAATTGAATTTCGACCAAATGTCCATTCGAACAAATGTCCTTTTGACGGCCAATTATCATCCTACCAAACAGTCTAGATTCCGTTCGGCTGATGCATGCCAAAATAAGCATGCCGAACGAGTATGTACATCTAGAACTGTTCTCAATAAGGCTATTTTTGTCGAAAATTTCTATAGATTATAGCACTGTTCGCAAGTGGCACGTTATGGACTAATGAGATTGTACCTCTTTAAGCGGTACCTACATTTCCACTCAAAAATAATTTGCTAGATCAAATGTATTTTTCTAATGCATGTACATACGTGTCATATGTACAATTTAATAGTAGGTGCTTACGTAGTCAGCTTGTTATGATGAAAATTGTATTCTATGTTTAAGATTAGTCAATGCATATGATGTATGCGTATAAAGTGGTCTAGATACTATAGTTTATACTTTATTTTAGTGAATTTGAAACTCCAAAACAATATAACAGAGTTCTATATAAGTAAAGTTAATAATAAGAATTTGTTTATGATGTTTCAAATTAAACCTTTTCCCCTATTTTTGTCAACCAAAAAGTTTATCTTCTGATATTGAAAACTGATACTGATTTGAAAAATAAATCTTTCGTAATTCTTTGTTCTTATAGGGAATGTAAGGTTCAGCTTTTTCATTGGCATAATTCTCATTTTATAGGGGTTTACCGCGACACATTTGCCGATTGGGTATACATTTTTCATTACTTTTGTCAAAACTATTAAAAACTGAGTCTACTGTAAAAGTATAAATTTTGCAATTCAAACTGGTTGCAGCGTGATTCTTAAAAGTGGGTTATTCCTTCCACACGTCATGACAAAGAATTTATTACCTTTTTCTAAGTATAGCTATCTTTAAGCTATTGAATATCCGCTTGTCAAACGTTGTGGAGTGGGTAAGCAAATTCAGCTGCAAGGCAAATCACCTTCAAACGTACGTCGCTGCACTGTTGTGATACACTCGTCTGGACCAGGTCACAGACAACGATACTGATTTAGCGGATACACGTTTTCTCCCTTTATTCTCTATCACTCTGACTTGGCACTGCGTTTAATTTTGCCATATGCGTTGTATAACATTGACAGCACTGAGGTGGTTTCACGTTTTCTCCCAATAATTGCGCGTTATATTACCAACGTTGACAAATATTCACTCTTGCTTCGACAAGTGGTCACAGCTCACCCTACTCGGCATTCTACTCGTCAAATGTATATAGGTTGTATATTTTATTTCTTACTTAACATTGAAACTTTATTTCGTTTCGTAACATCGCAGATTTTTCTTGTTTACATCCGACTAAAATAGAAATACCACAATCATACACTAACTCGCTGTAGGTCAAGATTTGCATATGTTTACTTCGGTGGCGATCTTCACGGAGAACTTCTAACAGAAATAGCTCGTATCCAATGTGGGATAGCACTTTTCCCAGACAGCTACTGATATATCCACACACGAGAGATGCAAGGTCAACACATTGAAAACACTATTTTCCCTATCCTTTCTTTTGAAGCAACAACGCGTGGGTGTATGAGGGAAGCGCGATATTCACACAGTCTACGGTCACATCAAAGTAACCTTTATTGTTGTGTGTTGTTTGACTGTTTTCCGAATGCGAGATTTCTTCTAAATCGCGCGCACATCTTGCTTCGTACGCGAGCAGAAAGAAAATAAGCAACCCGCGAGAACTCTTGGTGTTTGTACCGAGCTTATAATACAGGTCGCGCGAAACAACGCGCTGACGCGAATATGGCGAATTTACGCCGCGAGCGTGAGAGGAGAGGTGAGAACAAAGTAAACAAACCGTGTTTGCTTGTGCGCTGCTTTGTGTAGGTTCATACCTGGGATAAGAAGCAGAAACTGAATTCAAACTGCCTTAATGGTATTTATACGTCTTTAGTTCAGTCCGAGGCTCTTGCGTTGATTGTAACTAACATCTCCAAAGGATGCTAAAAAATAAGTGCCAGGGTAACGTAGCAATTCCTTTGGGCTTATTCCATAGTTATTGACTGCGAGGTTTCTATGCCAAGTTATCATTTTATTTATTTATAAATTTCCTAGACCGGATATCAAACCCAGCAACTTTCAGCATGATTGATTTGTAGCTGCGCATTTTACCGCGCGGCTAAGAAAGACTCTAAGTGTTCTTTACGCAAAGAAATTTTATGTAAAAGTTATATCTGTAGCTGTCTTCGGCGAATGAGCCAAGGATGACCTGAAAGTCGGAACATGTTGTCACATCCTATCCTTGGTCTAAATAAGAACCATATAGAAACCTGTTTCCATGGAATAACCATCAGTATGCGCTTAATAGAGTTGATTCAAAGATATGACCCATGCACACTTTACGCTTAATTTTGGTTTGAAAGTGTTAGTTATTTTTTCTGAACTGTTATTAATATTTTCTGATTTTCATTATACACTGGATTTTATTTTTACACGATTTGCACTTTCCTAATTTTTCACCCATCCTTAATGCTTAACGCATATTAATTACCAGGTGATTTTTCTTTGAATTATTTAGGATTTTTTGAAACATGTTGCAAAGATTTTGGTGGCAAATTGAAGTCACACGAACAAAAATACGAGTGAAAAAAATCGTGTAAAAACAAAATCCTGTGTATTGCATTCTTTTAGAATATACGCAGCGCTGTAGCGCGTGGTTGGCCCGAAATCTAGAATTGCTCTATGGGAAATGATGACAAATCTAATCTAGATTTTTTACGCGGTTGGACACCACTTGAATTTTCTTTAATTTTTGGTGGGTGGGGTGATTGACAAATCGTTGGGAGTGACTTTGCTAAGAAGATTAATGTACACTCCTTGGGTCCTCGACGTCTTGGATGGGACACAGTTTTTAGTCCTTGGTCCTTTAGATGGGCAAAAATATTCGCATAAATTCAGATAGATTACTATGAAAGCATGACGAATACTTATCTCCATCAGTGTACATATAGGCCTAGGTTTAAGCGCCATTACTCGCTCCAACATACCCATTTTTTTTAACTAAAAAAAAGTTGTATTCTAAAATTCACCGGTTCAAAGTGTTTCAGATTCAAGCTTTTAACAGACGATTCCCTCGGTGACTAAATCCGTGAATAACCGTTTGACTAATTTTCGAAAGGCCCTTTTTCGTCAATCACTGATACAGGTATAAAGTACGTCGGCTCAGGGAGCATTTCCACTGACTTTTTTATCTTCTACTTGATGGAAAAGGAAATGAAAAATACAAAGCATAGCATAGCATATCTGACCGCACACTATCCTGGGTTGACTGTCGATAGGGACGTTAGATGCGCCAGAAAAACAGCCTGGGGCTTGGCATGTTTTTCATTCGACGATTCCTTTGTTCAACACCTGGTCAGGTCCTTACGATCAGTGGGGATTTGAGTGGGAAGTGTTGATTAGATACCTACTGAGGAAGATGCGGGGAACTCGCGCAACCTTCATAGGTATTTGGAGTTGGAGTTTGGATGGGTTTTTAAAGGGTGCTTTTCTTGGCGAACAAGCATGTTATATTTTAATTGGTATTGATATTGTAAAAGGTGATGTTTTGTTCTTGAATGTAATATGAATAAACAGATTTTGGAAAAACAATTGCATTGATTTTGCAATCTGCAGCATATTTCTGAAATAATAAATTGTAGTTATATTAGAATTTATAGTGTGATGATGTGATCAGCACCCAATGTTTCTGAAAGTGAAGATCAATAATTGTCATTTGGTTAGGTAAATCGTTTATGACAAGATATTGTTTATAAATGTTTATCCGAGATTATTTAAAATATATAGAGCTCCGTGGTAATTTAAGAAAATGTATGGAAATATTAAGAATAAGTTTAGGAAAAAACGTTGAAATTTATGAAAATTAAAGGACAGCAAATTGATCCTTGACGTGAAACAAACTTATAATGAAAATATAAAAATATTAGATTATGAGAAGAAAAACTAAATATATAAAAATATAAAATTATATTTGTATATCTGTGTAAATAAGACATAGAAAATATAAATATATGTAAAAAGGGGAATCCGGAAATATAAAAAAATTGACACAGAAATTAAAAAGCGTATCCCATCCTTCCGATCTCAAACTTCTTTGCTCTAACCAAAAGCGCGTACGAGCTGCAGATAGCCAATCTTCTCACACTCCCGATCAACCAGACTGCTAGCTACTAGCCTAGTGGAACAAACTTATTTCAAACTTAATTAACTTACAACACATATTTTTTAGACCTCCCCAAGAAAAAAAAACTCATGAACATATAACAAAATAAAGATATGGAAATATAAAAGTAAAAACAAAAACATAAAAACATATAAACTTGAAAATATGGAATAATACAAAAATATAAAAGTATAAATAAAAATATGTAAATATGGTATATAAGTGAAATACGAAAATATACGAAATATAAAAAGTAAACATTTAAACAAGCAAAATTATGAGAATATGAAAGCATGAGAATAAGAAAGTATAAAATATGAAAATTAACTTCACACTTTCACACTATTATATTTTCATGCTATAAAAATAAAAATAAAAATATAAATGTATGAAAATATAAATATATGAAAATATAAATATATGAAAACATAAATATATGAAAACATAAATATATGAAAACATAAACATATGAAAATATGAACGCACAAAGAAACGAAAATATGAAAATAAGATAAAATAAAAATATAAAAATATGCACATAGGAAAATATGGAAATGAGATAATGATAAAATAAGAACGTGATAATATGAAAATATATTTGAAAAATATATAAATGAAACTATGAAGACATAAAATATGGAAATTTTCTAATTTAATAATATAGTACCTTATCAGCAGTGTATGGCAGCATAAGAATACAACATTATGAAATTATGAAAGCATGAAAAATAAATAAATGAATATGAAGATAAAAAAAAACAAAATTTGGAAATATGAATGTATGAAAATATGAAATTAAGTAAATATAGAACATATAAATATGGAAATGTGAGGAAATTAATTTACGAAAATAAGAAAATATTCAAATACAAATATATGTAAAAAAATGAAAGTTAAATAAAACTCATGTTTCTATTGAAATGTCTGTCCACATTGCTATCAGAAATCAAGGTAGGTGTAATCCTTGATTTCAATCTAAGATAAAAATGACAAAAACGTGAGGATTACTACTCCGGACTACGCCCATCTGCACCACAACTAGGGGAGGGGAAGGAAATGTTGATGTGATACTTAAAGAGAGGCTCTGGACTGGATACTGGGAAGGTATTCGTTGGGTCAGGATTTGCCTTTGATTTGGCAATGTGACCGTGGTAGATCTTACCCCGTAACACACCACGTGAAGGTGTCTACCCAGAGTTACGGGTAGGAAAAGGAAATGAAAAATACAAAGGAACAGAAAATACAGATGAAAAGAATAATGGAACAAGTTTTTTGGGAAGAAGCCAAGTTTTTTGAGGACTGCAATATGCCAAATGCGAAACACAGAGTAACCTTATAAACGCGTATAATTTTTGTTCGCAACAGAGAAATCTAAGCCCTTTTTCAAATAATAGATGCTCGGAAGTAGTGATAGGGAGTTTGTTTGAATTTTAGATAAATTCTTTTATTTAATATAGGAAAACTATTTGAGGCTCAAAAATGGACCATGCATTTGATCCAGTGAAATTTTCGATTCCTTTAATCCAGATATTGGTATGATGGTGAAAAAACAAGCAAAGCCGTTGAATATTCGATGATATTTTAATTTTTTTTCTCTTGGGTCTATACCCGAGTAGACGAAAATAACTCATTAATATCAAATGTTGATAAGATAGCAAAATGAGATATTGACATGATTGATATAAGAGATAAAAGATCACACGACAATATCAATATTTTGCACTTAAATATCAAGAAGAGATCAAGCTATGCTATTTGTAAGAAATAATCAATATCATGTGCCATTAGTTTGTTCTTATGCATAACATATCTTGATGTTCAAATGATATTTCGGTGCAAATTTTTGATATTGTTGCCAGTTCTTTTATCTCTTATATCAATCAAAACCATATCATGTTTAGATATTCTGTTCATGGCTTCTACCCGGGTATAGTTTGGTAAAGCTTTAAACGAGGTACTTATCTAAAGACATGTTGAATACGAGAATCTGTATCGAGGGATTTCAGTAATGAGTTTAAATTTATTTTTTCTTGATTCGAATTGGTCCAAAGTTGAATTTCTTGAGTTGGATTTTTCTTCATTATTAGGTCTAGCGGCGATTCCGAAGGTCATTCGACCCACTTCAATGTAGAGTTGATACGACTACGCCCGAAAGTGATGCAACCACTGTCCGGGACACTTTGAAGATAAATTTTATCAGCCTAGCTAGATCCACTAGTGCGTCAACTCACAACAAGGAAGAATATTTTTCGGTAACACACGCACGGATCTAGTTTTTTCATTTGCGAGGTTTTATTTAATCTTTAAGAAAATCGTCAAAATTTCTAGAAAAGGGATTCTTAGAAATGTTCTGGCCTTTCTAATAATCCTTACTATCTACCTATTGGAACATATGCAGGTTAAAGAGGCTTAAGGAATTCATTTATTAAATCCACCACGCAAATAAGGTTGATTTTAAAAATATCTTGGCTCTTATCATCCTATTTGTTTTGAACATGCATGAAAGAAAAGGAGGAAGTTTTTAAAATTACCCACAGCTATTTAGATTTCAACAGTACTTCACAGTGCTATTTGATCCTATTGATTCCGTTATGATCTTTGCCTGGATCCGTGTCTACGCTATACATTCGATCCATTTGCTGAAGTAAAATTCAAACAAGCGGTGGTAATCCTGCAAACACACCGTTCCGGTAAAAAAAAGTTTTATAGCGTCACGTCTCTACACATTTTTTAAATTCATTTCAATATTTGTGTTGTCAATATAAAAGTTAAATTTCTAACCCGAAAAATCAAACTATTTTCGGTTAAAACGTGTTTTAACGCTTTAATAAGCATTTTGAAAAAATGAAGTCCTATAATATTCCTTAAATAAAAAAGCACCATACGGCATCCATTTTGTTTCCTCGCTTTCGTCAGGGCCAATACGAATATTTCCAAAGTTGTTTCGAGCTCATGCGAAATCTAAGGGCTTTGTTCGGTAGTAGTCAACAGATTGCCAATGTGGAAGGATACTCTAATATTAAGAAATTTGGTTCACTACAATATTTGCAAATTTCCATAATAGTTTTTTAGTGTTAAAACAATATAAGGCGTTTCAACATTTACGACCCATAATTAATGAACAAAAGCAGATTTTCAATTGAATGGTAGAATAATCTTCGATGTGGTTACATCTCCGTGTCCAAAATTTGCCCTCAATATTTTTTTTAGATTGCAATCAATAACTCTGTTCGATCAAAGAAAAAAAAAACAAAAATAGAAGTCTATTCATCGTTATCCCGCATCCGCATGGATCGCAATCATATATGGAAAGTTGTTCATGCCTTACCTGTAAGCTGGGCTGACACAGCTTAGTTCAACTATACCGGATTCCTTCTGCAATATTTGTTCACTTGAATACGGGGCATCGAAGAGTGACCGATGATTGTCGTTTTTGTTCACTTACACCTCTACTGATTAACAATAAGCTACGAATTTGGATAGTTGTATTAAACGTAATATTTACCTACATTAACATGGTTTATTGCTTTTAATTCTTTTTACATTTTAGAAAATGCCACAAATTGCAATGAATACTCGATCATCTGTCGCCATAATAATGCTGCAACATTGTACAATGAAAAAAAAGTAGAGGGTTGTATCATATATACGACCGCAAATTGAACGTAGAATTACGTATAGTGCGATAGTGGATGCGAAATTTGATCATCAAGATTCTATCCATTTTTATGCGGATGGCTAATAGCCGAAATGTAGGCAATTTACTGTTAAAGTGCAATTTTAATATAGGTTGGCAAAATTGAATTTTTCAATAGTTGTATAGAATCATAGAAAGTTTATTGATTGACTCATACCAAAATCTCCGGAATCCGTTGAAAAACGGCTGAGTTATTAGCTCGTACTTTCTGACCTCTTTTCGTGACGGTCCCAAATTTGAAACTTTGGAGTGACCATGTCTTACCGAAAGACGTAATTCTACGTCAAAAGTAAAATAAGCGATTGTACCTAAAGTTGTTTCCCTAGTCATTTTATCAATGTTCTTGGTATTTACCTATTTGTGCGAAAATATAAAAGTTTCATTTGCAGTAGACCATGCATTAGATTACAACTATTAACTAGGTATACCCAATTATAATGCTTGGGTGGCACAATGTAAGGAAATGAACAAACATGTTTAAGATAATTGAGATGGAGATTGTACGCAATCCGGGTGTTTAGAGCCCCGTGTACGTTTTGACAGATTTTTTGGTGACCCCATCCAGCGACCATGGGGTACTGTTTTTTTTCATTGTGACCTCTGGCTCTTACCGACATCTCCAATCAGTCGTCGTAGGACGAACGCGAATGCCACGTAGGAAGTGAAGTTGTCATGGTCGTTGGCGAGAATATTGACCTCGTATATAGGAACACCCCAGGTGTCAGGTATCAGAACGTCGGCTCCAGGGGCACGTTCACCTCAATTTGGGAGATTTGTACCATCGCCTTCACAGCCTTTTTCATCACACACCTGACGGAAAAGGAAGTGAACAAAAAGGAAAGGAATGTGGATGGGAGAACAAAGGAATTGTTTGGAAAAGGGCCCAAGAAGAGGGCATACAACGTATGAGCGTACAAGAGCTTATAGCTCCTTACCACAACGGGTTATGAACAACAAAATACTCTGAAGGTTCAGGTTTCACTAAGTAACTGTTTACCAAATATTTGGAAGCGCAATTGTGCATAGACTTGGCAGTTACATATTAGATGATAAGAAGTTCCATAATCGGACTCACAACTATCACAAACAGATGATTCAACACGTTGAATTTTTGCCATGTGATAGTTCAGTCGGCAGTGACCTGTCAAGGCCTTTGACTAAGACACTGTAATTCTGGTTAGACAGATTAGCTAAATAGCTTGCCACTACCGGAGATGGCTCTCGGATGTACAATTTTGTTTGATGACATGAATCTAGACTACTCCAATTCCATTTGTGTTGAGTGACAGCCCGAGAATTGATCAAAAGCTTCACCCAACACTTGGATATTGGAATAGCTGGCTGAGGAACAAAAAGTCATGTGCTGCTCCATTACGAGCTAACCTATCAGCCAATTCGTTTTCAGCTATGGAAGAATGGCTAGGTACCCGTATAAGGTGTAAAGTATTAACTGAACTCAGTTCCTCAATTTGAGTTCGACATGCGATTACTAACTTCGAACTTGGGTTGGCAGAGGCGAGAGCTTTAATAGCTGCTTGGCTATTTGAACAGAAGTATATTACTTTGCCCATAATACGTTGCTGCAGTGCAGATTGCATTCCACACATGATGGCAAATATTTCCGCTTGAAAGACAGTGCAGTGTGTACCCAGTGGAGTGTGACTGTTCCAATCTCAGCTCACGCGAATAGACGCCTGCACCTGCTCTACCGTCGAGGAGGGAGCCGTCAGTGTAACAAACAATGCTGTCCGACATACTTCACTCCAAATAGCCAAATATCCACTCATCCCGCGAGGGAAATTGTGTTGAAAATGTCCTATAAGGAAAACTACTAACGTGTGTGAGATCACTTGGAGCAAGGAAAATTTTGTCCCAATTAACCATAAGCGGTAACAACGAAGTGTTGTAGAACTGCGGTTTACAGGATTCTCTTTCACAAAACCGAGTACCCATAGTCGGTAAGTACAAGAAAATGCTTCTTGTTTGATATGTATGTGTAGTGGGACCACGTCGAAGAGAACTTCGAGAGCAGCCGTGGTAGTTGAAGAGAAAGCACCAGTCATTGCCATTAGGCACATCCTTTGAAGATGGCCTAATTTAGCCTGAATTGTCCTCACTTCCCCCTTTGGCCACAACACAAGACATGCCACAACGCAAACACTTAATTTCCTAATCGCTGCTTGACGTAATGTCGGTTTTTAAGCATCTGGTGAATATATTTGGTAATAATATTAGGTAGCCCATGACAACGGCTTCCAATATTGCATTGAAAGACATGTTGTCGAAAGCACCTTCAATATCTAAGAAAGCACCCAAGCACGACTGCTTTTGAGCGAACGCTTTCTCGATATCGTACACAACCTTGTTTAGAAGAGTCACGGTGGACTTTCCAAATCGGTAAGCATGTTGATTAACATGAAGAGGCATGTTTGCCAAACAGTCATCACGAATGTGATGATCGATAATACGTTCTAAGCATTTCAGAAGAAATGAGGTCAGACTGATGGGTCTAAAACTCTTTGCTTCTTCATACGAAGCACGTCCTCCTTTTGGGATAAACTTTACAATGACATACCGCCAGGATATGGGAATATACACAGTAGCAAAACTGCATACTAAAAGTTTTTTCAAAACATGTTTGATATGCTCAAAACCTCTCTGAAGTAGAACGGGATAAATCCCATCCTCCCCTGGAGATTTGTAGGGAGCAAAACTGTTAAGTGCCCATTGAATCGATTCTGCTGCCCCCAATACAATCGATCGAGATCAGCTATGGCAGCTAATTCATGAACACGTATTTCCGGATAAACTGATATGGTTGATCAAGGTGATGATGGATCGGGTGATGTACGTAGTTCGAGTTTCAGGGCCATTCTCGAGTCCCTTCAGAAAACGCAGAGGGTTACGGCAAGGTGATGGTCTTTCGTGTCTGCTATCATTGCTTTGAAGGGGGTAATACGAAGGTCAGGGATCGACACGAGTGGTACAATTTTCACGAAGTCCGTCATTTGGTTTCTCTGACGACATAGATATTATGACACGTAACTTTGAGAAGATCGAAGAAGCCTACATTAGACTGGAGGGTGACGCTAAGCGGTTCAGACTAGTCATCAACACGTCGAAGACGTAGAACGTGATAGGAAGAGGTTCAAGAGAAGAGAACGTGAGTAGCGGAGTTTGGGGCAAGTGTGCCACCTTACGCGATTTGTTCTGTAACTTTTAAAAAACTCTTTATTAAAACTCGAATATGCGTTCAATACCGATTTACACTTTACATTTTTACTAATGATTGGGTCCCAGAAGAAATGAATGCAAAAAAAGCCATTTCCGAAGCGTTTTAAAATTGAGATTATAAATAACTTAGAGTGTTTTTTTGGGCTATGGGGCAAGTGTACACCACCCATATGGGCAGTACGGCCACCTAAGATAATATTAACCCAAGAGAAATGATACATATCAACGAAGAATTGCCTAACTTATGGCGTTTACTAAACGCTTTACAGATAATGGTGGCACATTTGCCCTGGGCAATATTTACAAGCTTCAAAATTGACTTTTTTTCGTGAAAAAAAAATTATTTTCTCTGATTGACTTCTAAAGGAACAATCACTCTTTCGTTCAGGTTTCTACCATACACTATACACTTTCTTGATATTTTGTTTTCTATGTAATCAATGACGGCTTATTTGAAATTGGTTGGAATATTATAATTTTGCACTCAATTGTGACGCAACTGTTTATTAAAATTGATCACAAAAAAGTGAATATTTGATTATTCTATTCAAAATTCCATACACTATGTCTGGTAATACGACTCAGATCTAGGCTGTGTAAGCCTTTGGGTCGCCTAATAGATATTTTACTGAATAAATGACAGGTGGCTCACTTGCCCTAAAAGTCCGCTATTTGTATCGGTGGTGACGAAATCGAGGTGGTCGAAGAATTCGTGTACATGGGATTACTGGTGACTGCCGAAAATGATACCAGCAGAGAAATTCGAAGACGCATCGTGGCTGGAAACCGTACATACTTTGGACTCCGCAAGAATTCGCCACCGTGCCGTACCAAACTGACAATCTACAAAACGCTCATTAGACCGGTAGTTCTCTACGGATACGAAACCTGGACGATGCGCGTGGTGGACCAACGCGCACTTGAAGTTTTCTTAAGGAAAGTGCTGCGTACCATCTGGTGCGGATGGAGGCGAATGAACCACGAGTTGTATCAACTGTTAGGAGAACCATCTTTCGTTCACACCGCGAAAAACGGACGACTGCAGTGGGCCGAGCACGTAGCTAGAATGTCGGATAGTAATCCGGTGAAAATGATTTTTGGCAACGATCCGACGAGCACAAGAAGGCGAGGTGCACAGCAAGGTGCAAGGTGGATCGATCAGGGGGAAAACGATTTACGGACCCTCTGCAGACTGCATGGTTGGCGACGTGCAGCCATGAACCGAGCTGAATGAAGAATACTTTTATGTACTGCACAGGCCACTACTGTTTTAGCCTGGGCAAATAAATAAATAATGGTGAGCAATTTGGTTTTCGCCATGCGAATTTAACCGCTCGTCAATTATTAAGAGTTTAATTCGACTTAACAGATCTGAAGGTACATTCAAAGTTAATTGCCTATATGCCGGGTAAAAAGCCACCCGGAGTGGAAATTAATGAATTATTGGCAGTGGCTGATTTTCCTACTCACCTGCCAGCTTGCACATCCAGGCCGCTATAGTATATGCACAAAGTAATGCCAGCAAGAGTTAACCGCCAGAAATTTGTATGGTGAAAGACATCTAACATGGTTTTCTCAAAATTAAAGGAACTTTCAAGTGAAAAAACTATTTGGTACACCGGTTATGAGGGGATGGTATCCCGCTACTACTACGCCTACCAAATATTTTTTTCGATTAGAGTGCTTAATTTTGAGAAATCGAACCCAGATGCCTTTCGCCATACTGATTTCAGAAAGTTAACTTCTAGTATGTGCCGCTGTAAAGCATGCTCAAAGCAGTCGATTCATTACTATGTCTGAAACTTGATTATAAGGGCATATGTACAACATGTGATAGATTTAGTTCGGAAAAGGTGATTTGGAGGGTAACCGCCCCTTCAGTGGGCTTTGATCCCACGGACCCCAGTTCGCCTAGACAGGTGCTTTCCCCTACTAAGCGCAAGAGCTTAGCCGGGTACTTGATGAAAGTCCAAATTCCCAGCACCAGGTACCAGCCGATCTCTAGCAATACATTTTCAGAACTAACTCTTTTATATGTATTTTTGTACACATGCCAACCAAGTAGGATGAGTATTTAGTATTGTCCGGCTCCTACACACTTGCTTCATCAGCAACGGAGCTCAATGACCCTACTTCATGAACTGAACTGAAGTGAACTGTCATTGCATTTGATAATTATTTGCTGAATCATCAGCAAATCCGAATAGTTCGCTGAAATCTCAGTAGATTCAGCCACTATGGAATTTGACAGCAGCTTGCTGTGTAAATAAATTCAACAAAAATATATCCAACTGCTTGCACTATAATAAGCTTTTAGCTACCCAATAATTAATAAAGACGATGAACATATTTTTTGAAGGGTTTCTTTTTTATTTATTTATACATGATACAAATTTATTTAAATATTATTTATACATATAAAATAAATGTAGTGAAGCTATGAAGCTGGATTGAAGAATGTCTAGGATTACCCAACGATCTCTCTGATTTACTGAAAAAGATTTAAATTTATCACGTGACTGTTCTTCAGTTCATTGGTTAATAAGTAATGGTTGTGTAATACTTACAGGCATAAGGGGTTCGTGTGTTGACAGAAAAAGAGATTCTCACATCTTATCAACACAGCATAATGAAAAGCATTACTAAAAATGGATACTTTTTTCTAAAGTTTGACAGTTAATAGTCGGTCAGTAGAAAAAGCAGATCGATCAGTAAAATATGCTGATTTTCAGTAAACTTCATAATTACTGTTTTTTCTAGCAAAAAGAAGTTTGCTGAAAAACTTTTTAAGGATTTGGTGTATACAGCACTGCTAACAAAGGATATTTTAGTTACCAGATAAAGATTGTCGCTGTCGTCGCTGTCCGGAACATCTTTTGCTGGCGAGGATAGGGGAACTAAATGTCAAAGAAGAAAAATCCATACGATTTGACAGCTTGGTACCCAACATGTTCCGGACAGCAGAACAAAGGGAACCGAAGCGACAATCTTTATCTAGTATCTAAAATATCTTTTCTGCTAACGCTAAATGAAACGATAGTGACTGTCATGCTTTACATTCGGAGTCGCCAGGACAACATTGAAAACAAAACAACTATGATCTCGAGTCAAAATAAAAATCCAACGGTAAGGAGCGCGCATTTTCCATTTCAAATAATTGAGAATTCAATGTTATCATATATAAAATATCATGAAGGAGATAGTTTATATTACGGACGAAATCATACAAGCAGAAATAATGAAGCTTGGAAACGTTGGTAACCGTGTGAGTATTGTGTAAATTTCCTGATCATGGAACACAGTAATTCAATTTTCTATTTTTCAGTCAGCGGTCGTTGATGAACTTGTTAGAGCATATGGTCTTTTAGATTTTTGTAAAATGATTAGTTCCAAAAGAAGTACTAGAGCGGATTTATTATCCTTCCACAGTTCAGATTATATTGACTGTCTTTTGCGCTATAACGATGAAAATGACATCGAGGAGGTAACGGAAGAGCTGCAAGAGTATGGACTTGGCAAGTACTAAAACGGTTAACCATCAGTCGATTATCGATATTAAGATCTAGACGTAATGTAACACCATTTTAGCTTATGACTGTCCAATGATTGAGAAGGTGTACAATTTTGCTACGTCTGTAGTTGGTAGTACGCTGACAGCAATAGATGCTGTGCTGGAAGGAGCTTCGATCGCCATTAACTGGAATGGTGGTTGGCATCATGCTCAAAGGTTAGTCTAACGTGGCATAACAAGTTGGGTAGTTGGGTTGGATAGACAAATCTTGATTCATACTTTTGACACTATTTTGACCCACTAATCTATACCAGCATTCAGATTATGATCTAAGTAATTCTTCATTTATAATTGGATGATCAGAGAACAACGAATTTTATGATGTCAATGCCCTTCAGTCCAAAAGTATTCCAAATCAGATTCAAATTCAATTTAAATCCAATCAAAATGTAATCTAATCCTAATTCAATACGATCCAGTCCAAAAGTATTCCAAATCAAATTCAATTCATTTTAAATCCAATACAAATTCAATTCAAATCCAAGTCCAATACAAATTCATTCCAAATCCATTCTAAATCCAACCCAAATCCAATTCAAATCACATCTAAATCTAATTCAATTAAAGTTCAAATCTGATTCAATTCCAATTGCAATACAAATCTAATTCAAATCCAACCTAAATCCTAACCAAAATCCAATTAAAATCAAATCGAAATCTAATTCAAATCCAATTCCAATCAAAATCTAATTCAAATCCAATGAAAAATCAATTAAAATCCAATTTATATCTAAATCAAATCCAATTTCAATCCAAGTTTAATTCAAATCCAATCGAAATTCAATCCAAAGCCAATCTACGTCCAAATCCAATCCAATTCAAATCATATCTAAATCTATTTCAATTCAAATCTAATCCAAATCAAATTTAAAATTGATTCGATTTCAAATCTTATTCAAATCCAAATCTAATCTAAATCCTTCCCAAATCCAATTCAAATCAAATCCATATCTAATTCATACCCAAATCCAAATCTAATTCAATTCCAATCCAAATTTAATCCAAGTCCAATCCAAATCCAATTCAAATCCAAATCTAATTCAAATCCAAACCAAATTCAATTCACATCCAATCCAAATCTAATTCAAATCCAAGTTTTATTCAAATCCAATCCAAATTCGATCCAAATCCAATCTAAATCCAAACCAAATCCAATTCAAATCAAATCAAAATCTAAATCTAGTTCAATTTAAATCTAATCCAAATCAAATTCAAACCTGATTCAAACCCAATGGACCAATCAATAAGCAAAAACTGCCGCTATGAAATGAATAGATCAAATCCAATTCCAATCCAAATATAATTCAAATCCAATCCAAATTCAATTCAAATCCAATCTAAATCTAATTCAAATCCAATTTCAATGCAAGTCAAATTCAAATCAAATCCAAATTCAATCTATATCCAATCTAAATCCAAATCAAATCCAATTCAATACTACTATTAACAGGCCTTAACCATTGTGCCAATTGATTTAATTTCAATCATGTGACCATTATTTTATGACTGTGTCATTTGTTATTAGTTTTTTCATGAAGCTAAATTCAGTATTATTGAGTTCTTCGCTGAGTCCCTAAACGCTTGTTTATTTTGTTCGCCTGTTAAGAGGCAAAATTATGGGACCAGCCAACCAGTTTTTCGGGAGCGACTGGATCACAAGAAGGTGTTTTAGTATGGAAAGATGAAGCTGAGTGACCCTTCGGATTAAGCCATTACCTGATGGCACCGGATTTAACAATTGGTGTTTTCGAATAAAGAACGTATTTGCAGCAGCTGGATGTTTGCATTGCGTCGAGATGGCTGCCGAAGATGAAGGGATTTTTGGCACAATGTACCAAGTACAGATTCCTGGAAGATGTGAAAAAGCAACGAAGAAAGTTCAACAGGTGGCGCGCATTAAACAGGACAATAAGTGTCGATCCGTACTCATTCAAGCTTTTCATTGCGGATAGCCATCTTGAATACGTTAAAGATAAAGAAAAGGTGAGTCCGAAGCGCAGATGTGAGGATAGCCTTCATAATATTTTTCGAACGAAAGAGCATTACAAACCGTTTTATGCTCAAGCTGACAGCTAGCTTTCAATGCGTTACTGATGGTAAAGTGAACGTCTCTCCAGGAGCATTTTCTTTTGAAGTTCGACCAATTGCGCAGAGGTTAAAAGGAGCCGGGAGCAAGGATGGAAAGAAGAAGAGCATTATTTGGTCATCTGATGCTTACAATGCCGTGGAAAAGAAGTACGATGCAGTGACCACCGCTATGGAGGCGGTTTCCGAGAATCTTACTTTGGATATGGTACCGAAGGAAATACCTGGACGTCGAGGGCTAAGCGAAGAGGACAGCATCGGCAGGATGCGGAAAGAAGTAAGAAGCAGCGATTTTCTGGGAAACAAAAAGATGGGTGCGTTGTCTAAAGTGAAGTGTTTGTTTTTGGATTCATGGTAGTTTAGGGGCCTACAAGAAGGCACAGTGTAAGAAAAGTAGAAAGCTTCGAAGGCTCGAAAGCCAGAAAAGAAAAAGTTAGTGCATAAGGAAGCTTTTACACAATGCAGGTATGAAGACCGTAAGCTTTTGTAGCTGCAAGGACGAGTGAGGTTGCTGCGGCAGTTGAGCAAGGGGTGGAAATGAATCCCAGAAGTGGTATCTTGATAGTGGCGCGTCTGGAGCAATAATGGTTAATGAGCAGCACATTATTTTGATTCAATTTTGGAAAGATTGGAACACACCGGTTGCAGTTCAGACCGCGAAGAGTGGGTTGTTTTGCAGGCTCATCGGAAAAAGGAACGGTTGCTGTGTATGCTGTAGTGAACAACGAAGCGGATCGTAAAATCGTGATGAAAAATGTGCTGTACATCCCAGACTCTGGCATTGAATCTTCTTTCTCTTCGGCGTCTTCTGGAGAGTTCTGGAAAGAGAAAGGTTATCTTCTATCGTGGCTGTGTAACGGTGGAAGCTGATGGTGAAATTGTAGCAATTGGCAGGCAGGCTGGCAAGTGTTATACTGCATGAAGTTTTGAGCGTAAAGAGAACATCTGTGGAAAGTGCTATGGTGACCGGAAGAAAGTTTGCAAAAAGCTAGAACTGTGGCATCAACCCCACGATTTGGTCATTTGGCCTAGAAGTGAAAATCTTGCGAAGGCTGGTTTCGAAAGAACATGGTGGAAGGTATGAAGATGAAGAAGAGATTCCAAAATGTATCCGTGAAAATGCGTTAATGCTGAAACTTGCATCATTGCAGGAAGCAAACCAGAGAACCATTTCCAGTGTCGATGTAGAAAAGCGAGCAAGTCGACCGCTGGAAATATAGTGCATGAAGTGACGTTTGTGGACCGAAATAACCCCGGTGACGATGGGACGGACATAACTATTTCGTCACGTTCACAGATGAATTACACTCGCGCTGCTCTGTTGTGTATCTCATGCGATCGAAAAGCGAGGTTTTGAAGAATGTTTTGAAGAGTTTGAGGCGTATGGCGTTCGGCGCATTTCGGTTCTGAAAATAGGTCGACTGGTTTGCGACAACGGCGAGAGAATATGTGGGAGCAACGTATTCAAAATGTTTTTCGGCCGTCAAGAACGGTGATTCGAATACCGCAAACTATCTGTGCCATATACCCGCAGACAGAATGGGTGTAAGTGAGCGCCTCCAACAGAACGATAGTGGAAAAAAAGTTCGAACTATGTTGATTTCGAGTGGAATATCGAAGAATATATGTGGGGTGGGGAGAGCGGTCTATGCAGCTGTTTATCTTCTGAATCGGAGGTCCGTCTGTATGGCCCGTGGACGGTAACAGAACACTACGTATGAAGTTTGGCATGGCAAAAATGCCGAATGTTGCAGAATCTTCGAGTTTTTGGAAGTGAGGTGCTACATGCACATTCCGAAACAATTACGGAAGAAACTCGATTCGAAAGAGTGAAAAGTGATTTTTCGTCGGGTATGCGCTCCAAATGGAGTTCCGTGTATGGAATAGGAAAAAGGTATTTGTTGCTCGAGACGTTATATTCAACGAAGAAAGAATTCAGACATTGCTCCGTTACGGAAGACTCACCTTTCAAGGAAGCGGAAAGTGATGTGATTGTGATCGAAGGAACTTTGCTTGCATGATGGTAGAACTGATCAAAATGATCCAATCTTCTACAATGTAGAAAAATCTCGGAGACAATCTTCGATCTTGAAGAGGAAAGTGATTCAGGCGAAGACTTCTGAACAGTGGCATAGAAGGGCAGATATGAATTCGAACGACGTCGACATGGGGTCTTGCGGGACAGAACCGGTCGCTCAAGGAGTGCAGCCTGCGTGCGCATAATGACTATGATTTGGGACGGAGTGCGCTTAGCGATGCGTTTGCCTTGTGCGCCGAAGATTATTTGGAATGATATACCATCGGACATCGAAGCTCTTAAGAAGAGGAGCGATTGGGCCGTCGTGGAAAAAGATGCAAATTGAAGAAGAAATTACTATCACTCGAGAAAAACAATACTTGGTGTTTAGTGAGCTGGACCTGCTGGTCGGAAGCTTATCCCGACAATAGAGTGGGTTTTTAAAGTGAAAAGACAACAGCGACAATACTGTCGAGGAAGGTACAAGAAAGCCAAGACTGGTGGCTCACGGTTTTTCCCAGCGCCCTGGTTTTTGATTTCTCAGAGACTTATTCACCAGTTGCTAAAATGTATCGACCTTTACGGATTATATATTATGGCACTATGCGAATTCAGAGGATTGCGCATGTTCATCAGATGGATGTCACATGCGCACATTTTTGAATGGTTTTTTGAATGAGAGACATCTATATGCGTGAACCAGAAAGCTACAGCTTTGAGAGGGGTAATGAGTGCTTGTATGTAAGCTGGAATAAGGCCATTTACTGGCCGCTCAAACAAGCATCTCCGAAGCTGGAATCAGCGGTTCCATGCAATTTCATCAAGCAGAGCTTGGTTTCTGCCAGAAGTGAAACATGATTTTTGTTTGTATTATCGACGACAAAACGGAGTGGTGATGTATCTGGATCTCATCTACGTTGATGATATTTTGATCACTGGTAGTTCGGAGAAGGCTATTTGTATGCTGCTGAAAACGACTGAAGTCCACAGAGTTCGAGATGAAAGACCTACAGGAAGTGAGCTGTTTTCTGGGATTAAATATTCATGTAATCGTGAAGAGAATTACAGATGATCGATCAACAAGCATACGTTCGAAGTGTGTTCGAAAGATTTGGAATGAGCGATTGTAAGCTCACCGCTTACTCCAATGGAAACCACGACTCAAAGCTAGAGAAAGGACGAGATAAAAAGAGGTAACAGACAAGCCGTACAGAGCTAGCTGGTCGGCTGTCTGATGTACTTGATAAAGGTGACATCTAGGCCGGATTTATCGGCAGCGGTAAAACTATTTTGCTGGTTTTCCAGTGTTATCACCTACAACCGGGAACATTGGATCTCACTTGAGACGTGGTTTTTACGCTATCTGAAAGGCACCCGGAAAAATTTCAAACTGGTGTATCATTCTTAAAGAGCTCGTCGGAAGTAAGCTTAGAAGCGTTTGCTGATGCGGACTGGGGTAATAGTCCGAACGATCACGTAGATCGATTTCTGGAGTAATATTACTAAGTTGTACAGGTCAACTATTACTTGGGCGACTAAGAAGCAAAGGTTCAAATTGCCCTATATCAACTACGGAGGCAAGACTAATGACTCTATACTTAAACAAGTTGCGATGTGGTATGGATATGAAATTTATAATATCTGATGGACAGAAAGTTGAGGAGCCAATCACTATCTTCGAAGACAATCAACCGCGCATCGCTGTTACAAAGGATCCTCGTAAACTGCGACATATGAGGCATATCGAGAATTCAGCATTTTTGCAGCCAGGGGAGTTGGTGGAGAAAGGACATATACGATTGGGTAGCATCTGCCTACCGAAGAACAAGTGGCAGATATTCTGACAAAAGGATTACCATCATACGATTCCGTAAACTAAAGAGAACAATTAGGAATCATCAATTGAAGGGAGCCATTAACGAATATAACCATTAGCCAATTGAGTTACTCCGTCTTAACCGATATTTATATTGACTGTATTTGTTAATAGTTTTCATGAATAAAATTTGGTATTAGTATTGAGTTCTTCGCTTTGAGATCTAGCAACATTTATTTTGTTCGCCTGTTAAGAAATACCAAATCTAAATCTAATTTAATTCAAATCGAATCCAAATTAAATTCAAATCTAATTCAAATTCAAATCCAATCCAAAATCATTCCAAATCCAATCTAAATCCTTCCCAAATCCAATTCGAATCAAATCCATATCTAACTAATTCATACCCAAATCCAAATCTAATTCAATTCCAATCCAAATTTAATTCAAACCCAGTTCCAATCCAAATCTGAATCAAATCCAATCCAAATTCAATTCAAATCCAATTCAATCTAACTCAAATTCAATTCCAATCCAAGTCTAATTCAAATCCAATCCAAATTCAATCTTAATCCAATATAGATCCAAACCAAATCCAATTCAAATCAAATCCATATCTAATTCAAATCCAATTCGATCCAATTCTAATTCAAATCCAATCCAAATTCAATCCAAATCCAACCCAAATCCAGTTCAAATCAAATCCATATCTAATTCATTTTAAATCCAAAATCTAATTCAATTCTAATCCAAATTCAATCAAATTTATTCCAAATCTAAATCCAAATCTAATTCAAATCAATTCCAATCCAACTCTAATTTAAATCCAATCTTAATTCAATTCAAATCCAATCCTAATTCAATTACATTTGAAATCCAATCCAAATCTAATTCAAATCCACTTCCAAAACAAGTCTAATTCAAATTCAATCCAAATCCAATCTAAATCAAATATCCAATTCCATTTCAAATCCGATCCAAATCAATTTAAAATCTGATTCAAATCCAAATCTAATCCAAATCCCATTCAAATATAATCATCATCCAAATCAAATAGAAAAAAAATAAAGAGACTTTCGCAAGTTGACTTTGATTTATAAAATCAAACGCGAAATCATTTTTATCTCATTTCAAAGAATCAGCTATATTTGATACCTGGTGGCTCTGCAAACAATATGGGATTCCTGTTATGTAGGTCGCATATCCAAAAGTTTGGAATACTCTGCTAACCCTATTCGCTTGAGCATTTACGAGGAATATGTGATACAGTATACCATCGCTAATCCGACAAATTTATGGTCGAACTATCGAGGTTTTTCTCGTTAATCCGACTGTCAAATCCATACAAATGAACCAAAAGAAAGTCACTGTACAAATTTGAAAACTGACAGCATAATGTGTTTAAATGGATATTGATACTTAAAAAAAGATATTTTAGTTACCAGATAAATTCGAATCCGACGGTAACATTATCTAGTAGTAAGATGCTAAACCCAGGTATGTCATTCAATATTGCTCCTCTAGAATTGAATCGATCAGATCCCAGTTTAATTGCCTGTAGCGGCGAACGTACTAGACCTAATATCGAACACTTGAACGTAGTTAATGGTATATACGCGCAGTCTGGCCAAAGCTGTCACCGTCTCAGTCATTAGTTAGAAACGTTTCGGATTCAGTAGGCACGTTAACTGCCCAATCGGTGCTGGTAGGTTCCCATAAACCAACGCGTAATGAGTGTTCCTAGTAATTTGCATCCTATAACTACACCGGCGATTGTCAACAGAACAGCAAGTGATCCAAACGTCAACAGTGTTCCGCTAACGATTAATGGTTCAGGTGCAGTGCAACAAGCATCCGCGATGGGTGCTAATATCCAAACGACAGTGAATCCAGCAGTTTCAAATCAAAGGGTTTCAGTGGGCTCCAGGGTTCCGGTTCGCAGCAGGTGGGACGGCAGCAACAGCTTCAACCAGCGTTGCACCCTCCAATACATGTATATGGACCGACTTCAGCAAATCGCAGCAAGGCACGTTGTTCCGAAAGACTTGCCGGTGTTCACAGGTGATCCTACAGAATGGCCACTCTTCGCTAGTAGTTACTACAATCTGACTGATATGTGCGGTTATTCCGAAGGAGAGAACTTGATGGTTACAACGTTGCCTGAAGGGCAACGCACGGAAGCAGTCCATTGCCATCTTCTTCATCCATCGTCGGTGCCGCAGATAATGACGACACTACAAACTCATTTGGACGACCGAGCTCATTGTACGGTGCCTTCTGAGCAAGGTACACCACACCAGCCCCAAAGGCGGACAAGCTTGAAACACTTATCAGTTTTGGTCTCGTCGTTCAAAATCTCTGCAGCCATCTACAGTCCGCGGGTATGGAGGCTCACCTGTCGAATCCTACTCTACTTCAGGAATTGGTCGATAAACCACCTACAAATTTGAAGTTGGATTGGGCATTGCATCTGCGTCATCTGGCAGTTGTAGACCTGAGAGCATTTGGTGATTACATGTCAACGATTTTCGCTGCTACTAAAGTCTGTAGGTTCCGATCCCGCGAGAAAATCGGAAAACCAAAGGGAAAGAGAAAGGTTTTCTGAACGCTCATTCCACGGAGGATACAGAAAAGCGCAATCAAGAACGAAAGAGAATCAGCCCAGATTACATAAAGGCTACATACAATCCTAAACCTTGCCCGATTTGTAAGAAGGAAGGTACAAGGTGAAGGATTGCAGCGGTTTTCTAAAAGCAGCCATCGAAGAACGCTGGAAATTAGTGCATCAGGCAAATCTTCGCAGGCGCTGCTTGATCGGTCATGGCAAATGGCCGCAAAGCTACGATATGTGGATTAAATGGATGAATTGGTGTCACCACCAGCTGTTGCACTCGGAGAAACAAGAATCAACGTCGCTTGCAAGGATCGTCCAAAGATCACTGGGACCGTCGGTGTTCACCGTCATCATTCTCATCCAACCCTCTTCCGGATCATTCCTGAACATCATGTGAACGGACGTCAGTTCACGCTAGCGTTTCTCGACGATGGTTCTTCCTATACTTTGAGAACAGGAACTAGCCAAGAACTTGGCGCTATTGGCGAGGTTGAACCACTTTGTTCCAATGGACCAGCGGAATAACAAGAACGAAACGAACCTCAACTCTGCAAATGGAAGTATCCGAGTTTACAGGAACGCAAATACAGTTTGAGAATGTGCGAACAGTGGAGAAGCTCTGATTTGCCACCTCAATCGTTGTCGTATGATGAGTTGGCTAATAAGTACGAACATCTGCGAGGGCTTCCCGTGGCGTTATGGGAGTACGGTACCATTTTGATAGAGTGGACAACGCTAACATGTTAGTCACACTGAAGAAGAAAGAGAGGGAAGAATGTTCGATCCAATCGCAGCCAAAACAAGGCTTGGCTGGACGATTTACGGAAATGTGGAAGGACCAGCAGTTCGATCTCCAAGTTCCTACATTCACAGTTTCGTGCATCCGATGATGAACTCCAATGACAAGGTTAAAGAGTTCTTTTCGCAGAGAGTATCGGTGCTTTCGGTCTCTCACCAGAAATTGAAACAGAAGACGATCGTCGCTCATGAAATCATGGAGAAAACATCATCCGCACAATTCATCTGGAAAGTCTGATTGGTCTCGTGAGATATGACGAATTTCCCGAAGCGGGTTATGGCTGAGCATCGCCAAATGTTTGGAAAGTCATTGCAAAACTCTGAATTGTACGCCAATGCAAACAGCAAATAGTTGATTATCAGTACGTTGATATGCGCAATGAATTAACAGTACGCAAGTGTCTCAAACGACAAGTTTTGCGTCGATGAGGTGTTTGATCCACTAGGCTTGGCAGCATTCGTCATCCACGGGAAATGTTTGATTCAGGATATTTGGCGAACCAACATCGGATGGGATGATGTCATTCCAGAAAACTCCAAGAAACATGGCGGTTTGGATCGCCGTTCTTGAACGAATCCTCTACTAAAATTCCACGTTGCTACTTCCCGGACTACAGCCCCCGTAGTCTCGAAACTCTCAACTCCACATCTTCGTAGACGCCAGTGAAGAAAGGTACTTGCGTGGCTTATTTTCGAATTATAAGTGGATCGGATCCGTTGTGCATTGGTCTCGTCCAAAAACAAAGTGGCAACTTTAAAGCCGCATTCATACCACGGTTAGAGCTTCAGGCGGCGGTCATCGGTACACGTTTACAAATCTATACAGCAAAGTCACACGTTAACAGTCAGCCGGCGAATTATCTGGAGTGATTCGAGAACCGTCCTATCGTGGACAGTCAGATCAAAGGAAATACTGACAGTTTGTCGCCTTCGTGGAGAATATTGGATGACGAAGGTGGAAGAATGGAGATGGGTCCCATCCCGCCTCAACGTAGCGGATGAAGCTACAAAACAAAGGAACGGACCAGCTTTCAAGAGAACAGTAGATGGTTTTGTGGTCCAGCATTTCTCTAGAGGAAGAAGCAGAATGGCCTACCCAGGAGCTGCCGACACCGAGTACAATGGAATAACTGCGCTCGCTGCAAGCACATCATCGAGCTATACTGGAACCCATAGTGGATTACGGAAGATTTTCCAATCTTCAACGGTTGATTAGAACCGTTGGGTATATTCGTCGTTTGTTGCTGTGGCAAGGAAGAAATTTGAGCATGAGGTTCCTGCCCATACGTTTTGTCAAGTAACGAACCCAGGAAGTGGAACAATCTATGGCGCTGCGTTCAAAGAGAAGCTTACTGAAGAGTTACGTATTCTACAAGAATAAGCAGCGAACCCCATCTACAGCAGAAATTGCCAAGGACAGCCATTGCGCAAACTATGTCCCTTCATTGATGACTATGGATAACTGAGAGGACGATTGAGAACTTTCCATGCCTCATATGAGGCCAAATTTCCGGTGATTTTACCAAAACCCACTACTACACCGAATTACCGTTTTATGGTATCACCAACGGTTTGCGCACGGCAATAGTCAAACTGTACTCAACGAAGTTCGCCAAAAGTACCATATCCCAAGTCTCCGAGTCATCGTTCGAAAATTGCAAAACGATGTTCGTGGTAAGCCGTTTCAAGGCTAGCCCAAGATTTCCTGATGGCACTTTACCTGAGGCTCGCATAACCCCTATGTTCGTGCATTTACGTTCATAGGTATCGATTACTGCGGACCTCTTCTTGCTGCGTGTTCGAAGGTATGAAGTGAAAAAGTGGGTAATGTTAGTCACATGTCTCACTATCCGAGCGTGCACCAGAGGTAGTAGGAAGTCTATCCACGAAGCATGTAAATGGCTATAAGGAGGTTCATAGAGAAGAGGAGCACCGCAGGAAATATATAGCGACCAGGGGACCAACTTCATCGGAGCAAGCAGAGAGCTGAAAGAAGAGATAGCGAGCATCAACAAGGATTTATCCGAACATTCACTAATGCCGATACACAATGGCGCTTCAACTCCACCAGCTACGCCTCACATGGAGGGCCTGGAGCGCCTTGTGAGGTCGGTGAAGGCTGGTGAAAACTATTTCATCGGAAAGAAGACCAGACGAAGAAACCTTTCATACCTATTTAACGGAAGTGGAGTCCATTATCAATTCCCCGCCTGTTAACACATGTACCACTGAATGCGAAGTGATGAGGCCATTACACCTAACCACTTCTTGTTTTTAAGTTCCAGCGGCGTAGTACAGCCAGCACAGATGTTATTGGACGAGCGCAAGCATTAAGACCAATTGAACCATATTAGACATCTGTTGGATCTATTTTGGTCCAAATGGATTAAGGAGTATCTGCCTCTAGTTAATTGTAGGTCCAAGTGGTTGTCGGAATCTAAGCCACGTGCAAGGATTTAGTGATGCTAGTGGACGCTGGTTTAAAACAACTGGAAGCGTGGCAGGATTGTGAAGGTATACGGAGGAAAGGATGGAACAATACGGCGAGCAGATGTTCAGACTACCAACGGGACGATGCAGAGATCAGTAACAGGCTTTAGTCGTGTTGAGGTGATGAAGTGTATGGCTGATCAGGGTGGTCAGCAATACGGGTCGGGGAATGTTGAAGATCGGAATCACCTTGGCAACACTGATACCTAGCCAGGCTGAGCTCAACATCACACAGCGTAGAAGGTCAAGATGTCGACAATTGACATTGACATGGACACAGAAATAGACTTAGGAAATGAGACAATAATAAATTATAAAAAGAACATTGATTAGTAAGACACGTGAAGAATAAAATTAAATACAGTGAATTATTTGATTACACAATTTATTAAATAACACAATCATATGTAAGTACACGACAAAGAAATACATGTAGGTGAATAAATAACATGAAATTTGAGTTTATAGGACAATACGACGATTGTTATGTAACGAAACATTACCAGATTGACAGACAAGTTTATAAATAAAAGGACTTAGAATTGTAAGAGATTACGTATTATAACCACAGAAACACTCAATCAGGCTTAATTACAGCTTAAAGTATACCCACATAAAACCGAGTTGCTAGATAGAGCGTCCGAAAGCCCGTGTCGATAACTGGCCAAGCAACAAAGAGAACAACGAATTTTATGATGTCAATGGCCTTCTATTATAATACGATAGTTGGGCAAATAAAGTCCAAAACAATCCTAATCTGAGCCAATAAAAATTCAATTAAAGTCCAATATATATCTAAATCAAATCCAATTTCAATCCAAGTCTAATTCAAATCCAATCAAAATTCAATCCAAAGTCAATCTAAGTCCAAATCCAATCCAATTCAAATCATATCCAAATTTATTTCAATTCAAATCGAATCCAAATCAAATTTAAATTTGATTCAATTCCAAATCTTATTCAAATCCAAATCCAATCTAAATCCTTCCCAAATCCAATTCAAATCAAATCCATATCTAATTCATACCCAAATCGAAATCTAATTCATTTCCTATCAAAATTTAATCCAAGTCCAGTCCAAATCCAATTCATATTCAAACCAAATTCAATTCACATCCAATCCAAATCTAATTCAAATCCAAGTTTAATTCAAATCCAATCCCAATCCAAACCAAATCCAATTAAAATCAAATCCAAATCTAAATCTAGTTCAATTTAAATCTAATTCAAATCAAATTCAAACCTGATTCAACCCCAATTCCAATCAAAATATAATTCAGATCCAATCCCAATTCAATCCAAATCCAATATAATTCCAACCCAAATACTATTCAAATCAAATCCATATCTACCCAACAAACAATTTAAGCTGTATAAGCTAGTTTTTTAGCCGAAGAAGTCTATTTATGGTTAAATGAACGCTCCATCAGCTTCCAATGTTTGTTGGGTAATTCGTACCCAAATTCAAACCTAATTCAATTCCAATCCAAATCCAATCTAAATCTAATTCAAATCCAATTCCAATCCAAGTGTTGAAGATCGGAATCACCTTGGCAACACTGATACCTAGCCAGGCTGAGCTCAACATCACCACCAGGGTAGAAGCGTCAAGATGACGGTTGACAATTGACATTGACATGCGTGACACAGAAATAGACTTAAGGGAAATGAGACGAAAACAATAATAAATTATAAAAAAGAACATTGGATTAGTAAGACACGTGAAGAATAAAATTAAATACAGTGAATTATTTGGATTACACAATTTATTAAATAACACAATCATACGTTGTAAGTACACGGCAAAGAAATACATGTAGGTGTAATAAATAACATGAAATTTGAGTTATATAGGACACATACGACGATTGTTAGTGTAACGAAACATTACCAGATTGACACGGACAAGTTTATAAATAAAAGGACTTAGAATTGTAAGTAGACGATTACGTATTATAACTACAGAAACACTCAATCAGGCTTAATTACAGCTTAAAGCATACTCCAGCACATAAACCGAGTTGCTAGATAGAGCGTCCGAAAGCCCGTGTCGATAACTGGCCACAACAAACTTTAAGAATTCTAACCTCAATTCTGCCACAGAGGTTTTAGAATTTTACACTGTACGGCAAAATTTTGCTCTGCGATGGCAACATCGAACCGACGACAAAGTGTAGTTCGAAGGCTATCAGATGACGAAGATCATCATGATTGTCCACTTTGTACGCAACCGAATAGCGCCGACAAGTGGATGGTCCAATGCGACGGCTGTGAAAGTTGGATCCACTTCTCATGTGCCGGAGTGGACGAGAACGTACAGAACAACTCGTTTGTCTGCGTGACATGCGCTCCCCCTGCGCCGGCGAGATCAAGTTCGGCTAGATCTGCATCGTCTAGTGTACGTGCCGCCAAGCGGGAACTCGCACTACAAAGATTGGCCGAGTAAAAGGCACTGCAGGAAAGGTTGCTAATGGAACAGCAACAAGAAGAAGAAGTTCTGCAGAAGAAAGCCCTGGAGCAAGAGCAGGAACGGAAAAGGAAGGCGATGGGAGAAAAGTTAGAGCTAGAGAAGCAGTACATCGATAAAAAATTCGAAATATTGCAAGCAGGGCTTGAAGAAGAAGACGACAATCGGAGTGTTCGAAGTCAACGCAGTGTCCGAAGCGTTCGAAGCACAGTTCAGCATTGGGTTGAGGAACAGGAAAAGCTGACTATGGCCACCGGTACCGGAACAGGGGTTCCCACCGTTCGCTCGTCAAAAACTGGAACCATACCCAAACGAACGTCTGCCGAGAACAGAGATACCAGCCAACACATCGTGAACACATCCCAAGTCGATACGCTTAGTAGACTTCCGTCTGCAACTGTATCTTCTATCGCGCCAACAGCGTCCATCTGGCAGATTCCTTCGAAGCCATCCAAAGCGTCGGCAGCAGTTGATTCATCTCTGATGATTGACTTGACGCCTCTGCAGATTTCTCCTCCTACAATCAGCAAAAATAATCTGTTCACGTCCATGAACATGGTCATTTCACCGCCTTACGAGACCGCTGCACAAGGAATCAGTTCTTCGAATCGTCAACGATCGCACGCTGGGGACTGTCATCAGAAAGGAGGTATCGGTCAACAACAATCAGATCGATATCTAAGTTCTACTATCGTTCAGACTAGTCATTCGAATCCGACGGTAACATTATCTAGTAGTAAGATGCTAAACCCAGGTATGTCATTCAATATTGCTCCTCTAGAATTGAATCGATCAGATCCCAGTTTAATTGCCTGTAGCGGCGAACGTACTAGACCTAATATCGAACACTTGAACGTAGTTAATGGTATATACGCGCAGTCTGGCCAAAGCTGTCACCCGTCTCAGTCATTAGTTAGAAACGTTTCGGATTCAGTAGGCACGTTAACTGCCCAATCGGTGCTGGTAGGTTCCTCTATAAACCAACGCGTAATGAGTGTTCCTAGTAATTTGCATCCTATAACTACACCGGCGATTGTCAACAGAACAGCAAGTGATCCAAACGTCAACAGTGTTCCGCTAACGATTAATGGTTCAGGTGCAGTGCAACAAGCATCCGCGATGGGTGCTAATATCCAAACGACAGTGAATCCAGCAGTTTCAAATCAAAGCGGGTTTCAGTGGGCTCCAGTGGGTTCCGGTTCGCAGCAGTGCGGGACGGCAGCAACAGCCGTTCAACCAGCGTTGCACCCTCCAATACATGTATATGGACCGACTTCTCAGCAAATCGCAGCAAGGCACGTTGTTCCGAAAGACTTGCCGGTGTTCACAGGTGATCCTACAGAATGGCCACTCTTCGCTAGTAGTTACTACAATTCGACTGATATGTGCGGTTATTCCGAAGGAGAGAACTTGATGCGGTTACAACGTTGCCTGAAGGGCAACGCACGGGAAGCAGTCCATTGCCATCTTCTTCATCCATCGTCGGTGCCGCAGATAATGACGACACTACAAACTCTATTTGGACGACCGGAGCTCATTGTACGGTGCCTTCTGAGCAAGGTACAATCTACACCAGCCCCAAAGGCGGACAAGCTTGAAACACTTATCAGTTTTGGTCTCGTCGTTCAAAATCTCTGCAGCCATCTACAGTCCATGGGTATGGAGGCTCACCTGTCGAATCCTACTCTACTTCAGGAATTGGTCGATAAACTACCTACAAATTTGAAGCTGGATTGGGCATTGCATCTGCGTCATCTGGCAGTTGTAGACCTGAGAGCATTTGGTGATTACATGTCAACGATCGTTTTCGCTGCTACTAAAGTTACTGTAGGTTCCGATCCCGCGAGAAAATCGGAAAAACCAAAGGGAAAAGAGAAAGGTTTTCTGAACGCTCATTCCACGGAGGATACAGAAAAGCGCAATCAAGAACGAAAGAGAATCAGCTCAGATTACACAAAGGCTACATACAATCCTAAACCTTGCCCGATTTGTAAGAAGGAAGGTCACAAGGTGAAGGATTGCAGCGGTTTTCTAAAAGCAGCCATCGAAGAACGCTGGAAATTAGTGCATCAGGCAAATCTCTGCAGGCGCTGCTTGATCGGTCATGGCAAATGGCCGTGCAAAGCTACGATATGTGGATTAAATGGATGTGAATTGCGTCACCACCAGCTGTTGCACTCGGAGAAACAAGAATCAACGTCGCTTGGCAAGGATCGTCCAAAGATCACTGGGACCGTCGGTGTTCACCGTCATCATTCTCATCCAACCCTCTTCCGGATCATTCCGGTAACAATTCATGTGAACGGGACGTCAGTTCGCACGCTAGCGTTTCTCGACGATGGTTCTTCCTATACTTTGGTAGAACAGGAACTAGCCGAAGAACTTGGCGCTATTGGCGAGGTTGAACCACTTTGTCTCCAATGGACCAGCGGAATAACAAGAACTGAAACGAACTCTCAACTCTTGCAAATGGAAGTATCCGGAGTTTACAGTGAACGCAAATACAGTTTGGAGAATGTGCGAACAGTGGAGAAGCTCGATTTGCCACCTCAATCGTTGTCGTATGATGAGTTGGCTAATAAGTACGAACATCTGCGAGGGCTTCCCGTGGCAAGCTATGGGAGTACGGTACCGCGTATTTTGATAGGAGTGGACAACGCTAACATGTTAGTCACACTGAAGAAGAAAGAGGGGAAGAAGTTCAGACCAATCGCAGCCAAAACAAGGCTTGGCTGGACGATTTACGGAAATGTGGAAGGACCAGATAGTTCATCTCCAAGGCTCCTACATATCTGCGCTCGTGCATCCGATGATGAACTCCACGACAAGGTTAAAGAGTTCTTTTCGGTAGAGAGTATCGGTGTTTCGGTCTCACCAGAAATTGAAACAGAAGACGATCGTCGTGCTCGTGAAATCATGGAGAAAACCATCATCCGCACACCATCTGGAAAGTTTCAGATTGGTCTTCTGTGGAGATATGACTTCGTGGAATTTCCCGACAGTCGGGTTATGGCTGAGCATCGCCTTAAATGTTTGGAAAGACGGCTGTCTAAAATCCCTGAATTGTACGCCAATGTCAAACAGCAAATAGTTGATTATCAGCACAAAGGATATGCGCATGAATTAACAGTAGAAGAAGCTACTAATAGTGATCCTCGTCGGGTGTGGTATTTGCCTTTAGGGGTCGTTCTAAACCCCAATAAACCCGGTAAAGTTAGAGTCATCTGGGATGCTGCAGCCAAGATAGACGGAATTTCTTTCAACTCCATGTTGCTAAAGGGTCCTGACATGTTGACCTCGCTAACGACAGTGTTGTACCGTTTCCGGCAACGCCAAGTTGCCATAGCAGGTGACATCAAAGAGATGTTTCACCAGATTCAAATTCGCCCACAAGATCGACAAGCTCAAAGGTTCTTGTGGCGAAATAAACCTGATGAGCCTGTAAAAGAATTCTTCATTGACGTGGCAATCTATTGAACGACCTACTCTCCGTCTGCAGCTCAATATATTAAGAACCGGAACGCGGAAGAATGGAGGAAAGACTTTCCAGAGGCTGCGGTAGCGATTACAGAAAATCATTATGTAGACGACTACTTGGACAGTCTCGACTCTATAGAAGAAGCGGTGAAACTGGCGACCGACGTAAAGAATGTTCATGCTAAGGCTGGTTTTGAAATTCGGAATTGGCTGTCAAATTCGGTACAGGTCATGCAACGGGTCAGGGACTCCGGACAACAAATTGCGAAGAGCTTCACCGTCGGGAAAGGGACGGATACCGAACGAGTTCTGGGAATCAGCTGGACGCCGAAGGAAGACTCTTTCATCTTCGCTGTCAACTTTCGAAACGACATCCTATCGCTGGTGAAAGGTACAAGTGTACCAACTAAACGACAAGTTTTGCGCGTCGTGATGAGTGTGTTTGATCCACTAGGCTTGTTGGCAGCATTCGTCATCCACGGGAAATGTTTGATTCAGGATATTTGGCGAACCAACATCGGATGGGATGATGTCATTCCAGAAAAACTCCAAGAAACATGGCGGCTTTGGATCGCCGTTCTTGAACGAATCCCTCTACTCAAAATTCCACGTTGCTACTTCCCGGACTACAGCCCCCGTAGTCTCGAAACTCTACAACTCCACATCTTCGTAGACGCCAGTGAAGCAGCGTACTCTTGCGTGGCTTATTTTCGAATTATAAGCCAGGATCGGATCCGTTGTGCATTGGTCTCGTCCAAAACAAAAGTGGCACCTTTAAAGCCGCTATCTATACCACGGTTAGAGCTTCAGGCGGCGGTCATCGGTACACGTTTACTAAAATCTATACAGCAAAGTCACACGTTAACAGTCAGCCGGCGAATTATCTGGAGTGATTCGAGAACTGTCCTATCGTGGATACAGTCAGATCAAAGGAAATACCGACAGTTTGTCGCCTTTCGTGTAGGCGAAATATTGGATGAGACGAAGGTGGAAGAATGGAGATGGGTCCCATCCCGCCTCAACGTAGCGGATGAAGCTACAAAATGGGGCAACGGACCCAGCTTTCAAGAGAACAGCAGATGGTTTTGTGGTCCAGCATTTCTCTATGAGGAAGAATCAGAATGGCCTACGCAGGAGCTGCCAACACCGGATACAATGGAAGAACTGCGCCCGCTGCAAGCACATCATCGAGCTATTCTAGAACCCATAGTGGATTACGGAAGATTTTCCAATCTTCAACGGTTGATTAGAACCGTTGGGTATATTCGTCGTTTTGTTGCTGTGGCAAGGAAGAAATTTGTTGTCGAGGTTCCCGCTCCATACGTTTTGTCAAGTAACGAACTCCAGGAAGCGGAAACAATTCTATGGCGCTGCGTTCAAAGAGAAGCTTACCCCGAAGAGTTACGTATTCTCTACAAGAATAAGCAGCTCGAACCCCATCTACAGCAGAAATTCGCTAAGGACAGCTCATTGCGCAAACTATGTCCCTTCATTGATGACTATGGGATAATACGATTGGACGGACGATTGAGAAACTCTTCTCATGCCTCATATGAGGCCAAATTTCCGGTGATTTTACCAAAAACCCACTACTACACCGAATTACTCGTTTTATGGTATCACCAACGGTTTGCGCACGGCAATAGTCAAACTGTACTCAACGAAGTTCGCCAAAAGTACCATATCCCAAGTCTCCGAGTCATCGTTCGAAAAATTGCAAAACGATGTTCGTGGTGTGCCGTTTACAAGGCTAGCCCAAGATTTCCTAAGATGGCACCTTTACCTGAGGCTCGCATAACCCCCTATGTTCGTGCATTTACGTTCATAGGTATCGATTACTGCGGACCCTTCTTGCTGCGTGTTCGAAGGTATGAAGTGAAAAAGTGGGTAATGTTAGTCACATGTCTCACTATCCGAGCCGTGCACCTAGAGGTAGTAGGAAGTCTATCCACTGAAGCATGTAAAATGGCTATACGGAGGTTCATAGCGAGAAGAGGAGCACCGCAGGAAATATATAGCGACCAGGGACCAACTTCATCGGAGCAAGCAGAGAGCTGAAAGAAGAGATAGCGAGCATCAACAAGGATTTATCCGGAACATTCACTAATGCCGATACACAATGGCGCTTCAACCCACCAGCTACGCCTCACATGGGAGGGGCCTGGGAGCGCCTTGTGAGGTCGGTGAAGGCTGGATTGAAAACTATTTCATCGGAAAGAAGACCAGACGAAGAAACCTTCTATACCTATTTAACGGAAGTGGAGTCCATTATCAATTCCCGCCCGTTAACACATGTACCACTGGAATGCGAAGCTGATGAGGCCATTACACCTAACCACTTCTTGTTATTAAGTTCCAGCGGCGTAGTACAGCCAGCACAGATGTTATTGGACGAGCGCAAAGCATTAAGGACCAATTGGAACCATATTAGACATCTGTTGGATCTATTTTGGTCCAAATGGATTAAGGAGTATCTGCCTCTAGTTAATTGTAGGTCCAAGTGGTTGTCGGAATCTAAGCCACTGCAAGTTGGCGATTTAGTGATGCTAGTGGACGCTGGTTTACGAAACAACTGGAAGCGTGGCAGGATTGTGAAGGTATACGGAGGAAAGGATGGAACAATACGGCGAGCAGATGTTCAGACTACCAACGGGACGATGCAGAGATCAGTAACAGGCTTAGTCGTGCTTGAGGTGATGAAGCACAGTATGGCTGATCAGGGTGGTCAGCAATACGGGTCGGGGAATGTTGAAGATCGGAATCACCTTGGCAACACTGATACCTAGCCAGGCTGAGCTCAACATCACCACCAGGGTAGAAGCGTCAAGATGACGGTTGACAATTGACATTGACATGCGTGACACAGAAATAGACTTAAGGGAAATGAGACGAAAACAATAATAAATTATAAAAAAGAACATTGGATTAGTAAGACACGTGAAGAATAAAATTAAATACAGTGAATTATTTGGATTACACAATTTATTAAATAACACAATCATACGTTGTAAGTACACGACAAAGAAATACATGTAGGTGTAATAAATAACATGAAATTTGAGTTATATAGGACACATACGACGATTGTTAGTGTAACGAAACATTACCAGATTGACACGGACAAGTTTATAAATAAAAGGACTTAGAATTGTAAGTAGACGATTACGTATTATAACTACAGAAACACTCAATCAGGCTTAATTACAGCTTAAAGCATACTCCAGCACATAAACCGAGTTGCTAGATAGAGCGTCCGAAAGCCCGTGTCGATAACTGGCCACAACACCAAGTCTAATTCAAATCCAATCCAAATTCAATCTAAATCCAATATAGATCTAAACCAAATACAATTCAAATCCAATTTCTATCCAAGTCTAATTCAAATCCAATCCAAATTCAATCCAAAACCAACCCAAATCCAGTTCAAATCAAATCCATATCTAATTCATAAATACAAAAATTTTAATCCAAATTCAATCAAATTTATTCCAAATCCAATCCAAATCTAATTCAAATCCAATTCCAATCCAACTCTAATTTAAATCCAATCCTAATTCAATTCAAATCCAATTCTAATTCAATTACATTTGAAATCCAATCCAAATCTAATTCAAATCCAATTCCAAACCAAGTCTAATTCAAATTCAATCCAAATCCAATCTAAATCCAACCCAATTCCAATTCAAATCAAATCTAAATCAAATCCAAATCCATTTCAAATCCGATCCAAATCAAATTCAAATCTGATTCAAATCCAAATCTAATCCAAATCCCATTCAAATATAATCGTCATCCAAATCAAATAGAAAAAAATACAAGACTTTCGCAATTTATTTTGGTTTGTAAAATCAACCGCGAAATCATTTTTATCTGATTTCAAAGAATCATTATATTTGGTACCTGGTGGCTCGCAAGCAATATGGGATTCTGTTATGTGGGTCGCATATCCAAAAGTTTGGGAACCTCTGGTCTAGCCTATTCAACAAGCATTTACGAGGAATTTTAAGTGATACAGTATACCACCGCTAATCCGACAAATTTATGGTCGAACTATCGAAGTTTCTCTCGTTAATCCGACTGTCAAATCCATACAAATGAACCACAACAAAGTCACAGCACAAATTTGAAAACTGACAGCATAATGTGTTTAAATGGATATTGATACTTAAAAAAAAAGATATTTTAGTTACCAGATAAAGATTGTCGCTTCGGTTCCCTTTGTTCTGCTGTCCGAAACATGTGTGGTACCTAACTGTCAAATCGTATGTATTTTTCCTTCATTGACATTTAGATCCCCTATCCTCGCCAGCAAAAGATGTTCCGGACAGCGACGACAGCGACAATATTTATCTAGTAACTAAAATATCTTTTCTTTTTAATCCGGACAATTCCGAACTTACGAGTCTGTGGATTAGTGAGGTCCGAATTAGCGGGGAGATACTGAACTCTTTATCATGTCATTAAGCTATTTAAAGCTAAGGCTATTAAAAAGTGTTTTGCTATTTGATATAAGCAACAATAAACTGGCCATATGTGAAATTGCTAGATTTCTATCTTTGTAATAAAGGCATGATCCGTTATAACCGAGCCTGGGACAAGCGCGGTGTCATCATTGAACATCAATATAAAAAAATGTGCCTGGTACATCTTGGCTGAACAATAGGGTGTCAGTGGCCTGATTATAACGCTGAACCAACATTGGAACACCACTTACATGGTTACAGTTGATTCAATTGGTCTAGTTAAGTAGTCGAATAATGCTCTCTACGTTGCGTACCTGCATGAAATATTTTCAGGATAATGGTTTAGGAAGTTCTGAAGGCAGGTTTTACAATCGATTTTTAAATAATTGTTGAGACAGTTAAATGAAGCTCTTTATAGAAATTTGAGATCATACTTTAACTTCTTTTTGCAGGGACAAGGCTACTGGATTTTGCTATGTCAACGATATTGTGATTGGAATCCATAAATTACGGACCAGATTTCAGAAAGTTCTTTATTTGGACTTGGACGTACATCACGGTATTTAAATAAATATCGCTGTATCTTTCTTTTAGTTTGAACTAAAGAAGTTTGTCTCGACAGGTGACGGAGTGGAAGATGCATTTAGCTTCAGTAAATATGTTATGACTGTCTCTTTCCACCAATATGAACCAGGATACTTCCCTGGAACCGGTGATGTCTCGGATGTCGGATATGGACCCGGAAAGGGCTACACTGTTAATGCACCGTATGCAAGGGGCATTGCTGGGCCTGCGTTTGTGAAATATTTCCATAGCATAGCCACAGACGCGTATAGAGCATTCAAACCGGATGTATGTATTGTACAGTGCGGCGGAGACGTTATTGTTGGTGACCACTTAGGCGGAACAAATCTTATTCCCGATGATTGTTTGAAATGTGTTCAGGAGGTGTTGAGATGGAATACGCCGCTTGTATTTCTGGGTGGAGGTAAGTATACTGTACTACGCTCATTTAATTGTGTCTTATGTTCTTCGAAAATTTGAGTTGATTTGGACAGAAACTGACTGAACACGAGTCGTTCCAAGTCTATATGGAAATTAGAATGAGGAAATTGTCCACGTGTCGTCACACTTTGACGATATTTTGTGTTTGATTGGCCCTGACGGCAGCGCGAAAACAACCCGGCAAGACATATAGGACGTCAATTTTAAAAGGCTTATTAAAACATTAAAACACATTTTAGCCAAAAATAGAATAATCGCTTTCATGCTTCGAACAGCCGAATCCTATGAAAACACATTAATACCAAACTGGCTATCAAGCAATGAGGATTAAGATTATCAAATTGTTGTACTTCTATGAAAAGCTGCATTTATCCGCAAGTATGCCTCAAAGAAGCGACCGTGTGTCGCTCAAAGCGCAGTCTGTTCTCTACCCATAGCGCCTGTTTACCAAGGAAGTACGGCTCACAACAGCGTCTGTTTCCCATATTAGGGGTAGCTGATCTGTGGTGCAAAACAGTGCAGACAGATTATAGAGGAGAAGGACGCAGTGCGGGTGGTTGTAGCAAGGGACCATGCAGAGCGTAGAAAGCTATAGGCGGAATCTGCGATAGCAGACCCGCATCTTTCAGGATAACAAAACGCCGCCTGGAAGAAGCGGAGTGCGAGGAGATGGAACAGCTTGTATCAGAAACTTAACGCATCCTGCAAAGGTTTCGTGCCACGAGCCGAAATATGCATCTTGGCGGACGAACTTGTGGTGATCGAAAGGTGAAAGCAGCACTTGGAGGAGCACTTAAATGGCGCTGAAAGTACGATACCAACCAACCCCATCTGGAGGGAAGGTCAGAATGCTGTCAGAATGCTAATCAATAAAGCAGCCGATAAGGATGGCATCGGAGCTAAACTCATTAGGATGCGCCACTTTTCTGCACAGTTTGATAGTATCTGGAAAACTGGTCAGATGCCGGAGGAAGGAAGAGGTCATATACCCCATCTACAAGAAAGGTGACATGCTGGAGTGTGAGAACTTTCGAGCGATCATCTTCGAAATCATCTTCGCCAATAGTAAATGAGTTTGTGGGAAGTTAACTGACCGGCTTCGTTGACGGCCGCTCGACGACGGGTCAGATTTATACTGTACGGCAAATCCTTTAAAAATGCTGTAAATAACAGGTGCCAATACACCATCTGTTTGTCGATTTCAAGACGGCATACGATAGTATAGACCGCGTAGAGCTAAAAATCCTGGATGAGAACAGCTTTCCATCGCAGCTTACGAAACTGATCAAAGCAACGATGGATGGTGTGCAAAATTGTGTGAAGATTTCGAACAAACACTCCAGTTGATTCAAATCCCGCCAGGAACTATGACAAGGTGATGGACTATCATGCTTGTTGATCAATATTGCACTAGGAGGTGTCATGCAGGATGTGGAACAGGCGGGCATCGATTTTTAACAGATCTATTCAATTTATCTGTTTCGAGGATGATATGAATATTGGCGTGTACTTGGGCTCACTGGTGATCTTCGATAACGATACCAGCAGAGAAATTCGGAGACGTATCATGGTAGGAAATCGTACGTACTTTGGACTCCGCAAAACGCTCCGCTCCGCCAAACTGACTATCTACAAAACGCTTATTAGACCGGTAGTTCTCTACGGACACGATGCTCGTTGAGGACCAACGCGCACTGAGAGTTTTCAAAAAGAAAGTGTTGTACCATCTATGGCGGGGTGCATATGGCGGACGGTACTTGGAGGAGGCGAATGAAACAAGAATTGCATCAGCTGCTGGGAGAACCATCCATCGTTCACACCACGAAAATCGGAAGACTGTAGTGGGCCGGGCACGTAGCCAGAATGTCGTACAGTAATCCGGTGAAAATGGTTTTCGCCATCGATCCGACGGGAACAAGGAGGCAAGGTGCATAGCGAGCAAGGTGAATCGATCAGGTGGAGGACGATTTGCGGACCCTCCGCAGACTGTGTGGTTGACGACGTGCAGCCATGGAGCTAGCTAAATGGAGAAGACTTTTATGCACTGCACAGGCCACTCCGACCTTAGCCTGATAATAAATAAATAAATGAACATTGGCGGCCGAACATTTGAAAAAGTGGCAGAACTGTGTATACCGACAGGAAAATCAAACAGCTGAACGCTAACCTATTTTTTTTTTCAATATACATTATTTATGTGTTTATCTAATTTACTCATAAATAAACTCTCCTCTGTACTACCTTTTGCTTTGGATGTTGAAGTAAGGTTCAACTACCCTACTTTTGGTCCGCGGATCTTGTCGTGATACTGCTGCTCAAATAAAGTTTATGAACTTTCCATTCTCACTCTAGCTATTTCCTAGTTCTACTTACGACGGATCAACCTAATTTGTAGTCCGAAGTCTCTCCGAATTAGGCTGACCAAATCATTTCGGTGAAAAAAACGGGACAAACGCGCTTGCAAAACGGGAAATCTCAATAAACCTTGTGATAAAATTTAAAAGTTGTGGGAATTCCAAAATTTGTGAGCTTAATTTTCATTTTTGTTAAAGAAATCAGAAATATCTTATAGTGAGTCATTTGCCACCATAACATTCTATTGTATTAATTTAGTTGTGGAAAAATACGCAACTACAAATATTGCACTCATCAAATGTTCAATGTTTAAAATAAAGTAGAATTTTGAAATTTTATTTTGATCTACTCTTAGATATGCATTAAGGATTTTATTTTTGACCAATATCAATAACTTATCCAATTCTGAATAATTGAAAATGACAAACATAAGACAAAAATCCTGTCTAAGGTTTTGAGAAAATCTCTGTATCATGAATATTAGTAGGGGAAAATATGCGGAAAGAATTACAAGATTCCAAACAACGAAAGCACATTAATAAAACGTAATTTTAATTATTTCCATGAATATTGTTGGCGAGAATAAATGTCTTATCTCATCTATTCAAAGTCCTTTTTGATCGAAATTGATTTAAATGATGCTTAGGCTCTGTCTCATTTCCCGAATCAAATTTAATTTTACTTAAAACTGACAGTTCGAAAATTTGAAATTCAGCCGGCCATAAGAATGGCTGCGTGCTACCCAGCAATTCCAATAAGACATCGACCAATAATGATTCGATATCTGTCAAAAGTAATCCTGCTCATCCAGCAGGGTTATTCGATAATTATTGAACTGTCACTTTTAAGTTTAATTTGAGTTTAATTATCCAATTGAGACAGACCCTTAAAGTAGCCTCACACCTGGGAATCTTGTCTATTGATTTTGTTCCCATGTGCTCCCAAAAAAGGCGAGACTCAACCAAACTCAGTCTGGTTTACAACTTTTGGAGATTTCTACTGGATTATATTTTAAATCGGGCCGAATTTCTAATTTTTCATAACGGAATATCATATTAAATCCCGTCCACACACATGAGAGCGAAATTTGCAGACAAGCTCTTGATGTGTAAACTACACACTTAATTTTTTTCACCGAGATCTCAGCATTTTTTGTTTATTTTCCCGAGATGGGCACCGCCGAGTTTCAGCAAACATGATTTTTGCCGAGATCTCAGTAAAAGTGACGTTTCAGTTGCTGAGATATGGTAAATATTTTGCCGAAAATCAGTAATAAACAAAATTTTATGCCGAAGTTCAGTTCTGAAATTTACTGAGCTACAGCGGTGCCCGATTTTGCCGAGCTCGAGAAAGAAAAAGTTAGTGTGTAGCTTTAAAGTGCGTGATGACCCTAGCCTTCAATCTGACTAAATTTTCCCTTAAAGTCGATTTTATTCAATTGATTTTTAAGTTATTTTTTTCGTGCCGTCGTTTTTGAAATATTCAGAATTATTCAGAAAGACTTTGAATGATTCTTAATATTTCAAAAAAAAATCAAATTATTAAAAAAAAAAATGTGGTAAAGCAGATTTGAAAAAAAATGAATTGCCTACTTCGGAAGATTCAAAAAGAATAATCTAAAATAAACATTTTGATTTTAGATTCCCAAAATAATTGCCTAAAATAATGAATTTGTTTGAATAATATTTTGGAGCTCTTTGGAAGAATCAATAAAAATACGGGACAAATTGAGGATTTTTAAGATTAAGACGGGACAGCACAATAAAGTTCAAAAAACGGGACTGTCCCGTTAAATGCGGTACGTATGGTCGGCCTACTCCGAATAGGAATTCATGTATCATGTACAAAACACTCATAAGACCGGTGGTTCTTTATGGACCTAAAACTTGGAAGCACACGGAGTATTTGACTATTTGAGAGACGGAAGCACTTCCCAGACGATTTTGTGATAGAAGGTCCGGAGACCCATAGTGTTATATACCAATCGACTCAGCTGAACGAATTGAAATGATGTCTGTCTGTATGTGTGTGCGTGTTCGTATGTATGTGCGCAGAATAAAACTCACTCATTTTTAGGCACTTATCTTGATCCGATTTGTTTGCAATAAGTTGCATTCGACGGGGAATCCTTTCCCATTGTTTCCTATTGAAGTCATGAATTGGCCAAATCGGACAATGGGATCAAACGTTATGGCCGAAATACGATTTACATACAAAAAAACACCGCTAGGTGGATCAATCAGGGGTTTTTGCTTTTCTCGTACAGCAGCGGTTCTCAACCTTTTTCTTGAGAGGTACCCCTTCGAAGTTTTGCATAATATGAGGTACCCCCTCTCGAAAGCAGGCTTCCAATCCTCTTGAAAACATAATTCCGAGCCCTTTTGAAGGGAAGCTCCTTTAAGCTTTTGAGTCCCTTTAGAGTAGGCTTCCGCGCCTCTTTATTAGAGGCTTCTGAGCTTCTTGTAGAGAGGCTTCCGAGCCTCTTGAAGGCGGTTTTCGAGCCACTTAAAAGGAAGCTTCCGTTGCATCTTGAAAGAACGCTTATGAGCCTCTTAATAGTATGCCTCCAAGCCTATTGAAAGAAAAATTCTGAGCTTCTTGAAGCGAGGCTTCCTAGGCTCTTGAAAGGAGGCTGCCGAGCCTCTTGAAAGAAGGCTTCCGAACCACTTGAAAGTAGACTTCCGAGCCTCTTGAAAAGAGGCTTCCGAGCCTATTGAAAGGAGCCTTCCGATCCTCTTGGAAAAAGGCTTCAGAGCCTCTTGAAAGGAGGCTTCCGAGCCTCTTGAAAGGAGGCTTCCGAACCTCTTGAAAGGAGGCTTCCGAACATCTTGAAAGGAGGCTTCCGAACCTCTTGAAAGGAGGCTTTCGAGCCTCTTGAAAGAATGCAGCCTAACCACTTGAAAGGAGGCTTCCGAGCCTCTTGAAAGGAAGCCTTCGAGCTGCTTGGAAGAAGGATTCCGAGAGGCGTAAAAGGATGCTTCTAATTTTCTTGCAACGAAGCAATCGAGTTCTGGTGAAAAAAAAAAATCATTTTGTTCATTCAACGTTTTGTTCGTTGGATCTTTTGTTCCGCAGCCCTTCATACATTGTGCTGGTTGTATCAATTGGGATTTATTGGTCGCATTACATATTATGTACAATATAAATTTTTGAAATAGAAAATACACAAAAATCAAAACTTTATAAATGAATTTTGATTGAAATTGTAATACGTCCGCCATTACGCATTTTTGTCCGAGGTACCCCCTAGGACCAGCGAAGGTACCCCCAGGGGTACATGTACCCCAGGTTGAGAACCGCTGTCGTACAGCAAAGTTGTACCGAAAGGCTATCATTTCACTCAAAAATCAAACTTTTTATAGAAGTCTTGGAGACCCATGATGTTATATACCAATCGACTCAGCTCGTCGAACTGAACAAATGTCTGTCTGTCCATGTGTATGTGTGTGTATGCACACGAAAACCGAAAAACATTAGCCATTTTTTCATATAGTAATTCTTAACCGATTTTCTCGCAACAAGTTGCATTCGACAGAGGACAAAGCCTTGTTGATCACTATTGAATTTGATAACGATCGACCATTGCATTTAAAAGTTATTAAGAAAATGGACACGAACTGTATAAGCGCCATATAAGGTTGGTGTCTTGGCTAAATGCGAGAAAGGCCGTATCACCACTCGTTGAATTAAGTTGGGTTTTTGTTTAAGGTCAACTTTCTCAAAGAACCCACATTTTTTACGCCTCTGAATATTAAAAAAAATAAAACAAAAGGAAAGGTCAATAGCCGTGCGAGCAAAGGCGTAGGATTGCCAATATGGAGATGGCGAGTTCGATTCTCGGTCCCGGTGTAGGTGTCTAGGATGTTTTCGGGTTGAAAATATTATCAACTCCCTGGGCATAGTGTATCCATTGTAATTGCCACACAAGATACATACTCATGCAATGGCGGGCATAGAAAGCTTTCAATTTAGGTGATTATACAACAAAGCCACAAATCGGCCAGCTTGGAAACCACGTGTTTTTTTTAGTGATTTTTCAAGAGCACGAATTGAAAGAACCACAACGTCCATGGGGATGAAACATCCGTAAATCGTTTGCTTACTTATGCCAGACAATCCACGTTAATTTCAGCATTGTACGGAAATTATTACGCCAGATTTGACGGTATAACAAATTATGCTTTTTCTACGTCTCGCAGGTGGTGAGGCGTTTCGAATGAAATGAGAATACCGATACCTCCTATTTGAAATCTACGGTCGTCTCACGTGAGAATATTCGGGATTCTTTGACAATCTTGAATCACCCAAAGCCGAGACGTAGAATAAGCAAAAATTACTATTTATGATGCAAGAGAAAAGTACCACTTAAGCTAGGTGTATTAATCTAGATATTTTTATGTTTCATATTAAGTGATTTTCATCAATTTCCAGGAGGTTACAACGTTATCAATACAGCAAAATATTGGACACAGCTTACTGCCCTCATCGTAGGACAAACAATCTCCAGAGACATCCCGGAAAATGCGTTCTTTATGGACTATGGTCCTGATTTTACATTGGAAGTCTTTCCAACACATACAAAAGACCATAATACGAAAGACAATTTATTAGAAAATGAACGTTGTATAAAAGGTGACAAATGACTTATGATTTATTATCTTCAATTGACATCGTATTCTTATTTTTTTTTCAGATAACTTGGAACGCTATGTTGTGAAAACGGTATGAAATTACTATTTAGATATAACTATACAATAAAAAATCATAATTACAAATAGATGAATTTATTTGGTTTCACAGTTCTTCTTTCTTTTCCGTCCTATCATCGCCTTCGTCATCGTCAGATTTTGCTTTCAACGTCTCATACAAACATTGGTGATCATTTGCTTTCAAAACACGATCCTCGCATAGATATTTAATAAGCGGAACCTCTTCCTGTTTGTTAAAATACCACTTTTCTATGATGTCCTCAAAATTTTCCACCATCGTCTCGCATTGCGTTTTCATCTGAGTAATTTCAGCCGACGGCTTATCCCACAATTCGTATGGAATGCCTAAATCAACCTTCACACCCTTGTCCACCAGACCATGCAGGGTTTGGAAGGTTTGCGACATGCCTTTGGCGAACCGTGTACTATCCTTGCGCTCCTTATGGATATTGTACTCGAGAATCCTGTCGCAGACGTTCTCCATCGATTCCAGCAACCGGAGCTCGCTCCGTCGATATTCGGTTCGTTTTTTGGGCTTCACGTCGTCCACCGAGTAGCTGCAATGGAAGAGAAGATAATCAGTGTTATTGAACGCACTGCAATCTCTTAAAACCAATCGTATCACTGGACTTGGTTATCATTTCTACGAAAAAAAAAAGTCAAATAAACATGTCAGTACATATTTTCAATGACGCACTATGAGTGAGCCTAGTGTCAACAATGTGCAGTAGGGTGGCTCAAATTAGTATGGGAAAAACTTTTTTCAATTTTTTTGATGGGCCGCCCTCTTATTCGTTTCTATTTGAGGCCCTGATGCTCTGGACAAAATTTCAGCCAAATCGGTCAACGTTTGGGCAGTGCTAAACTCGTTGGAAATTTATATACAAAAATGTATGCAGAAACATCCCAAAACAGTGAATTGCAGTTGGATAGCACAACTTACGATGACGAACTATGATACTTATTTAGATCTTGGAGAATTTAATACAGAATGTCATGCAGAAAACCGCGAGAAGATTAGAGTTTGCCCGGCTAAGTTATTTGCATTTCTCTGTAGTGGGGTTTGAGCAAATTTCGTTTCTTTTACATTTGAAAAGAAATAAATTCACCCCTACAACACTCCAGTAAAATGCTAATATCTTTGCCTAAAAAACTCTAATCTTCTCGCGGTTTTCAGCATAACATTCTGTATTTAATTCTACAAGAACTGAATGAGTATCATGGTTCTTGATCGTAAATTGTACCGTCCAACTGCAAATCACTGTTTTTGGATATTTCTGCATACATTTTTCCATATAAACTTTTAACGAGTTTAGCACCGCCCAAACGTTGACCGATTTGGCTGAAATTTTGTCCAGAGCATCAGGGCATCAAATAGAACCGAATAAGAGGGCGGCCCATCAAAAAAATTGAAAAAGTGTTTTTTGAGCCACCCTAATGTGCAGTTTCAGTTGTTCGGTATGCAATCTACGCTGCATTTTTACATGATCTGGTGAACAGTTAGCAGCTGTGTTCACCGCATTCCAAAAATCTACGTCCCGTCCCATCCTCTCAACGAGGTCGCGGCATACGCTAACAAGTAGCATAACATTTCGCACAATGTCAAAATCAAGTGGACACTGTTCCCTGTCCACGGATGATGGGGTCAACGTTGATAAGCCCAGTGTCCGTTTTAATAAAGGTGGTCAGTTGAAATATAGTCAACAAATTTATCAAGATGCATCGCATTTTCTTTAAAAGACTGAATCGCGATTAATGTTTATACCCACAGGCGAATGGCTGCCAGAGGGTAGCTTAAGCGTCTTAAAACTAAAGAGAAGAAGAAGATTAGTGATGAAGTATGTGAACGGACTTTTAGAGCTTCTTTTGTATGATAGGAACATGGCTTAGACGTTACTGATGGGAAAGCTACTACGGCACAAAACTGAATACTCTGAAAAATATTGAAAGAGACTTTGTATAAAAAACTGTTTTAATCAGGCCCTAACAGGAAACTATAATAACTAATAGACTGATTATTTATTACTTTACTTTGTTGAACTACTTAAACTTATAACATCAGACATACCTGCAACAGGAAGAATTCAGATATCACGACTGCCAAACACAATTGTTTAACCGCATAAATATAAGAGAAGCTCTCTAAGATTTATACTTAATTGAAATTAGAGGTAAACGTAAAACATATAATCAATAATCATGAATTATAACTAACATCTCTCCGCAGCTTAAATATTAGTCATAAAACAATTCCCAACCAGCCAAAACTCCTTAGACAGTGATATTCTGCCGTTGGACGCATAAATGTTACATGTTACATTTTAACATTTTTGAGGTTTTAATGTCTAACGTCAAAATTTGATACGTATTTTTGAAATATTTTGTCAAAACAGAGGTTTTATTCTAGAAAACTCAAAAAAAACAATCTAAAGTCAATTTGTCACATTCGAACAAATGGACGCATACTTGTCACACTAAAAAAGAGATATAACTATCACACAAAAAGACACATAGCATTGCGTGATGTGTCCTGAGGACCGTCCATAAAATATACCATGCTTTTAGGGTCATCTATAATCCACGTTGACAGTTTAGAAGGGTGGCTGGTAAGTATACAAGGTCTTTCCCAACCTTCAGAATTTATATGGACGGTTGTTCATGAAAAAAGAAGGGAGGTATTATATTGTCTAAAACCTCTCCAAGTATAACGTGGGAGAAGGCGATATGAAACTGTGACATATTTAAAATATTCAAGGTCCGTAAAAAGTGTTAAACAGGAGCTTTTTAGCAAACTCATTTTTTTTTGTAAAGCTTTTTTTTGTGGTTTAAAATTCAGTTTATTTTGCCAAATTCATGTTAGTTTTTATAATGTTGTTTCGAATTCAAAAATCTATTGTTAGTTCAAACTCTAAAGCGTTTACATCAATTCTTCCATTACAAAGATTAACGTAGCAGATGTAATTAATTAGAAGTTTTAGAATTTGTACACGAGCTACTCTTCGTATGCCTGGCAAAGTGGGCTTCGCGAGGTTTTCAAACGAAAGTCGTCTCCATCCATCCGTTACTTCCGCCAGCTTCTACTGCAGGACCGTCCATGCCGGGCCGACACGAGTACAGGAAGAAAACTTGTGTTGAAGTGTTTCGGGGTTGCCACAGTGCTGGCAGTTCTCGTCAGCTGCTAATTGCATCACGTGTAGCAGTTTACGGTGCTCGGTTTTCTCGTTCACGAAAAGATAGAGTTATGTACGTTGTGCTGATGATAGCTCTTTCATGCGTATATTGCGCCACGCACGTGGCCAGTCAACTGCCGGACTGTTTCGTTCCACCTTTGGTAGCTCAGTTTGCAGTACGAAATGCTGGTGGATTTGATCGGCGGAGGGGTTTTGTAAGATTTGGCGAGGAATGTGGGATAAGTTTGAAAGGATTGATTTGATGTCGGGATTGTCTATTGGAGTTGCTGGGCGAAGATTTGCGTGGAGAATAAAGGATTTTTAGTGAGGAATGGAATCGATCTCTGTTATGTGTCTATTTATTGCAAGACTCTTTGCTTTCAGTGCTGGGACTTGTAAGCCTAAGCCACCATGGTCCTTTTTCCGAACAAGTTGCATAATGGGAACGCGGGCGACTATTCCTCTCCATAGGAAAGATCCCATCGTCGATGTGATTTTTGCTGTATGCATGCAAAGAGAGGTACCACAATTTCGACGTGCCGAACGTATTCAGCGTGATTACCTTCTGGTGCAGTGTAAGCTTGCGCAAAGATTGTAGCCACATTTGTTGCGCAAACTTTCCCACCATCGCGTTCCAATTCATCGTTGTCATCAAGCGTATTGAGTTTGCGAAGGAAATACCCAAAATTTTGACTACATGAGTAGTTTATAGCCACTTCGCAAAACCGAACATTCACCGCAACTGTTTTGCACAAATTCAGTCTCGTGCCGGCGGCAAGACCAAAACAACGAAAAACTTCCCTCATCGCCTCGATCTGCCACGGTGACGTTACGATGACGCTGATGTCGTCGGCGTAGGCAACGATCAGATCATTCCCACACACTTGGCCAAGCCTACACACCAGTGGATGGGGATAGAGCACGAACAGATGCATGGACAACGGGTCGCCTAGCCGCACCGACCGTGTGATCTAAAACGATCGAGAGATGTGCCCATTGATAAGCAGCCGGGATGTGGACCGACTGGCTATGTGCGAGAGAAGAGAGATGAGTTCCTCGTTGAACCTGAGCGACCGCATGGTTTCGAAAAGAACGAGTGCCGCACCCGATCGAAGGCGTTCTCCAGAGCGAAGCTGATGAGCTTACCAGCGCGACGGTGATGACGGAGACTGGCGATCCGATCCGATCCCGTCTGTAGCTGCGACATCGTTGTTTTCTTCCGTCGTCTTTCCTCCAGCTGGAATATCGACATTGGCTCGCCGGCCACGTGCGTCTCGTTGATGCGCATAAACATGTGGGAGAAATTACGCTGCAGTGCCAACATTTCTCGCTTAACTTTTCAAAAGGACCTAAGTAACATTTTTTTCATGATTTAATTTGAATAGTGCAATCAATAGCTTTCATGTTGTTCTGTTCTGTTCTGTTCTGTCTATTCAAATTAATTCACGAAAAAAATGTTACTAAGGTCCTTTTGAAAAGTTAAGCGAGATTTCCCCTTTCAGCCGGTTGATGGTGGTGATCATTTGTGGCTGCTGATAATAGCCGTCGTATGCTAGCCGTAGTTGCGCATAGAGGTGCTGATGCGTATCGTGGAACTCCTCGTAGACGGCAAGAGATTTCCACTAGAAAAAAAGATTTGATTTTTGGCTCAGATTTGGTGGCTGTCGTACCACCATTGCATACACGATGCGTAGTTTCTGTGCTGACGAGTCCAATATTGCCACTTATACTGAAACTCGGCAACGTTTTCTTCGGTTAGAAGATGCGGTCGAAGGGCCCAGAAACCGCGCCCGGGCTCGTTTCCCAGTGGGGGAAGACAAAGTCTGAGCGTTAGCGCCTTGTGATCCGTGAAACAGCAGACGTGCGTGTAGGCCGACTGCAGTTTGTCGCGAAGACCACGGCTGACAGATCCGATCGAGTCGAGATCGCGCGTTTCGACAGACATAAGTAAAACCTTCATCACGTGGACACAACTTCTCCCATACATCGTGTAGCTGCAGCTGCTGTACAGCTGTTTTGAGGGACGGACTGGTGTTCGGGCTGGACGAATCGCACGTACGCAGCACGCAATTGAAATCGCCAGCTACGATGACGTTCTCGGTGTGGTGGCAGAGATAATAGGCAAGCGTGCCATTGAAGAACTCCTCTCTAGCAGCGCGCTGAGCAGTGCCGGAGGGAGCGTATACGTTGCAGATCGTTGTGTCGTGCACTCGCAGCGCGATTAGTCGGCTGTCCAGGCTCTTCTCCACGTGAGTGACATGGATGTGCTCCTTTACCGCTACAGCTGTGCCTCTCCTCGTGTGGTCCACATTCGCGAAAACGACAAAGCCAGGCAAGGAAAGCTGTTCGTTTTCGACTTCCTGCGGACACACGATATCGAGGTTTTGGCTGCTTATGAAGGTTCGGAGTGCGTTCAGTTTTGTGGGGTTCGTGATCGTGCCGATGTTGATGCGAGATTGTATGACGTGAGAGCCATTTATGGAAGGAAGTCCACATCCTGCTCGTCGTCACCGTCGTGGCATCGCTGTTTCTTGCCGGGCGGATGCCCACGGCTTCGGCTACTTCTCGTCGATGTGGACGATTCGTCCGTGTCACATTCGCCCCACGAATATAAAAAAGCCTGAGTGTTCTTGACAATGAATCCATCAATGTCTTGAAAATAAATTATTATTTTCCTATCCAAGTATCATCAATTCAAGCCATCATGATTTTCTTTCAAACGGAAAAAGCATAAACTATTATCATGTTCTCTCCCACTGTGCGATAGATCCGGTAAAGGTGAAATCCAATGGTTAAGAAGGACAACGGTTAAGAAGGATGTCTAATGCTTGCTTTTTAGAGCATCACATCATAGTCGAACAGAGAATTTTGAAAATCATTAGTTCAGCACATTGATGAACTTCCCCAATGTGCTATAATCTGATAAAACTAAAACGTTAGTTCGACCTCAAATAAAGGTGGTAAACAAATAAATAGGCCAAGTCAAATATTAGTTGGATCAAATGCTGAGATGAAATCTGTCAAGCGATTTATTCAGCATCCTTTTAATTCAGCTATGAAGATTACAAATAAGCAATAATTCAACTTAGATGCTTATTTGTAGCTTGTCGTTGTTTGTTGGGTTGTCCTTTTTTGGCAGTGCGTCGATCATATCCGAAAGTTTTGAAATATTGTCCCTGAAGTTCTCCAACCCTAGCTGTTCTGCAGTTTCGTCAATCTCCTTCAAACGTTTGTCTTCCGCATCTTCTAATATAACTGGATTTTTTTTTACCATTTGTCCTGTTCTATTTGTGCTGCTAGCTCCGTGTCCGTTTCATATTGCAAATTTTCTTCCTCCGCTATTTCAATTACGTCTTCCTCGATGTCTATTTCCTGCGGCAGCACTGCTGTTCCCGACTCAACCACACCAGCATATGTTGTAGCATGAGTTTTCCTTTGCTTCTGTGGACAAGAATTCCTTCTGTGTCCCTCCAATTGGCATAAAAAGCATTTTTCTTTTAATCCATCGTAGTATACCTTTGCTTCCCAATTCGAAATTTTCAACGCCGGAGGAGTCTCGTTTTCAATCTCCATATGTACTCCTCGTACGCCAGTATTTAAATGGTCTAAACCAAGTTCCGCTGGAAATTTTTCTCGAATTAGGCGATGAATCTTTCCGAACGACCCGAGCACTGTAGCTAAATCCGAATCACCAACTTCCGGAGGAACATCAAACACTCGCACGTAATGGACTGTGATTCCTGCATCTATCATACGTAGCTCCACAACTCTGCCACTTGAATACTGAAAATTAACGGCATCAGCATTTTGTCGCAATGCATCTCGCATTGGCATTTCAGACTTGAACTTGATGTTTAAGCTTCGGTCTGATCCCATCTTATAAACAGTCTCCATTTCTGCTAAGTCGGCATTTAACTGCTTGAGAAAACTGGAAATTTCGACCCATGATGGCCGTGGTGACCCAGACGGGAATTTCAACTTGACGGTGTTGCAGATTGTCCGTCCATTCATATTGCAATTAATTTCAACGAGCAGCGAAAGGAACACAGGCGGCCCATTCCCATTGTACGAAAAGAGAATTGAACAATACGTAGGTATTAGGGTGTCCCAAAATTGGACAAAGTCTGGAATTTTTGGAATTTTGGGGGCTCAACCTTCAAATGAAAGCTTAGGGTAAAACAAAAGAAAAATTGTTCCACGACAACTCGGGCTGTGCTGTGCAATGTTTCACGATAACATGGAAATTAATTATTATATTAAGAAAAAATCATCATTTTTGGGCATTTAAAGCATCAGTGTAAAATATATAGAGCTAAAACATGCGGTATCAAAGTTTTACCATAAAGTATAGACCCTAAGTTAAATGTAAAAAATATAAAATGGATGGGTTTCATCGAATTTCTTTCCGATATACCGGTATTTTCGATGTTACCTATAAAAAATGCACTTTTTTCATAAAACGCGTCGGGGCCACCCCTAAACGTCATTTCCCAGAGTTGTCGTAGAACAATTTTTCTTTTCATTTGAAGGTTGAGCCCCCAAAATCCCAGACTTGGTCCAATTTTGGGACACCCTAGTAGGTATAGAAATATAAATCTATCTGCGTTGGAGTTTTAGCACTATCCAGTGTCACTGATGGATCCGATACATCCGACCGTATCCGTTGTCCTTGTACGATCAAAATATCACAAGTCAGTCGAAAAGCCGTTTGGTGCGGTTTGGCTGAACCCCGACCAATAGGGCACTGCACGGAAACATCTCTTTCTCTTTTGTTCCTCATAAATTTTGACGTTTACTGACCTTGTTGTTTTCTAATTTCTTTGTAGCAAGAATGAGACAAAGCAGTCCGTGCAGTGCCCTATTGTATCTCGATTCTAAGCATTGGTAAATGTTTCTTTTTGAACTTATTTTCCTGCATATCATCAAAACACAATGCCAAATATCCCATTGATCTTCATTATCGAGATTAAATTGGTATTAGTTAGGTTTACACTTAAAAGATAATCGGTTCCAAAATTTGTAAAGTTATCGCCGACGACAACTCGCCTACTTTTCACACCTGAGAAGTTATCAAATGATAATGATTGGCAGTGGCTGATTTTCTACCCACCGCTGTCACATCCAGGCACTATAGTATATGCGCAAAATAGCCAGCATGAGTTAACCACCTGAAGTTTGTATGGCGAAAGACATCTAACGCGGGTTTTCTCAACCGTAGGAACTTTTCACGAAAAACTATTTGGTACCGGTTATGTAGGAAGGTGTCCGCTACTTATTATTATTTTATTTTATTTTATTTAATCAGACTAAGGCCGAAGTGGCCTGTGCGGTATATAAGAGTCTTCTCCATTCGGCTCGGTCCATGGCTACACGTCGCCAACCACGCAGTCTACGGAGGGTCCGCAAGTCATCTTCCACCTGATCGATCCACCTTGCCCGCTGCGCACCTCGCCTTCTTGTGCCCGTCGGATCGTTGTCGAGAACCATTTTCACCGGGTTACTGTCCGACATTCTGGCTACGTGCCCGGCCCATCGCAGTCGTCCGATTTTCGCGGTGTGAACGATGGATGGTTCTCCCAACAGCTGATGCAATTCGTGGTTCATTCGCCTCCTCCACGTACCGTCCGCCATCTGCACCCCACCATAGATGGTACGCAGCACTTTCCTTTCGAAAACTCCAAGTGCGCGTTGGTCCTCCACGAGCATCGTCCAGGTCTCGTGTCCGTAGAGGACTACCGGTCTAATTAGCGTTTTGTAGATTGTCAGTTTGGTACGGCGGCGAACTCTATTCGATCTGAGCGTCTTGCGGAGTCCAAAGTACGTACGATTTCCAGCCACTATGCGTCTCCGAATTTCTCTGCTGGTGTCATTTTCGGCAGTCACCAGTGAGCCCAAGTACACAAATTCTTCTACCACCTCGATTTCGTCACCACCGATGCAAACTCGCGGTGGGTGGCTCACATTGTCTGCTCTTGAACCTCTTCCTATCATGTACTTCGTCTTCGACGTGTTGATGACTAGTCCGATCCGCTTAGCTTCCCTCTTCAGTCTGATGTAGGCTTCCTCCATCTTCTCAAAGTTACGTGCCATAATATCTATGTCGTCGGCGAAACCAAATAGCTGGACGGACTTATTGAAAATCGTACCACTCGTGTCAATCCCTGCTCTTCGTATTACCCTTCCAAAGCGATGTTGAATAGCAAACACGAAAGACCATCACCTTGCCGCAACCCTCTGCGGGTTTCGAAGGACTCGAGAATGCCCTGAAACTCGAACTACGCACATCACCCGATCCATCGTCGCTTTGATCAACCGTATCAGTTTATCCGGAAAACCGTGTTCGTGCATTAGCTGCCATAGCTGGTCCCGATCGATTGTATCATATGCGGCTTTGAAGTCGATGAATAGATGATGTGTGGGCACGTTGTATTCGCGGCATTTCTGCAGTACTTGGCGAATGGCGAACACCTGGTCCGTGGTGGAGCGTTCGCCCATAAAACCCGCCTGGTACTGCCCCACGAACTCCCTTGCAGTTGGTGCTAGTCGACGGCATAAAATTTGGGAGAGTACCTTGTAGGCGGCGTTCAGCAATGTGATTGCGCGGTAGTTGCTACAATCCAGCTTATCGCCCTTTTGTAGATGGGACACGACACCTTCCATCCACTCCTGCGGCAAAACTTCCTCCTCCCAAATCTTGGTAATGACCCAGTGCAGCGCTCTAGCCAGTGCCACACCACCGTGTTTAAATAGCTCTCCTGGTAGTTGGTCAACCCCAGGGCTTTGTTGTTCTTCAGCCGGCCAATCTCCTCCTGGATTTCCTGGAGATCCGGAGCCGGTAGAATTATGTCCTGCGCGCGTTCTCCCAGGTCCATCACCATACCGCCATCTTCGTCTGCCACATCGCCATTCAGGTGTTCTTCGTAGTGCTGCCGCCACCTTCGGATCACCTCACGCTCGTTCGTAAGAAGGTTCCCGTTAATGTCCTTACACATATCAGGCTGTGGCACGTGGCCCTTACGTGAACGGTTTAACTTCTCATAGAACTTTCGTGTGTTATTAGCGCGGTACAGTTGCTCCGTCTCTTCACGGTCTCGATCTTCCTGCTGGCGCTTTTTCCTCCGGAAAATCGAGTTTTGTCTGTTCCGCGCCTGTTTATATCGTGCCTCGTTCGCCCTCGTGCGGTGTTGCAGCAATCTCGCCCATGCTGCATTCTTCTCTTCCACTAACTGCTCACATTCGCCGTCATACCAGTCGTTTCTCTGATCCGGGGCACCGTGCCAAGTGCAGCGGTTGCGGTGCTACCAATGGCGGATCGAATATCTCTCCAGCCATCTTCAAGAGACGCTGCGCCTAGCTGCTCTTCCGTTGGAAGTGCCACTTCCAGCTGTTGCGCGTATTCTTGGGCTAGTCTACCATCTTGTAGCCGCCCAATGTTAAGCCGCGGCGTCCGACTTCGACGCGTGTTGTACACTGTCGAGAGTTTTGAGCGCAGGCATACTGCAACGAGGTAGTGGTCGGATTCAATATTCGCACTGCGGTAAGTGCGGACGTTCGTGATGTCGGAGAAGAATTTACCGTCGATTAGAACGTGGTCGATTTGGTTTTCCGTTTCTTGGTTAGGTGATCTCCATGTGGCCTTGTGGATATTTTTGCGGGAAAGAAGGTGCTTCGGACTACCATTCCGCGGGAGGCTGCAAAGTTTATGCATCGTTGGCCGTTGTCATTCGATACGGTGTGCAGACTATCCGGTCCGATGACCGGTCTATACATTTCCTCCCTTCCTACCTGTGCGTTCATGTCACCGATGACGATTTTAACGTCCCGCAGTGGGCATCCATCGTATGTCTGCTCCAGCTGTGCGTAGAACGCTTCTTTCTCGTCGTCGGGTCTCCCTTCGTGGGGGCAGTGCACGTTGATGATGCTATAGTTGAAGAAACGGCCTTTAATCCTCAGCTTGCACATCCTTGCGTTGATTGGCTGCCACCCAATCACGCGTTGGCGCATCTTACCCAGCACTATGAAGCCGGTTCCCAGCTCGTTGGTGGTGCCACAGCTTTGGTAGAAGGTAGCCGCTCGATGCCCGCTTTTCCACACTTTCTGTCCTGTCCAGCAAATCTCCTGCAGCGCCACGACGTCGAAGTTGCGGGGATGTAATTCATCGTAGATCATCCTGTTGCAACCTGCGAAACCTAGCGACTTGCAATTCCATGTTCCAAGCTTCCAATCGTGATCCTGTATTCGTCGCCTAGGTCTTTGCCGATTATATCGAGTCGCATTATCTCTTATATTGTTCGTAATGATTGGTTTTCTAGGCGGCTTATTGGGCCAGCGCAAACCTCCTGTCTCGTCGGAGGGCCGTCGTGTCAGGGCTGTTTAGCGTCCCACCTAACACCAGGACTTGGGCTTGTGCGCTTTGAGCGGCACACGGTCGCTTTGGTGGGGCCTACTTGCGGATACATGCAGCTTTTTATAGAGGTTTAACAGGGCCCACTGTCAAACCCCACCACATCCTAGGCAAGCCCCACAACTCGCAGATGGCCTGGGGAGGGATCGTCAAGCCCTTGGACATAGTCCCTGCTGCCCTGCAGTAGGTGTCCGCTACTACGCCTACCAAATATTTTTTTCGATTAAGGTGCTTATTTTCGAGATATTCTTCTTCTTATTGGCATTACATCCCCACACTGGGACAGAGCCGCCTCGCAGCTTAATGTTCATTAAGCACTTCCACAGTTATTAACTGCGAGGTTTCTAAGCCAAGCTACCATTTTTGCATTCGTATATCATGAGGCTAACACGATGATACTTTTATGCCCAGGGAAGTCGAGACAATTTCCAAACCGAAAATTGCCTAGACCGGCACCGGGAATCGAACCCAGCCACCCTCAGCATGGTCTTGCTTTGTAGCCGCGCGTCTTACCGCACGGCTAAGGAGGGAGATTCGATTCGAGATATTAAACATTACCCAAGCAACCAGAAGTTCGGATAAGAAGGGCTATACTGGCTTAATCAGCTCTCATTTTAAGTAATTTTTCGTATGGTGGGAGCGTTAAAGTGAACTTTAAAGTTTCGTTAAGGATGCTTGGAACTTGATGTGAACTAGCAACCCTATAACCAGAGACCGGCGGAGTGAAAAACTGTCGAAATGGCAACGTATGAAAACGCAAGAAATCGTGAAAATGATACTGGCAGCACTTGAACTTTTTGCTTGCTTCTTATGGGTGCAAAAAGTAAACAAGTCGAAATGGAACCGCTTTTGACGGTTCGATTGGAAACAAGATGGCGTCTTCGCCGATCTCTTATTCTAGTATTTTTAATGTGAACCATAGTGAACCAATTAGTTCGGTTAAGAGTAAATTTAAGTAAAATCTGAACTTCTGGTTGCTTGGGTAGATGCATTTAGCCATACTGATTTCCGAAAGTTAACTCCTAGTTTGCCGCTGTAAGCACGCTCAAAGCAGGCGATTCATTCCAATAATTATCGTATGAGAATGATTCAGCACAACCCTGGCTGATAGTGTATCGAACTTGGTACTGAAGCATGTGTGGGAAATAAAGTGAGCCTGAAAAAAAGCATTTCCAGTTTTGGTTACATTGATAAATAAAATAGAATTTAAATAAAACAAAATGATAACGATTTTGAAATCCTATCGTAGTAGGCATTCGAAATGCCAGCATACTGAGAAGAAATTTGAAATTGAATCTCAGTAGGCTGACATAGAATTCTAGATTGTTGGAAAGGGACAAAGAAAATAAATGAAGATCATTCAGCGTTCGTTTCTTGAGGCGTGAACACGTCATTTGTTTGCAAGTGTCCAACGCTTATTTTCAACAAAAAAAAAAAAAGTAAGTTGGTGAACGGATTTGCTTGGCTACGACAGCATGGTACATGGTACAAGACACACTAGTGGTACAACTTGTTCTATACGAAAGAACAAATACCACCAGTATGTCACTAGTATTAAACTGCATAATAATTGAATGATTTTTTTTATAGACCTATAAATATAGAAATCAAACCTTATTAAACTGTATTGCAACTACATAAAACAATTATCCTGATATGTTGTTACTATAATCATGAGTATGACAATGCCTTGACTGTCCTACCCGGCGTCACTACTGTCCTATCATAACAAATCTACAAAATTTACATTTCACATACTTCTAAGACAACTTTGTCAAATCAACATGCGTTTATTATTTGATTGCTCAAATGCTTCATTATTTGAGTGTATCATGAACTTATTCAGAATATATTGTAAAAATCAACTTGCGGCTTTTTGCTTAAAAGTTCCAATCTTTTAAGCCCCATCTTGCCTGCTTGCTTGCTATCAATAATCCAATCCAAAAATAAATCTTGCCTTAGCCTCAGTTCCCTAAAGGTTGGTTGTTTCAGTACCTAGCGATAGTGTAATATCTACAGAGCTCACTTACCCCAACTCAATAACATCGTGTGACTTGCCTGTTTCCGTCAGGCGGGCCTGCAATTCAGTGGCTAATATTTTACAGGCTTCGCATTTGCTGGCGTACTTTACACCTTCCTTTTCTTCCGGTCCACAATAAACAACGGCCGGAACTAACAGATATATAATTTGCACTAGTATACGCATCTTTCTGAAACGATATTCTAGGAAGCTTTAGTTAATTTTGATAAGGAATCACTAACTTCGTTGTTTACTTTCGTGCTCGAATCTGATTGGCTGAAATACCGGCAAGATACAAATTTTGTTTTTAGATAGATAGAGCTGGGAGTTTTATTTATCCTGCTTACACATAGTAGAGACATCTGTTGTTGAAAAATGTGAAAACCGATTAATAAAAACATACACTCATATACAAGCGTACTCAAAATTGAGTTTGAATTCACAAATACACGGTTAAACTCATCTACCCAAAATTAAGTTAAAATAACTCAAAATTAGCTCAAATTGGAACACTCAGGAAAATCGACACATACTTTATGGCAACAATCCATGTATTTTAAAATATGCATATCATGCGTCGGCACATAATTGCATACAAATTCACACATGGATACTATGACCCACATGAAAACTCATGCAATGAATGTGGGCGCATGGAATATATGTGTCGAAACCATTTTGCTATAGCTATAGGGTATACCCTCATTGCAAAAATCCATGTGTGAACTCATGAATATAATGCGGAGTTTTTTGTGAGTGAAGCCAATGGATCAATCAAGGTAACTCAATTTGCACTCACCGCATCCAAACAACGGCGGCACTGTATACGCATGTTTCTATTCATGTGTGTTTGACAGAACATGTCTACGGTGGCGCGATCTGTACTTTCCATAGCGGGAGTTTTTGCTTATTGATTGGCCCATTTTGTGTTGGATGGCTCAATTCAATAACAACGGATGGCACGTCAGAAATGCAAATCTAAAAGAACTCAAAATTTAGGTGGTTGTTTGATCTCCAAAAATATACTGATTTGGAGTGTGTGGAGTGCGCGTCACGTCAAAATGAATGTAGGCACTCTTTGTCCGCGCTCTCTTTTGCTAATAGATGCATTTCATGCTACTTTTTCGCTTCAGATATTCAGATTACGAAAGAGAAAGGAAGCAAATCTATTACGCATACGACAAAGCACTCAAAGCACTCTAGAATTTTTAAAATGCCCTACTCGCTAAACAGGCAATGAATTATTGGCAGTGGCTGATTTTCTACCCGCCGCTGCCACACCCAGGCGCTATAGTATATGCGCAAAATAGCCAGCATGAAATAACCGCCAGAAATTTGTATGGCGAAAGACATCTAACGCGGGTTTTCTCATAATGAATCAAATACAGTGGCTGGTTTCCTACCCGCCGCTGCCAGCACCAGGCGCTAACGTATATGTGAAAATAGCCAGCATGAGTTAACCATCCGAAGTTTGTATGGCGAAAGGCATCTAACGCGGGTTTTCTCAACAGTTGGAACTTTCAACGAAAAACTATTTGGTACCAGCTATGTAGGAAAGTGTCCGCTACCATGCCTACCAAATATTTTTTTGATTAGGGTGCTCATTTTCGAGATATTAAACATTAGATGCTTTTCGCCATACTGATTTCCAAAAGCTAACTCCTAGTGTGCCGCTGTAAGCACGCTCAAAGCAGGCGATTCATTAGGAACTTTTCATGAAAAAACTATTTGGTACCAGTTATTAAGGATGGTGTCCGCTACTACGCCTACCAAATATTTTTTCGATTAAGGTGCTTAATTTTGAGAAATCGAACCTTAGATGCCTTTCGCCATACTGATTTCAGAAAGTTAACTCCTAGTGTGCCGCTGTAAGCACGCTCAAAGCAGGCGATTTATTTTAATTTTTTTTCGTCTTGGTTTCTTATTGTGTCGATTGATAAAAATATATACTGCTGTACTCATTTGGGTGAATGTAGGGTAAAATGCCCAATAGTGGACCCCCTAGTAGCGAAATTTTGCTCTTTTTGTTCTAAGGAGTAGAAATTTTCAACATATTAATTCTGCTTGGCATCTAATACCAAGTTCTGCATCTCCTCTTCACGATACATACATAAAATACTCAAATACACGACGTTATTCGTTGAAATTAACATTTTAAAGTCTGACTGAATTCGCCCTATAGTAGACCCCCTGGGGGTCCATAATAGGAATTTGCTTCCCTATAGTCGACACTTCATTTGATTTTTATGTTCCGTTTCGGGACGTTCTTCTTCCCAATTATGGACCCCCCAAAATATTCCTATAATGGACACTCTCGTGCTTATTTTTTATAGAATTGTAAAAAATCATTTAATTTTACTTTTCATAGCATTTCCAATGCAAGTAATCAAATCATAGTACTGTAAGGTAGGTTCTCCCGATGGAATTTCATAGCAAAATGATTATATTGTGGTGTAATAATGCAAAAATGGCTGGAGGGTCCACTATTGGTTGGGGGTCCACTATTGGGCACTTTACCCTATTTAACCGTGACGTACTCGTTGTATCGGTTAAAAATGTTGTAACCGGTTGTAATCGGTTGCTGAGTGAATACCAGTGACATCTGTTGCTGAAACACGCAAAAACCGATTCAAATATGGGGGAGACATCTGTCGTTGAAACATAAGAAACCGATTATGATTTTGTCGTAAGGATGTGTGTGCCACGATGACGTCACGAGCCGATTTTCTGCGGATAAATTTCGATGACTATGAAACTAAGCGCGAGATTTTTTTTACGCTGCCTACCTCTGCCTACATATTTGTTGCAAATCTTGGAAAGATGGGATTGATATGCGATCATAGGCAGAACGTAACAGTAAAATCAGTAGTGATTGAAATCGTTCAGGGCTGTCAGTTTGACTATGAATCTGAAACATTTATAAAAGTCAACTATCAATCAAATAAAACTGGAATAACGCTCAGTTCTATTTTCTGCAGATTTGAACCACGAATGAATCACGGGATTCAAATATTTCGGCACCAACATTTCAAAAGGGCGAAACTGCTTTTGTAAACAAGAGCTTCTCACGTCTCTGGAAGGCTAATTTGTGCTCACCCACGCAATCCAGTACCATTAAATGAAAGAAGAGGATTCGATGCTTCCATCAGAGGTATTGGATTGCGTGGGTGGGCTCAAATTAACCAACCAGCGACGTGAGAAGCTTTTGTTTACAAAAGCAATTGCGCCCTTTTGAAATGTTGGTGCCGATTTTTCTGAGGGACCGACTGTTTGCTTCGATGAAATTTACATCCAGGGTGCAGCAGCCGTTAAAAGTGTAGACAACAACCTTCCGTGCACCATGCTTACGGTATTCGTCACTGAGTGGCGATACCGGCGTTTCTCTCTGTTGTGAAACCGGTGAAACCTGCTACCACAGACAAACATACGTAACATTGGAGATAAACCCGCCGCTGCCACATCCAGGCGATATCGTTTTTTTTTTATTCGTATTCAGCTTTTTACGCTAGCCATAAATAAACTGTGATTAATAATTTTTGACATATGCTGTGTACAGATTTTATGGTTCTGTCTAAGTAGCCATGAAATATGATGCCAAATGTCAAAGTTTTCCATGTTCGTCTGTTTTCTTATTTCAATGAATCGCCTGCTTTGAGCGTGCTTATAGCGGCACACTAGGAGTTAACTTTCTGAAATCAGTATGGAGAAAGGCATCTAAGGTTCGATTTCTCAAAATTAAGCACCTTAACCGAAAAAATATTTGGTAGGCGAAGTTGCGGACACCATCCTTCATAACCGGTACCAAATAGTTTTTCATGAAAAGTTCCTAATTTTGAGAAAACCCGCGTTAGATGTCTTTCGCCATACAAATTTCTGGCGGTTAACTCATGCTGGCTATTTGCGCATATACGATAGCGCCTGGATGTGGAAGCGGCGGGTAGAAAATCAGCCACTGTCAATAATTCATTGTCGCAGATACAATGAGCTCACCCATCAGAGTGACACGCACACAGGATCGCGGCAAGATTATGAAGCTCGTGTCTGCTACATACTCAACTTTGCGTTAGAAGGAGTATCGAAGTAACGATGGACAACGACTGACACTATTCACACGAAGCCCACATAGCCACCTGGTTGTACCAGATATGGATAGAACGTCCTAGGAGAAGGCTTGGAACAAGACAATGTCCGAAGACGCATGGTTTTTGCAATTCCAGTCAACGAAAATGCCACAAGTTTGGTGGGGTAACTAAATCCAGTTGGATGATTAATTCGTGTGGGGATTTCAAATCAGTCCATCTGGAATAAAGGAATTATTAAACACTACATATCAAAATTTATAAATCAAATGTTACGATTTGAAATCTCACAATAAACAATTGAAAAATGTGAAAAATTTTGACACGTGAACTGTTTGGGACATATCCTAGGCAACTTGGATTGTGATATAAAAACTGTACACGGTAAGTGTCAAAATTTATGTCACAGTTGATCCATAGCCATAATAAAAAGCTGGGCCGTGATCTACTGTGGTACTCTGCTGTACAGAATCCACACAGAATCTATTTTTAGACGTCCATAATTCGTTATTGTTGTCGTTGCCAGTCCATATCATCGTGAGTCCATTGTGTTCATTTGTCCATGTGGTGAAATCCAGTGATCGTTGCTTTGTTCGGTTGCCATTAATCGAAGAACGTTGGAGGAATGCCTCCGAGAAGAACAGTTCTGTCAGGCAGCCGTGTCGGTGAGGCGCGTTCCCCAAAACGCCACCGTACGGACTGCGCTTCTGGCGACTGACAAGGGTTTGGTGGAGGGGCTGGGAATCGAACCCATGACCATTCGCTTATGAGGCGAACGTGTAGCCAACCACGCTACGGGACCCCCCTAGGCGATATCGTATATGCGCAAAATAGCCAGCATGAGTTAACCGTCAGAAGTGTGTATATCGAAAGACATCTAACGCGGGTTTACTCGAAATAAGGTACCAGTCAAAACGATTCATTCATTGATCCACAGAGAACAGACATGGATGCTCGAACACAATTTCTTTAAAAAGGTGTGTTGTTACCGTATAAGGTAACAATAAGCCAACGAACTGACAATACCCCAACTATATTGCATCATAAAAACAGTACTAAACCAGAAATGTGAGACTTTGCATGTAGTTACCCATAAGTAAAATAGTCAAATAAAAGTTAGAACGTTTCTTTGGCTATTTTTCTTTAACCATGTGAACACTAACAAAAACCGATTCACCCCTTGACACATATGGCAATCCGAGCGAAATTCTTTCGGGTAACCCAAACCCCGAACGAAAAGAGAAAGGAACGAAAAAGAGAAAAAAACGATTCGAGATCGGGGAGAAGGTGGTTAACCGTGAGAGTGGAAAGTCGAAAAAACACAGTGCTCCAGAATAGTGAGGGAAGATAGGGCCGCGTGGGCCTCCTGGATACACCGGAGAAGATTGGTGAATCCCGTGTACTGGCCTTCCGGTGAGGACATAATGGTGGTCAACTAGTCGGTCCCGGGTATTACAGTACACCATCCGTGCGGGCCATGAAACACCATCCAAGCCGACCATTTCGGCGAATATAACCTGATAATCGGTCCACCCATCCACGTGTCCAACCAAGTTTTATCCAGGTCAGTCAACCTGCGGATTACAGTCAACCCCGCTCTGTCACTATCGTCGTACGCCACCCAAAGCTATTCCGGATCAGCAGCCCGCTGAATAGTGTCCATTCAGGTTCAGCACCGTCGGTGTGTCTCACCATTGTTCCGGGCATACGAACCCGTGAAACGACTCTGGGGTCCACCCAGGCTGCGCAACCATCTTCGTGTCCAACCTCCAGTTTGTTCCGGGTCAGTCAACCCGCAGAACACGGCCCATCCAGGTTCGCCACCTTTGGAAGAATCAATCCAAACTGCAGCTTAACCTGCGAACCCGTAAAACCCTGCCATCTTCGTGTCCAACCTCAAGTTTTTCCGGGTCAGTCAACCCGCAGAATACTGCTCATCCAGATTCGCTACCTTCGGGAGGTAGCTACAGACTTCAGGACGATCCAACCGGTGAAACGCCTCTGGCGTACATGAAAGCTTCATCACCACCATTGTGTCCAACCTCAAGTCTGCTCGAGGCCAGCCAACCAACGCGTAGATCTTCTTCAAAGCTCATCCAGGCTACCATCGTACTCCACTGTTCCGGGCATCCAAACCTGTCACAACCCCGAAGCGCCACGAAAGGTATGTCCCCCGCGTATCCTACTTCATGTCGCATGACTACTCTAAAGGTACCCAACGTCATCAAACGGCCGCATCGAACTAACATCCCAAAACTAACGCAACCAATGAACCCACAATAAATGATGTATAAAATGTACAACATTTACTTTCTGTTCCAAAGCCAAGCCCTCGGTTGCATGTCAGTTCGTCGTCTATCGTGTTGTCCGCTTCCGCTGTGATATGTTTCGTGTGATTCCTTTGAGCAAGTGTCTAGCCGACCCTGAGAACCCCAATAAAAGCAAAGAGAGCTAGTCAGGAGGACGTGAGGACGTCCACTCCGCAGGCGTTCGGACGCCGTCAAAGGAGATAGTTACAGTGTAAAGATTCAAATCGCACCTCAGCGCCGCCAACGTAGGCTGCCCGACATACAAACTCAATTTCACTAAGCGATGGTGTTGGCTTTTATTATATAAACAAGATGGTGCTACCACCTAGTGACGATTCGGAATGAACACTAGCGCTAAAAAGTAAAACACGGCAAACTTTCATCATATTTTTGTCAGCACACTAGCATCGCGCTACGGGGGCATAACCACAGAGAACAGACGATGAAGCTGCACTCGCCATGTTGTGATAACTTTTTACTGTTCATTTTGAATAACTTTGGAATGTCGCCGTTATCCCGTGCATAATCAGTTAGCACGCTAGCGCGTCATCGTGTTGTCAAAATGAGATTGTGAGTTGCAAGTCGACGTCGATGGCGTTGAGGTTCGCTGTGTTTGTTTTCACATGTTTTGCAAGAAATTTTGTTCGAGCCTCCATGTCTGTTCTCTATGGTTGCGGTGTACTTCGTAGATTGGACACTAGTGATACTCGTGTTTTTTTTTAAATCCGTATTCAGATTGCAACCAGAAATCAAGGTGGTCCTGCACATGTGTGGTCCTTGATTTCAATCTAGGATAAACATCACAAAAGCATGAGGATTACTACTCCTGGCCACGCCCATCTTCACCGTAACTTGGGAGAGGAAGGAAGTGTTGATGTAGTACTTACTTAAGGTCACTCCTGACAGAATCCAAGTTTCAAAGTGATCGCGTTTTCGAAGGCACACCACTCGATACGGAGGTAACGCACAACTGTCATTTTTATTTTTTCACGCATGCTGTGACGCAGCAAAGCTGAATCAACAAAAATGACTGTTGTCCGCCGCCTCCGTATCGAGTGGTGTGCCCCCGAAAACGCGATCACTTTGAAACTTGGATTCTGTCAGGAGTGACCTTAACGAGAGGCCTCCGACTCAGCGATACCCTATTAAGTACCACGGAGTTGGATATTGGGGAAGGTATTCGTTGGACCAGGATGCCTGTTGCTGACAAATGTGACCGTGGTAGATCTTACGCCGTAACACACCACGCACCAAAACTGGTAAATTGAAAGGTACAAGAAGACCATCAACATATAGAGATGTAAAAATATGTGGAGCATCAATGTGTAGAGAGAGAGAAAGGGTCGACTGTACTAAGGAAATTTGGTATTTTCCAACTGTTCATATTTTGGAACTGTTCATACACAAAATTCATCCATTCAAAAGTGTTATGAGGGAGAAAGAGTGTCAAAATTAGTGTAGGCCAGTTTTTAGGAGCCTATTTATAGTCGTTTGCTAGTTCGTATGAAACGGATGCCCGTGGGTGTGATCGATATAAATATGTGAGTTAAAGAAACAAAACAGCAAATTTCATTGAAATCCTTCACTTAATCAGTGACTCTTTTTATTTTTAGGATCAGTTGCTTTCTAAGTACGCTCTAATATTTTCAGTATCATAATGACGATTCTTAGTTATTAAATTTCCTCATTATCGTTATAAGAGTTGTGCTCATTTATCAATAGTCATCATTTACATTCACAAAACAATGCTCTATACAGTATAGATTATCATAAATTTTATTACCACAGTTGAATTTTGTCGCCATTGCTAAAACTTATTCTTTAAACTGATTATTCGTTAGTTCTGTGACATTTTTTACAAATTGTAAGTACGAGTGTTTATATGCGAAAAATGTTCTACTAACTTTAAAAATATCATCAGCAACCTATTTCTTCTATGTACATCATTCGTAGGAGAGGACGCATTTTTCGCTTTCCTGTAGTTCGTTTATAGTGTTTCTTCCCCTTCGTTGTTCTACCTACAAGATTAGTTGTATTATTTTTGGTAATTTTAGTGCCGATTTCTAATAAAGATGATTTCAGAGGAGCATGTTTCTTCTGTGTAACTCGGACTGGTAGTATTCTTCCTTCAGTGGCAATAGCATCTTCCTTCTTTTAATATGTTGGCATCGCATCCTTCATTGCAAAATTGCCGCCTCACAGCGTAGTGCTCATTGTGCTTTCATCCACTATTATGAACTGCGACTCCTGTGTTCCTAAGTCAAGTTACCATTTTTGCATTCGTATATCATGGGGCTAGCATGATGATACTTTTACGCCCAGAGAAGTCGAGAAAATTTCGTAGATCAGACCGGAAAATAAATCCAGCCACATGGCCTTGCTTGTTACCGCCAGACTAATGAATACTCCACCCGAGCAAAGCTTGAGAGCAAATCGATAAATTGTTTTGATGTTGTGAAATCGCCGAATATTATTACTTAATTTGATATCTTTTTGGTCGTTTTAAAAGTTAAAATAACAAAATGTATCCAGCTTTCCACGCTCGGTAATGGCGGCTTGTCGGTGTGAAAAAATCATTCGGTCACTGTAGCATTTGACACTAGCTGGAGGAAAGCTCATTGGCGTTCCTGGGAGAGGGGAAGGGAAAAAAGGCCTTTTCGCCGGTGAGTTTTCCTCCAGCTAGTGTCAAATGCTACAGTGACCGATTGATTTTTTCACACCGACAAGCCGCCATTACCGAGCGTGGAAGGCTGGATAGCAGGATGTAAAAAAAACTTGAATTGTTACTTGGGATCGCCTTATACTGTATTATGTGTCATTCACAGTTTTCAAAATTATTAATCAAGTTTTTCCAAGAGTTTTTCTATGGTTTTTGCACTAATAGTTGACGCCGGCGACGGTCAAGCTGTGGAACCACCAATGCTGGACAAGGTGAAGAAGGCTCCAAATAAGCTTAAAACCAGTAAAGCTGCTGGGAAGAACGAGATCCCGTTAGAGCTTCTCAAACACGGAAGTATCAATCAATCGATCCACCACATAGGCCTTTTCATGTGAGACTGCCGAGACTGCACTTGTTTACAACCGCTGAAGAGGCGCGCAACCCCGAAGCTGTCACTTTCATAGAAGAACTGTCAATTGACGGTAAAATCAGCTGTTTTTAAACGTATCATGAAAAGGCCTATTATGAGGCCTCATATGCCCAATCTATAAGACTAAAGTGTGCCAATTACAAAGGGATCACCCTTCTGAACTCGGCGTACGAAATTCTGTCGCGTATACTGTTCAACAGACTGAGACCACTTCAACAGACGGAGTCCTTCGTCGGCAGGTTTTCGTGAGAGCCGATCAACGACGGATCAGATTCTTAAGAGCGGAGCAGAATGGATACGTTTGCGTGCGTTTTGACAGTTTTCCCATGGCAAAACTGTCAAAACGCACGCAAACGTATCCATTCTGCTCAGCTCTTTAGCCTGTCGATGGTCAATGATGTATTAAAAAAAAAAAGACAGAATCACCGTCTTCGACAAGAGGTCGCACAGACTGAACACTTAACATCTAGCATGAGACAACGGACAGGACATTTACATAACACCCAGTGGACCAGTGAAGAGCTTTTCGCTTTACGAAAAAGTTTTCTCTTTACCGGGGTGGGAATCGAACCCACACTCCGCAGCACATGCGTCTAGACGATTGACGTCGCTAACCGCACGGCCACAAAGCCACAGCCCGAAGTCAATGATGTATTCCGGGAGTACAACTTTCAGATTCACCATCTGTTCATTGATTTCAAAGCAGCGTACGATTCAGTAAAAAGAAGTGAACTGTGGCCAGGGATTGAATCCAAAAGAGAATAAAAAAGTCTCACTCATCATCTCTGTATACATATACTACCATATGCGATATGTAGCATACCGCGTGAGACGATACTCCGATTCTGTTTATTCGCACTTGTATATAATATTTTTGACAAGATTTGAAATTTATTATCATGGCTTATTAAGATTCGGAGCAGTTTTTGTTTTTCCTTTTTCGTTGTTCGTTATATATGATTTATTGGCAATGGCTGATTTTTTACCCGCCGCTTCAACATCCAGGCGCTATCGTATATGCGCAAATAGCCAGCATAAGTTAACCGCCAGAAATCTGTATGGCGAAAGACGAAAGATATTAGGAACTTTTCATAGAAACTATTTCGTACCGGTTATGTAGGAAGGTGTCCGCTACTACGCCTACCAAATATTTGTTTCGATAAAGGTGCTTAATACTGAGAAATCGAACCTTAGATGCCTTTCGCAATACTGACTTCAGATTTTCGATTTCTGCAAACCCTGGCTGTGGCAGATGTGGCAGACGAAGTGTCAACCTCATTTGTGACCTTAGATGGATGAAGTAGGGTGATGCAAATTCGAATAAATTGTTCAACATTGCACTTGTGACCTGGCGTGCAGAGGAACGGCACTATCATCACATGGTTGCATACGCTCCTGGGCTTTGTGGACGATATCGACCTCATTGTAATCGATCGCAGAACAGTAGTCGAAGCTTTTGCCCCACTGAAGAGGGAGACGGCGAGGATAGGCTTAACCATTAAAAACAATATTCAACAGAGAATCGGATAAAGGCCGGCACGCGGTGGAATCGGACCTTGGGACCCTAAACGGGAGAAACATCGCCCAAGACCGACGATTATGGGGCTCTACAAAACGCCAGGTATAGGTGTATCAACCAGGTGGGTGGCACGACGCCATGTTTTCGTAGCCAACATCTCAGTGTAAAATTCATGATAGTATGTGTTTTGTTTACAAACATCACATTTGATTGTCATTAGGATACAGAACTGTAAGTGGGATACGGTCTCGCAGTGTTGGCTGCAAAACAAACCTATTGTGTGAGATAAAGATGCCACCGGGCTGTATCAACGCTGTAGCCAACCAGGTACCAAGTAGGTAGTTGACGTTTGACAGTTGTTTGAAATATTTGATCGATTATTTACTTCATGTACAGCACAATAAAATGATTCGGTTGTTAGTAGTATAAGGATTGCTGATGTTAATCATCTTTCTCTTGCACGCGCACAGAGGGGATAGGATTTGTTTTCATGAAAACAAATCCTATCCCCTCCGTGCGCGTAGAAGAGAAAGATGATCAAACGTCAGCAAGCTCTATTGTTTAAAGTGATTTGCAGACTGGATCGCATTGTCAATATAGTTTTTTTGCTTATAGCCCACATAATTAAATGAACTAAGTCCAATGAGTACCATGCTGGGAGGTCGGCAAGAAGAATTAGCAAGAGAGGACACAAAAACCACGAGTTTTCTCAAAGCATAGTCGTTACATCGAGTTGTGTTATCTGTACATGTGTTGAGCATTATTTTTAAGATTTTTGGCAATTACGTATTTTATCCAGCCTGAATACTATATCATTTGTATGCTCTTGCTAATTTACAATGCCTTATAGTTAATTTACAACTAAAACGTATAACTGGATAAAAGTACAGGAAATTAAATGCTCGAGACATTGCACTCATAATATATGTTGAGAAATACAGTGACAATTATGTTACAAAACTGGAATTTACAAGGAATCATGTCACTCGATTTCAGTTATTGCTTAAATTGTAACAACTAAAGCTTTTGAAATATCTATACAAAACGGAATCAGGTGAAACTATTTAAAAGCGTTCACTCTACAAGCTAATGACTGATGCTACGATCGATGGAAGCTAGAATAGCAGTTTGATAGCCCGCTACTAGCAGTTCTAATGTCAAAAGGTGGCCACGTTGGGGCTATTGCTGCGGCACTTTATCGAAATGGCCGATCCGTTGCTGCTGTTTGCTTCGGAGCGCTGTCGATCGATTGCGGCGAGGTTCAGGTTCTCCTGGGACGATGCGTGATGTAAGGTAGCACTGCCCAGCAGCAAATTGTTGCCATTGGAATCACAATGATGCGGCGAAGGAATACTGCCATGGCCTATCACTCCTGTTGATCCTCCTCCTCCTCCCGGCCCGCTGCCTGCCATTACACCCCCGCCATGGTTGTGATGCAGTGGGTTTTGGAGACCTGCCAAAGATCGAACTTGTAGCAGTAAGCCACTGTTCAGCAGGCGTGCTTGATGCTCCTGTGCTTTGGCTCGAAGGCAGGCTATGGAGTTGTTCCTGTGGATGAGAGGACCTACTTCAGTTCTGTATTGCTTTGGATGGATTTGTTTAGAATGATCAAAGAAGTTATGTGTAAAGGATCATTCATTTCAAGCTTTTGCAAAAATAAGGGCGTATGTACATAGCAATAGACAACTTCAAGCTCTATCTGGAATAAGGGCGAATGTCGCAAGAGAGGATTCTCTTCGTCGACTTCCCCTCTTTTTAATAAAAGTGACAAGCAGCGGATTTCTTTGTGGTTTATCACCTCAGCACGATAGAAAACAATGCGAACTTGCATTCTGAGGTGATAAACTGCAAAGAAATCCTCTGCTTGTCACTTTTATTTAAAAGAGGGGAAGTCGACGAAGAGAATTCTCTCTTGCGACATTCGCCCTTTTACCAGATAGAGCTTGACTTTTCCTATTGGTTTCCGTTCTTTTAAATAGAAGAAAAGAGATTGTTCTCTTGTGATATACACCCTTATTACAGTTATTGAAACTTGAACAGTTTAAGAGTCTACAACCTAGCATGATGGAATTAGAATTAGTCGGCAGGGCTGAAAATGTATGGGCATCCATGAGTGTGCCGAATATGTAGGTTATGATGAATATGGTTTTGCGAGGGCCCAGTTGAATGATCATTTGCACAGGTATATAAAAATAGTATTTTAAAAATAAGTATATAAAAAATCTAATCACCGTATGTATGAAACAGGATCCCTGTAGTCAACCCACCTAAACGCTTCTGGGTCGTTTTCGGGGTGGTAACTGTTACCGGTGGGACTGACGGTGGCGTTCAGCTTGAATTCTTTGCTGTCAACGGGACTGTGATGATGCGCCGGATGTGGAAGGTGAGGATGGTGGTGCGGATGGCCCAGCTGGCCCGATTGCGGTTGTCCTCCGCCGCCAGCAAGCGATACCAGCGGTGATGTTCGATGTCGCGTTAGTGTCGTTGGAGGCGGAGTTATCGATGCCGTAGATGAACTGTTGATTGGAGAATGTGCCGAAGTGGGTGATAGGTGCGATATCACACTGGTGGTGGGGTTGGAGTGAGTACTGTGGGACTGGCCACTACTTGAACTAGAACACAGGTGACTGGTACTGATGGTGCTTCCGCTGTTCGTACTTCCGGGGGGATTCAATCCAGGTGATTTGATCGGGGAACAACCATGATTGTTTAAACTTGAACCTGCACTAATATCACTGGCTTCCGTTCGAGTTTCTTCTCGATCGCTGTTATCTTCGGAGTTCTTTAGGGTTTCTGCCGCTTCCATCGACTTCTTGTGCATGCCTGAAGTTGGAACAGTACATTAATATGTCATGTTTATTAGGCTAATGATTTCAAATGATAACTACTAACTAAATGCGAGATTAATAAAATAAATTTAGGATGAGTTGAAAGCAATCATTAGAACATCAACTGTCTTATTCCCAAAGAAACTTGACTAATCTGGCAGGTGAGGGATGAGCATAGAAATAGAAAGATATTTACTTTTCATCTCCATACCTAGAAGCCACGGTGCAACGGACTCGTTCTCCTTGGCCGACTTGAGGATGGTCTCCGGCAGAGGCAGTGAGTGCCTCACCATAGCACCGTAGAGACCGTATTCCGCCATGATGGTGCTTCGACCCCAACATTTTTCAGTCTTACGCCATTTGGCTCGTCGATTTTGGAACCAAACCTGCAATGAGATGGAAAGGAAATATGTGGTGTTATTCAAAACTGCTACTTTTCATCAAAGACTGCAAGAGAAAACATGTCTCGAACGCTAACAAATTAAACGAAAGTTCATCGTCATATCTATAATATGTTTTCGGTTGGGCTCAGAGCATGTCTAGTGCGTGCGACAGCACGGTGCAAAACGGATTAAGGATATTAATTATTATGGGCTTTTGTCTGATTGCTGTGTCACATGAAAGGCTATTTGTGCTCGCACTGGCACAAAATTAATAATATTCCACGCTACAGTTGGCAGGATGTGCCGTTATTGGAATTTGAAATCCTTCGTGACCTTCCTCTTCTACCGCTGCTGCTTTCGTTTTGCTGGATTCACTGGCTATCGAGTTCCTTCACGACAGATATAATATGCTTTCGATTGCCACTAATCGCATTAAAATCTACTCAATCGAGCTAAGCTGTGCCATGTTATGCGGTGGCCGTCGCCAGCTCCCTTCAATTTGTACGACATCTATGATCGGAAAGGGGTTGGCCCGAGAATGAGCAAATCGATTAGTTGGGTTAGCTTTTATTAGGTGCAATATGCGATAATGATGATAAATATGGGGTGAAATATAAAACTATGAGACTTTAGAAATTCGATTTTAGTACAGTGAAAGAAAAATCTGGCCTTTCAAATCCACTAATATCGTCAATATATGCAAGAGGTATATCAAGCATATCTGTGGATATGCTTGATATACATCTTTTTTAGCGCTAAGACAAGCGGCGAAAAATTTATATCATGCTAAAATTGTCTAGACTCACTTGAATTACAGTTTTTGTTATATTTTTTTAACTCCTACTCTCTCCTGTGAAGTTTTTAAAGGAATTTATTCAGAACATTCTTCATGCCTGAATTCATAACTATCGTCACTAACTTTGAATAAATGTTATCTAAAAATCTAGTATAGAAGTTTGTCTGTACAGTTACAGTTATCGCAGAAATGATCCAAATAATAAATATCAAAATGGTGGAAACAATAAGGAGTTAAATGAAATTTTTCAGTTTTATATTCAGAATCTTCTGGACATTTTTCTTGAAATTCACACCAAATATGCTTTAATATTTTTTTTTTGATAGATTTACATAAGAATTTATAAAGATTTTCGTCAAGGAATTCATTAAGATGTTTCTCTTAGAATATTCTCCTAAATTTGTTTATAATGTCCATTAAAAATTGGTTGTTGTTGTGAAAATCTCCTCAAACATTTATTTTTTACTTGACTAACTCTAAAAGTCTCTATAACCTTCTCCGTGCATAGATTTTTTTAGGAAGCTTTTCTTGCATTCTTTTAAAGAATCAGAAAACGTCCCTTATTCCAATGCAGAGTAGTGCAGATTCAATTAATCAGGAGAAAAGGGGGTTCTTGGGCAGTCTAGTCTAGAGACTGATCCGAACTTGAAAAATCAGCAAAAACAAAAAAAAAATCCGTAAATATTAAAACATACACAGGTGGAAATAAGTATAAAGACACGCTTGGTTTCCACACAAAATGGCCTTAGGAAGGCAAATGTCTCGATTTTCAGCGTTTCGATTGGGATGATGTTTTGCCAGCAGGCCTAAAATGACTTGATTTTTTTATTATAATAAAATAATTATATGTTGTATGGAGCTCCATATAGAAAAGTGCTGTCTTTATAATTATTTCCAGATTCGGAGGTCAAAGTCAATAGAGATGTATATAATTAACACAAAGCTCGATAGTTCAAATTGAAAACAAGTGCTTAGTAAAATTTTAGCCAAATCGAATCGCTACGAATCGAGACTTCGATCCTCAAACATGATAAAAATGTATGAAAATCATGCTTGTCTTTATACTTATTTCCGGCACCATAGAAGTATTCTAAAGGATCAATAGAGGTTGAGTTGATTTGTCATACTCTGGATAACGCAGAATTCTTAGGAAGCTGAGGTGTTTGATTGTTTGAATAAACTAGAGGGTCTATAGAATGAATTTGAAGAATTTGTAATTCTACGGAATCAAAAATATCTGAAGACATTCTGAAAAGTTTAGTTCATGACAATGATCTGTGCCGGATTTGTGTACTTGTTAACAACGCTATCTTTGCTACACATATCTCTGAACTAACAGCCAGAGATGTATGTGCTGCTACAATTGATGTAACTTGTGGAACCCCCGTCATGAAATGCGTCTAGTTTATTTACCGCATGATGGGATGGTTCATGGATGGATGCTTTCAAACAAGTTGTCTATTATTGCACTTCAAAAGGCTGTCCACTAATTGTCGGCAGTGATGTTAATGCTCATCACATCATCTTGGTTAGCTCGGATGTCAATCTGAGAGGCTCCAGCTTGATGGAATACTTAAGTAATACCCAACTTAGTTTACTTAACATAGGCAATCGCCCAACATTTATGGTATCTAATAGAGCAGAAGTATTAGACATAACTCTCTGCTCCAACAAAACAATCACAGGTTAACGAATTGGCTTGTATCAGATGAGGAATCCATATCTGAACATCGCTACAACTTCTTTGATCATTTGAATGTTACTTCGCTGAGCTTGCTTTTTAGAAATCCTCGAGATCTACCATCCATTGAAGTTCGTACCGACTTGGATAATGCCTTTGAAACTACAACGTTGCATATCGAGGAAGCATACGAAGAAGCATGCCCTTTGCGTTCTGTGAAAACCTCAAGAGGAAGCCCATGGTGGAATTCAGAATTGGATAAATCCAGGAGGCAGAAGAAGTTGAAACAGCACCATTCAGTAGGGACGGAGTCTTTCAAGTTGGCTCGGAAAGCCTACATGAAGGCTCTTCGATATGCTGAAGGAAAAACCTGTGAGCAAATGTTTCCAATTTGAGTGAGGCTAGTAGTTAAAATTCTTGCAAGATCCAAGGATTTCAAAGTTGGCGAAATTCGCAAGCCAAAGGGCGACTATATTTCTTCTGAGGTGGAAGCGTTAGGGCCTGTAACACAGTTGTACAGAATTGTCCTTGTTCCAAGTGATCTCACACTCGCTAGTAGTTTTCCTTAGGACAGTCTCAGCACAATTCCCCTCAAATAAAAACGAACAGTGGGTAATGTCTGTGACATAACCGCTAAGTGGACGTAGGACTTGACTTGATCATGCCTTTAAGATACATAATATGTCCAAATTTCTCACATCAACTATTTTGGATAAATAATCGGCGTTGCATACCATTCCTTGGCAAAATCTTCTCATCAAACCGACATAGAAGGGGGGTCCCGTAGCGTAGTTGGCTACACGTTCGCCTCATAAGCGAATGGTCATGGGTTCGATTCCCAGCCCCTCCACCAAACTCTTGCCAGTCGCCAGAAGCGCAGTCCGTACGGTGACGTTTTGGGGAACGCGTCTCACCGACACGGCTGCCTCATGACGACTGACAAATCTGTTCTTCTCGGAGGCATTCCTCCAACGTACTTTGATTAATGGCAACCGAACAAAGCAACGATCACTGGATTCACCACATGGACAAATGAACACAATGGACTGACGATGATATGGACTGGCAACGATAACAATAACGAATTACGGACATCTAAAAATAGATTCTGTGTGGACTCTGTACAGCAGATTACCACAGTAGATTACGGCACAGTAGCGGTTAAGAACACAGAGTGCCTACCAAATAAATACACGAATAAAAAAAACGCCACAGAAATCAAATCTACCTCGAACAAGAATCATCCAAAAAATTCAGGAAGTATCTGTCCGGTCACGAAATATTAGCCTCGACAGTGGCAAGCTTCCCACTGAAGGACTGCCTGAAATAAACCACAAGTTGGCTCAGCAGGGGATGTAGACTGTATATCAGCCCTTCCACTGAAGAGCCTTCTAATCCGTGCGATAGCGACTGAAGGAGAACATTATTTTTAACTCTTAGAGCTTTGAAAAAGGCTGTTTGCTTCGGCTAAGTGCAAAAAGTAAGAAAACGATCTTTTCAAATAACCGCGAATTTCTAGTGATGGTATGAAAAAGATTGAATGCTCTGCGAGCGAATGCACTTTTCTTTTATACCTTATTTTGAATCTTCTCTGCTTCCCAATTGGTGGGCCAATCAGCTAGTGTCTTGTATCCCGTTTTTTGGCAGCCAAAGCGTCATCATCATCAACGCGTTGCTCGCTGCTGGCGTCTATTTCCGGGACTTTTCGCTAGATACAGGCCAATAAGCCGGGCAAGCGAGCTTAGAATTGCAGTTCAGGTGGGAAGTACGTGTTCTTTTCGGAGACAATATTGTTAGTAGTAGAAGGAAAGAAACACCCGGACATGGGATTTCGGGTGATAAGATTTAGAATTGGTAACATGGGACGATCATTCAGTCACGTTCGCTTTGTGTGCGGTCAGTATCAAACAATGTTTATCTAGGGGGAAAGACGGCTTTGGCAGGTTTTGTTCTATTATTGGCAGGGGGGGTTTTGTTGACCAAATTTTATGAAATTTGGCCACAATATTCTTTGATATGCAAAGAATGTTTAGGCCAAATTTGAGCCTAGTCAGTCATAAAAAACCCCCCTGCTAATAATAGAACAAAACCTGCCAAAGCCGTCATTCCCCCTACATATTTTTTTATCAATGCCAAAAAATCCAACATTTGATGAAAAATCGATTGATAGTTTATTAATGTTTGAGCTGTTATCGGTGTTTTTTTATCCAAATAAGATTATGTGAGAGATTTGGACATCTTATGAATCTTTAAAGGCATTGCCAAGCGAAGTCCTTCGTCCACTTCGCGGGTAAATCAGAAAAATTATCCACTGTTAGTTTTGACGCTATGTATGAAAATCTCGCATAAAATTTTATCTCTAGAATATTGGATTTGGCACCCAAGTACAATTCCTATCCCGAAGGGTATTGAAAGCATTGATATTGATCTCTATTATTGGCTCTCTGAAGAACCGTTTGTTTTTTGGACATACATGCTGCATCCACCCCCATGAAACGGCTGTCATCCACGAACAACTCGCCTGAAGCCAAAAACGTGGTGCTGCAACATGGTGCTGGATGTAAACATTGCCGGTTAAGCAATAAACACACGAAGCCAGAATAGTCGGATGCGTAAGCGGCATGTGTTGCATTGTTAAATTATATTTAACGAGATGTATTGCATTGTTGCGTGATTTTCGACGTTATTAATTGGCGCTTTGATGTTGCATGCAGAAGAAAAAGCAGAAAGGTGATATTTAAAGAATAAACGCACGGGAAAACATACGAGGATATTTTTGAAACTCTTCTCTGAAATTCTAGAGGCAATTTAATTAAAGGCTCCCCCAGACCTAAGTGATTTCATCGCCGCGACGGCGACAACTAGTCGCCGCGATTCTATCGTTCGGTCGCTGTCGGCAATGTTCTATTTACGCTTTCATATCATCGGCGACAGAATCGCTGTCGCCAAGCGATAGAATCGCGTGGCGACTGTCGCATCGCGTGTGTTTGGGGGAACCTTAAAAACGGTAAACAGTACGGCGTTGGACTTTTCTTATACTGTGTATTAAGTAGGGGAACGGTTCGACACTTCATCTCATAGCTCCGATTTCCATCCCATTAAAAACGAAGCAATGGAAAGGAATTTGGTTTGTTTATTATTTTTGTGATTTTTTTCAACAGTGAGCACGCATGTTTACAAAAAGAAGCAACGAATTTGGTGCCGTATTTCTTTGTTTAGCGATGAGATGGATATATGTACAGTGAGATGGAGATCGGAACAGTTCCCCTATGATATCACAAAATAAAAATTGAAATTGAAATATTGTGTTTATTATGCAGTAGAAAACAAGTCTAACCCCGTACCGCTTAACGTTTTTAATTAAATTGCTTCTAGAATTTTAAAGAAGAGTTTCAAAAATTTCTTCGTATGTTTTCCCGTGCGAATATTTTTGATTATCATCCTTCTGCTTCTTCTTCTTCATGCAATATCAAAGCGCCAATCGCCAATGCTCTCGCGGCGATATGAACGGAGCTTAAAATAGGAAAAGCAACACTAGCGCCACCAAATCGGTAGACGGCTTCAAGAACTACATCTCATTTCAGGGGGGTGGCTGCATCATGTGGCTTTTCTTCAGCCTGTCTCGGCTCATCACCGATGCCGGCCGGTCTCGGCTCGACTCTGCTGCTGCTGCCGGTATCTGCTCAGCATTGCTGCTTTGTCGGGTCTGTGGATGGGTGGAGGGTGGACTGCTGCTGTACCGGCTAGGTTTCGGCTGATGATGGTCGCTTCGATGGTGTCGAGCCGAAAAAGCGGTCGGTGCAGATTTCATTCCCTGCTAAAAGGTGTGAGTGCTGTTCAATCGATGATGAAGCGAAGCGCTTGTCCCGGTCAGAATGAAAGGAAAAAATCGCGTTGCGCTATTTTATGGCTTCTCGGCAGACCCAGCGGCTGCTCATTCGCTGGTGTCTGCACCAATCAGAACGTGGTAATGGAATGATGCAAGAATTATGAGATACCTATATTTATAGGTTCCCTTGATCTCAATGTTTTTCATTGAAAACAGTTTCATGCCTATTGAAACAAGTTTTTCGGGTCTTAGCAAGCATGGACATGGAAGACATACTTGAAATCTGTCGATTGAGGGGCTTATGGCAGAAATTCGTCCACTGAGACGAACGCTATTAACGTTTAAAATCTTTCAACCAAGGATGTTAACGATCATTCAGTAATTTGCGTTCGATCATAGCTATAACTCCGTTACTAGTGGAATTCAAACAACGAATCATTAGGCAGAGTTGTAGAAAAACCTCCGCACTAGAAGTCCACCATACAACATAGGGGAACTAGGTTTAAAATGCATGACAGCTAATACGAGCCATTGCATTTTCTGGGTTATTAGGCTAAGTACCACAAAACCGATGGCAGCTGGTGCCTAAACATGTTTTTAGATCAACAAATTAAAAATAATGAGTCAAGACATTTATAATAAAATTTTTAAAATAAATTTGTTTTTTTTCGCCTTTTGATAAAATTAAAGCTTTCGTTCCCTTAAGGATTTTCCACTAGATAAGAACATTTTTCAATAATCTTTGCACATGTCAGGAAAACAAATGAGTTAAGATTGTGCCAAGTTACTAAAAGTTAACTTACTACATTTTTCATAGAAAACCATACATTTTATTAAAACTTCTGCATGCAGGATAAAACGCGCCCATCAGATATGCTTGACTATGGATGTCATAGTTTGAGAAGGGCGGTGCTGATAATAATTTATTTTAAAATATTATCAATTAAAAAGTAAAAAAGTAAAAATTGAAAAGTGATAAAATAAAAGTGAAAAGTGGTGAGTGAGAAGTTATGATTGATGAGAAGTGAGAAACAACAAGTGAGAAGTAGGAATTCAGAATTCGACTAAAAAGCCCTAAATAGTTTTATAATCAATCGTGAATTGTAAGCTGGATTTGAGATATGAGAACTGAGGAGTGAGGTGGAGAAGCAAGAAAAAGAATGAGAATTGAGAAGTGAGAAGCGAAAGGCAGTAAAAAGTGCGAAATAAGATGTGATCAGTGAAAAGCGAGAAGCAAGTAGTAGAAGGGAGAAGTAGTAAGCGAGATACTTTGTGAGAAATGAGTAAAAAGCATGAAGAGAATATGACAATTGATAAATGGGATGTGAAGTGAGAAACGAGACGTGAGAGGTGCAAGGTACAAGGAGTGAAATTGAAGAATAGTAAAAAAGCAAGAATAGATGCGAGTTTTTTCAGCATAGATTTTTGGGCATCCAATAAATCCTTTTTGGATGTAGATGTGAATATTATAAGTCAACGGCAGAGGTTTCGGTCATCCAAGAAATCCATGGAGTTTCGTCCTCAGATCTACAAGCGTAACTAAAGATCAATCGGACTGTTTTAAATGTGGTACATGCCCTTGGATGTGAAGAATAGAATAAGTCAACGACAGAGGTTTTTGGTCACCCAAGAAATCCCTGAAAAAGAGGGAGCGTTATTTGTGATTTTGAGCGTAAAAGGAGGAGAGCGCTATTTGGAATTTGGAGCGTAAAAAAAGTTTGCAATCTTTAAGGTAAGCAAAAGTTTGATATCTAACACACTTTTAGTCTTAAGATGTGTCTTTTACCTATTTCGGTATTAGGGTCGTCCAAATTGTTTTCGTTATCATGGTCGTCCCATTGTTTGAAGGCTGAGGCCTCAAGATGTTCTTGGTACGCCAAGAAATCAAGAAGTCATAAGTAGTAAAGATCCTTGATGACGCACAGTAAGACGTTCATTATCATTTTCAAGGCTTTAAAGTTTTTCGAGAACCTCCTGGAGCTTGGACCTTTGTTCTGTGATACATTGGATAAAATGCAACCATTGCACATGTTCATGGTCATCCAAGAAAACTCTGGGAAAGGCCTTAAAATATACACGCGTAACCAGAGCTCTTTCGGCTTGTTTCAAAAGTGGTACAACCCGTTTGAGGTACATAGAATAGAATGCGTCCGTTGCATAGGTTCACGGTGATCCAAGAAAATCCTGGAATATGCATTAAGATTTACAAGCGTAACCAGAGATCTTTCGACTTGTTTCACAGTGGTACAACCCTTTGTGGCACATAGAATAGAATGCGTCCATTGCATAGGTTCATGGTCACCCAAGAAAACCCTGGAATAGGCCTTAAGATTTACACGCGTAACCATAGAGCTTTCGACTTGTTTCTAAAGTGGTACATACCCTTTGGGATACATTGAATAGAATGCGTCCATTGCATAGGTTCACGGTGATCCAAGAAAACTCTGGAATACGCCTTAAGATCTACACGCGTAACCAGAGCTCTTTCAGCTTGTTCTAAAAGTGGTATAACTCCTTTGTGGTGCCATAGGATAGAATGCGTCCATTGCATAGGTTCACGGTGATCCAAGAAAACTTTGGAATACGCCTTTAAGATCTACACGCGTAACCAGAGACCTTTCGACTTGTTTCAAAAGTGGTACAACCCTTTGTGGTACAAATAATAGAATGAGTCCATTGCATAGTTTCAGGGTGATTCAGGAAAACTCTGAATAGACCCCTGAGATCTGCACGCGTAACCAGAGCTCTTTCGGCTTGTTTCAAAATTGGTACAACCCCTTTGTGGCATTTAGAATAGAATGCGTCCATTGCATAGGTTCATAGTCATCCAAGAAAACTTTGGAATGCGCTCTAAGATCTACACGCGTAACCAGAGACCTTTCGACTTATTACAAAAGTGGTACAACCCCTTTGTGGTACAAATAATAGAATGCGTCCATTTCATAGGTTCATGGTCATCCGAGAAACCCTGGAATAGGCCTTAAGATCTACACGCGTAACCAGAGCATTTTCGGATTGTTTCAAAAGTGGTACAACTCCTTTGTGGTACATAGAATGAATCGTCCATTATAGGTTCACGGTGATCCAAAAAACTCTGAATAGACCCTAAGATCTACATGCGTAACCAGAGCTCTTTCGGCTTGTTTCAAAATTGGTACATTACCTTTGTGGTACATAGAATAGAATGCGTCCATTGCATAGGTTCACGGTGATCCAAGAAAACTTGGAATACGCCTTAAGATTCTACACGTAACCAGAGCTCTTTCAGCTTGTTCTAAAAGTGGTACAACTCCCTTTTGTGGTACATAGGATAGAATGCGTCCATTGCATAGGTTCACGGTGATCCAAGAAAACTTTTGGAATACGCCTTAAGATCTACACGCGTAACCAGAGACCTTTAGACTTGTTTCAAAAGTGGTACAACCCCTTTGTGGTACAAATAATAGAATGTGTCCATTGCATAGTTTCAGGGTGATTCAGGAAAACTCTGGAATAGACCCTGAGATCTACACGCGTAACCAGAGCACTTTCGGCTTGTTTCAAAAGTGGTACAACCCCTTTGTGGTACATAGAAAATAATGCATCCATTGCATAGGTTCATAGTAATCCAAGAAAACTTTGAATGCGCCCTAAGATCTACACGCGTAACCAGAGCACTTTCGGATTGTTTCAAAAGTGGTACAACTCCTTTGAGGTACATAGAATGAATGCGTCCATTTCATAGGTTCATGGTGATCCAAGAAAACTCTGGAATAGACCCTAAGATCTAAACGCGTAACCAGAGCTCTTTTCGACTTGTTTCAACAGTGGTACAACCCCTTTGTGGCACATATAATAGAATGCGTCCATTGCATAGGTTCATAGTCATCCAAGAAAACTTTGGAATACGCCTTAAGATCTACACGCGTAACCAGAGCACTTTCGGATTGTTTCAAAAGTGGTGCAACTCCTTTGTGGTACATAGAATGAATGCGTCCATTTCATAGGTTTACGGTGATCAAAGAAAACTCTGAATAGACCCTAAGATCTAAAACGTAACCAGAGCTCTTTCGGCTTGTTTCAAAATTGGTACAACCCTTGTGGCACATAGAATAGAATGCGTCCATTGCATAGGTTCATAGTCACCCAAGAAAACTTTGGAATACGCCTTAAGATCTACACGCGTAACCAGAGATCTTTCGACTTGTTTCAAAAGTGGTACAACACCTTTGTGGTACAAATAATAGAATGCGTCCATCCAAGGTCATCCAAAAAACCTGGAAAAGGCCTGCACGCTTAACTAGAGATCGTTTAGCCTGTTTGAAAAGTTGAACATGCCTTTATGGTACGTAGAATAGAATGGGTTATTTCAAATTTTCATGGTCATCCAGGAAAACCCGGAAGTAAGACGTTTGGATCTATGCTTAACCAGAGATATATCAATCTGTTTTAAATGTGGTACTTTTCCTTGTGGTCCATAGAATAAAAATGCGTTCATGGCATATGCTAATGGCCCTCCCAGAAATTTATGGAGTAAGGCTTCAGGCTTACACACGGTAACATGGTAAGGTAAAAGAAGGCGGTAACACGGTACATGATCTAATATAGCGCCGTTTTACCTTACGTTTTTATCGTGAGATTATCTCGTTCCAATTTATACACATTTTGCATTTCAAGTAAACAGTTTCGTACGTGATATGAATGAAGTTAGTATACTACCTGGAACCCATGACAATAAGAACTACTTGGAATGCGAATATATCAAAATGAGGTTGCACACCTTGTCAATAACTGCCTAGAACTAATGACACAAACTTGAACTATTTGGAATGCAAAACGAATACCAACAGCCTCCCGTTCGGGGGTTAATCTGCAAATCATAACTGTATCGAGTTCATACATAGTTCCTACTACCATGGAAACAACTAAAGCTACTTGGAAGGCAGACTTTCACTCAGATGAGGTTGCACAGCTTGTTATTTTTTCGATAAATGGCTTCATCACGAAGGTTAATCAGCAGGCCCTAACTCTACGAATTTCGTAGATTACTTCGAACCCATGCCAATAACATGCACCACATGGAATGCGAACATATACAGTATTTACCCGATTTTGTCGTGCCCGATTTTACCACGTTTTCGACCCGATTTTATCACCACAAAAGTTGTGGTTTATTATGGATCATTACAGAGAATCTGTCAAGAATTTTGTAAGCCTGTTCGACAAGAAATTACAGGTTCCTTTCAGGTATTTTGCCTTTTTCTATTTCATCCCCCCAAAATTTACTAGGATTGAAAAAATCGGGATATTACTGTACCAAAAAGGGGTCACAAAAAGTGTTTAATGCTCAATAACTACGTCCATTACGGAGCCCACGACAACAAAAAGAACTACTTTAAAGACAAACATATACCAAGAAAGGGCCACACAACTTATTTGTTTTCAAATAACTGCCTCCATTGAGGAGGTTGATACACCGACCTTAATTCTATGGAGTAGACTACCTGGAATTCACGACTACAACAAGAACTACTCGAAATACAAACATATATCAGGAAGAAGTCACACAATTTGTTCATTCTTCAATAACTGCTCTCCGTTTCGGAAGGTGATCCACAGACCTTGACTCTATGGAGTTTGAAGATTACCTGGAGCCCACGACAACAACAATAACTACTTGGAATACTAACATTTACCAAGAAGGGGTTACACAACTTGTTTATTTTTCAATAAATAACAATAAATAGCTGCCTCCGTTACGGAGGTTGATCCACACGCCTTGACTCTATGGAGTTCGTAGACTACCTGGCACCAATGACAAAACAAAACTACTTGATGTTCAAACATTTACCAAAAAGGGGTTACACAACTTATTTATTCTTCAATAGCTGCCTCCATTACGGAGGTTGACCCATGGACCTTGATTCTATGGAGTTCGTAGACTACCTGAAGCCCACGACAACATCAAGAACTACTTGGAATACAAACATATACCAATAAGGGTCACACAACTTGTTTATTTTCTCCAATAACTGCCTCCATTACGGAGGTTGATCCACAGGCCTTGACTCTATGGAGTTCGTAGACTACCTGGAACCAACGACAACAAAAAAAACTAATTGGAGTACAAACATATACCAAAAGGGTCACACAACTTGTTTATTCTCCAATAGCTGCCTCCATTACGGAGGTTGATCTACAAACCTTGACTCTATGGAGTTCGTACACTACTTGGATCCCACGACAAACAACTCGGAATATAAACATATACTAACTAGAGTCACACAGCTTGTTTTATTTATCAATAGCTGCCTCCATAACGGAGGTTGATCCACGGATCTTGAATCTATGGAGTTCGTGGACTGCCTGGAACCCACAAAAACAAAAAGAACTACTTGGAATACAAACATATACCAAGAAGAGGTCACACAACTTGTTTATTATCCAATAATTGCCTACATTACGGAGGTTGATCCATAGACCTTGACTTCATGAAGTTCATAGACTACCTGAAGCCAACGACAATAACAAGAACTACTAGGAACACAAACATATACCAAGAAGGGGTCATACAATTTGTTTATTCTCCAATAGCTGCCTCCATTACGGAGGTTGATCTATAGACCTTGTCTCTATGGAGTTCGTAGACTACCTGGATCCAACAACAACAAGAACTACTTGCAATACAAACATATACCAAGAAGGAGTCACACAACTTGTTTATTCTTCAATATTTGCCTCCATTACGGAGGTTGATCCACAGACCTTGACTCTATGGAGATCGTAGACTACCTGGCATCAGTGACAACATCAAGAACTACTCGAAATACAAACATATACCTAGAAAGGGTCACACAACTTGTTTATTCTCCAATAGCTGCCTCCATTACGGAGGTTGATCACATACCTTGACTCTATGGAGTTCAAGGAAGACTTTCTGGAACCAACAACAACAAAAGAACTACTTGGAATACAAACATATTTCAAGAAGGGTCACAACATTGTTTTTTCTCCAATAACTGCCTCCATTGCGGAGGTTGACCCATGGACCTTGACTCCATGGAGTTCATAGACTATCTGGAGCCCACGACAACAACAAGAACTACTTGAAATACAAACATATACTAACTAGGGGTCCTTACAACTTGTTTGTTTTTCAATAACTGCCTCCATTACGGAGATTGATCCACTGGCCTTGACTCTATGGAGGTCGTCGGCTACCTGGCACTAATGACAACAACAAGAACTACTTGGAATACAAACATATATCTAGAAGGGGTCACACAACTTGTTTATTCTCCAATAGCTGCCTCCATTACGGAGGTTGATCAACATACCTTGACTCTATGGAGCTCGTAGACTACCTGGAACCCACGACAACAACAAGAGCTACTTGGAATACTAACATATACCATGGAGGTGTTACACAACCTGTTTATTTTCCAATAACTGCCTCCATTATGTAGGTTGATCCCCACGCCTTGAATCTATGGTGTTCAGAGACTACCTGGCTTCAGTGACAACATCAAGAACTACTTGGAATACAAACATATACCAAGAAGGGGTCATACTTGTATATTCTTCAATATCCGCCTCCAATACGAAGGTTAATCAACAGACGTTGAATGTATAGAGTTGTAGACTACCTACAACCCATGACAACAGGTAATACCACTTCGCATCGTAATCTTTGGATCCGCATGTAGACCTAAAGGCCTATTCCAGGGATTTCTTGGATGACCAAGAACTCATACTTTGATCACATTATATTCTATTGCATCACAAAAGGCAAGTCACATATTTGAAACAAACTAAGAAATCTTTGGTTTCGCGTGTAGACCGAAAGGCCTATTCCAGGGATTTCTTGGATGACCAAGAACCTATGCTGGGTACGCATTCTATTCTATGTGTCATAAAGGGGTACAAATCATGTTTAAAACCGTCCGATCGATTTTTTGTTGCTTCTATAGACTTTATAGCCTTAATCCAGAGATTTCTTGGACTATCAAGAACCTATGATGTAAAACGTTCTATTCTACGTATCACAAAGGGCATATATCACATTCTGAAGCAGTCCGATAGATCGTTGGTTACTCATGTAGACTGTAAGATCTCACTTCTTGGAAGTGTGATACATGTACCATGCACAGAAAATCGTGATTTGGCTCCATGTAATACACAAGGTCACATGCGCCCACCAAATAAATTAAAGAATGAACATATCTTGTTTGCACACATCAACTAGTTACACGAAAATTTTGCAAAAAAATAATTTACATTTCATTGCAGTGGAAACGAGAATAGGACTTTTCATTAATTGATACTAAATTCTTCTGTCAGTTACACTGTATTTGTTTATATTTTTATGTTGGCGCATTTTAGCTGCGGGATGGCGTGTTTCAACCTGCATGGTTTGAGTTTGCACAAAAATGCAGCGCTTCAAAATAAAATCGTTTTCTATAATAATATAATTGAATTTTCGTCCAAATTTTTATTCCGTATCATAGATGGTAAGTTAAATTAGTGGTTAACACATTGGAAGTACATAATTTCGACCATTATCATCGTTAAATTCGAAGATTTGCTTAGGGGGCGCATATTGAACGTCTCTCCCCTATTATGAAATTCAGCTTCTGGAATGTGTTATTGACAAACTACTAAAAGATCGAACGCAAATTACTGAATGATCGTCAACATCCTTGCTTTCAACACAGCGTAACGCGGTCGATTTGAATATTTTGAAATGACACCCGGTATAGTAAAGAGAGACGTAAGTTCTACATCTGGCTATTTGGAGGGAAGTATGTCAGAAGTATGTTTTTTACACTATGGGCTCCCTCCTCGAAGGTGGAGCGGGTACAGGTGTCTACTCGCGTAAACTGAGAATGGGACAATGCCATTCATTGCACTGTTTTTCAAGCGGAAATATTTCCTTTAGGTACAATTAAGTGGTGGAATTAAATGGGATTGTACAAACTCGTCTTATGACAAGTGAATACATTCCACTAAACAGCTCAAAAGAATTTTTTTAACGGAAATATTTGCCATTGTGTGTAGAGTGCAACAACACATTATGGGCAAAGTAATATACTTCTGCCCAGACAGCCAAGCAGCTGTTAAAGCTCTCGTTTCGGCCAACTCAAGGTCGAAGTTAGTAATCGCATGCCGAATTCAAATTGAGGAACTTAATTCAGTTAATACGTTACACCTTATATGGGTACCTTGCCATTCTTCCATAGCTGCAAACGAATTCGCGGATGAGTTAGCTCCCACTCATCACAAGACTTTATTGGTCCTGAGCCAGCAATTCCAATATCTAAGTATTGGGCGAACCTTTTGATTAGCTCTTGGGCTTCCACTCAGCACAAACGGTATTGGAGTAGTTTGGATTCATGTTGACAAACAATATTGCTTATCCGAAAGCTATCTCCAGTAGTAGCAAACTATTTAGGTAACCTATCTCAACAGAATTGCAGTATCTTAGTCAATGCCTTGACACTACAGGGCACTGCCGACTCAACTATCACATGGCAAATATTCAACGTGTTGAATGTTGAATCATTTGTCAACTTCTTATCATCTGATATGTACCTGCCCAGTTTATGCGCATCTGCGTTTTCAAATATTTGGTGAACACTTACTAAGTGAAATTAACTTCAGAAACCTGAACCTCCAGAGTATTCTGTTGTTCATAACTCATTCTGGTAAGGAGTTACGAGATTTTGTACGTTTATACGTTGTATATGATGATGATGATGATGATGGTCCCGCCACATACCCCTACAAAGGTTTGAGCTGGACGAGTTATCTTTAAGATAATTAATGTAGCATCCCTTACATCTTTCGCCTTATTCAAATCTGTTTCACATTAACATCTTGAAATTCAATCCTAGAGAACGAAGCCTTAAATTTATAGTTTACATTCCGTTCTCAGTAGGTCATAAAATTCCATTACAAGGTCGCCTCGAACCTTTCTCTTGTTTACACACTTTTGCCTGTTGAATAAGCACAACTGTTTTTAGCCTTCCGCATGGGCGCAGCTATGCTTACGCTGCAGGGTCATATGGTTGTAATTAAATTGTTTTTGGAAACATCGCTGGTGGCTTGAGTTTGGTCAAGCATGAGCAAGTAGCCTTTAAGATATATGGTAAGCGAAATACACGAGCAGTCGAATACTGAAGCTGAAACAGAGAACGTGACATGTTATGCTATCATCCGAACTCCAAACTTTAGTTGGCGACCGTGACAGAGATCACTGAAAGTGTGAATAGTGATAGATTAACTTAGCCACTGAAAAGTGAAATCGAATCAAAGTCGCAAAAGTTGAACTACTATTGGTGAACAAACCTAAGTGGCAGTGCAGTGCACACACGGTGAAACGGATCGAGCAAGTGTTTGTTTCTTTGCCCAACGAAAATTGAACAATCGAAATGGGCTGGTTTAGTGACACATTTATCACCCACAATGAAGTAAGCACCACCGAAATACGTATCGTCGCTGGAACAGCAGTGATTCTGCTAGTAGTGCTGTTGGCGTACCTGTGCTTAAGAATGCATGGCAAATTCACAAACGCAAAATACAAGATAAAGTGCAACGAGAAATACGACTCAATAATTTGAGCGCTAGTAACGTGGTGTAATGCAGAAATTATGCACGAACATAAAACTCTCAATGTCAAAACTAAACTCTTTGTGTAACGTTAACGAAAACCAACGTACATATAGACAATAGTGCAGTGCGTTAAGTTCAATGAAGACGAGTATTAGACAAAAGTGAAGTGCTGTAGCCAAAGACGAGCTAAATTATTATCAACAACAAGAAACAGGCGAAGGAAGAGCCAATTATGAGTTAATACGCAACGACGAAGATTGAACAGGGATGTGCCAAAATATCATCAACAACAAGAAACAGGCGAAGGAAGAGCTGATTATGAACGACGAAGATTGGCCAAGGAAGAGTCAAATTGTCATCAACACCCGTGGATTTTGGAGATCGGTGCGCTATGACCCAGCGCTATAGACGACGTTGCTGATGATGTGCTGTACACTGCGAGCGGTAAATTAAGGTACTGTGAATCTTGAAATGTAAATAGTGGATCCAACCTTGAATTGATTACTAGATTATATACCCAAACTAAAAATCATGTGCGATTTCAAGTGTAATGGACATAATAGAATGTAATTTAGCTCAATTAAAAATTATTCAAACGAATTTTAGAAAAGCTCCTAATCGGAAATATCGCAGAAGTACACTACTGAATAAACTTGCGGAAGTTCAAACTCTTAGAAATAATATAAATAATGAATTAATCGCCATTGAAAACACTATTGCTATTGGAACATTTGATCAAATTAGAAAAATAGAAAGGTCGATAACTGGGGAATTGCAGCTTACTATTGAACATATATTGAATACTATTAGCTAACCTGGGTGATAAACCTGATATAACATTAAAAAGCTTAGGAAAACTTATTGTCATTAGTTATCGGTTAACCAAATCTGCAAAAATGGCAACGCTTATAGAAACAGTCAAGACTGTAACCGCACTTTTGCCTACGTACGATGGCACACCTAGTAAACTGAGAAATTTTTTGGACGCACTTGAAGTCGTCAAACAGATTGCCACAAAAGCAGATCAATTACCGACGGTAATTAACATTGTTTTAACAAAATTGGAAGGGCGAGCAAGACATGCTTTCCCGGCAGCACCTGCAACTATTGATGCAATCATCACCAAACTAAAAGAGGTGTCGTCACCGACTCCTCCCGAGACTATCATTGCCAAATTGTCCTCTTGTAATCAGAGAAATAATATCGCTGCATACACTAAGGAAGTAGAAGAACTAACAATGCAACTTGAAGCGGCGTATATAGCGAAAGAAATTCCTACGGCCGTAGCTCAATCAATGGCTACGAAAGAAGGAATTAAATACTTAACTGCGGGACTGAAAGACGAAAAAACTTCCATCATTATTAAAGCGGGCCAGTTTAAATCAATTACAGAAGCAATTAACAAAACTCTTGAAGAGTCTCCTCAGAGCTCAAATGTGGTAACAGTACAGTATGCAAGAAGCCACCCTAGACAATATCAGTCTAGATGGCAAGCATCTGGAAATCAACAGTCCAATCGATTCCATAATTCAAACTACCGTGGTGGACGCTATAATTATCGCACCCAAAATAATCAGCGCTACCATGATCGCCCACAAAATAGTGAAAACCGTGAAAATCGAGATGGCAGAAACGAAAATTTTAACACTCATCGGCGGTATGGTAATAATCAATCTCGTGGGAGCAGAGGTCGAGGTGGACCTCCTCCTCAACGAAACGTGTATGTTTCGGAAAACGGCAGAGGGCCTTCGGAAAATCCCCAAGCCGAGGCACGACAAAGCAACAGGGAGACAACAATTCCAAACAGGGAGAAAATGTGGTTAACTGTGACTTAAATCACTCCAATTTCGTTCAACTTAGACTAGATATGTGTGAGAAACCTGTAAATTTAACTGTAGACACTGGTGCGGATGTGTCCATAATTAAAGAAAATTTGTTAAATGAATTCAAAAAAATATATATTAAACAAAAGTGCACCATTAAAGGGGTGACCGATGGGAAAATTGAAACTATCGGAAGCACGCCCACGAACATAATAATTGATAACACTTCCATACCACATAACTTCCAAGTTGTTACAAAACATTTCCCGATTCAAACAGATGGTATACTTGGAAGGGATTTCTTAGCCAAGCATGGATGCAATATTTGTTTGAAAACTTGGCTTATAACATTTGAAATTGGTCGAAAAAGATTTGAAGTACCAATAGAAGATAAATTTAATGGTAATATAGTTATTCCTCCAAGGTGTCAAGTCATCAAAAAGTTAAAATTATCCCACGTAAAGGAAGACAGTGTAATTCTGTCCAAGCAAATCAGACCAGGAGTGTTCTGCGCCAATACCATAGTTGGTCCTGAGGCACAATATGTAAAATTTGTAAATGTTAATAATAAAGCCGAAGTAATTCCACATAATTTTGACGTTTTGAAAATTGTACCAATCAGAAATTACTCCACATTACCGCTAGATAAACATGAAAATAATGACAACGATAGGGTTCAACAGTTAATGAATGAACTTAATTTACAAAGCTCATTGCCAGAAGTCAAGCGGAAGCTGGGAGACTTATGCGCAAAATTTAATGATATCTTCGCATTGAAAAATGACACACTAACAGCGAATAACTTTTATAAACAAAAAATTCATTTGGAGAAAAGTAATCCAGTTTATATAAAAATTATAGATTACCGGAGGTTCACAGGCAAGAAATAAATAACCAAGTGAACAAAATGCTTCATGATAAAATTATTCAACCATCCATTTCACCTTTTAATTCACCAATTCTTTTGGTGCCCAAAAATCCAACACTGACGAAAAGAAATGGCGATTAGTCGTTGATTTTCGTCAGCTCAATAAACAAATAATACCGGATAAATTCCCACTTCCACGCATTGACGAAATCCTAGACCACATTGGACGAGCAAAATATTTTACTACTTTGGATTTAATGTCCGGGTTTCATCAAATTGAGCTCGACAATAAGTCAAAACGATATACAGCCTTCTCCAGTCCTGATGGACATTACGAGTTCAATCGCCTACCATTCGGATTGAACATATCACCTAACAGCTTCCAGAGGATGATGACGATTGCGCTCAGTGGACTACCACCAGAGTGCGCGTTTCTTACATTGACGATATCATTGTCATGGGTTGTTCCGTCAGTCATCACCTTAAAAACCTGGAATGCGTGTTTACCAAACTACGAGAACATAACTTGAAACTTAATCCCTCGAAATGTGTCTTCTTTGCATCAGACGTTACGTATTTGGGTCATCATATTTCTGAAAAAGGCATCCAACCAGATAGGTCGAAATTCTCCGCAATAGAAAATTATCCCACACCGAAAGATGCAGACGAAGTTCGTCGATTTGTCGCGTTCTGTAACTATTACAGACGATTTATTCAAAATTTTGCAGAGATTGCCTACCCTTTGAACAAACTATTACGGAAAAATGTAAAATTTGATTGGACCTCAGAATGCCAACTTGCATTCGATTCTCTGAAAAGAAATTAGTATCACCTACCATACTACAATTTCCTAATTTTAAAGAACATTTTACCCTGATAACCGACGCTTCGAAAATTGCATGTGGTGCAGTCCTTACTCAAAAGTATGATAATATTGACTTACCAATTGCGTTTGCGAGCAAAGCATTCACAAAAGGTGAAGCCAATAAATCAACTATTGAGCAAGAGCTCACTGCAATTCACTGGGCTATCACTCATTTTCGTCCCTATCTTTACGGTCGTAAATTTACTGTGAAAACAGACCATAGGCCGTTAGTATATTTGTTTTCAATGAAAAACCCTTCTTCTAAATTAACCAGAATGAGAGTAGATCTCGAAGAGTTTGATTTCGATGTACAATATGTGCCTGGAAAGACAAACTTTGGAGCTGATGCTCTGTCTAGAATCAAAGTTGATACCGAAGTCTTGAAAGACATGTCTGTTCTTATGGTACAAACAAGAGCAGCAGCAAAGAAAAATGAAAATAATACCGATAATGACATACAAGTGAATTCCGGCAATGAAGAGACTGATCACCTCAACATCCGAGAGTCACTCAACTACTATGAAACATACCACCTTCCTAAATTAGTCATTGAGCGCTCAGCCACACGAGATGGCATTTTAATCAACATAATGGATAAAAGCTATAAAAGGGAGTTGACTCAAGCGTCAATCATCCACACAAAGCTATCCGAAGTAAATGAGAATCTAAGTAAAATCGTGAAACAAATTGAAGCAATTGCAAATAAGCTGAAGGTAAAGTTGTTAGCTCTAGCGTTGACTAACGAAATCTTCCGAATAACTGATATTCAAACTTTCAAGCAAGCTTGTAACAACGAATTGAAGAATTTAAACATCTTGATTTATCAACCACCACAGTTGGTTGTTAACAAAGATGAAATAGAAAACATAATTAAATCATATCATAATACGTGTATTGGAGGCCATGTTGGTTCAAACAGACTTTATCAAAAGTTAAGGTGCCAATACACATGGAAAAATATGAAGAAATCTATTTTGATTTTGTCAAAACATGTTCAAGTTGTCAGAAAAACAAACACACAGTTAAAACAAACGAAAATTTTGTCCTAACACCCACACCGCATAAACCTTTCGATTCAATTGCCATGGATACAATTGGACCATTTACAAAAATCTAATACAGGAAATAGGTATGCACTTACAATACAATGCGACCTATCCAAATATATAATCATCAAGGCAATACCAAATAAACAAGCAGAAACTTTAGCTAAAGCGTTTGTGGAAAGTTTCGTTTTGATATATGGAACACCTTCAATCATTAGAACGGATCAAGGTACCGAGTATAAACCGAAATTTTTGACAAAATCGCTGAACTATTACATATGAAGCAATCTTTCTCAACACCTTACCACCCACAGACTATTGGAAGTCTTGAAAGGAATCACCGTTGCCTGAATGAATATATAAGACAGTTTGTCAATGAATCACATAGTGATTGGGATGAATGGTTACCTTATTATTCATTTTGCTACAACACGACTCCACGTCCAGATTTTCAATACACTCCATTTGAACTAATTTTCGGTCATCAAGCAGTTCTTCCTCAAAATCTAATTGATCCAAAAGCAATAGAACCAATTTATAATTTAGATCAGTATCAGTTTGAACTTAAACAAAAATTGCAAGCAGCTAGAATTAAAACCAAATATTTAATAGAAAAGGAGAAAAATAAACGAATTCAAAAGCAAGGCATGAATAGTAACCCCATCGAAATTCAAGTAAATGATAAGGTAATGATTACAAATGAAAACCGAAATAAATTAGATGCAGTTTACAAAGGACCATATACAGTGGTTCAAATAAATCATCCAAACGTTAAAATCAAAAATGAAAAATCAGATATACAAGAAGTTCATAAAATAGATTAATTAAACTTCACTAAAAATAATATCAAAACAGGAAAAATGTTAAAAAAATATAATAGTTATAGCAATGTTATCTCAAATTCAAGCCAGCAACTTTTATCGGAACGCTCTGGGCATTCCTTCTCAAAGGGGATGGTGTAGCATCCCTTACATCTTTCGCCTTATTCAAATCTGTTTCACATTAACATCTTGAAATTCAATCCTAGAGAACGAAGCCTTAAATTTATAGTTTACATTCCGTTCTCAGTAGGTCATAAAATTCCATTACAAGGTCGCCTCGAACCTTTCTCTTGTTTACACACTTTTGCCTGTTGAATAAGCACAACTGTTTTTAGCCTTCCGCATGGGCGCAGCTATGCTTACGCTGCAGGGTCATATGGTTGTAATTAAATTGTTTTTGGAAACATCGCTGGTGGCTTGAGTTTGGTCAAGCATGAGCAAGTAGCCTTTAAGATATATGGTAAGCGAAATACACGAGCAGTCGAATACTGAAGCTGAAACAGAGAACGTGACATGTTATGCTATCATCCGAACTCCAAACTTTAGTATAAGATCAATGTAATCGGTTTTGCAAACAAACGATGCCCTCTTCAAGGGTCCCTTTACCAAATTTTCCATTTTACACTCATCCATATTCCTTTTTATTAACTTCCATTTCCGTCAGGTTCGTGATGAGAAAAGCTGTGAAGGCGATGGCACAAATCTCCGGACGTTCTGATACCTGATGATCTGAATCAGACGGATCTAAGTCACACCCCCCCCCCCGAAATTTATAAAAAATCAACGCTTTGTCGATTTTTACTAAATTCTAAAACATTCTGAATAAAAAAAATCAGTCATCATTCAAATTAATCTTTAGACTAAAAACTTACATAATACAACGGACTTAGTAAACCTGATGATTTATTTGCTTATGGCATGTTCTGTGATGAAAAGGGATAGTGGAAATACGCGGCGAAATTTTCTAAATTTTGCGGTTATCCAATTCCAAACACCTGAAAATTCGCGGCAATTTCGCGGTTACCTAATTTTTTCAAATATATAGGAAACATCCCGAATAAAAAATATTATAGAAAAACAATACAATGTATTGTAACATCACTATAAAACACAATAAATTTACAATAAATTTGAATGTAGATGAAATAATAGAAATACATTAGAATGCATTGTTATGAACCATTCATTAAATTGTAAATGAAGTTTTCGCATTAGAACGTACGGGTTGTTAAGTATCGTAACTATACAAAATTTGATATTTTTTCATACACTTTTTTTGTCAAACAATAGAGTGTATCGTAAATATATTGTTGAAATACCGGAAGGAAACCGTTCAAATTACATTAGGTTGAATTGTATTTTTATAGTAAAACAATACTAAACACTATATTGGATTTCTTAATTATGACAGCTTTACCGGTCAAAAATGAAGGTTTAAGAAAAATAATGCATATTTGCGGCAATAGGATAAATATTGTTATATTGCTAATATGCAATTTAAACAAAATTTTCAGAAGTTATCAATGATTAAAATTTATGCACTAACATGTTCTAAAAACAATTGGAAACATTGTTACATTAGAGAACAATGTTAATATATTATATCCACGGTGTTGATACAATATTGACAACTATCGAGAAACAATATATCCTATTGTATACCGTAGAGCATATGGTTATTCAATTGTTTACACTGTTGAGCCTATGGTACACTTTTATCCGGGATAATAATATAGAGTCCACTTTTTAATCAAACGTTACGACAAGTTTGCGGACTGATTTGTTGGGGGCACATTCCGCAATTTGATCGAACACTTCATCAACAGAAGCTTGCAGGGGATCCAGTAATTGGGCCGGTCATAGAACCTTAACACTCAATTTGCAGAATCATGAGGTGATCGTTAAGTAGTATTGCTTCATCTTATTCGACAGACCGATGAATGCTTTTCATTGCCATCGAGATAGTCTCTTGTGCTTGAATTTGTTTTATTACCGACTTTGCGGAAACAATGGTTTTGGCGATCAGAGAAGGTCCCACGAAATATTTTAAATTATTATTGAAGGCAACCTACTTTAATTAAAATTTCAAACTCTAGAACGCTATCTTTGAAATTCAAAATAAAACGTCGTATCCTATCAAATGTACAGGGTGTTCAATAAGTTCGAATACACTTTCGAAAAATGTTTCAAAATTGAGATTAAATTAATTCTTTTCCCGGTTCCATTTCATCAAAAGTATTGTTTATAAGGAACGTTTGAAACATTTCTTTTGGAATGACCTCTATTTTGTACTTCTTTACGGGCTTCTAACGTTTCTAAAACCCATCGCAAGCGGCACGAAAGGTCTTCATGGGCATTTCGTTCCAGATTTCGAGAGTTGCGTCTTAAACTGGTCCCCATATTAGGCTTAAATCGCATTTTCCGTGTATAAAGGAGTATCGTCCTATTGAAATACGTAGGGCTCATCTCCGTATTGGCACCGGACCACTGGAAGTACCAACCGTCCCCAAAACCTAGTTTTGTAGTACGCCGCAATGATTTTGATTTTCAAAAGCGGCCCCAATACATTTTCAACGCTCGTCATAACCAAGCCACAAGTGACAGAATGTAATCACCAACTACATCCGTTCGCGTATATATTAGGGTGGTTAAAAAAAATCGATTATGCTCCACAGCGCTCATCTGATGTTCTGATCATGTTCTGAGTGTGAGTGTGTCAGAATAAAATGGGAAAATTTATCCCCAGTTTATACATACTCCTTACCACTATTTTTGTGTATCAGTTATTATCCCAGAAGGGCCATCCAAAACAGGGTTGAAATAAACATTATGGTTCCGAAGGTCTCTCAGTGATCGGCAAAAATCCAGACCAATCAAATGAATTGTTGATGTAAAAATTAAGATATATTTTTTTCACCAATCCACAACGCAGAAAATTGTGTCTTTTACACCATAACTCAATTTCCCAATGGTAAATTATATCGTATCCTCAAATTGCTAGTTAAATAACCAAACAATACGCAATTCATCAACGTTCACTTAGTGTTCAATACAAACTAACCACTTAGGGTGAAACATAATATCTAGCTTATGTTCCTACATCATCGCCGAACGCTACCAAATCAAAGCTCTCAATGGGCCCCGTGCGTATATGGTGTGTGAGCATTTCCTCAAAATGTAACACATCATCCGAGCGGAGTGCGTCCCAAACAACCAGGAGAAACAAAAACAGATCGCTTGGCTGCCGGCACCGAGCGTAGAAAAAAGAACTCCCTCAAACGTCAAAGTCCACTTTTAAGTGTTACTTGGAAATGCACAGAAATTAACTCCCACTTATGATACTCGAGTATTTAAGTCGAAAATGAGATGCTCTCGTCCGTTCGACCATCATCGTTCTCCTCTCCGCAGACGACGACGCCGTTGACGACGTGGCGATTGTTCCCACCTTTCTGGGACGCGGGATTCGGTATTCTGTTTCCCGGGAAGATGGGCGAAAAAACTACCGTCGAGCGTGATGTTCCCCTCTTCTGGCGCTACTCGGCAACGTGGCCACCAACTCTCGACTGCCAGGTTTTATTCTAGTCTTGCTCTAGTGGGTAAAAAGCGTGATGAAAACGTCAATCACACTCCAATTCTCTATCCTTGGCTGCACGTTGCTAAAGCGTTCCTCATCTCTTCATCTGCGGTTGGTTTGGTTGGGTTCAGTTGGGATTCTGCCTCATGGTGCTCGACATTGACTTTTGACTTTGCACATTTAGCCGACATGCCGCGACGACCGATGACGGTGGGATAATTCCGGAGAAAATTGTATGAGTCTTCTTTTTCGGGTCACACTGGTGGCAGACGGTGGAGCAGACAAGGTATCAGGAGCCACGTATTGTACGCACGGAGGCTGATCTGATCGCTGGCAGCTGGAACAACGGGCCTGCATGGGTGGCATTTTCCGAACACACATATTGAGACGAATAGCGCGCTGGAGCTCTGGGAGGCATCCTCTTAAATTTTCAATGGAACCGCAATTGCTGGCTCCGTGCTTTACAGCGGGTATTCGTGTCGAGTTTGGTGGAAGACGAGCGAAGTGTAAAATAGAATAATTGCTCATTAATAAGGGAGCTATTTTGGGTATCTCGGCATTCCGGCGTTTATTTTGAAGCAAATTATGGAAATTAGGATGAATAAATTTGAGAATAAAGACGTAGTGTTTAAAAAAGAAATACCTTTCTATCATCGAATCTCTTTAAACTATTTTCATTGATGGAAGCTGTTTAATGGAAGTGACAAATATTGTTCAAAGGAGCGTGAATCAGCGTCACTAAGAATTGCACCCTGTTTCTAAAACGCTCTAACCGATCGATCAGATTTGGGTTTGGTCAATCGAAAGTTAAACTTACAAAATCACCTAATATTGATTGTTTCGATAACATCTTCCGGAGATGAGTGTTTCCGATAAATATTTACCTAAATCGATAAGCAACACTTTGCTGCCCACTAGAGAGGACCACTTGCGCGTGTATCTGTCTTGTATCTCAATCACTTGAACATGCCTCCCTCGTTCAGGCGATAAGTGCACCCACCACAAGTACCAGCCGGAATCCTTCCCTCCAGTCAGTGGTGCAATCGGATCGGAAGGGAAAGACCGGTCATAAGAAGGCTTTGAGCCTTCTGTATCGCAGTTCTTGGCACTCTTTTCACTCGCCAGACGGTCCGTGGCGAAAATGATCGAATAGGCTAGGGACGACACGCATCTTCTTCACCAGTTGTTACATTTTTGTTTCCGATCCCTGCGAACCGATAGGAGGAGGATGTTAAACGGTTTACCTACCACCGCGGACCGAGGAGGGGTGGAAACAGCTCGGAGCTTCTGTAGTGAGTCGGGGCAAAGGGACGAAACAAGGGCTTTGTATGCTGACACGCGTTTTTTCGACTATGATGTGATCCAGCGATGGTAATCATTAAGGTTAAATGTACCATCAACTTGTTGTTCGCATTTATTATGCAGGAGGGTGCCTCGACATACTGGTAGCAGCTACTGTTGTTTATTTATTAATTATGTTTGTCTAGGAAGTGATTAGCGAGCAACACTTGCAACTTTATAGGCGTTGAAAGCGGAGCGACAAAAAGCTATCTACTTGAGGATACACGACTGCAAATAAACTGAAATACTAAATGATAACAAATCATCAAATTAATTCAAAGGGATAATACTTATGAAGAATGGATTTGTAAAAATCTTATCTTGTTATCAGAGCCTGAAAATTTAATCTTTATAAAGCATGTTCGATTGTTGACCAATATCGCATGATCATTCAAAATATAAAATGTGCACCTACCGTTGAAAATCGTAGTCAAATCTATGTGGTAGGTTTAATTTGTTTTAAATGTGTTTAAAATTACAGTAATAAAGGTGTTGCATCACAGCAGAAACGCTTTAGAAAATTACTCATAGCAAAAAGTCTCCTTTTCTTATGTATGGCCTTGAATAGGGTCAATTACCTAATCATGCATCTTTCTAATCACTAACACAACAGCAGCCAACCATTAGTACGAAACTTATAAGAAAATAAAACGTAAGTGCTGCTGCTGGTCGATCACACGGTGATCTCCCGCTGAACTGTAGCAGACGCCGTCGTTCAACTACTCTGACGAACACCATCAAGCCTGGTGGGAATCAGTGACGACCACTATCGGCGTCTTCATGCCTGAGCTGATGTGTCTGCTCCCCGCGAAAGCTTGTTCGAACTGAGGATTGGAGCCAAACCTGCAAGTGACTCGGGTTTGATGTCTGTGATTGCGACGCATGCACGGAATTGGTTGATCTAGCTAGTTCCACACTTTTGAATAACTATCGATGATTATTAATTGAAAATCAATGTGAATCATTTGTTTGAGAAACTGAATATATCCATTTTACACAATTTCGAGAAAACAACAAAAACTGTTTTTGAACAAATTGGCACCGAATCTTTCGATTTCTTCGATACAGATCAATAGTTTTTGGCAAAACTCAAAACCCTGGGGCAATTTCAGTATGAAAACTGTAAACAGTACTCCATAATTGCTCTTTAAAATGCGTGCACTTATGTATTTTCTCAAACAAACGAAAACAATTTCATACATTCATGAACAAACATTTTGTTTTCGTGTTTTTTTTGCCAGAAAACGTATTTTTGGACGAGGATTCAGAATATATAAAAATCTCAATTTGGCCATTAATGTTACATAGGCAGTTTCTCAAACAAACGGTTCATGTTTGTAGAAGACTATCTAGAAGCGATAAATCTTCCTTGGTCGAATGGTTAAGAAAAATTGAAAATCCATTGAGAAACGAGACAATGAGTGAGTTTTTTTTTCAAGCACATACATACACAGACAAACATCAATCAATGGGTGCATGTTGATCGTGTTTCTGCTCTGTGTGCAGGTAGTTAGTTCCTACTGCTTTATGCGGCTGAGTAATATATAGTTCAAATCATTGTGTAAAAAAAACTGGCACGGTCCATCACTTATCAGAGTGAATTCAGACACAACGATGCCTAACGACTAACTAATAATCCTTTCTGTGTTTTTTGTGGAGACGCAGAGGTAAACACGGTCTTAAAATTAGTAAAACACCACCTACTAATATTCCTTCCCTCCTCCTAAGTCCTAATTGACTGTTTGCGCTCAAACTATCGGCTTCATCAAGCTATTGTGCGCGCGGAAAGGAAACAATATCAAAGGCCCATTGTTGCATTCACCAGCGGCAAAGATGAGAAGCAGTACGCGCCACAGCCACTTCACAACACTGTGAGCCTAGATTTGTTAATTGTTTCTCTGTTCTCTGATTGTTGGTTCTGCCTATAAAAGGCAAATCTTGTTCGTACTTTTTGTATAGCGTTTGTCGATCCCCACACTTTATTATCCCTCCTCTTTCAAGTTTTAGCTCCTGTAATGAAATTGTATTAAAATTGCATTGAGACATTTCTCACAATATATTACAGTACTCCTGTACATAATATGTGCATCCAAAGTTCATTTAAATGCTTTTTTAACAGAATTTGATTCTCTTTGAACAAATTTTCAAAAATGTTTTTAGTTTCTTAAGACGACGGAAATAATAAATTTTTAATAATTCATAAAATGGTCCTCATCCATTCACAATTTCAACACAGATCCAATAAATCAATCTATTAGTCTGCAAGGCACTGATTGAAAAATTTAACCATAACAATAAATCGCCGCTTGGGGCTGGGAAATTAAATGGAATTGAAGTCCTTCATGCTCTGGATTCGTCGTTTGCTGTCCACGTCGTTGTTGGCTGGTCTGGCAGCAGCCGTCTGGACGGTTGGCAAATTGGCAAATCGGAGATCCCAATTCGGTTGCCAATCTCGTTGTGCTTTCTGTGTGACCCAAAACCCAGCCATCATCAGCCAGCAGGGTTCCCCATATGCGTCACGTGGTTGACATCGAATTCAGTGCGAAGAGACAGAAGAAATGGGTAGCGGAGAGAATAACAATTCGAGCGATCCACTTTTAGAGGGATATGATGTTTAACAAATAATTGGAAACTTCGGTCAGTTTCTCCATGTTGAACATATAATGTGAAGTGATCCAAATTATCTCAATTCCAATTTCTCTTAAATTCTCAAAATAATGTTGCAATTTCATATTAAAGGTAATAAGTATGAGCTGAAAACCAAAAAAATCGGAGCGATTTCAATGCCCTTCTTATGTTTAGCTTGTGAATTCAAAACGCCAGAAACAGCAATGTGCCGAGGAGATGAGAAAATTCGATTAATTTATCAGTGGGTGGTTTGAAAAAGCGGCGACAGTTTTCATTCGCTTTTCAATTTACCGCCGTGCTCACAGTGTGTTTCCTGTACCTACTTCCCGGGAGATGCCCTTTTTTGGGCCAACCATGCGAGGCAAACACAATTATAAATCTTTTTGTCTCTTTCTGCTGCTCCTCCTGGTGGTGGTGGTGGTGATACCATGGCTTGGGATCCAGGATTTCGGGAAAACAGAACGGAGATTTATTGAATGCCACAGTCGTGTCAGTTTGGCCAGAAGAAAGCTCTTCTTTTCGTCGTCACGGATTTTTTTTGGCAATTTTTCAATTTCATTCACATTCTCACACCGACCGTTCAAAATCCGGTGGAAGAAAAGAAGTTTCAAAACAGGAAAATTGAATTTTCACGCATGATGGAACATTTTCTAAACATGGGCGGTCATAGAGAAGATATTTAGCGACCGTCAAATGAATAGGGAGTTTCAACACGTCTGGCGTAAAATGAACTAGTTTAGTATTTTTGAAACTTACAACAAAAATTCCGCACAGCCTTGTTATAATCATATCCTAGTAACGTTGGAAGTTATATTATAGCTTATTTTTTGGTGGTTTAGTCAAAATGTCTCTTAATTGAATCATATTACTTAATTCTTTACGTAGTCTATAATCAGAAAAATATATATCGCGTAACGTGTCCAAACAGCAACTCAAAAAACACTTAACAAGACTAATTTAAATACAAATGATGTTCGGAGCAACAACCGTAAGCCTGCCGGCCAACTTCTCATACCGCACGCCCACACGCAATCCCAACGGACATCATCGAGCCCGGCATACATTTTCACGCCCGATTTACGAGCCAAGTGAAAATAATTCCCACAGTTGCAGAAAAATGAAACAAATTTGTAAAATTAATTTAATACCTCAGAGAGTTCGACTGGCATTGTTCGGCCGAACAAGGATGAGGATGTAGCGCGGTATCAAAATAACAAACCCAAACTGAACAGGGGGAAAGCGAGATGCTACTCTACTTGGTATTCATTGCTATCTGGCCGAATCCCAGAGCGAGGCTTGATCATATGTTATTCATTTTCGTTAGCATCGTGGTTGAATTTTCTCACATTTACGGACCATTATGAGATAGTCATTTGCTACGCTTCGTATCCGCAGATGAAACGAAAAAAAGTAGGGGATGCTCTGTGCGTTATGTGACAGGTTGACAATTCGTCACATTAAAGAAGATATTCTCGTTAAAAGTTGTTTGAGTAAGGTAATTACATACAATCTTTATGTAGATGTTTTATTTAGCTAACAAAAGGAAAATTTTTCGGGAATGTATTCATAGTTTAATATGAAATTGATCACTGAGATCTTGAGATTTCGGTCCAGAATTGCGACCATGGGGTTTTTTCAGCCGTGTTTCTTCCTCATTTTCTTCTAGTGATTATAAGCTTATTGCCAGAAATTTCCCACATTTGTCATTGCTTTTTTTTTGTGGAACATTTTTATTTTTTACTATTTTTTAAAAGTTCCGTAATCAAAATTTCACTCATAGACTAGTTTATCTCTCATGGTAGACGCGGGTATGGCTAGTATGCAACCGGCTAGTATTCGCTGTCCGTGTCCGTTAGCCATATCGACTACTGTTCAATATCTCCCTTTATTTTTTATTTACGGCTGTTAAAAGCTGTTCCAATCTCGTTTGCAGATCTACTCCAGGCGTCAATTTGGTGACGTATGACCGGATCGACCTGTGGTGATCCCGGTAGCCACAATGTTCGAGAACTCAATGGAAGACTGTATCTTGAACCGAGTCTTTCTTTATTCCTTGTTTCATTGGTTGTCGAGTAGATTGTAGGGTAGAAGCTTACAGAATCGGAGATGACGCAGATTGTATTAAATGATAAAGCATGAAAAAAGGCAGCGCATCAGGTGACTAAAAAACAGAGCACCAATCGGGAAATCGGTAGAAAAATCCATTATTGCTTTCAGCAACGACGAAGTCGATTTTACTCATAACATTAGAACCTTTGTGTACTGATGATGGTAGTTACGGTACTCCTATCTAACTCACATTCACTCACTTACGCACGGGTCCTCAGTGCGCCTAGGGATACATAAGGCCATCGTAAAAAAATCTCTATCCTGGGGGACTGCTCACTTTGATATGGGTCCAGGTCAGATTCCTATCGACTGCTAAGTCTTCGTCACTACCAGCTTCTTGGTTAGCATACCGGAAGCGGATATTAGTCCAAAGCTTGCTTGCATATGTCGAATGTCTGTTGATGTCAGCTTTCGATTGTAGATGAAGCTCAGTATTCGAGATCCAGTCTTAAGTCCCCCAAAGGCGAATTATAAATGGTATTTAGTTGATGAACAGAGATGACATGTTAGGGTTGGATATTCGGAATTTGATGCGTCGACAAACTTATTGAATCTCCATATGTTTCGTAAACTTTCAAAAGCAGGCCTAGTCATTTTGATACGCGTCTATTCCTGGAACGCCTTTTGACCTTAAAAGTCGACCATTAAAAGTCGTGGTGCCCCAAATATTGCAGAAGTTTATGTAACATTCATCTGGAAAGCATGGTATCAGCCTTGAGCACATTTACTGATATGCGATCGATCCTGGAAGCCTTGAATTTTATGCATCAGATGGCTGATTCAATCTCCTGCAGTGATAAGGCTTCGAAGTTGACACGGGTAATGCGTCGCACCCTTGTCGGCTCATACCGAGATTTTGTCAGATTACCGTCAAAACTTGGAGAAGTTGTGAAACTAACGTTTCAGCAGATCAGTTCGGTCGATGAGTAGCTGACCTGAAACGTCTGTCAGTAGTATTCTCCGATTAATTCCTGCTCCACTCAGGCGTCGCGAGATATCGTAGAGGAGGCGAATATCACTAGTTATTGCGGTGTTTCATTTTCAGCCGCTGGATGCCAGATCAGACGTTGTCAGACGCTAACAGCTGTCAGAAATATGAACACATTAAAATGGAACCGTTTCCGACTGTTTCCGGAAAAAATACGACGAAACGTCCGGAAGGCACGGCATTTAAATTGTCCCAGTGGCCCAAATGTATGCTAGAAAGTTCTATCGAAAGTAGAATCGAAACCAAGGTACGTCCTGGTGAACATGTGAAGGCGGATACACAAGAATTTTGGAGTCACTTTGCTCACGCTTGCCATTCTTGAGGAAACATGACAGTAGAATGAGGACAAATTCACCATTCTTGGCTTGGCAGGACAACTTCAAGTGTGACAAAGTCCCTAGTAACACAATTCAAACCGATTTGGTTGCACGAACTCAAATGTGACTTGCTCTGGATAAATATGAGTCATAAACTGATCTTTGACATGTGCGTTGTTCAGGATGTGCCAGTTCTACAAGTCTACAAAGAAAAGTAAATATATACAGAAGTACTTCCTGCGTAACGAAAGCAAGACGCTGTTTTAAAATTCCGTCACTATACGCAGCAGTTTTTTTTTGTCAAAAACTTTCGACCCTTCTAACTCACCAGAACTTTGCCCGATTGAAACACATGAGCTGACTTTGAGCAAACGGTGAGTAGACGTATCAAGAGAAGGCGGATTACCATTGCATTGGCCAAAACTAGTAAGTGGTGTCAAAGACAAGGCGCGGGCATTCGTTTCTAAAAAGGCTACCAGCAGCACGAATGCGCTGGTAGCCTTTTTAAACGAAAAACCATTGCATTGGTGGGGGTCGTCGGCGGCGTGGTTGCTGCAGATCATTCAACTTCAACGAACCAGCATTCTATGTGAAAGGGTTTATTACAAAAATGGCGTCTGTTGCGACCCCGCGCCACCAGTGGCGATGCTGAAAATTTATTCCAAATTGTGGCGTCTTACTTAGAGGGTAGCCGTGGGACAAAAACTGCGTTGAGGACTTTTTCCGTCCCATAATTGGTAGGGAGAGCCTTCACTCCGCTACCAATGACAACGGCCTACGGCTAGTAAATTTCGCTGCTGCTAGAGGGATGGCCATCAGTAGCACCTACTTTGCACGAAAGAATATCCGAAAGCACACCTGGAGACACCCAAATGGTGAAACTCGCAACCAGATAGACATGTTCTCGTGGATTGGAGCCATTTCTCGGATGTTATCGATGTGCGGACATTCAGAGGTTCGAACATTGACTCTGATCACTACCTCGTTGTTAGTAAAATTCGAACACGGTTGTTAACTGTTGTCAACTGTATCGAAGGGAAGATCACAGCGAATGATGCGTTACAATATCCAGCGATTGTCGGCGAAGGAGTATCGGCTGAGTACCGCCAGAAGCTCGACGAACGGATAAGTGCAATCAACGTTAGCGACAACATCAATAATCTATGGAAGTCGATCCATGGAGCGGAGAGCACAACAGCATGAGAAGGGGTAGGCGCTGTACAGAGGTGACCCAGGACGGGTTGATTCGATGTGGAGTGTCAGAGAGTGACAGACGAGAAGAACGTTGCCAGAAGCCGGATGTTGGTGTCGGGTACCCGATCGAATAGAAAAACGAACCCACCGCAGGAAGAAGGAAGAGTATGAAGAACAAGTGATTAGCGAGGCGCAGGAAAAAATGGAGCAGAATGATATGCGGAGGTTTTATGAGACTGCAATGGCGTACGGAGAAAGACAGCGCCATCTCCCATCATGTGCAACGACCAACAAGGGAATTGGCTGACAGATAAAACCGAAGTAGCAGCCAGGTGGAAGCAACACTTCGAGACTTTGTTGAATAGTGGAAGTGGCGGTGTATAGGTGAACAGAATAAATATTAGCAACGATGGACATGCTGTGGAGTCGCTTACACTAGATGAGATTAAAAAAGCTATTAAAGAGCTGAAAAACAATAAGGCTGCGGGGAAGGACCAGCTCCCGGCTGAACTTCTGAAAGATGGAAGTGAGCAGCTTTATGAAGTTCTGCACCATATTATGTCAAAAATATGGGAAGGAGAGGAAATGCCTGCTAGCTGGTTGAACAGCCTCATTTACCCTCTCTTTAAGAAAGGGTACAGACTGGAGTGCGCCAATTACTGAGAAATAACCCTCCTTAACTCGGCGTACAAAATTATGTCCCGTATTCTTTTCAACAGATTGGGACTCATTGAAGAGTCCTTCGTCGGCGAATACCAAGCAGGTTTTCGTGAGGGCCAATCAACGACGGTTCAAATATTTACCCTGAGACAAATCCTTGATATGATATATGGCAAATTAAGCTAGAACATGGTTTTCCGACGAAACTGATACGGCTGATTCGTTTAACGTTGGACGGATTGAAATCAAGTGTAAGGATTGCGGATGAAATATCGACGTCATTTGTTACCTTAGATGCATTAAAGCATGGTGATGCACTCTCGAATCTACTGTTCAGTATAGCGCTCGAAGGAGCGATTAGGAGAGCTGGTGTGCAAATTTGGTGGGATTTGCGGACGATATCGATATTATCGGGATTGATCGCCATGCCGTAGAAGAGGCTTTTGTGCCTTTTAAGAGGGAGACAGCGAGGATTGGGCTCACTCTCAATACCAGCAAAACGAAGTACATGGTCACTGGCAATCAACGTGGGTTCATTAGTGGTGGTGGTAGCGAAATGGTAGCTAGTTGGTGAAAAATTTGAAGTCGTAGAAGAATTTGTGTATCTCGGAACATAAGTGACGTGCGATACTGATGTTACCCACGAGGTGAAAATGCGTATTGGAGCTGCAAATTGAGGCTTATTACGGACTACCCCTAGTAACATTTTGGATTTAACCTGGTTTTATAACAGTCTTTTAGAGTAAATTATGCTCTTCAAGAGCATTATTAAACTTAAAATGTTACTTGGGACGTAACCAGCTTAAGTCCCGTAGTCTGCAAACGAAAACAAAACTCGCGTTGTATACTACTCTTATTCTTCCGGAGGCTTTATACGGTCATGAAACATGGACGTTAAAGGAGGCTGATCGGAGAGCTTTCGGAGTGTTTGAGCGTAAGGTGGTGCGGACAATACTCGGCGGTAAACAGGAGAACGGTATCTGGCGGCGTCGCATTATTTGGAAGCGATTGGCCCAGGATCGAGTCCAGTGGAGAAGAATACTTCATTCGGCGTAGGTTCATCGAAGAGCTGTAACCCTTCAAGTATCAAGTAAGTAGAAAATTCATCTCGGATTAATCTTCTTTTGTACAGAATGGTGGACCGGAAAAATCGTTTTTTTTTCCAATGACTGACAGGAACAAAGCCAAAGAATCTTAGACGCCACCTTAGTAGATTTTTTTTTGCTTTTTTTGCGATTTCTGAATGGACTTACCTATTTTCGCACATTTGATGAACGGATAACAATCACACTATTCATATTAAATTAACAATTTTCATTAGTAGCTATGGCGAGACATATTTGGAGCACTCGTTGCTAAAATACTGCTTACGATTTTCATTTGAAGCAGCACATTATAATTGCCTTACGGCTTTTACAGACGATGCATATTGAATAATGCACCAACCTTTATATAAAAAGCATCCACAATCAGAACTAAGATCACAAAAAATGTGGGTTTTTACTACTACTTACTACTAACTAAAAGTAAGCAAGCCGTCTGGTATGGTATTGGTATTCAATGGAATAGTGTGGGTTCAATTTCCACCGGCAGCTGAATCTTTTGACGTTGGACAAACTTACCCTCTTACCCGAAGGTACTGGATGTCAAATCAGAATCTAAAATTGAGGACCGTCACGAAATCATGTATGATTTGAACGTAATGGCGGCTTAATATTTCGAAGGATTTTAAAGATTTATATATGAATCATCTAAAATTCTTCAGCAATTTGTCAAATTTATTGAAACTCAAAATTATTTATGATAAACTATTGGAACTAAAGTCAGTAAAAATCTCAGATCCAACCAATTCCGTTCGTGCAACCCTAACACGGACATCAGAATAACCGACCCACCGCAAGATTTTCTTTGTGTATAAAAGAAGCAGTGTCTGTCGATCGTGAATCATTCACTACACGCGCATCGAACCGAACGGACCAGAGCGAAATGAATCGAGGCATGGCACTCAAGCTGGCGGCGGCAAGGCAGGACGACGATGATGGCTGTAACAACAACGGTAGCGGGGGTGGCCTAGCAAGACCAGAAGAACATCGTCAAGCCCGACAACAGCCGAAGCGGAAACCACAGAGGGAGTTTACGACATCTTCGAGTGCATCGCAGCCGAAACCTCCCGTCTGACGCACTACAACACAAGCACAACGCTGACCAGTGCAATAATTCACACCTGCGGCCGCCTCCTGCTGCCGAACAAGCTGGTCAAGTACGCCGTCTGAACGAATCGAAGCCGTCACCAAGTACACCAGTTCCAGCAGAACACAAGCAACGTCGAATGGTATACAAAAACGGCTCTTTTCAGGGTCACAGCCATATTTGCAGAAAAAAAACGGTTTTCGTACACGTACAACAAGCCAGATATGATATGCGGACATTATGGTAATTTGTGAGATGAGGATTTGTGATACAAGTTCGGCGGAGGGGTTTTAGTGATGTTTGGTTCTTAAATGAAATTCCAATATTGCATCCTCTATTGGTTTTGTCTTTAGTTTTGTTGCTGTTATTGATTCGAAAGGCGCATTATTGGAAATTAATCGGTTCTTTCCAGGGGTATACCCCGTTAGGCATAAGTACGTTAGGCATAAAGACGTTAGGCATAAGTACGTTAGGCATAATGGACGTTAGGCGTAACAGACGATAGGCATAATGTACGTTAGGCATAATGGACGTTAGGCATAAAATGACCCAAAGAACAGCCTATGACATAAAGAAGGCAGAATTATGCCAAACGTCCATTATGCCTAACGTACTTATGCCTAATGTCCTTATGCCTAACGTACTTATGCCTAACGTCGCGGACCCCTTTTCAGGACCACTATTCTATACAAGAGAGGGTTGGGAAATACGAAATAGAAATGAGATTTTCATATACTCTGAATCCTTATGCAAAAATACCTATATATCCTGGCAGAAAAAAAATCAGAAGGGTTATGTACAAGACATGATCAAGCGACGTAAACTAAATAAAACATTTTGATGTATTGAGGAATGTAGTGTCATCATGCACAAATATTATAGAACAATTTGATTTCTTATGTCACTAGTTTCGAACAAAACTGGCGTAATTCAAAATATGAGAATTATTGGATACAATTCTAAATGTTCACTTAAAATCCCAAACTTATTTCCCAATGGTTTCTTAAACTTATTCCTCAAATTCCTTTTTGGATTCGACTTATTGTGGTCAATTCATCGAAAGATAAAGGCGCTATCAACGTTCAAAATTTTACATAATTTCGTGACGGTCCACAATTTTGAAATTTTCGTTTTATAAAACTGTATCCCTGTATCCGAGTCTTCCCATGCCAAAGACAAAAAAAATGTGTTTGAAAATAAACCAAAAAATTGTCGCTTGTTCAAGAAACTACATATATGCATGCATTTTAAAGTGCAACTATGTAGCCGAGTTGAAAATTTACTAAATTTGATTCACAAGTTCACAAGCAATGATAAAATAAAAATATACAAAGAAGCTGAAAATGGTAAAGTTTCAGTTAAATGATGGTAGGCAGCCAAAAGAGGTAAACTTTTTGTATCGACTTGAATTGCTTCTAATACATGGCTCCGCTTCCATCCCACAACGATTACTCAATCAGCAAATTGACTCTGATCAACGACTTCCATTACACTGTCTACGCCCACCGAGAAATCTTTTCGATCATGATTGATATGGAACTAACATCGTTACGTATCGCTTTCCACATCTGATTACTGTTTGCGAAAAGGTCAATCCGAAAAGGGAACATGGGAAAATCTGCTATTCCGCTTTAGCAGTGAATCAAAACCCCGAAAGCAGGACACATTAGTGTAATTCAATTATTCAATTCACTCTTGCTGTACACAAGCTCTTGAAGGAAGTACATACCAAGGCACAACCGCGCCCAAATGAACACAAAAGCGATTAAAATGCTTCCCAATCTCGGTTGGATGGTAGGAAGCTAACGTACACAGCAAAACAAACGCCTGGGCACTAACTCAATTACCCCATTAGAAAGTCATGACTTTCAGCGCGCGCGAAGTATGATTTAATTAAAATGCTTTAAAATTCTATTCCTTCGAGAATTTGTCGGCTTTCCCCTTATGACGATTTTGGGTTGAGGAAGAAGCATTTAGCTGAGCCTGCACTTGAAAAGGTGCTCCCAAACTATTTTTATTCATAGTAATTTTAAATTCAAAACTCTTAAAAAAGAGATCTGTTAATGATCACGTTCGAATGAAATGTCGCTTCAATCAAGCATAAACATATAATATACCATTTCGTCATTGGAAATAGGATCAAATAGTTGGGAACATCTGATCACTAGTCCTCAGTTTGTCGTCATTGGCTCTGCCCGGTATGTATTCGCCACGAGTACAACTCGCAGAGACTATAATTAAATTTAAAATATTTTCACAAATTCACGCACTTGCTTATGCTAATCCCGACCAGCAGTCAGTCGTTGGATGCAGTCTAGTCGGAGGATGAGCAAATAATCGGGCTGCTATGAAGGAGACTATTATAGTGACATAGGGTGGGTTGCGACACACTCCGTCCACGTTCGGCCAGCCGCCACTGCATTTTGCTATAATTTGCAATAAAACCAAATATTATATTTAATTTCAGCACAACAAAGTTCATCGATAATTTATCACCACCAGCAGTAGCAGCAGAGAACCCTAATGTTTGCTGGCTGACAAAGTCGGTCGTAACGGTAGTGCACCCCTTCTGCTCTCTTTCAAAGGGGGTTGTTGTGGCATTTGGCACAAGGAAGAACGATGCGACCGGATCCCACCCCGGTATAAAGTCAAGTGGAATTGGGTGTGCCTTATGATGCGTGAAACATGGTTTAGTCTTTCGATCTACTGCTGGCGACTTCGTTTGCCTGAATCTAATTGATATTTATGGGCATTATGTGCTCATCACATCGGCAGACTATTCAACGCAGCGAAACGTTGTCGCTAATCTAATTAGTAAAACAACGGCAATGATGTAAATATACATAAAGGTTTTAAATCGATTTTCTTACCACATTTATGTTTCGTAGAATAAAGGAGGATGATAAATGAATGAGTGGAATCATGCTGCTCACGTTGATCATCAGGAGAAAATCGATCAATGAAGCATTGCAGTTGCATACTCTGCATAACTGGATAATAAGTATTTATTGTACTAAGTATAATTGATCTATATTTGATTGACGGCAAATACATAAATAAAAGGCTGAGAGGCTGAGTTCGTTACATTTATTTAACTTCTTTAATAAATTTAACTTATTTAATTCGAGACCCTCTCCTGGAAGGGAGGGATCCCATACTAATGAACCACAAATTTCTGCATAACTCAAGAACTAATCATGCAAATGGAACCAAATTTGGCGTAACCCTTTCCCGCTCTAAAGAAGGGGGTTCCCATACAAATTAAACAAACATTTAGGAAATAATCTATTTTTGTCGAGACGTAGTTCGACGGGGCTGCTAGTGTTTAATAAAAAAAACAGCAATATCTCACTAATAATGGACGTTGACTTTATATTAATTTAAGAAATAATTGATATAATAATCAACGTCCATTATTAGTGAGCTATCCCCAAAATGTCAACAAATCTCATTTTATTGATTTTTTTTCAAAGCGTTTTCGGTTAATACTTATTGCTACAATTTTTTTGTAGACCTTTTTGTGGATAATAAAAGATAATGAAAGATAAAGAATATTTTGGAATATAAAAAATATCTTTCTAATCTCCTTGTTAGAGATAAAGGAGATTAGGAAGAATGATATTCATTCCAAAGTTCTAGAAAGGCATCTTAATCTTTATCCATGATGCTTTGGAACTGCTCAATATTCTTTTAAGCCACAAAAAATATATATATACTAGAGATGGTTATCGTATTATCCACTCGGAGTTGATTAATTAGAAGTGTCCAAAGAAGTGGCAAGCTGAGAGGCCTAAGTGCTGTGTAATGTCGGCAGCAAGCAGAGAAAGAACAGTAAATATCCATTCGCATAAACGAAGGAAAGTTTGAAATCATTCACCTTCAGTAGAGTACGTAACCTAAAGAGATAACTTTCAGAGAACACTTCCGAAAGTGGTCTAATAAATTATGTGTTGACATTCCAGTTGTGGTTAACTTTGCCGTATGCAGTCCAATGTGCTGTCTATGAAACTTTGGTATTTTATTGTCACTTAAGGTTTAAAATGCTGTGAACAAAGATGGTAGTTCAGAGTTAGTTGAGAGCCATTCTTTCCAATAGATATTATATTTTTATGAATTCTTTAATTGACCTGGTTTAAAAAATATAATAATTATTTTGATAATATGCACGTATTTTCTATTTGCGTGTAATTCAATCTTTTTCGTTGCACGTAAAAATACCGCAAAAAGAAAATAAAATAATGGTACTGTATTGCTCATCAGCAATTAGGAATCGAGATGCTTTCATAACCCTTTTATCGCAGTTACTCCCAAGTTTGCCCTCTGATAATTAAAAAGTTTTCCCACCACAAACTGTGGTACGCACTTCTCAAGTCACACAAAAATTGCCAGCTTGGTACTTTTCCACAACATCAGCTTGACGGTCTTTGATGTTTGAACAAATATTATCGTTTTTTGTTATTGTAATAAATTAAAGAAAACTCAAACATCCTCTCCCTTCAATACCACATCTCCGTCCTCAGTCGTTTCTGCTCGAGTTACCAAACTTTGGCATGTCTGAGCTGGATCCAGGCATAATGAATGAAGCCGGCACATAATAAAGAACTATAATGTGGAGACCAACTCATCGAGGCGAACATTTTCTGTGGCTTACAATGATGAATGGTTCATAGGTAGGTAAGCTTGCTACAATCGGCAGTCACATGTTATCCGCGGTGTGGCGCGTAAAATCTAGCTTCATCATCGTTAACACAGTTGGACGCGATAGTTGGATAGGTCAGTGAAATTTGAAGAGAACATCAGTAGGATGGTTTCTTTTATTAACTACATAGCTGGATGCCTAAAACTGCTTGTGCTCGGAAGATCCGTACTCATTAAAAGAAATGTTTTCTCGGCGGACACAAAACCTAATAATTTTTAATCTTGTGTCGTAGATTTGACAGACTTTGGTAGAACCTCATTTTTTATATCATTTAATTCAATTATTAATTTGAACCATCTACAGAATCACAAAGCATTATTGATTGTTTTACAATGTAATTACATTTTGATCACTTAGTTGTAACAAATTGTAGTTCCAAAAAAACCGAACTTTTGACAGAAAGCACGCAAAACCATTATATACAAATGACTCAATTCGGCGAATATGGCGCCTTTCAATACGGTGAGGCGCCGGATATTTACGGTGAGACCCCGCTTGTGCAAATGTTCGAAGCATGTCGGCAGGGATTGGTACCAGTTATCAGGTGCTAGCATCAAGCTGTCAGTACAATCCATTCCCATTCGAAAGATTATTGAAGTCCTAGTTGTATTGTTCGACCGGGGACTCACGTTTTTTCCTCACTTCTGGTTAATCAAAATTTGCCAAGGTTAACCCGGTGAAAACCCAGGTTAACCTTGGCAAATCTACGTCTCCGGGTAGGGCAAGCCATCATCTATAGTAGGTTACTCTATGGACTGGGACTTGCCTACCTAGCCCAGTAGAATTTGGACGAGGTTCTGGTCCGACTTTAAATCAGTACGTATGGATTGCTTCTGGAGTGCTCTCCTCTACATCTGCCAAATTTGCCTGCTCCGAAGCAGGTATTCCTCCATTTCGTCACCGTGTGCAGGGGGCCATCTACCGTAAGGCCGTCTATTTTGCTTCTGAAACCCCCGGAGAATACATCGTTTCTCTCTTTATGCAAGGTGACCGATGTCGATCTCCCCATTACTGGCATGAAGCGAGAAGCTGACACTCCTTCGAAGCCAAAGTCAATGGCTCTATCGCGAGACGTTTTAGGAAAGGAGACAACAAGAAAGCCCAAAAATTTGAGATGCTTGGTGCAGGTTACGCTGGATATGAACACAGATGGTTCGGTCTCTACTATGGGAGTTAGAATAGGAGTCTCTAGGAGAAATTTACCCGTCTCCAACAAACTGATTCAAAGTACTATTGCCAACTTGCACAAGTCTACGACCTTTGTTTGGAACTCGGGACACTATGGAGTGCCGGACAACGTGACGGTTCACCTACTGGCTAGAACTGCACATCAAGGCCAGTAATAAAGTCGTCTCGTTTCGTGAAAACCATTTCGCAAACCATGTAAACTATCATACGAAAAGGCTGTTAAGTCGAGATGCACAAAGACACCGAATTTTACTTCCTCAGTCTCCCGATGTTGACAAAATGTGTATCAAAAAGGTGATCAGCCAGGACTGGAGGAATCAATCCAACAATATGCAGTTAAGGAATATCAAGCGGTCTACAAAGTCATGCAGCAACCTACCTAACTATAAACAGAAAATCGTCTCTCGCATTCGTGCCGGATACACACGTTTCTCGCACTTTGGGGCAGTACCTTTGGTGGAGCTCTCAACTCCTATTGGTGCCCACAATAAGGTCCCAGAACAAATTACGGGATTTCTTCCGTGATACCCTAGTCCATGACACTGGCACTATAACAGCCTTCGTCTGTTATCTCAAGAAGAAAAAGGGCTGCGTCTTCAGGTAAGTCTCACCCCCGGAGGCGAACGAGCTGGAAGGCTTCCTGTCTTCTTCCAATTTGTCTTTTCCCGCTGCACTTCACCAAAAATGGTTCGATCATGGTTTCCTCACCCATTGCGAACCTAAAGTTTCTCATCATCAGCAATTATGCTACCGAATAAGTTTTAAATAATTTATTCTCTTTCGAGCGCCTGAAGTGCGATCAATTTCCACTTCTGGACTTCAGCATGAAATTTGATTAAGCTTTAGCCAATCGAGCCAACAAGATTAAGGAAGGCAGTTTAAGGGACGAGTCTCCTACATGATCTGACATTAAACGTCCGGTAAAGTGCGCGAATATTGTTGACCGTTGCTGTGTTGCTGACTCAGTAAATGCCAAGGGAGAAAGGCCTTCAACTTTACAACATAGGGTGTGCCAATCTATTCTATTTTTCTACCGGTCCCTTAAAGCTCATTTCCCTATTTGGAGTAGTGTGGCGAAATGCCAAAATCAAAGGCTTGTCATTCGAGTTTCGCACATTAATATTTATTTGTGATTAATCCTATTTTCATTGTTGATTCTTTTCATTCTTTTATTCATAACCTTTCCTTCGAGTTTCGCATTTTTCTACCGCATATGAAATACCAACACTTGAAAACATTTCTTTTTGTTGAAACATAGGGTATTCTTATTTTTATCAAAGTATTGCTAGGCTTTATTAACTTCAATTGTAATTCATGAAAATAGTTCTTCACTCATTTTCATCAAAATGATGATTCAAAATATATAATTTCAGCTTAACATACCATCTTCTAATGACAGTAATTTTATTTTTATGTGCTCAACAGATGATACGTTTTTGTTCACAAAATTTGTTTTTAAGTAACTATGCACTAATGTACAAAGGGAATTTTCAACCCTCCCTCCCGATTCCCCTATGTCTGACTTTTTGTAAGAAACATCTGAAAATTTGGTATAGATCGTCAAACTTCGCTTAACTTCGCTTACGTGATTTGTGAATGTTTGTGTTTCATTTTTAAGTCAACTAGTAACCCTCTAACGCCCAAGACCGCCTTCAGACGGGAAATTACAATATTTTTTTTACCTGTTTTTCATTCAACCTTCTGTTATTTTTTCGACCCTCGTTTCCTTCGACATTTTGTCATTTTGACTACTTTTACTTTCAATTTTTTGAGTTTCGACCTTTATCTCTTGAATTTTTTGACTTTTCGACATTTTATCCTTTCGGTCTTTTGTTTTCGACCTTTTATTCTTTCGAACTTTTATCCTTTCGACCTTCTATCCTTTCGGCCTTTTATCCTTTCGACCTTTTGTCCTTTCAACCATTTGTCCTTTCGACCATTTGTCCTTTCGACCATTTGTCCTTTCGACCTTTTGTCCTTTTGATCTTTTGTCCTTTCGATCTTTTGTCCTTTCGACCTTTTGTCCTTTCGACATTTAGTCCTTTCGACCTTTTGTCCTTTCGACCTTATGACCTTTCGACCTTTTGACCTTTCGACCTTTTGTCCTTCGACCTTATGACCTTCGACCTTTTGACCTTCGACCTTTTGACACAGATTCGTATACATATGAGTTCAACTTTGTCTCGATGCCCACGCAGTTTCTATTTAACGCCACGTGCACCTAGAGTTAGAATAACGCAGGTATGCATCGAATGGGTGACGCTGCGCTACCGCCTTTTCTTGTTGTACACCTGCGCCTTTTTGACATTGAAAAACACTACGTTGGTGTATCGAGCCTTAGCATCATATATTGTTGTTGCATTCGACGGGATCAGCGTGGACAGTTATCTCTCTCAACTGCCCGAGTAGAAGAAATTAACTCAATAGTACCTCATTCTGTTATTGATACCATACTCTGTTATGAACTAGCCTTCCCAAGCAGGAGCGACGACCTCGATAACAGAAATTGGTATGAACTAACCTTGCATAAGAGATAAAATACCAAAAAATAATACCAAGAAGGGTTCATTCACTAACCCTCGTAACGTTTGTTGTATGGAAGGGTTCAAAAATTTGTATGGGCCGTAACGCTCGGACAGACACCCTCCCACCCCCATCAGCGTTATGTAATTTGTGAATGGGCCCGAACTCATATGCAGAATACTGCTTAGGTGTTTCAATACCAAACGAATAATTTACTGATTGTGGATCGACCGTACGTTTTAATTTTTTATTTATTGAACGGCTACTCAGTCTTGCAATTATTACAACGAGTTGTTTATTTACCCGACGTTTCGACACGAGGATTGTGTCTTTTTGAAGGGGAAAATATATTTGTTGTTTGTCGTCGTATGTTTAGTTTAACTTGCGCCGTCTGTTTGTCTAATTGTCCGTACATTACTTCGGAAGCACTGTTATCAACATTTATTTTTTATTTTCTTTTTATTTTTATTTTTCTAGCTAGAAATTTATATAAATGTCATATTTCAGGAAAAAAAAAATTTCTAACAAAAACTTCTGTCATGTCCATATTGAGTGAAAATTTATCAGCGTGTTCAGCTACTATCAACCAACGACACATTTTGGACGTATAAAAATTTGATTAGGAAGCAATTTAGCATAATCTAACATTAATGTGGACCAACATTTGAAAAGGGTTTATATTTTCTTTGACTTTATGTATCGAAGTAACTAAAAAACAATTGGGTTCACAAAAATATATTAATTATTATTAAGGTTACTTTATAATACTTGGTACTTTAACCTTTTTTTTATTGAATTAAATAACCGTTGAATTGCCTGAAGATGTCGTACGGTGCATAATTTGAAAAAGTCTTGTTTATTCATTGCTGCTGACTGTCCATTAGTACCTGTACATAAACTAACTATAGTTTAATAAGTCTCGCTATGAAAAGACTTTTGTCAATGAGAATATATCAGTTGTTAAGTTTTATTACGTTTAAAATTCAAAATGGATAAATCATGTGTCAATAAATTCCAAAAATGTTGTGCAAATATTGGAAATCCAAATTGCACTCGAAAATCAGTTTAACATGGTCAACACGTGAAGGGAACGAATTGCAATGTTCACAAGACCTGTAGAGCATACCAGAAGCTTTCGTAGAGTGGTTGTTGCAATAGTTTTAGGCGTTTTTATCTCTTGTTAGATGTTTTTCAAAATTGTAAATACTCCAAAAACACTAAATCGACTTGAGCCACTTCGAAATTTTATCCGAATTAGCTGAAAATTTGACAGGAGTCTTAATTTACCAAGAGAATTGTGATTCTGGGCTGACCGGTTGAATTTTTGATACTTTTTGAAAACATGGAGAGGTCTACCGTATATAAACTATATAGTTTAAAGAGTCTCAAAAAGGATAAATCAACTGAAAATAAATTCCAGAAATGTTGTGCAAATATTGGAAATCCAAATTGCACTCGCTCAGAAAACTGAATGGTGTATCGGCATCAATTATTGAAAAAATAAATTCGCTGGTATATATGCACGGCCCTCCTTAGCCGTGCTGTAAGACGCTCAGCTACAAAGCAAGACCATGCTGAGGATGGCTGGGTTCGATTCCTGGTGCCGGTCTAGGCAATTTTCGGATTGGAAATTGTCTCGACTTCCCTGGGCATAAAAGTATCATCGTGTTAGCCTCATGATATACGAATGCAAAAATGGTAACTTGGCTTAGAAACCTCGCAGTTAATAACTGTGGAAGTGCTTAATGAACACTAAGCTGCGAGGCGGCTCTGTCCCCCAGTGTGGGGATGTAATGCCAATAAGAAGAAGAAGAAGATATGCACCAGCAATGTGAAGGAATGCGTATTTGTGGAAGTGTGTTTTTGAATGTACGTTTATCCGTCAAAATGTTTATCTGATAACAAAAATCGAGCTACAACTTTTTTTTTGCTCAACCAATTTTAATCTTTACATCCATTGATTAATTTTCTCGGTGATCGAAACGCTCTTTCATGTTTCAGATTTTACAGTTTAGACAAATTTACAATAGTCCATCAAACATCACAATTTTGTAAATTTGGTAATTTGTTATAAGAAATCTAGGAAAATATACGCCTTTTTCAAATGTTGGTCCACATTAATGTTAGATTAGGTGCAATGAGCAGTACACCATCGAGTGCACTAAATGCTTTACTGTACATGCTTCCTCTGCATCAAATTGTACAATTAGAAGCTGAAAAGATTGCCTTGAGAATCAGAAGATCCGAAAACCTCTTAGGAGGTGACCCTAAGGGTCATCTTAGCATTCTTAAAAAAACTTCAGTATAAACTCCCTAGTAATAAGCAATGAGGACTGGATGGAGAAAAAGTACAATTTCAATAGACTGTTCAAAGTAATTGATCCTGGGCGCAATACATGGTTGAATGGAGGACCAACACTTCGTTCAGGATCAATTACGTTTTATACTGATGGTTCAAAATTGAACAACTAAGTGGGAGCAGGAGTTTCTGGCCCTGGGATAGACATATCGATTCCCATGGGCAGTTGGTCATCCGTATTCCAAACGGAAGTTCACGCAATTCTAGAGTGTTCTGTAATATGTTTGCGTAGGAACTACAGACACTCAAATATTTGCATAATGTCCGACAGCCAAGCAGCTTTGAATGCTCTACTCTAAAGTCGGCAACATGCACTTCAAATCAAGTTTGGGAATGCATTCAGTCCCTCTAAAAATTGTCTTGTCGGAACAAAGTCAATCTATATTGGGCTCCAGGACACTGTGGAATAGATGGTAACGAAAAAGCCGATATGCTGGCGAGACTCGGATCATCAAATCGGTACAGGACCGGAACCTTTTTGCAGCTTACCAACTTCTTCTCTTCGTATGGAGCTGAAGGTATGGGAATCTATGAAAATAGAAACCAATTTTAGGAACGCAACTAATGCCAGGCAATCGAAACGCTTTATCACTCCAAATGTTTTCATGACTCGCAACATCTTAGAATTATCTAAAAGAGACCTAAGCACTTATACAGGTCTCATTACAGGTCATTGTTCGAGTCGATAAGCTTGGTAGAACAAATCCCAATTCGGTGGTGCATTTCATTCGAAAAGCTGAGCCGTGTTGGGGAGGGGCTGTTAGTCAAACAATGGCGATCACTCCCAATAGCGATACGCCATAGTGACATAGCTAGAAAAAAAGGGGAATATATTACAATAGATAAAAAAAATGGTCGCAGTGATAAAAAAAAATACCCCACAAGGAGAAACAAAAAAAAGTTAGATTATGATAAATTGCTTACTAAAAAAATTTTAATACGTCCAAAATGTGTCGTTGGTTGATGGTTGGCTGCTGAACCTATAATTGGCGCTGTAGGCATAAAACACGCTGATAAATTTTCACTCAATATGGCCATGAATAAAGTTTTTGTTAGAAAAACTTTTTTTCCTTAAATATGTCACAGGAACATTATTTCCTGAAAAGTTAGACAATTAAATTACCTATCTGCAGAAAAAAATTCATCGATTTCTGAGACGAGGTTTTTTTTTAATATCGATTTTAATTTTTTAAACTTTTTTTTTCAGTGTAGAAATCGGTTTTTTTATTTTTTGGATATTTTTTCAAAAAACTTTCAAAAGAATTTCACGACAGACCGCCATACAACACTTTTTTTTGTGATTAATTTTAGAGTTAAATCGATTTAAAAAAAAACAATGAAAAAAAAATAGGCTCTCATCAAATGTTACTCTTGACAATTTTTGAAAAACTAAGTATGCAGAGTGGCTTAGAAATACCATATCTTTATGCCCTCCAAGTTTCATTCGATTCTGAGATGGTGCTGCCAACCGCTGGTCGAGTTGGCGCGAAATTCATCTATAGCAGAACGTTCCTCCAGAGCTTAGGGATGAGTTTGGCAAAAAATGTTTCTTTTATTGGGTTTCGAGACTATTGCAAAACGTCGAAAATGCCTGTTTTAATTGTAATGCAATCAAACGAGAGCGAGTTATTTTAAAATTTTCAATATGCGTTTTTAATCGAAAAAGTTGTGTTAATGTTCAACACTTCTCTCTACAAACAATCCTTGAGTCTATGTTGCGACAATGCTTAGATTAAATCCTATTGTATACACCAACAAAAGGTATATCCACAGACAAACAGACAAAACACTCGTCAAATTTCCATCGTTCACTGCTTTACTGGTCAATTCAAATAATCATTAGTTGGTTTTGCTCTAGTTTGACGTTTGCTCACTACCGCCATCTGGTTCGTGATTTGCCCCACTAACTGAAATCAACAGATGTCGTTAGTGTTTAAACGACGATGAATTTGATGAGTGGATGTTCAATGTGTTATGTCTGTTTGTCTGGGGTATATCTGTATTATTACATTAGGATAGTTTATCTACATGACTATATGAAAATAACAGCTGTTATGAACAAATGCAATGGATTCCACGAAACTAGAATTGAACAGTTACCCATTGAATACTAGTTTCTTTAACCCTTTCTTTCCCATGGTAGCTCATTTTTCACCTTTCAACTTTCATCGAATTGTTTTAACAACAAAAATAAATATTTAGCGCATCTTTATTGTCGCATTGAATAGCTTATGTAATCAATTTTGCGTAAAAATTATGTAACTTTTGAAAACAATCAAGTAGCTATTGATTTACAATCAAAAACTTTTTTTCCGTTTTACACTATTTTTAGCTATACCAAATAACTTTTTCCTACCGTTTTCCTCTAAGATGATTCCTTCCTATTGAAATCTTTGAAAAAAGCCGTGGGAAGGAGAGGGTTAAGAATTGTTGAGTCCTGACATAATATTGAATGCTTGGCATGCAAAATCATTCTCAAACGTCGAGTCAAAAAATATCTAATTTTAGGTACTTAAACTCAACTCATTATCAGAGTGGGAAAATTTGAGAAATTTTTAAGTAGATTATGCGAAATTTAGTTAAAATGAATCGCCTGCTTTGAGCGTGCTTACAGCGGCACACTAGGAGTTAACTTTCTGAAATCAGTATGGCGAATAGCATCTAAGGCTCGATTTCTCAAAAATAAGCACTTTCATCAAAAAAATATTTGGTAGGCATGGTAGCGGACACCTTCCTGCATAATCGGTACCAAATAGTTTTTCATGAAAAGTTTCTTATTTTGAGAAAACCCGCGTTAGATGACTTTCGCCATACAAATTTCTGGCGGTTAACTCTTGCTGGCTGTTTTGCGCATATACTATAGCGCCTGGATGTGACGGCGGCGAGTAGAAAATCAGCCACTGCCAATAATTCATTAAGAAAAAATTATCTACTGTTGGTAAGAAATTTACCTACGTTTAGTTAAAATTTATTTGACTTTGATAAACACGATTTTACCTAACGTTGAGCACTCAACAATGCCTTTGTTGGGTGGGTGTGCTCGTCATTTTTTAAAAACGTAGGAAAGTGGGAGTGAGATGCAAAACATTAGGTTCTTTATTCATACAGTGTACTACAAAACTGCAGGCCAGGAATTTCTGATCATTTTTCAAGATCAAAAACTAATGACCTAATTAGATATATAATATTAAATAAAAGAATAATTTGAGCGATGAAATTTCGTAAGCTACGACAATAATAAATACAACCTGATTAAGTCAACCTGAGAAAAGCATCTGTTGCAATGAACTCGAGTAGGCTTTTCAACCAGCCTACTGCGCCTAGGTGCAACGTCGTCAAAGTATCATCTTGACACAAGAAGCCGTGCCGCTTCCACCACATTGTGTTAAAAAGAAGGCGAAACTCAACCAAATTACATTGCTCAGAGCGTGTAAACATGTGTTAACTAACTTGTTTGCATTATAACAGTTTCTTTGGCTGTCCGTTTCTGCTCATCACACTGCGTATAATGAGACGAACAAAGCCGATGACTAGTAATTCATTCAATTATAATTATACATATCCCGCCATTTGATGATTTTGCATATTTAGGATCATTGCACACACCTCGTGTTCCGTTCTATCCCACTTCGCGAGGTCGGATTTGCTTGGCTGGTTCGACTTTGTTAAAAAAAAACAACAACAATACACACCATGGTGCGCGGAGGTAACCTCTTGTATCGCAACGGCACTGGGTTTCTGACTTGTGTTAGCTTCAAAAACGATCCTCCGGACAGAAATGGGCATCAGCAGAAACGCGAATTAAGTACAGTAATCCCAACGAATAGCGGATATGGTGAGTGCCTGTCAAGCTACCATCAGTGCCCTATATTGATGTCTTGGATGTATTCTCCTCATGATAACTAGTTTTTATCACTTTGGATTTTACGAAGGCATGATCCGCACAACTCTAGTAAAAGCTGTGCCTACCAAGAAGGGGGTGTTGAGCTCACAAGGAGACAGGATATCAAACGATCAACGCGTTGTTAGCGCGCACAAGTCAAGAAGTTGCACCGTTTCGGTTCGCCGTAAGAGAGAAGTGGCAGCAATGAGGTGTGCATTTTTCGCCCTCTCGCCTGCGACGATGTTCTTTTCTTCTCCGATTCAACGAAGAGAGGTGAAAAATATCGAAATGCACTTGGAAAATAAACACTGACGGATTTCGAAAACGTTAATCAGCGGACAAGAGGGATGCACTCGACTCGACATCACACAACCGGCTCTCGGAAAAGGAGTCAGCGTGTTTACAATGCAGACAAAAGAGCACCTTCTTTTCTTGGCTTGGGATCTTTTCATCGGAATCGTGCTCCACCGGGCCAACTATAAGCCAAGAAGTGATGAAGGTGTTCGAAAAGCGGGAAAAAAAGTTACATTCCCTCCCAACGCAACGCCGAACTGAACGAATGGTTTTGTTCTCATCAAGTATCAAAATGAAAAAGTGGATTAATTTGTGGAAGAAAGATGTTCACGGTAAGTAGTGTTTGTTTAGCATTAAGTCATTCCGCCGGGCTGTGCTCAACCTTAATTTAGGAAGCATTGTTCGCTACCGCCCGGTTGTGAAGGGGTGCAACAATTTCTTCTGTTATGCTAATGGTCAATGCTCTTGGATATTTTCTAAGAGCTAATTTCCAAATTGTTGGAATTTGAAGAACAATACATATAAGTCAAAATTAAAATCTTTTTGTAGCAGTGTTTCAAGAACTAGGTCATACAAATATATTTCCAAAAAACACACCATATAACCGGAATTGAAATATTTACAGAAAAGTATCTATTTATTAATAACTAGCAGACCCGACGAACTTCGTTTCGCCTTAAGTAGATTTGAATCATTTGTTTGAGAAACTGCATAAGTCCATTTTTCACAATTTCGAGAAAACAACAAAAAAACTGTTTATGAACAAAAATTGGCACCGAATCTTTCGATTTCTTCGATACAGATCAATAGTTTTTGGCAAAACTCAACACCCTGGGGTGCTTCTGGTGCAAAAACTGTAAGCAGTACTTCACAATTGCTCTTCAAGGTGGGTGGACATATGTAGTTTCTCAAACAAACAATAATTTCATACATTCCTGAACAAATTTTTTTTTTGTTTTTTTTTTGCAGAATACGTATTTTTGGACGAGGATTCAGAATATATAAAAATCTCATTTTGGTCAAAAATGTTACATATGCAGTTTCTCAAACAAACGGTTCATTTATTCTCTGATTAGTTCTTGACTTATGCAGAAATTTAGGCTTCATTTGTATGGGAGCCCCCGTTTCCAGAAGAGGGAGGGGTTTCGAACATCATCACAGAAACATATCGTTCCTTCCAAAACCTCCACAAATTTGGTTCTATTTGCTTGGTTAATTCTCGAGTTATGAAGAAATTGGTGTTACATTTGTATGGGAACTCCTCTTTCCAAACGAAAAACCTTAAGAACCTTCCCCGGCCCGAAAACCATACTGCATACAAATTTTCATGCCGATCGGTTCAGTAGTTTCCTAGTCTATAAGGGTCAGACAGACAGAAATATATTTTTATGTTCTAATTTGTTTAACTTTTAATTGAATGTTTAACTAAAAACTATGAATAATAAGAAAAATTTACGCAGTTTAGATTTGGCTTTTTTATGATTTTTGGGGCTATTAATAAATTATGTAACGCAATTTTTTTTGTATGAAAGCAAAGCTTGGAACGACTCCCTTACAAGCTTTATGTTATCTATGGATAGTAGAGTGGGGCGTCATGGTCATTTTTTCAAATCAATGGTTTTTCGAAGCCATTCTGGATCCTAAACAACTGTGCAGAATTTGGGACCGATTGGTTGCTTCCTCGCTTTCCGCATCGCGTTTGAAGTTTGTATGGAAATTAGTATGGGAGAACGTCTATTTTTGCATTTCTACTACTAGAGGTGTCAGTTCATCGTAAACCAAGTGGCACAATACGTTAAAGTATAACCCAAAGGATGCCGAAAAACTTTGCTGAAGAAGGCACGATGCTGGAACGTCCACGAAAAAAGTTATAACGCTTCAAAGATTGAGTGTTCAAACCATATGCAAAAAATTATTTATTCTGCCAACACTGCCGAACTACGTGGAGCAATAATTTAACTGAGTGTTATTTCAAAATGATTGATTTTATAGGACTTTTGAGCTAATGGGAGATATTAGGAATGATTTCACAAAGTAAAAATTTCAACTAGAAGGAAAATGGGCCTTGCCCTCTGACAATTGCGGGTTGTCCGGTAGTGCTGGCAGAAACATTGATTTCTTGCATATGGTTTAAACAATCAATTTTCGAAATGTAATAACATTTTTTGTAGACCTTCCAGCTACGTACCTTCTTCGGCAAAGTCTTTCGGCATTTTCCAGGCTATATGCTAACGTATGGAGTCACGTGATTGATGATAAATTGAAGCCGCTAAGAGCAAAAATGTTAAAAAGTACGTTTTTCCATACTAAATTCCATGTAAATTTAAAACGCGATGCGGCATGCGAGGTCGCAACCAATCGAGCCCATATTTTGCATAGTTGATTGGGGTCCCAAAACGATTCAGAAAAACCTTGATCTCACTTGATCGGACGAAGTTTGCGTTTTTCCATACAACTGCGCCCCACTCTAATGGATAGTTCCATCATAAATGCAAATTTTGAACAGTAATAGAGATAAACGAAAAACAGTCGTATTTCTTTATTATTAAGATTTTCATTCCTCGACTGGTTGGAGTCAGATCAGTAGTATTATCTTTTTTAATTCCTTATTAAGTAAATTGATCAATTGATCAGAGACTAACCGGTTGCAGCACTCAAAAAGTTAAAATCACAAACGAAAAAAAAACCTTTGCTACGATTCTGAGTTCACGCGGTTCATGAAAGCCGCTGGGTAACCGAATCTTGTTGAGATTCCAGAGAGCCAGACAAGCAAAACATTGAATCCAGCTATTCCTACACTACACCACTATCCCACAGGGAGAAAGCAATCACGGTTGATAAACATGTTACTCTGCTCAATGGTAGGAATTTCAAGCACTGGACATCTCCGAAATATTCCTTCGACCGCGTCGACCGGGCCACCACGATGGAGGAACCCCCCAATTCCACAACGCAGTGGTGCAGATGATACCTGCCGCCAGCCGGCCCGGTTTGATCTAGAAAAGCACTTCACGACAGACGAAAGCGCCCAAACGAACGTAGCAGCAGTGCCAACGTCGTGAGAGCCCAGAGCCGGTGTGAGAAAAAGCAAAAGTGGCTCATCCGCGGCCGGTGGAGGCGAATCACCAGAAAAGCTTACCGCCGCTGAGAACTTCTAAGTTAACACTTGAGCAAACACTTGCAATTCAACATCAGGCAAATAGCCTTTCGTTATTGTTAATTATTATTTTACAACATCAAAGCTCAGCTGCCGACAACCAGGCGGCACCAGACGCCACCATACCGGTGCCCTTCTTTGATAAATTGAGTGAGAGCTTTGGGGAAAATAGGAAATGATTTCGATTGGTTGTCGCTGTGGATTTGCGAACCTAATTAAGTCTTGAGATCAGGATTGTTTGATGCTGATATATGACATAGGGAAGATCCATAAAGTACGTCACGCAAAAATTGGCAATTTTTAACCACCCCTCCCCCCTTCGTCACGCTTTTTGTAATAAACCCCCAAAATTTTTATATGGATCGTCATGCTGCTCAGGACCCCCCTCCCCCTAGAGGCGTTATGTACTTTGTGGATGGCCCCATAGAAATTTTTTCTAATAACTACAATAGGGGTTCGACAGAATGATCGGGACAGGGAATATTTAATCAAAATTCAAATGACCATATCTCTGTGAATTATCAACCGATTCCTTTGGTTCTTTGAACTAAAAAGTCATCTGGTTTTGAAAAGGAACTTTTTGGGTCAAATTCATGTTCTGTCGGATATGGAGACTCCGGAGATTACAATAACTAAATAAATATCATAGTTCTTGATTGTGAATGGTATCATCAAATCACTATATTTCAATGTTTCTCTATATATTTAGTTTAGAACCGCCCAAAACGTTGATCGATTTAGCTGATTTTTTTTCTAGAGTATTAGGGGCCCTAATTTAGGGCATCAAATAGAACAGAATAAGATTAAGAAAACAATGGAAGTGTTTATTGAGCCATCTTACTATATACATAATTCACTTTTATACATGCCGTGATTTTCTCAGTTTTCTCTTTTTTGTTTTAATAAATTTTTGCTCTCTAAAATCAAGCAATAGTAGTAACTTATTATGTAAGATGTGTTTTGTGTTTTATGATCTCCCCTCCCCCGATGTGAGATTTTTTTCATACACACAGTGTTGGTAAAATCACTCATAAATCTCAATCAACGAGCGCTCCCGTGCGAACGAAATTGTCTGCGAATTTAAAGGAATGCATCACGCTTGAATTTTTCATGCCAGAACGCATCATTTCACTCATTTGCCAAAAAATCATTTTGGTTTAAAAACGGATTTGAAATCAATTTGGGGGCAATTTATTGCTTATATATAAAAGAGTGTCTAATATTTTATGCGACAAACGTCAATTCAATGTTTTTAACGAAGGAGAACAAAAGAAAACCTACGATGATTCAAATGGATGATTCAACTCATCCATGAGTTTTTAGGTGCTGAGTTGGGTGCGTTTCAACTCAGGCTTGATTTGAATCATCCATGAGTTTTGAGATTTTGAGTTTTTACCAACACTGCATACACATTATTATTTTTTGTATATATGAATCTTAAGGAAATGACAAAACTTCCTTCCAATCCCACCCTATTCAAAAAAGCTTACGTAATTAGTATGCGGCCCCTAAATAGTATGTGCAGTGGATCCAGTGCGTATATGGATTCCCTGAACAATATAGAAAATGATATTTCGAGAAGTTTTAAACACAGTATTTCTAGAATTAGTACAAATCGCCAGCAGAATGTAGATTTTCTAATAATTCTGCAAGCCAAGTTTTAGCAGCTACCAAAGATAAAAGAGAATTAAAAGAAATTGCTCACTGCTGTATAATTTGACTTCAAAAAAGAATATCCAAACAACTGTGTAGTGTGCCGCCACAGACAACAAACGAAACGCCGCGTCAGCCTCTTGAAAACTTTAAAAATTTATCAAACTTTAAGTGCACTAGAAGCTTCAAAATCACCTCAAGTGAGCTGATCATCGCCGGAATCGCAGCCAGACACACAAGCGTAATGAACGATTTATAATTGTAATTAGTATTCAAACCGTTTCAAGCTGAGCAAACATCTCAACACCAGACCGACAGAGACAGGTCCACATACAGTTGTTTTTTGTAGGACTACGCATCGCTCGAGAAAGACTTATTACTGCGATGGCTTACTTTATCTAATTGATTGCTGCGGAAGAAACATAAACGATTTGATAGAAATGTTTGGCTGAAATGAGTGGATTGTTATGTATGAGCGGTTTTGTTCCGATTGCTGTCGGCAATGCCTTTTGAAAGTTTGCAATGTTTCAAATTGAATGTGAAACGTGTTAGAAATTGAAAATTTTAACTATATACGGTACCGTCGTCGGGGGTGACAATGGGTCAAATGGGGGTCAGTATGGGTCACTGTTTAATCTACATAGAATGCTTGTAGAATAGATCTAATGTATCTGAGGACAAGAAAACTGAATTATAAGAGACCATTTTGAACGGTTTTGTTATCCGACCTCCGGACTGTCAATGAGGGCGCTGACCCATTCTCAACCCCAGACCCATTGTCACCCCCGACGTTGGTACACACTTAGAGAATGTTACCGAACTCGATATCTGCTGAATTCTTACTGCTGCCTTGGTTCAAGGAAGTTCAAACAATTTATTTATTTATTATCAGACTAAGGCCGGAGTGGCCTGTGCTGCACATAAAAGTCTTCTCCATTCAGCTCGGTCCATGGCTGCACTTCGCCAACCACACAGTCTGCGGAGGGTCCGCAAATCGTCCTCCACCTGATCGATCCACCTTGCCCGCTGTGCACCTCGCCTTCTTGTTCCCGTCGGATCGTTGTCGAGAACCATTTTCACCGGATTACTGTCCGACATTCTGGCTACGTGCCCGGCCCACCGCAGTCGTCCGATTTTCGCGGTGTGAACGATGGATGGTTCTCCCAACAGCTGATGCAACTCGTGGTTCATTCGCCTCCTCCACGTACCGTCCGCAATCTGCACCCCACCATAGATGGTACGCAACACTTTCCTTTCAAAAACTCCCAGTGCGCGTTGGTCCTCCACGAACATCGTGCAGGTCTCGTGTCCGTAGAGAACTACCGGTCTTATAAGCGTTTTGTAGATAGTCAGTTTGGTACGGCGGCGAACTCTATTCGATCGGAGCGTCTTACGGAGTCCAAAGTACGTACGATTTCCAGCCACTGTGCGCCTCCGAATTTTTCTGCTGGTATCGTTATTGGCGGTCACCAGTGAGCCCAAGTACACGAATTCTTCAACCACCTCGATTTCGTCACCACCGATAGAAACTCGTGGTGGGTGGCTTACATTGACCTCCCTTGAGCCTCTTCCTATCATGTACTTCGTCTTCGACGTGTTGATGACTAGTCCAATCCGTTTAGCTTCGCTTTTCAGTCTGATGTAGGCTTCCTCCATCCTCTCAAAGTTACGTACCATGATAGCATTGTCGTCGGCGAAACCAAATAGCTGGACGGACTTCGTGAAAATCGTACCACTCGTGTCAATCCCTGCCCTTCGTATTACTCCCTCCAAAGCGATGTTGAATAGCAGACACGAGAGACCATATCCTTGCCGTAACCCTCTACGCGTTTCGAAGGGACTCGAGAATGCCCCTGAAACTCGAACTACGCACATCACCCGATCCATCGTCGCCTTGATCAACCGTATCAGTTTATCCGGAAATCCGTTTTCGTGCATTAGCTGCCATAGCTGGTCCCGATCGATTGTATCATATGCGGCTTTGAAGTCGATAAATAGATGATGTGTGGGCACGTTGTATTCGCGTTGTATTCACCCATAAATCCCGCCTGGTACTGCCCCACGAACTCTCTTGCAATTGGTGTTAGTCGGCGGCATACAATTTGGGAGAGTACCTTGTAGGCGGCGTTCAGCAATGTGATTGCGCGGTAGTTGCTACAATCCAGCTTATCACCCTTTTTGTAGATGGGACACACGACACCTTCCATCCACTCCTGCGTCAGAACCTCATCCTCCCAAACCATGGTAATCACCCAGTGCAGCGCTCTAGTCAGTGCCTCACCACCGTGTTTAAACAGCTCTCCTGGTAGTTGGTCAATTCCAGGGGCTTTGTTGTTTTTCAGCCGGCCGATCTCCTCCTGGATTTCCTGGAGATTCGGAGCTGGAAATCGCATGTCCTGCGCGCGTGCTCCTAGGTTCATTACTCTCTTCGTAGTGCTGCTCTTCGTAGTGCTGCCGCCACCTTTGGATCACCTTACGCTCGTTTGTAAGAAGGTTCCCGTTTTTGTCCTTACACATATCGGGCTGTGGCACGTGGCCCTTACATGAACGGTTTAACTTCTCATAGAACTTTCGTGCGTTATTAGCGCGGTAACGTTCCTCCGTCTCTTCACGGTCTCGATCTTCCTGCTGGCGCTTTTTCCTCCGGAAAATCGAGTTTTGTCTGTTCCGCGCCCGTTTGTATCGTGCCTCGTTCGCCCTCGTGCGGTGTTGCAGCAATCTCGCCCATGCTGTATTCTTCTCCTCAACTAACTGCTCACATTCGCCGTCATACCAGTCGTTTCTCTGATCCGGAGCCACCGTGCCTAGTGCAGCGGTTGCGGTGCTTCCAATGGCGGATCGAACATCTCTCCACCCATCTTCAAGAGACGCTGCGCCTAGCTGCTGTTCCGTTGGGAGTGCCACTTTCAGCTGCTGCGCGTAGTCTTGGGCTAGTCTACCGTCTTGTAGCCGCCCAATGTTTAGCCGCGGCGGACGACTCCGACGCGTGTTGATCACCGTCGAGAGTTTTGAGCGCAGACATACTGCAACGAGGTAGTGGTCGGATTCAATATTCGCACTGCGGTAAGTGCGTACGTTCGTGATGTCGGAGAAGAATTTACCGTCGATTAGAACGTGGTCGATTTGGTTTTCCGTTACTTGATTAGGTGATTTCCATGTGGCCTTGTGGATATTCTTGCGGGGGAAGAGAGTGCTTCGGACTACCATTCCGCGGGAGGCTGCAAACGGTATGCAGACTATCCAGTCCGATGACCGGTCTATACATTTCCTCATTTCCTACCTGAGAGTTCATGTCACCGATGACGATTTTGACGTCCCGCAGTGGGCATCCATCGTATGTCTGCTCCAGCTGCGCATAGAACGCTTCTTTCTCGTCGTCGGATCTCCCTTCGTGTGGGCAGTGCACGTTGATGATGCTATAGTTGAAGAAACGGCCTTTTATCCTAAGCTTGCACATCCTTGCGTTGATTGGCTGCCACCCAATCACGCGTTGGCGCATCTTTCCCAGCACTATGAAGCCGGTTCCCAGCTCGTTGGTGGTGCCACAGCTTTGGTAGAAGGTAGCCGCTCGATGCCCGCTTTTCCATACTTTCTGTCCTGTCCAGCAGATTTCCTGCAGTGCTACGACATCGAAGTTGCGGGGATGTAATTCATCGTAGATTATCCTGTCGCAACCTGCGAAGCCTAGCGACTTGCAGTTCCATGTTCCAAGCTTCCAATCGTGATCCTTTATTTGTCGCCTAGGTCGTTGCCGATTGTATCGAGTCGTATTATCTTCTATGTCGTTCGTAATAGTTGTTTTTAAAGGCGGCTTATTGGGCCTGCGCAAACCTCCTGTCTCGTCGGAGGGCCGTCGTGTCAGGGCTGTTTAGCGTCCCACCTAACACCAGGACTTGGGCTTATGCGCTTTGAGCGGCACACGGTCGCTTTGGCGGAGCCTACTTGCGGATTCATGCAGCTTTTCAACAGGGCCCACTGTCAAACCCCACCACATCCTAGGCAGGCGCCACAACTCGCAGATGGCCTGGGGAGGGATCGTCAAGCCCTTGGACATAGTCCCTGCTGCCCCCGAAGTTCAAACAAGCGCTCTGTAAAAAGGCGTTGGGTTCATCCTGACAAATAAATCGGTTAACGGTAAGTGCCAAACAATACAAAAATCACTTCCGTTCGTCATGCTTAATCCATGAACAACATTATGGGTCTCTCGGTTGCCTATAAAATGTTCCTCTTTTGGAGTATTGCTTATAGCCTTTAAGGTATCAACCTTTATCTGGTACGGCTACACTTAGCCCTCAAGGAATATCCTCCGAAACCCAGAGGGGTACTCGGTATAAGCCTCGGGCTTTAGGTCTGACCAAAGGCATCCAACGAAGTGGGCTCAAAGCCTTTATTTGGTCCTCAAGTCCCAGGGTCATTTTAAGACAAAGTGTGGAAGTTTTTACACCTTGTTAAAGGAGATTTGAGTGTTAGTTATCGCTGACTCGTCGGTGACAGATCGACAGGTAAAGGGCCATAGCGAGATTAGCGTCGTGGAACATCTGAATTCCAAAGAATTTCTTTCGAGGCGGGATGTCTAACGTCACGGAGGCGCCGGTTGTCCGGCTTCCACTGTCAAAACTTGGGCAGAGTGTGTTTAAGGGATGATGACCAGTCAACGAGGTAAGAAAGCTTTGTGTGCCGTCGCGTCGACGAAAGACTTCTGCAGTCGCGTCCTGCAACGATTGCTCCGAATGGTCACTGATGAACAGCTTATGATTGAGGTGTGCTTGGCGGTGAACGGAGGTTCTTGAAGGCGGGATCCGAATAGTCACCAATGGGCATCCCACCAAGGAGGAAAACTGAGTGTTATCGTGCAAGCTTCGATAGCTGACCGTAGATTGACGATATGTGGTACGACTTGTGGGTGGCCTTTACCGGGTGGCACTCAAGAAACGAGTGGTTGGCAAGCCCAGAAGACGGACCACGCCGGATTGTCGGCTCACACCAGATTGTAGGCTCACTGTATGGCAAGGAAGATTAGCTCTACTGTTTGTGCGGGCTTTCTGACTTTCACTGCACGACTAGATGGCGTCGATTTCAGGATCATCGAGAGGGACAATATTTTCCAGAAACGAGTAGCTTTGAGTTTTTAGGAAAGATCCTGTAGAGAAAAGTTAACACAACTTCACTGTCCGATATTCTGTGCCCAAGATTGCGCCTCCCACAAATCACACTATCATCATCCCAGTCCAATCAGCCCATTTTCTGTGAAGATATCTTTGGACTATACATACGCTGCTTTGGCTGTCGATCGGCAAGCCCATATTTATCACTGCTACCCCCATAGTTAACAAGCAATGCAAGCTGTAATAGGGTTCTATAACGTCTTCCTATATGCAACATATAACAGGGCAGAGACAATTGCTTGCGGATATTTGAATTGAAATTATTTTACGGTTATATGAGACTGGCAACTGGCGAGTTGCGGCCCAAGAAAGAGCGAGCTGGACCAATACATTACATTCGGTTTTGCTTTGGACAACACGGAGTGTACGACCACCACAGGTAGGTTTCGGTTACAATTTAATATACGAGGAATGAAAAATACAGGCTCGGTGAGTATTTCAAAATATAGTGCTTCAAACCAGTTGATCTTCATACCATCAGTAGTGCTGCTTCAGGATTTTCCACCAGAGAAATGCTGCTTCAGTATTTTCGAATGGCTTTGCAATTTTCGGCTCTCCACAGGTGCATACATTTGATATTAGTTACGAAAGACCGGATTAGGAGGTGAGGATGCTTGATTGAACTTAAACTTCAGTGCGTTGAAAGTGTTACCGCCAGAGCAAAACCTTTTCAGCCAAAATCCGGTTTTTGGAGTTGATCAACCAAGCGTGGATCAAGGCACAATCCGCTGCCAATGCTGACCTCCGTTGATGGTCAAACTTGGTAGGCTTTACTATGACAGCCTGTAAATGCGTACAAGAATACGTTTGCAGGTGGAGGCATCAACTGTCCGAACCGTACCTTAAGTTGGATGACCAAAAAGATTGTGAAAGTTCTTGAACTCTCCATTGACCGGTGCCACTAGTACCTTCCTCAATTACCAACGTAAAAGTAAGATGTTGGACCATAGTGGACCAACCTGGATCGAACTTTGTCTAAGTTTTATCGAACCAACAACAGGAGCCTCCGATTAATGATCGGGCAGGCTATCATTGATAGCTACCTACTCTACCGCTTGGAACTGACTTGTATCGCCCATCGTAACCTTGTCGAAACTCTGTTGCTGACTTTTAGTTCCTACCGGCCGCCTCAGGATTGTTCTCCTCAACACCAGCAGGGTCTGCCTGTGCCGAGGCAGGCATCTCGCCTTTTCGCCACCGTGCGCTGAAGGCCACTTGCTGCAAAGCCGCCTTGTTCGCAGCTGACACCTCCGGAGAATAGAGGATATCTCTTTTCACTGAAGAGGACAGAATTCTGCATACGATGGCCAGCGTTGATCTTCCCTCTGTGGTCCGAGTTCACTGGCATGGTGCGAGGAGTTGGCACTCATCAGCCATTATAAATAGCTCCACAGCCTGCAACTTACGATGGGGTGACAATTCCATGGCTCTTAGAAGATCGGGGGCCAAGCATCTCTCTAAAGAAACTTCCACAACCACAAACACAGGCTTACGGATGGGTCGGTTACAGGCCGTTGAGTGGGACTTTAAGTTGCCGGGACAAGTTTCACGTCATTTCCGCACTCCAAAGCATCTTAGCGATCAAGCTATCGAGCACGACATTCGCTTAGATTCCGGGGCACTGCGGATATGCTTGCCGGAGTCGGATATCAGGGCCAGCGTTTCAATTCATCCGTCCCGTAACGTCATAATTTCCTTTTCGTCGACTTTTTTTTATTCTGGTAAAGTTATATTCAATTTTAAAAGTGTTGGCAATAAGTATTAAGTTCATTAAAAATAAAATTTGCCAATGAAAGGTATAACGGGTGGACCTGAGGGTGGCCATCCTGCCCCCTTTCCCTGCCGAGTGCCGCTGCCCTTGATACTCTCGACGAGAGAAGATCTTAACATTCACATAGGGGAACTGCTCCTGGAATTCATCTCATGGCTCCGATATTAATCCCATCAAAAGCAAAGCAATGGAAAGCAATTTGATTTGTTTCTCATTTTTGTGATTTTTTTCAGCAGTGAGCATGCAAGTTGACAAAAAGAAGCGATGAAATTGGTGCTGTATTTCTTCGTTTCCCAATGAGATGAATATACACCCAGGTTTTTTTTACGCGGTTGGAATTCATTATTTTCTCGGTTAACCTGAATTTTCACAGCCTATTAAATACCCCCTGAATTTTCTTTGATTTTTTGTGAATTTTTTCGTGGGGTTAACTCATTGCTTCATTCACGCTGAAGGTCTTAAACGATATGCTAATTGAGATGGACATATAGGAACAGTTCCCCTATATAAAGGAGAGAAAAAAGCAATCAGTACCCGGAGACACGCGTATAAATAAGTTCTGGTTCCGGAGATCCCAGGACATTCCGTGAGGAAGTGTGTACTTATAATTCTAGTGTCTAGAGACTTTGAAGACGGCCTTACTGTTGAGGTCGAAATACGTATCTGTCAAGATACAATTAAGTGGTGGAATTCAATGGGATTGTATTAACTCGTCTTATGACAAGTGAAGACATTCCACTAAAAAGCTCAAAATAATTTTCTTATCAATTCTAGATTGTTTTTTCAAATAGATGTAACTGTATTTGACCTTGAAATTTGTAACGGCTAATATAATGTGACCAGATAAATTTTGTGTGAGCGCGGGACAAAAAAAGTTCATAGTTTAATACGTTTTAGCAATACGCTTCAGTCAAATCTTTCAATTTTTTGTTTTTTAGCAAGGCTTAGTTTGCTAACTGTTTTATACTGGCTGTGCATATGCTAAGACAAGACAAGCCTTAGTTTGCTAACTGTTTGATAAACGGCTACTTATTTTAGAAGTCAAAGCTTTCTTCAAACGTTGATTTTGCAGCTCAATGGAGTTGCCATGGAGTTTCGTATAATTTTAAAGTTTAGCGGTTCCCTATCCGATAACTATAAAACTGTTGCAACTATCGAATTGCCGTTAAAATGCGTTGCAATTAAATGACAGCTGTTGATGGTCTAGTGTACAGAATTTTGTTAGATTTTTTTTTGTAACTATAGAAGCAATGATGTCGAATCTCGAAAATTATTTCCTGAATAACCTTAATAACTATTTCTAAAATATATAACAAAAGTAGATACTGTGATTATGAATTAATTAGAACATATTTTTCTAAAAGTCTATTCTGGTTGATGCTTTCGCCTTCAGGAATCAGGTCCACGGTTATTGTTCCAATTTATTTCCAAACAGGTGAGACTGAATAGATATCTGCTCAGAAAATCAAAAATTTCGTCCCATTTCAGATCGCTTGCGATTCTGCAGGGAGAGCATCGTGGTTGAGTTTTGCATGCAGAATCGCATCGTTCCGCTTAATCGCTAAAAAGGATTTCGCTTCAAAAAGAACCAAAACCTAATAGAAGCGTATTCTATGTTACTTTCATAGATTTATTTTCCAATATTTTAAGCAAAGAAAGTAAATTCGATTAATTCAACGGAGAATGAAACGTAGAAATCAAGCAATGATTCAAACCACAAGTCGAATCATGAACGATTCTCTCTGCCATGAGTCGGGTGGTATTTGTCTCGCGCTTGATTTGAACTTTGGATGAGATCTAAGAATTTGAGTTTTTCCCAACACTGTTATCGATATCCAATATCAACACAGTAAAGGTCATCTTCTAACTGGAGTAGATTTTCCACAAGATTTTGCTCCGCATGACATTTAAATGGAGTGATATTTTGGATGTTCCGTGTCGAAATACAAGCAATTACGCAGCAGGAAATACATAGAGGCAAAATCTGCTCACAAGATTCCCATGGTAAGACAAACAATAGAAATAATGTAGTCACAGAACATTTTATTCTTGATTTCTATTATCCATATGATTGTCTTATAAAACTTAGTATTAGTCAAAATTATAAATTTTAAAAATCTTATAATTTCTTTTAAAATACTAAGCAATGACTAAAAATGTATTCTATTTTTCTGTATTTCGCGGGACATTATTTAGAAATAAGCTGAATGCGGGACGTTTCGCGGGACGCTTTTCAGCGCGGGACAAATAGTAAAAATGCGGGACTGTCCCGCGAAACGCGGGACGTATGGTCACATTAGGCTAATACTCTCTCAAATCAGTATATTTCGTATAACTGACATTACTACTCGAAAGATCTATCTGGAATCTATTCTATCTGTTAGGCACATCAGTTCACCCAAATAGTTTGAATGAAGAGCACAATTGCTGCTCCAAAAATCAAGGTTAGAATCAATTACGCCCATTTAAAAAAAGTTGCTGGATTATATTATTCTACAGATACACAATTGTTATGCATTACTACTTTAATTCTCCTTTTATTCCTTCCGTCTTGTGGAATGATTTTCAGTTTGTCGTCGCCTTAATTATCATCTAGGACTATTACCAATCATCTCTTTTTTTTAGATTACAAAAGCGGCCTTCTCCGACACCGATAAATGGATATGGCTTTCCCAGTCGACCTCCATTTTGTATCTTGACTCCATAATGGCTCATCACTTGGCTCATTGATTCTACCGGCACGCCATCGTTGTCGAACGAGACATTGGAATCTCGCGTAGCAGGTGGGCGAGCATTGAGTCTCATCATCATAATTACGGTGGAATAATTGGCGAACGTATGCAACAGAAGCATCAATCCCCACGCAGAGACCGTGTTGTTATAATATTATTTCTACTTTGCTTCCACGTTTTTTTTGCTACTCTCTTTGTATACCGTCCGATTGCCTCATCGATCCGGTCGAACCCCAAACCCACGGCAGACAGCGTGCCTGGCGATGAGATATGAATAATCATCCAATAAAGCACGTTCGAAACATCATTGCAAAGGAAATCGTTCAATTGTTTTGCAATGGCAATTCGAAGGCTCTCGATGCCTGTCCTACCTAGATTTGTTTGTTGTCACGTGCCGCCCACGCCTACCAATCGAAGCAGTTTCAAATTGAGTCCGTGAAATGACAATGTTGCCAAAAAAATATGAAATTTGTCCCACATGCTTTAACACTTTATAAGGCAGCCCCTTGACTTGCATTTAGGCAGTAATTACTGTGCGATGAGCAGCTGATAATTGATTACATTCTCATGCCTTCGTATCCTATAGGGAGAGCATAATCTCACCTCAGCACGGTCAGAGCGGATCAGCCGTGACCATTGTAAAGGACGTTTGCTATTGTGATACACATCCGAGCAGCCCAGTGTTATTCCATTAGATGGAAAATTGGAGAAGAAAAGTCCTCTTAATAACACCGCAAAATAATTGGCCAACGGTGGGCCACGTGTCGGGGTGAATAACGTGTCGCTACCGGGAGAGCCACCCGCTGTGCCATCACACGGACCGGGCGCCGGTTGTTGTCTACTGGGAGGGGTGCTAGTGACGATGTAATGGTGAAATAATTTCTTCCAGAAGGTCGATGAGATATTTCATATTCATCACCCCTGCTCAACGACTGTCGATTAGGATGGACAAGTGAAAGTAAGAAACGACTCTGATCAGTTGATGTGAAAACATTTTTTTTTTGGAGTGTATATTTCAGCTAGTCTAATCTACACAAACTCAGTTTACTATAACATAATATATTATTGTCTAGCGTAATCTAAGTTAGTTTAAATTAATTAGATCACTTTGATCTTACTCTGCTATAGTTTAAAAAATGTGGTATAATTTAATTTAGCCAACAGTTACATGGTTAGAGAATTCAATTCGGTTAAGCAGCAAATTCCTGCATGATAATCTCTATTGAACAGTAGCAAAAAACACACGCCAAGTCTCATCATCCGGGGTTTCCTATCATTGGACCACACCGACTTACCACCCAAACATTATACAACAATCTCCACTCCAATGAGGGGACAATTGGCATTGAGTGGCTTAAGCGTGACAAGGTAAAAATAGTTGGCTGTTGTCTAAAATGTCATTTGCTTTTGTTATGATAAACAGTAACACGATACTTGACTGCCCGCCGCGTTCGGACGCGATGCTTAACCACATTACTTTTGTTTTCATCGTATGGTTCCGTCACTGCTCGGAGAAGTCTTGTCATACCTAAATATTGGTAGCGGTGGCCTCCTAGAAGAGCCATGTCGTTGCTTTCCCCTTTGGATACTTATGGCTTAAACTTCTTGGGATACCAACAGTGCTGAACTCCAACAATTAGCATTTCATTGAGATTCAAAACTGCTTCAGCTGGGCTTCAAGATGCATTTTTTCTTCCCTCGTTTTCATGAATTTTAAATGAATGAGTGAGCAATGGCCAGCAACCACCAAGTAAGCAAGGAAATTGATTTTGAGTGGAAAACTAGTGCTATAAGCTTAATTTGCATAATAATGTGAAACGAGAGCGATGCAGACGGTATGGAACGATTGTGGTGTTCAATTATTTAATTCCACTATGTCGGAGCTGAGCCGGTAAGAACATGGTAGGAAATCCTTGATTAATTAAAAAATTGTTTGCATAATAATGAAACTGCTGGCTAGTTATAGAGCAGTTAACAGTTAGTGATGATGTGACGCATTTACGAGACTGCGACAAGAGGTAACGAGATGCTGGGATCCGCAATGCATCTTATGATTCACGTTGTATGGACGCCAAAAATTCGGGCTATTGGAGAGAATAATTCCGTTTTGACTCAAATCTCGAACAGACATATATTCTTTATTCTTTATTTGGAGCAGGGAAAAACCCGCTTGAGTAGAGCAAAATCCTTCCTCAAGCGGGCGCAAAACCTCCTCTTCTTTTATATCAACAGAAATTACAATTTCCAGCATATATTCCGAATACTCGTCACATGGAGATTTATCTGGAACGTTTCATTATAATTGTATAAATAAACAAATTTTCTTGGCAGACGCACAAATCAAGGACGTAACCTGTCAAACTTTGTCTGAAATGCCGAACACAACATTAAAAGCCCTAAAGTGCAAAAAGTGCAATAAATTAAAAAATTGGCAATGAAGAAATCAGAGTGGAAGCAATAATTCGGTAAATCTAAATGTTTTCTAAATAATACGAAATTTCAATAACCATGAGGATTCCTCCTTAAAAGCATTTATTTCATAAAAAATATGAAATAAGGAGAAATTACATTTATTTTTTCTTTTGAGGATTGCAAAATTTTCTCAAAAAATAAAAATAATGGAATGCAATAAAAAATTGAAAATTTCCATTCAACAAAATATTAAAGAGCAATAACATAGAATGAAATTCCAATAAACAACAACAAAATTTGAAAAATCTAAGAATAAAATACCAGATCTATTGTTTTTGATGAAAAATTTTGCCTTGTCATCGATATTTTCACATTAAAAATAGCTAATATCAATGTATTTTCATTATTTGGAAATTTTTCCTTCCACCTTGACTTGTCTATTGACATTTTTTAAATATAAAGACAGGAACACCGTCTTCGACCATAGATCGTACAGACTGAACTGAACAGATTTAATACCTAGCTAGACAATGGACAGGACAGTAGAAGCATAAGTATTAAAACGCTAGAGGTGTTATTATCCCATAAGGCATTTGTTTATTTATTTATTTGTTTATCTAAAATTCATCTGACATTTAACAGTCTTAATTAATAACATGCATATTGTCTTAAATTAGGTTCTTTCTTTTTATACGGTTTACAAACTGAAATGTGGAAACTTCAAAATCGAAAGCTGCTTCAACTGATGATAACAAACGTATCATGGCGTAAATGGGCTGGTTATAACCAAATACAGTGCCGATCCAAGGTATCAAAACCAAGCAATTGGCATCTATCAGGATACGCAAAAAGATATGCGGGGCCTCTCCACGGAAAATGTCTCAATTCAAGCCTGATGAATCGTTTTTGGACACGCTTGATTCTCAGATTCCATGTTATGTCGTTTGGTGCCCATACAATGGATGAGTTTTCGAGAATTGGCCTTACAAGGGAACAATACAGTCAGTGCTTTTAGACAACGTGGATTAGTGAATTCCTTTGCAATTTTGGTAACGAAGCCAAGTTGACGATTAGCCTTGGAAATAATCGACGCATAATGTGAGGGAAAGGTGAGCTTTGGGTCCAACACAATGCCAAGATCTGTTATATGATCCAATCTCTTGAGGCAGCAGTTATCTATGTGGTAATCAAATATTATCGGATCTTTAGAACGATGGAAAGTCATAACCGCACATTCCGAAACACTGATCACTAGCTTATTTCTTGACATCAGAGAGCAGCCTTAACAGATGAGAACAGTCTTTAATGCTATGTATATTTTTAGATCATCCGCATAAATCAGCTTACATCTAAATCCAAGAGAAATTGCTACGTCATTGAAAAATATGACAAACAGAAACGGTCCCAAATTGCTTCCTTGTGGGACACCAGAGCAGCTGGTGAATGGTGAGGAAACACCAGCGCCATACATTTGTGATCAACATGATTCAGCCATATAGTAATCATAGGTTTGATCGGTACCTTAATTGTCAAATTTATTGATTTGGTTTGCTTATTCTAAAGTATGAAAATTGGGCTTGTTATGGGAAAAATTGACGTCTGACACATAAAGTACCATCTTGAACAAAACATGTTGATCACAATATTTGAAGCGCGATTAGCAATCTAATAGCAATCAAATTAGCAATCTATTACTTATGCATCTACTGACAGAAGATATTATTACCCAGAAGACCGGTGGAGAATTTTTCTTTCACGAAAAGTTTCCTCCTCACCATGGCGGAATCGAACCCACACTTGATAGCCTACCCGTGTAGAGGTGAATAACAAATAAATAACATAATAATAACAAATTTTGCATATAACATTTTCAACACATCAATAAAAACTGATTTTGATATTTCCTTTCCTGCAAATATTTTGCTATTGGCTCTTATAATGGCAAAACGAGTTATGTTTTAGTTATTCGCTCGAACAATTTGTGCTATTATTTTAATTATTTTAGCAACTATATCAAACAAATTAACATCAGATTATGCTGTTCTGTTAATCATATATTAATGTTAAAATTTTTTATTCTTTTGGTATTTTCTTCTACCCGGGTATGCGGGATGCGAAATGGTGAGTTGACATCTGGGAAGGAGAGACCTGCACAGCTCTGGTCCTCACAAGTTCCAATCTCACGCTTCTACGGGTCTTCCGATGACAATCGACCGCCAGCTAAGGGTTTTGTACTTAGCTGGTAGTGCAGCCTGGGCACTGTTGTCCTTCTGACATCAGCTAGAGTGAGTGGATGCGACCAACGGGACCATCGTCCCTAACCCCTAATCCCAAGGCGTTAAGCGACCCGTGCCGAGGGGATGCATGGCCAGGGGGTGAAATATGGGTATGCATCTAGACCAGTGATGGTAAATGTTAAACAAATGTCATGGGATTGCTATTACTAATTTGCTAAAAACTTATTTCAAAAGTTATTTACTATCCGGTTAATTTTTAACATGTTATACTTGAAGGATCCTAGAAATTTGCTAAACAGATCGTTGCTCTAAATACAAAGTGTGTGGCATAATAACGAAATTTAAAAAAAATGACGCGGAATGTCATTACATTAATGTCATCCCGACTAGAAGGTCATATCAAAATTATATCATACTATGTTATTATGTTATACTAAATTTTTATAACAAAATTTGTTAGAAACATGGTGCAGGATGTTGTTAAAATAACTAAATTTCTATCAAAAACTGCACTATTGGAAACAAAAAACTATCAAATTTTGTTACAATTTTATCATAAAAATAACATATTTTGTTAGAAATTTATAACAGAATCAGATACAAAATATATTGTTTCTGTGCAGTTGGAATTTTTACAGGTCGTAAGAGGTCTATATATATAGATTGTCCTCAACAACCACATTTTTTTTTGCTGAACAAGAATATTTTTTGAGAACATGAAATTAACAACATTACAAATAAGGCAACCTTCTCAAATTATTATATCAACGTTGTGATATCTATGGCTGGGAGACTTTGCTACGTCTATTTTAATTGCCTACTGTTGGGCAATTCGGTGTTAAGCATTTTTCAAATCATATTATGATATAATCCTCTTACAACATTTGAAAGATAATGACTACTGAGAACAAAATTGTATCAAAATAAGTTATAAATATCACAATATGTTAAAATTGTGTTCAATTTTTGTTATGCTCTTCTAGTCGGGATTTGACACAAATTTCGGCTCTCATGCCGCCAATTTCAGATTTAGAGCAATGGTCTATTAGAAAAAGTTTTAGGATCAATTACGGGCTACACGTTTATATAAAACAAACAATTGTAAATAACATGTGAAAAAAGTTAATAATAAATTAATCCCATGACATGGATATGACATTTCCCATCACTGGTGTAGACGATTGACGTCGCTAACTCCCAAAGCCCACAATTTATTTATCTTTATGGAGATTTTTTAAGCTAAATGAACCACATTTGTAATGAAGCGGGGCGCAATCAAGGATGCAAAGATGTAGCCTCGAACCGTGTATTGTGGCGTCCAATTATTGATTCAGTGTTATCAGTTTAAATGTTAGGTAAATAAATGAATTAAATGTAACGCAGTTGTAGATTAAAGGGTGTATCCGCCCACACAAAATTCGAGTTTTTATCCGATTTATCATCAAATTATGGAGTAAAAAGAAACCATTAAAAATTAGTTTAGGTCAGTCATGATCAATGTTGTTTTTGAACCAAGATTGAGAATTATGCACAAGCAGTGGACCAACCCACACTGTTAAGGTCAGGTGATGTTAGGGATTAAGGCGTTATTTTGGAATGAAACATTGTTTCCATAGATACAAAAAAAAGTAATTTTCTCCATAACTTCCTTATCTGATATAAAAAATTTATTTAATTAGATGATACCTTGAGTAAGAGAGGGGCCCTCCTTAGCCGTGCGGTAAGACGCGTGGCTACAAAGCTAGACCATGCTGAGAATGGCTGGGTGTTAGCCTCATGATATACGAATGCAAAAATGGTAACCTGGCTTAGAAACCTCGCAGTTAATAACTGTGGAAGTGCTTAATAAGCACTAAGCTGCGAGGTGGCTCTGTCCCAGTGTGGGAATGTAATGCCAATAAGAAGAAGAAGACCTTGAGTAAGCTGAAATACTTGCTTTGGCCATGCATGTTTACAAAATCATGAACTTAGTTT